>NC_052021.1:2831900-3431900 GCF_015832195.1 Motacilla alba alba
GAGCCCCAATTTCATAATTTTCAGGTTCAAGCTGAGGGCAAACACTGCTGTGCCGGGTCTGAAAGGGCTTCCCTTGAGAGTAACCTCTCGATGTGCCACTGTAAGAGTTCCATCGAGGGGGAGCCTCCATTTCAAGGGACCTTCACAGATGAAAAAAATGTCTGAAAGACCCCAGAATGGTCTTTGTTGAGAGAAATTGAAGAGGGAAACTGCATTTCTCCTCATTTTAGGATGCTAAATTAGGGAGAAATCCCCTTCTGTGAGCATACCTGGGGCTGTGTCTGATTGGCACAGAGCAGAAGCAGCCTTGCCCTCAGCAGCTCACAGCCCTGTCCCACAAGGATGTGCCACAAAAGGGGCGGCAAAGAGCACAGGAGCCTCAGCTCAGGAGAGGCTTTGGACAGAGCCCAGGGATCTCATCCTGGAGCTCTGAAACCACAGGAAACCATGAGCCAGCCCTGGGCCAAGGCCCAGCAGCCCTGCTGGAACAAGAGAAGGGACTCCAGGCTGAGCAGGCAGTGCAGGGAAGGGCTGCAGACAGCCTGTTCAAAGAGATGCACCTGCAGCTGGAGAGCAGAACAGACAGAGCCCACAGGGACACGTGTCTTGTAGACAGTCACACAAAGACATGCCAAAGATTGTGAAAAGCCAGTTATAAACAAGGCCATGACACCTTATGAACAATGCCTGTTCTAAAAATCAGTGAATCCACGTGATGGAAGCAAAGGATCAGCAGGAACCGCCTCAGGAATTTGGGACAATATTCTTGCAGCATTCATGTGTCCACAGCAGTGAAACTCTGAACAGCTCCAGTGGGTAACAGCATCCTGCAGAACAAGCAGCCACTGTCCTGTGTTAGCTGTGGGAGATAAAACAGAAGAGATCCCAGTGACTGATCCTGTTGGGCAGTGCAGCTCTGACACCTGTGGGAGCTGGGAGAGGATCGAGGGCTCAGCAAACTGTGTCTGCTTCTGTCCAACAGCAGGTGTTTATCAGTGCTTCATCGCTGCTGCTTCAGTTGGACCTGTCTTATCTCTAGAAGAAAATAACTACATCTTGCAATGTAAACAGACATATTTAAACAAAATTAACTTAGGACATAATATTAATTGCAGTGTGATTCAATGCCACCTGAGCAGCATTAGAAGTACCTTTTAAGGAACTTAGCTGACATCTTTAATACTGAATAGAAATTGATCCTATAAAACTGGAATGGAACATGAAATGGCTTAAAGTGAAGACTGAAACTTGGCCTTGTTCAAGCTGAGCAACGCTCAGACCTGACAGAAATCGAACTAGACATAAATGACTCTTAACAAAATTGACTCAATAGAGTAATAAAACATAGCATTACTCAGATTAAACTTTGCTTAATCTTAGCAACACTATAATCATATTCAAATAAACAGATCTGAACTAACAATCAATATCCTTTAAAGTCCTGGGTACTACAAAATGCAACTTATTCTGATGCTAATAATAGCAAATTAATTATACCAAATTTATTTACTACCAAAAGGCACTGAAACTTTGAACAAAGCAACAGTTTCAACACATGTTGAAATACTGTCGTGATGGATTTATTGGAGGGATTAGAGAAGGGTGACAAGTACGTTGACCCTATGGAATTTAACATTGAGAAAAACTCAGGGCAGCTGCAAATTTTATGGTGCCATAACTTTACTAAGACTTTTTAAAGTGCAATTGTCCCGAAAGTATCAAGAATGTAGAATTTGGCAAAGTGTCCAACAAACCGGGAGCTTCTCGAGATTGTATTTCGTGTAATAGTATGTGGAAAATGTTATAAGCATTTCTGTTAAAGGAATAGGTTGTGTTGTGCTGCACATGATAATAATAATAATAATAGTGATGCACTGCATTTACTGCTCTGAATCTCTCCAGTAACAATTCTCAGAGAAATCAGAGTTCATGAAAAACACAAGATGAGCTTTTGAAAGGCAAGCAAGCTTCGCGTTTTTAAGGCATTCTAACACAGGGAGCGTGCGGTTTCAGTGAGCAGGGGCAGGCAGAGCCCTTCGGGCAGATGCCCCGGGGTCCAGGGAGGTGGCCCGGGGGCAGCCGGAGCCGCCGCGCCGGGCACAGCCGAGCCCCGGGAGCGGGGAGAGCGCCGGCGGCAGCGAGGGGCGGCTGCGAGCGGGGAAAGCCGAGCTGCGAGCGGCCCGGGGCTCGGGATGGGCCGGGGGCGGGGGAGATGGCCGCGCATGGCCCCGAGCCCCCCATGCGAGCCGCGCTTGTGAGCCGCCATTCCTGCGCTCCCGCTCGGGCTGCTCCGCTCGGCGGAAGCGCGGGCTCAATGTAGCTGCTCCACTTTCGGAGTGCGAGTATGGCGGCGCCGGCCACATGTTGCCCTCGTGTGGCTGGGAGTAGCGGCGAGCAGTGCCCTGCTGGCATGCCGGAGCCCGGCGTGGCGGCGGCGAGCGAGGCGGCGGCTCCAGCCCAGGTGCGAGCCGCGGTCGGTTGTGCCTCGCTGCGGGCGGAGGGCGCTGCGGTGAGGGGGGGTCGGGGGCTCTGGTGAATTGCTTGTGTCGGGTTTCCCTTACTCACAGGTGAAGAAAATAGAATTCACTGCTTAGTGTTTTTGAAAGTTTAATAATGATGATGGTTGTAATAGTAATAGGATAAAAATGGGATAATATTTCCAGCACTGGGTGCTCCTGGCAAACAGCGATGGAACACACCGGGATACACAGACAAATTATATTTATACTGTTACATCGCTGAGGTACTTGCATATTAATGTATTTAATGCATTATTCAGACCTTCTTTCGAACTTTCTGATTTAGTGGGAGCTCTTTTGGGTGACTTCTTCACTGTCTTACTTGCATGACATTCTGGGTGTCAGGTCAATATATTTTATTTCTTCTTGCGTCTCCATACTGCTGTTTCACTTGCTCTGATAAGATTTTAGTATGTTCTCCTTAATTTTACCATGGTATTCTCTAATTGTCCTCCAGTGCTCTGCTTTGTGTCACCGTTATTTTATCTTTTGGACAGGTTGGTCAATGGATGGCCTTACACTATTTTTAGTTACACAAAACTCTTTTTCACGTTAGATATTGTGCCCAGGTCCATAACACAGTGCATTCATCACACTATTATTTCCATAAGTGATACATAGATTTATATTCATTGCACTACTGTTTCTATGACCAATGCAGTGCATAGTTAAGCTGATAGATTATACAAACATCCAGCTAAAAAGAGTTATAATTGATAAAACATCTGAATAGTTAGAATCACAGACAACATGCATAGGCTCATAGATAAATGTGAAAGCTAAAATTTTCAGGTTATTTTTCACACAGGCAGGGAGCCCCAGCGGCCGTGCCGGCGCCCGGGGTGGCCGCGCTGCAAGGCGGCGGGGCAGGGAATGCGGGGCACGATGGTCAGCAGCCCGGGGCTGCTGCTTCTCGGCCCTGGGCAGGCGGACTCCGAGCCGCAGCTGCCCCGGGCCAGCAGCAGGCGGCAGCTCGCAGGCGCTGTCAGCGCCTGTCCCGGCACGGAGCTGGGGCTGCAGCGGCTGCAGAGCCCCAGGGGCCGGGGCTGCGGGCACCGCCGAGCTCCCGGAGGCTGCGCTTGGCTCCGCCGCTGCTGCTGCCGCAACTCTGGGCAGCGGGGACAGCGCAGCCGGAGCTGCCACCGCCCTGCCGAGCCTCGGGCTCCCGCAGGGCCGGCAGCAGCACTGACCGCTCATCGTGTCCCTTGCAGGGTGCCACCAGCGCCGCTGTAAAGCTGCTCCCGAGGCCGAGCTCCCAAAGGCTTTGCCAGTGCTCCTGATGCCGCCGGGGCAAGGTGCTGATTGTTCCTGTCAGAGAGATGTCGGCTGTGAGAAGGAGGAGAGTGAAGTCTGCTCCATTCAAGTTGAGAATGAGCCCCCGCATCTCCAGGACAGACCAGCAGCCGGGGTTCCGCACTTGCCTGAGGCACAAGAAGCCACTCGGCACAAGCAGGGGGATGCCCCTTGTGAGCGTGCAGTGAGTGAAGATGTGGAGAGTGGATTCTGCAGCAGGGATGGGAGTGTGAGGGAGCCCCTGGCTGCCCAGGGCACATCAGCAACCGGCAACAAACACAAAAGGGACCTCAGAAGATTCCTGGGTGAGTGCAGGGCCACCCCTGTGGCCTCTAGGGAGGGGCCAGTGTCCCCTCCCCAGGGCAGGGCTGGCAGGTGTGTGGCTGTTTCCCGAGGTGTTGACGAGGCCTGGTGCTCTGCTGGGCCCCATCAGTGGCTGGCAGCAAGAGCCCCAGCTGCCCCCAAGGCTGTGCAGCTCTCCTGCTGCAGCCTGTGCCCACAGCTGTGTCCCTGGCTGTGGCCAGAGCTGTGTCCCTGGCCGTGCCCAGGCTCTGGGCTCTCTGGCTGCCAGCTGAGCGAGGGCCACACTGGCTGAGGGCTCCCTGCTGTGCTCCCTGGGCAGGGGCTGAGCAGATTGCAGGGCCGGCTCTGCTTCTGGCAGCCAGCAGCTCTTTCCTGCTCCAGGTGAACGGCTCAGGCGCCATCCCGAGGGCACGGCGCTGCTGATCCTGCTGCTGCTTCTGCTGCTGCTGGCTCTGCTGGTGGCCTTGGCTGTGCTGGCAGGTAAGGCAGGGGCAGCAGCCTGGGCCCAGCCCCTCGGGGCAGAGCGGGCTCCCTGCTCCCTGCAGAGGGCAATGCTCAGACCTTCTCCTCTTGCCCCTGCAGCTCCGCAGGCTCCAGTGACAGCGGCCACTCCACAGTGTGTTCTGGGCTGTCCCTTTGACTGGGTTGGGCACAATGGGATCTGCTACGGCTTCTCAAGGGATTACGGCACCTGGGAGCAGGGTCAGGAACGCTGCTCCGAGCTGAACGCCTCCCTGGCCATTGCCAAGGATGAATGGGCCATGGTGAGTGAGGGGCTGCGGGCGGTGCGGGCTGGCTGAGGGCAGCCTGGGGGTGCTCCTGGGCCGGGCTCGAGGCTCGTAGGGCTGGGGGTGCAGCCCCGGGCCGGGGCCTTGCAGGGAAGGAGCCCCGGCGTGCGGGGGCAGCCCCGGGCACGTGTCCCCCCGAGGGGCCGGGGCAGCTGCCACTCCTCTCTCCCGGGCAGGATTTGCTCTTCCGCCTCCGCGGGAACGGCGATTACTGGCTCGGGCTGCGCAGACGGGGCCAGCGCCTGCACTGGGGGGACGGCAGCAGCTACAGCTCCTGGTGAGTGCCGGGGAGCCGGGCAGGGCCTGGCCGGACAAGGGCACAAGGTGTTCCCCTGGCAGCCAGCGCTGCCTCTGCTCCTCCCTGCAGGGTTCCTGTCTTTGGCGATGCCGAGTGCGCGTACCTGGCTGACGAGGAATTCAGGAGTGGGAACTGCTCAAATCCGCGGCCGTATGTCTGCAGCAAGGCCCAAGCTCCCCTGTGACGGGGGCTGCAGAAAGGACCTTCTCCACGCTGGGCAGTGCCAGCTTCCCCTCTCAGCGCAGCCCAGGGCTGTCCTTCCTCAGCTGCACCCTGTGCCTTGCACTGCCTCTCAGGGTCACCTCAGTGCCTGTCCATCCCCAGAGCCAGCGCTGGGCTGGGGCTGCAAAGGAAACGTCTCTGCAATCCATCCTGCCACCCATGCTGCCTGCAGGGAGTGCAGTGCCCTCATCACACGAGCTGAGATGGGAAATCCAAATCGATCTGGCCTCTTGGAAATCATCACAAACTGGCCTGAGTGTGACACTTTTGCACTTTTCTTGAATAGGAAGAGGAGCAGCTGACACGTGCTGAGCAGCATTCCCACTTCTGGCATCAGGCACCTGCCTGTGAAGAAGGCTCTGTCAGCTGCTGGCTCTGTCTTTCTCTCTCTCAGCTTTGGAGGAGGACGGTCAGAGCGGCTGCCTGGGGCAGGGAATTCGCTGTGGACTGCATTTGTGTTCTGTTTGGGGTTAATGCTCTGCTTGGTGGTGTTTGTTTGCTTTGTTTGCTTTTGTACATAGTTGTAAAGAAGTTTTATTGTATTCTCACATCTTTGCCTTAGAGCCCCTTAATTTCAGAATTATAATAACTCAGAGGGAAGGGCTTTACATTTTCCACTGCAAGGGAGGCTCCTGCCTTCCTTAGCAGATCCCTGTCTTTCCAAGGAAACAACCCCATCCCTCCATGCCACTGTGTGGGGAGGAGGGAGGGAGGGAACTGGGGACAAAGTGAAGCCCAGGAAGGAGAGAAGAGTGTGGGGAATGTCTGTTTTTAGGATTTGGCAGCCTACTGATTGCCTTGCTCTGGATTGTTTGATAATAAATTCAGTCAGTTTCCCCAGTCCGGGCCTGTTCTGCCCAGGATGGGTGAGAGATCTCTGGCTGCCTTTCTTGAGAGCCCCGAGCCTTTGCTGCTGTGTTCTGTTGCCTGCCCCGGGGCAGCAGGAGAGGCACAGAGCGCTTCTGCTGGCCCCGGGCACCTGGCCCGGCCCAGCCCAAGAATCCCTGCCATCATTCCCTGCACCATTCCCGGCCCCACGGCGGCTCCGGCTCCGCGGGCAGGCGGCTCCAGGAGCTCCGAGTGGGCAAAATGGGAGCGAGGGAGAGGAGGCAGCTGCTGCCAGCGGGTGAAATGTCTTTGCTGCCGGCTGGCAGGGAGAGGAGCAGGGAGAAAGTGGTGCCAAGGAAAGGGCAGAGAAAGAGGGACAAGGCTGGAGCGGTGGAAGGCGGCGGGGATGGCCATGGGGCAGGCGGGCATTTTGCTTTCCAGCTCTGTGGGAGGAAACCAGGAGCTGTCAAATCCCTTCAGGAAAAGAGGGGAGAAATAGCAGGTGGTGGAAATCGCTGACAATTGGGATTCATTTGATCTGCCTGACCTGCAAAGCTGACAGACCCTGAGCTCTGCCAGCGTTGTGATGTGTCTTGCCCTGCCCCTCCCCTGGCTGCAGCAGCGCCTCTGGACACGGCCCCGGGTCTCTGAAGGAGCTGCCCCGAGGGGCCATGGGGGCAGTGCTGGTTAAGAAGTGAGCCATGGAAAAGGGTGGGAAGTGTGAAGGGAATAAAATAGAATGGTCTAAGGAAAAACGGTAACAGAACTGCCCCAGGAATGGCCACCGACCGCTGTCACCAAAAGAGCTGCACTGAGGGACGGCCACACGATTCCCTTTCCACACGGAACTGGTGGGACTTGCCTTCTCCTTTCTTAATAACCACCAGTGGCATTTCCAAGGCCAGCAGGTACACGCAGAGGTCCAGAATCATCAGTGAGAAAACTGGGGCTGGCCTCAGGTGTGACAAACATGAGGAGGAGCACAGCAGCAGAAATACAGATTTCCCAGCTCCCTCCCAGGGAGAACAGTACCAGCACAGGGACAGACAATGCTGATCCAACATCCTTTCCCACTGGTCCCTGTGCTCAGCTGCAGGTAGCAGCCTTTAGATAGTGCTCTTCAATGTTTTCACCCCTGGAAATACTGCAGAGGGACACAGAAGATTTACGAGCATATTAAAAAGAAGCTGAAAGACCAGGAAGGATGACATTTGGGATAGGGACAGAAGCAAATTCACACCTCATCTGACAGTTAAATATGGCTGCTGTGAGTATGCAGCAGGGAGGACAGCTAGATTAAACTAGAATATATTCCAAAACTCTTTGGCCTTGTCACTGCAGCTAAGGTTAATAACCCTCAGCAATTAAAAAAAAAGGAAATCTGGCCTGAACTAATGTGGATCATCATCCCTGCAGCCACTGGGTATCATGACTCCTTTTCCCCACCAAGCTACAAAGGCTTTCCTGGAAATCTCTGCTCTTCTGTTTCCCACCTGTAACAGTGCTCAAGTGGCCTGTGTGATCCCTCTGAGTGAACTGAGCTTTACCTTCACACCAGCTCTGCTCTTCACTTCCCAGCCTCGTGCCCTGGGCAATTCCCATCTGGGAGCGTTGGCCTGCAGGAGGAGAGGCTCTGCTCCAAACACCCACACTCTGCAGCAGTACCCCACGATGGGATTTCTCCTGCCTGGACTGATCCCTTTGCTCCTCAGCTACAGCTGGAGCCCCGAAACCTGGCAGCTGCTGAGGACCCTTTGCCATGGCACGGCCCCACACAGCTGCCTGCCAGCCTGGCAGCACAGTGGGCACACGTTCCCAGCCCTGGCGTTGTTTCCATCCCGCTGCAAGGAGCCCAGCTGCTCCCCAGTGTTCCTGCAGGAATCCAGGCCCAGCTGGCTGTGGGCTTTGCAGGGGCTCTCCTGGGGCTACGTGGGGCTGGCTGTGGGATTTGGGAGGGGGCCTGAGGTGTGGGGGTGTCTCTGGGAGTCCCGTTCTTTATCCCTCACATTTCCCATCCTTCTTCTGCTCATGCTTTGCACCCTTTTCTCCTCACCTTTCTAGAGCTTTCCTGCTTCTTACACATCATCTTTTCACCATTATGCCACCTCCATTTTTTAACTCTTCCCCCCTTTTTCCATTGCCCTATTTTCCCCCTTTTTTTGTCTCATTTGTTCCTGTTTTTTTCTGCCCTTCCCCCCCATTTTTTGCTGCCTTTTTTCCCCACGTTTTTCCCTTTTTATCTTCTGCCATTTTTAGCCTCCTGTTTTTGCTACCTTTTTTCTTTTCTCACCCTTTTTCTACCAACTTTTCCCCCACCCTTTTTCTGTTGCTTTTTTTTTTGCCACCTTTTCTTTCCAGCCTTTTTTTTGCCCCTCAATATAAACCCCTTTTATGTTGCAGTATTTTTTTGCCACCCTTTCTTTCCAGCCCTTTTTTTTGTTGCTTTTTTTTTTTTTGCCACCTTTTCTTTCCACCCTCCTTTTTGCCCCTCAATATAAATCCCTCAAATGATGGAAGCAGTGGGGGTTTCTACCAGTTCAAGCCCTAAAACATAAGGCACAACAGAAGTTCCTTGTCAATTTAAACTGAAAGATGATGAAAATTGAAGGCTTGCTCTCATTTCAAACCAATAAAATCCCATCATACAGGGTGTTCCCTGATGTGTTTCAGCAAGAGAATGGGGATTCCCCATCCACTGATAGCCCTGAAAGGATGGCAAGGCAGGGCTTCTTTCAATTGATACCCTTGCTAGTGCAGGTGAATGGGGATTCCCCCAGTTTAAACACAGACAAGAAGGGAAAATTCACCAGTTAAACAACTTCAGAATACACTTGGACAGAAATCCATCGAAAGGGAACCACACCCCACCACTTGTCTTCCCTAATTCCTTCCAGCAGGCTTCCTTCACTAAAAACACTCTCAGAATCAAAAGCGGAGCTGCCTCGTGTGTTACCTCAGAGCAGTGGAAGGGGCAGCATGGAAATGCTTCTTCTGCCATGGCAAACTCTCCTGGGAGCTCTTCCAGAGCCTTGAAGGGCTCCACTGTGGAGCTGCTGAACAAATGGAAACAGCTGGGATGAGCAGAGCCCCAGAGAAATCCCAGCCCCACTGATGGAAAAGTCAGATTATCCAAGCAGCAACATCAGCTGGAGTGTTTGCAAAGGAGCAGCTTTGTTCTGAACCTCAGCCTGGGAGTGCTCCTCATGCACTGAGGGAGTCCTTCCATCCATTTGGACCTTTTGCACAGCACAGGCCACACAGCATTAAATGTGATCATGTTCCTAAAGTCAACTATTTTTAAAAGGATCTAAACCTGATCTAACTCCTCATCAGTGGAGAATTTGATGTATTTCCAGTGTTAATCACCTTCCCTGGTCAAGCACCAACCCTTCCCAAGGCTCAGCACCTCTGGTTTCCACACTAACTGCTCATTATCCTGGTCTAAATTAAAACACCTCTGCTAACCCCATTTCCCACCACAGATTTGTCTGAGTCTCTCACCTCTCAGCAGTCCAATTGCCTTGAAATTTGGCAGAACCTTCTTCACACTTCCCAGCTCTTGCTGTCCATCTCTAATCCCTGTCCAACCTGCCAGCGCTCTCCCTGAACTGCTGACAAAGGGAATTACACAACATCAGCGGAGGACAACTGACCAACTGCTGAATGAGAAAGAATAAAGAGAAATTAGGAAGCTGATTTGGACCTGCATTGCACTGCATTGCTGGTGTCTGTGCATCAGGAATTTATAAGTATTTTATTTCAAATTTATCTTGTTGAAACTAAAGTTGTCATATCTAAAATAGATTTCTCATTCCACATGAAAGCAACACGCTGCATGCCTTCCAGCCACATTTTCACTGAAAAAAACCCCAAACTCTTCAGCCTGGGCTCACACACAGCTACTGCTGGCTTGATACCAACATTCAGCAATAATGGAATTCAGTCAGAAAATGAACAATTACAAAAATACTTGCACTCCAAGAACTGATATTTCACTGAAGACATTATACATACCTTCAAAAGCAGTTCAGTACTCAAGCTGTATTTCTGTTTTTATTGAAATAAATTTAAAAACTACTTCTGGCCAATATTTACACGTTTGATGCAATTACTCTTCCTGCAATGGGGTATTTCCCCACGTGCCCCTGAAGGCAGCAGCATTTCCAGAACAAGAACTGCTTCCCAGATATTGAACCCACTTAGCAATGGGTCAAAGGACATTTGAGAAATGTGGCAAGGTGGATCACTGATTGGGAAAATGGAAGAGAGGTTTGGTAAGAAAAGAAAAGCTCATTTCAGTCATTCATTCAACATCATTTTTCAGTTGTCTGAAACTGTGTCAGCACTGGGAAAATCTCATTTCCACCCAAGACAGTGTCCAAACAGAAGCTGCTGCAGGTCAATTCACTCTGCTGAAGTGACACATAATGAACAGAACGCTCTGAATTAAAACCTCTGGCCTCTCCTTCCACATGCTGCTCGTGTGCCTGTGCTCATCTCCCCACCAGCCATGCCTTGCCCAAAGCTCTCCCTGTGTTGCTCAGCTGCCCGTGAGCTCTGTGCTCTCAGGTAAATCCAGCCCCAGGCTCTGTAAAATGTTCGAGGTGGGTCCTGCCAGGCCAGCCTGGGCACTGTAGGACTCGAGCAGGTTTGCCACCAGGTTCATGTCCACATCCACGGGGGCCAGCTCAGCAGCCTCAGCTCCACAATCAGGGCCAGCACTCTCAGATGTGGCTGCTCCAACAGAACCTGCCTGCAGAGAGTACAAAGAGAAAGGTTTATCAAAGTGCATGAGCAGATTTAAGGGGAAAAAAGGCAAACCACAGGAGAAAAGAAACAACAATGCTGCAGCCAACAATTCCAGAACACTCCTGAGTCTTGACAGACAGGAATTCAGCCACCAAAAGCTCATGCCAGCTGAAAATCACCACTGTCCATTACCCAGATTGAGTTCCAAGGACAGAAAGTGTTACCCAGTCCTGGCTCAGCATCCTATGGGATTAAACTACTACAGGAACTCACAGGTGAAGCTGCAGCTGCCTGCCCCACTACTGAAACCAGGGAAATGGAACTAAGCCCTGGAAAAGATGGGCAAATCCCAGCTTAGCTAAGCTTTAGGTTTAAAAAAACGTTCGATGGTGCAGGTCCAGCATGCTTTGCTTGCACGTGGAAGGTTCTGATGGCATTGCTCAGAATGGCCACCTGCAGCAATTTCCTGCTTGGAAATTACTGCTGCAAAGCAGAGCTCAGGCACACTCACCCCTCTCCTGTGGCCGCTGAAACTTTTCCCAACGTTGGTCTGGGCCAGCTCACGGTCCATCTCCTTCATGTACGCCTTGAGACTGCCCACCAGCTGCTCAGGAGGCACCTTCTGCTCCTGCCTTTGATTCCCAGCATCCAGGTCTTCATCATCCTCATCTGAGAAGCCAAACTCCTCCTCTTCATCCAGATCATCAGAATCCAGCTGCTCCGAGTCTGCCCCTGCACATTACTTTGTGTCAGTACAACAGCAAAGAAATCAGTGCTGGGATTGGCTTCAAATAAAGAAGCAATCTCACCTAAAATTCTGTCCAGGGCTTTTGTGAAAGAATCCACATCAAAGCTAACATGGGATTCATCAGATGACCTGAAATAGAAAAATAGACTTTTAAGAAATGAAGCTTGTATGGTTGCACAAGCCTGACACAGGCACAAGCCATACTGATTTCTCTCAAGCCAGGACTGAAGTTGGAACATTTGAATTTAGAAGTCCTCAGACATTTGAAGCCTGTATGCATTAGACATGAAACACTGAGTGGAAGAATCCTTGGCATAAAAGAGAAAAATTCTGCAGACCACAAAAGCAAAGTGAGTGACAGAGAGCAGCTCAGCTTGCAGCACTGAGCCTGCACCGGTGTCAGAGTGGAACCCAGCTGATTTAAAGCCAGTTCATGTTCACTGCTCTGGCTCTGCTTCAGGCCCTGCTCAGCACAGCTCCTTCCAACTCTGATTCTCTGCATCCCAGGATCAGCCCCAGGGCTGCAGCAGAGTGCAACATCCTACACCAGACCCACACTCCCCGTGCTCCTACCACGGCATTTCTGCTCCTTGGTGCGTGGACACTTTGGACACAAAAGCCTTCATGCTCTCAGCAACGGTTTCCAAGTCATATTTTTGCTCTTCCTCATCTGTGGAAGGAAGGGACTCATTTCTTGCCTCCTTCAGCACCTGATCCAGAGCATCTGGTGTAATATCCAGCCAGCTGTCGTCTGAAAGAACACAGGACAGAGCTGTTACTCTGCACAAGCCTGCTGGCCCCCAGGGCCCAAACCAGCTGACTGAAGGACTGCAACCATCCTGCAGCTCAGTTCTGCAGTGAAGGTTTTGTGCTGATCCTGGGTCACACACAGCAAAAGGCAGAAGAGGCTGAGAAGAACAAAGTGGAGATTTCTTCTCACTACTTGAAAACTCAGCTTTGCAGAGCTCAAACTAAGAGAGACCATTCTGGTCACTGAGAGGCCTTTGGCCACTAAGTGGAGGAAGAAAGGCTTTCTCTAAATTGGGAGAGCAAATCCTGTGTTGAGTCTTAATGAAGGCTGGATTTGCTGTCCCTTCACAGCTGTCAGCATTCCCCCTCTCCCCCTGCAAATAATCATCTGCAATGGGAATAATTCCCCCCAGCCAGCTCACCATCCTCTGGAGGAAGACAAGCTGCTTCTCTCTCAAATTCCTTCAGATCAATGGGGGTTGTCTCTAGTAGTGTCAGGATTTCATCACCTGGGCTCACTTCATCACAGCTAGAAGAAAAAATTCCATTCACTGCAATGGATTCAATGGGATCACATGCTCTGCATTCAGGTTTTCACTTGAATTCTTCCTTTTTCCTTCTGTGCAAACACAGAAGGCAAAAAGGGAAATGCACCTGGGGGAAGTACCAGAGCACTACCCAGAGTATTGGCCAAACCAGGACACAGTCAGTCCCTGCAATTCCCAGCTGATGGCGCCAAAGCCACTGGTCATGGCCCTTTTTCCTTTACATTCCATTTGCCTTGGTAAATACTAAGATGGCCAGATCCCAAACAGCACAGACTGGAAAGTCAAAACACTAACAGTCAGGATATTATGAGCTGACAAAGCCTCAGACATTTCTGTAGGGATTTATTTTCTGGATTTGATCTTCCAGATAAATCCACAGCCAGCTCCTTGAGCAAAGGAGGCAGATTACCCTGTATTTATTATTCCCTGGGACTGCTTTTCAATGACACTTCTATACACTTTGTACAGTCAAGCAAGCAAATAATGCTTTGCAGCCCCCACTTGGAATCCACTTGGAAGAGCTCAGCATTTCACTAAACCAAGATCAAGAGTTACTCAAGCCAGAACTGCTCCCAGGGGAGTATTCCAGAGGAATCAGTACTTGTATGTCCTGGCCACAGCTCCCCTGTTAAATGTGCCATGGAGGAAAGGGTGCAGGTGTTTGTAGCGAGGATTTCAAAGGTCAGCCAAAGGATTTGTAGGGTCTGTGACACTCATGAATGTCAAGCAGCTCTCACCTTTCTGGCACAGCAACACATTGCTGGAAGTGATCTTCTGCCATGTGCAACAGTTCCAGGTACTTGGCTGAGCCTTCCATTTCTCCCTATTAATGCAAGCCACAGGCATGAGCCCAAACAATTCTCCCTGCCCTTCCTCTTCACAGGCAGGCTTCCCAAGGATGACTGTTGGACACAGAAATGCTGAGAGAACCAGAACAAGCAAAACCTCTTTGCCATGTGCACCTGGAACTCAGTGCAGCAAAGGGGCATCCCTACATTTGAGTATATTAAAGTGTATTAACATAAGAATCTCAGGAAAGTTGTCCAATTTTATATCCTTCACGTAAGTACTCAATTTATGTCCAATTTATTAACTTCAAAGAAGTAGTCAAAGGCATCTTAAAAAAAAACCCCACAAAACCTCACCAAAACCCCCAGAACTCACAAAAACCACACACACATAAAAACTACACTTGCATGGGCCCAAACAGGCCTATGGTGTTATGTATGGACCTTGAAGAACATTTGATTCTAGAGGGGTGGAAAGGAAATGGAAGCCAGTGAAATCAGTTCCACCCCACACAATCACATCTGGTGGTTTTCTTCACTCCAGTGTATTCCTCCCCTTGCTCTAGATGAATGTATCAATCCCCAGATCTTGCTTTTTCATTTTTAATTCCCAAAACAAATTACTTTCAAAGGGGAACAAACTGCACATGTCCCCTTTAAAGACACTGATTCATTTTACACAGAGATAAGGATTCAGGCTCTTGCCCCACTGCAACTCCTCACACAAGTTCAAGGGTGAAAATGTATTTTCCCTGGCATGGTTAAAAGCCACAGGCACACAAATGATCACAGACCTTGAAATATTCCTTCTCCTTCAAGCTCCTGAGGAATCTCTCCCACAGAGGACCGCTTAACACGTTTCTCCTGGCATCAGGAGCTACTTTACTGCTCTTGGAGCACAACATTTCAAAGCCATGAGCCTGCAATAAAAGATGCAACAACAACAAGAGGTTCTCAAGGTGTGACAGACTTTGCCCACACTTCTCTGGACAAGCAGGCAACTTCCAGACAAGGACTCATTCCCTGCACATGCACGAACCAAGTCCAAAGTGCACCAAAACCATTACCAGCTTCATGCCCAGCTCGTGGGCTCTGTACTGAGGGTGAGATGGGGCGGGCAGGGTGTATCCACTGCGTCTGTCTGGGACAAACTGCTGCTGCACCAGCTGGGCATATAAACACCGAGTGAACGTCACCTGAAACAGCAGAGCAGAAACAAACACTCCCTGCAGCGTGGCTGCGCTGGCACAGGCACCAAACTCCCTCCAGGCTCAGCAGAGTGTGCTTGAAGACACCCAGATGACAGGCAGGACCTGAGACTGCACTCAAAGTATATCCTAGATAGATTTCTCTGTAAATTCCTTTCCGGGCCTCACAAAGTTTGTTCCAAATTGAAATCCCCAAGTGAACCTAAACGTTTGTCATTCTAAATACATTAGGAAAAATCCTTGATATCCGGTAAAATTCCTATTTTAACTGCAACAAGTTCCATCAAAGAGATCTTGTTTCCTTAACAACAATAATTGTTACACGTTTCTCTTCAACTAGAGAAGTGCTTCAGGAGAACCAGCATAACCCAACTGCTTCAGAGCATCCCGGGATTAACAAGCATTATTTCAGGGGCCACAGGCGACCTCTGCTGGTTCCTGATGCTAAGAAAAGCCCTGAGTGCAATGTTCTCAACTCCCTCACTCTGTCTGCTCCCTCAAACAGAAGGGAAATACGAGCCTGACACTCCAGGTACACACTTGCAATCGACTCTGGTGTTGTGTTCCAGCCCTTTGAAGAATCTCAGAGTGGGGGAAAAATAACCAAATGAATGATCTCCATTTCAATCCACTGCCATTAGCAGCCATCCATATCCAGGTGAAGGTGTCTGCTCATTATTTCACCTGTACCAGACAAAGCCTGTGTCCTTACAGAGACAGACACACTCCAGCCCTGAGCATTCCCTGCTCTGAGGGCAGCAAATCCTCTGCCCTAAACACTCCACAATATGGTAACAAACAAAAATCAATTCAAGTGGTTCTAGCAGAGCTTGAAAGCTCGGGTGGATACAGGAGTGCTCCTGAAGGGAGCAACAGCAAGGGACAGGCAGCACTCTGGGTTTTCAGAGGCAGTCAGACACCTTGCCTAGAGGTGCAAGAGAAAACTCCAGCTGCTACATGAAAGCCCACTGTGGCCCCCTTGCCAAGTGTACACAAGTTTTACTCACCCTGTTTTCACTGTTCTCAGCATTCAGCCACTTGGGGAGAAAATCAGCTGCTTCTATCAAGAGAAACTCTCCATTGCCATCATCAGTGCTGGCCAAGGAGAAATTGGAAATTTAGCAGGAAAAGCCTTGCAGAGCACAACAGCACACTTCTGAATCCATGTCTGGTGGAGTTTTTAATATTCATAAATCCACAGAAAGTCTAAGGTTAGAAGGGACCTTAAAGATCATCTGGTCCCAACACCCCTGCACACCTTGCACTAGCCCAGGCTGCTCCAAGCCCCATCCAACCTGCCCTTGGACAATTCCAGGTGTACGGCATGGGGAAACACCTCCCAGGACGGGCAATGTTAAGACAGGACCTTCAGAGCCCAGGCACTGCCCCTCGGCAGCCCTCCCAGCAAAGCAGCTCAGCAGGACCCGCCTCACCTGGCTGCCAGCCCCGGGAACTCCCTGCTGATCTCCCGGAGCAGATACACGATGAACCACTCATCCTCCACGTTATCCCCGAACACCGTGGTGCCGCCCAAGTGCGCCGGGGTGTCGCCTGGACGGGGCAGAGAGAGGAGAGGCGGCTCAGCAGCGCCATGCACAGGAACAGATTGTCCGCACGGGCTGCGGAGTCTCCCTCCCTGCGGATATCCCAGACCCTGCTGCTGCCACAATCCTGTGTGCTGTGCTCGGGGATGGCCCCGCTGCAGCAGGGAGGGGGCACCAGATGCCTCACTGGCTGAACCCGTGCTGTGACACCGAGAGTCTGCGGAGCCGCCGGGTGCCCCTCACACGCCCCGGCTCCCCTCACACGCCCCGGCTCCCCTCACACGCTCCCGGCTCCCCTCACACGCTCCCGGCTCCTCTCACACGCTCCCGGCACCCCTCACACGCCCCCGGTTCGAGCGCGACGGATCCCCCTCACACGCCCCCGGTTCCCGACCGCCGGATCCCCCCCACACGCCCTCGGTTTTCCCTCACGGGCTTCATGTTCCAGCCCGCAGCGTCCCCCTCACACGCCGTCGGTTCCCGGCCGCCGAGTCTCCCCCACAAGCCCTCAGTTCCGGCAGCATGGTCCCACTCATATTCTCCCGGCTCCCCTCACACGCTCCCGGCTCCTCTCACACGCTCCCGGCTCCCCTCACACGCTCCCGGTTCGAGCGCGACGGATCCCCCTCACACGCCCCAGGTTCCCGGCCGCCGGATCCCCCCCACACGCCCTCGGTTTTCCCTCACGGGCTTCCGCTTCGAGCCCGCCGGACGCGGCCCCTTCACACACCCCCGGTTCCTGGTCGCCGAGTCTCCCCCACAAGCCCTCAGTTCCGGCAGTCTGGTGCTACTCACATTCTCGCGGTTTCCCCTCACACGCCCTCAGCTCCCGGCCGCCGGGTTCCCCTCACACTCTCCCGGTTCCCCTCACACGCTCCCGGTTCCCTCACACTCTCCCGGTTCCCGGCCGCCGGCTCCCCTCACCGTGCCCCGCTCCGGGCGCTCCTCCCGCCGCGCCTCCCGGCCCGTTCCCGGCTCCCCGCGGCGCGGCACGGAGCGCAGGCGGAGCGGCTGCCGCTGCCACACGCAGGCGGCCAGGAGCGGGGCGGAGCGGCCCAGGGCCAGCTCAGCGCAGCGCCGCAGCAGCGCCTCGCCGCCCGGGCCCGCCGCCGCCGACAGGCGGGAGCGCAGCGCGTCCTCGGGCAGCGCCGGCCGCCGCAGCGCCTCCATCGCGCCGGGGCCGCGCTCCGCCCCGGGGAGGAGCGGCGCGATGGCGGCGGCGGCGCCGCGCTCTCTGCCGGGAGCGCTGCGTGTGCACGGGCAGCGACCACAGCGCCTGTGCCGGCGGCGGTAGAATTCAGTGCCAGCCTTTGCTTTCCTCCTCCCTTCTCCCCCCTTCTTTTCCCTTTTCTGTTCGAATCTGAAGAGGCCCCAGCTGCTTCCTTATTTCCTTCCTCTCTCACCTTCCAGGTCCTGTTTCCCACACCTTGTTCTTTCCTTATAAAACCCTTGATAACCCGTTCCCTACTTAATGCTTTGTTGGATCCTTGTGTTTTACCTTCTGGCTGCTGCTGTGGGTGAAGGTCTGGCCTTGAGGAGCACACCCTGCTCCCTCTGCTCCAGAATCCAGCCTTGCAGTTATCCCAATCTCCTGCTGCTGAGGGCTTCCTTAGGCTCCTGCTGAGATGAGAAATATCCAGGACACTTTTCCTTCCTTGAGATTAAAATGATTTCCACACGTCCTTGAGATGTGAGCATGATGGTTAAAAGCCCACTGTGCTAATGAATGCCTTTCCTGCTGTGTTCTGTTGCCTGCCCCGGGGCAGCAGGAGAGGCACAGAGCGCTTCTGCTGGCCCCGGGCACCTGGCCTGGCCCAGCCCAAGAATCCCTGCCATCGTTCACTGCTGAGAGCCCCAGAAGCGGCTTCCCCGGGGCTGCGCTTCTTCATGAGCTTTTCTGCCGTTCGGAGTTTTTTTTCAGCACGGCTTTCTCGGAGCAGGAGCACCACCGCCTCAACACGCGAGGTGACGTGAGGTGACGTGAGGTGACGTGGGGTGACATGAGATGAGGTGACGTGACGCGGGGCGGGTCTCATCTCCGCCTCCTCCTCGCCGCCATTCGCTGCTTTCCCGCTCGCTGATTGGTCCGACTGGCGAAACCCCACCCCCACCCACACCGGTATTCAAGTGCGGCGGCAGCGCCGGGACGCGCTGAGTCCGGCGGGGCCCGGGGCGGCGGTGTTCGGAGCCCGGGTTCTGTCATTCCGGCACGGCGGCGGCTCCAGCCCAGGTGGGACCCGCGGTCGGCGCTGCCCCAGCTCGGGGCTCGCTGCGGGCGGAGGGGCCGCGGTGAGGGGCGGGGGGGTTCTGGCGAGTTCCTTGTGCCGGTGCCCCCGTGTCCCCCCTGCGCTGAGGCCGCCGAGGCAGCGGCTGCCCGCGGTCTCCTCCGTGCCCGGATCTTAGCATGGAGGCTTTTGTGTGATACTAATTGGAACCCTTTTGCGTTTCTCCAGTTTTACGTGTTAGAGAGAAAAAGAGTTTTTTCTCTATAGCTTCTAGGAGGATTTTTGCTCTAAAATGAGGCATTTCCTCCTCCCTCCCATCTGGCACCTAACTTTTTTTTTTTTTTTCGCTGCCTTTGGTGTTTTTGTCTTGTTCTTTTATTTCGGTAACTCGTGGCGGGAGCTGCGGCTGGGCCGTGTCGGGACCGGCCTCACGGGTGGTGGTCGGTTTTCTGCGCGGGCTCGGGAAAGGAGTTTCTGGTGCTCAGGAGCCTGTGGGCACGATCCTCGGAGGCGCGGCCAGCCCTGCTCCGCCCAGGGCTCGGCGCCTCCCCTCGCCTTCCTGCCTGGCGGCTGCGGGGCCCGGCCAGGCCGGACCGGGGCCGCGGGGGGACGGGCGGGCAGCGCGGGGCAGCGGGCCCGGCCCGGCCTGGCTGAGACGGGCGGGGAGCGGGGCCGGGGCCCGGCACCTCCTCACGGGCCGGAAAGGAGAGAGAGCGTTCCTGGCTGTTCTCCTCTTGAGCAAGTGTGTTTCACAGAGGCCTGTCTAGTTTCTCAGTGGTTCCACAGACCGTCGGGTGCACAGAAAGCTTTGTAATAGTGCTGTGAATTTTCTCCCATTCTAAACCGCGGCAGACGGCACGAACCCGAACGCGCCTCGGAGCCCAAAGCGCTGCAGGCGCCGAGCGCGGGCAGCAAGCGCCGCATCCTGCGGGCTCCGGGGCCGAGGCTTCTCTGCCCTCTGTGCCAGGAGGCGCCCCGTGTTCGCAGGCAGGGAGCCCCAGCGGCCGTGCCGCCTGCGCTAGAACTTAGTGTCGGCCTTTTCTTGCCTCCTCCCTTATTTTCTGTTCTCTGCAGGAGTTTGAAGAGGCCTCGGCTGGGTCCCTGGCTCCCTGCTTTAAGGCTTTGTTGCATCATTGTTTTTCTGCCTTCTGGCTGCTGTGGGTGAAGGTCTGGCTTTGAGGAGCACACCCTGCTCCCTCTGCTCCAGAATCCAGCCTTGCAGCTATCCCAATCTCCTGCTGCTGAGGGCTTCCTTGGGTTCTTGCTGACAAGAGAAATATGCAGGAAGCTTTGCCTTTCTTGAGATTAGAACGGTTTCTGCAATTCCTCGAGATGTAAGCATGATGGTTAAAATCCCACTGTGCAAATGAAGGTTTTCCCCTTCTTTCCCCCACTCCATGCTCCGTCTTCTCCCTTACTTTGGAGTCAACAGCGGAGACTGAGCTGCCTCTGTGCGCAGAGAGGGGAGACACCTTCCTCTGCAGGGAATGCTTTTCCAGCCGGGTTTTCCCTCTGGCAGCTCGAGCCTCGCCTCTTCCAGAGCAGACCACGCTGTGCCCCCGGGGCTTTGCCGCTGGGAGCACTGGGAGAGATCCCGGGAGCACTGGGAGGGAACTGGGAGCACAGGGAATGCCAGGAGGGAACCGGGAGGGAGAGTGGGAGCAGCGGCAGTGAGCGAGAAGGAGCCCTGGGAGTGATCTCAGGAGCCCTGGGAAGGAATCGTGCTCCCAGCTCCTGCCCAGTGCTCTCCCCATCCCTGCCGGGGCTTGCCAGGAAGAGGGATACTGGCAGGGAACTGGGAGGGAGCTGCTCAGCACTCTGCAAGGTGCAGCAGCCCCAGGGGTGACCAGTGAGGAGGGGGAAGTGCCCCCAGTCCCTCCCCAGAGCCCCCAAAAAGGGGGTTACGAGGAGAAAAGGGATTGAAATGGAGAGGGGAAAGCTTTTCTGTAATTGTGTTTGGACTGGGGAGGATCCCCATTTACCCGTGATTTGAAGGGTCTCAGTTGAAGGAAAGCAAACTTCTTCATCATTTCGGCTGCCTCCCTTGGTGGCACCTCCATTTTCCAAGCTTTTCATGTTCAAATGGAAGGAGAAACCCTTTATGGTGTTGTTTGAATTGAGGGAAAGAGCCCCATTTTCATCATCTTCAGGTTCAAGCTGAGGGCAAACACCGCTGTGCCTGGTCTGAAAGGGCTTCCCTTGAGAGGAACCTCTCGATGTGCCACTGTAAGAGTTCCACCGAGGGGGAGCCTCCATTTGAAGGGACCTTCACAGTTGAAAAAGATGTCTGAAAAACCCCAGAATGGTCTTCATTGAGGGAAATTGAAGAGGGAAACTGCATTTCCCCTCATTTTTGGAGGCTAAATTAGGGGGAAATCCCCTTCTGTGAGCATACCTGGGCTGTGTCTGATTGCCACAGAGCAGAAGCAGCCTTGCCCTCAGCAGCTCACAGCCCTGTCCCACAAGGATGTGCCACAAAAGGGGCGGCAAAGAGCACAGGAGCCTCAGCTCAGGAGAGGCTTTGGACAGAGCCCAGGGATCTCATCCTGGAGCTCTGAAACCACAGGAAACCATGAGCCAGCCCTGGGCCGAGGCCCAGCAGCCCTGCTGGAACAAGGGAAGGGACTCCAGGCTGAGCAGGCAGTGCAGGGAAGGGCTGCAGACAGCCTGTTCAAAGAGATGCACCTGCAGCTGGAGAGCAGAACAGACAGAGCCCACAGGGACACGTGTCTTGTAGACAGTCACACAAAGACACGCCAAAGATTGTGAAAAGCCAGTTATAAACAAGGCAATGACACCTTATGAACAATGCCTGTTATAAAAATCAGTGAATCCCCGTGATGGGAGCAATGGATCAGCAGGAACCGCCTCAGGAATTTGGGACAATATTCTTGCAGCATTCATGTGTCCACAGCAGTGAAACTCTGAACAGCTCCAGTGGGTAACAGCATCCTGCAGAACAAGCAGCCACTGTCCTGTGTTAGCTGTGGGAGAGAAAACAGAAGAGATCCCAGTGACTGATCCTGTTGGGCAGTGCAGCTCTGACACCTGTGGGAGCTGGGAGAGGATCGAGGGCTCAGCAAACTGTGTCTGCTTCTGTCCAACAGCAGGTGTTTATCAGTGCTTCATCGCTGCTGCTTCAGTTGGACCTGTCTTATCCCTAGAAGAAAATAACTACACCTTGCAATGTAAACAGACATATTTAAACAAAATTAACTCAGGACTTCAAATTAATTGCAGTGTAATTCAATGTCACCTCAGTAGTATTAGAGGTATGCTTAAAGAACTTAAAGTTACATCTTTAATACTGAATAAAAGCTGACTAATAGAACTGGGCTAGAACACGAAATGGCTTAAAATGAAAAAGACTGAAACTTGACATTGTTCAAACTCAGGAATACTCAAACCTGACAAAAATCCATCTTGACATAAATGACTTGTAACAAAATTAACTCAATCAAGTAATAAAACATAGTTTAGAATTTCTCAGATCTAGCTTTGCCTAATCTTACCGACACTAAAATCTTTTTCAAATAAAACAGAACCAAACTAACAATCAATAACCTTCAAAGTTCTGGGTACTACAAAATGTCACTTAATCTGCTGCTATTAATACCAAAAGGCACTGGAAATGTGAACAAACCGTGGTTGAAATAACAGCAGGGAGGGATTTACTGGAGGGATTAGAAAAGTGTGACAAATACCTTGACCCAATGTAATTTAATATTGAGAAAAACCCGTGGTAGCTGCACATATCTGGAACCATAAATTTACTAAGACCTTTTAAAGTGCAATTGTACCAAAAGAAACAACAGTGCAGAATTTGGCAAACTGTCCAACAGTCCGGGAGCTTCTCGAGATTGTATTTAGTGCAATAGCATATGGGAAACGTTATCAGCATTTCTGTTAAAGAAATTAGTTTGTGTTGTGCTGCACGTAACAATAATACACCGCATTTACCGCTTTGAATCTCTTCCGTAACAATTCTCAGAGAATTCAGGAAAAACTCAATATTAACTTTAGAAAAGCATTTCCACACGTTTTTACGGCATTCTAACACAGGGAGCGTGCGGTTTCAGTGAGCAGGGGCTGGCAGAGCCCTTCGGGCAGATGCCCCGGGGGGCAGGGAGGTGGCCCGGGGGCAGCCGGAGCCGCCGCGCCGGGCACAGCCGAGCCCCGGGAGCGGGGAGAGCGCCGGCGGCAGCGAGGGGCGGCTGCGAGCGGGGAAAGCCGAGCCCCGGGAGCGGGGAGAGCGCCGGCGGCAGCGAGGGGCGGCTGCGAGCGGGGAAAGCCGAGCTGCGAGCGGCCCGGGGCTCGGGATGGGCCGGGGGTTGCGGAAGATGGCCGCGCATGGCCCCGAGCCCCCCATGCGAGCCGCGCTTGCGAGCCGGGAGCGGCCGCGGTGCCGCCCGCTGATTGGTCAGGAAAGCAGCGCAGCACCAACCTCCGCTCCCGTCCGCTGTGTTTGAGGGATTCCCCTCAGAGTGGCAGCGACTGCGCCACGTTGCTCCCGCGGGGACAGCGGCGGCGGCGAGCGGCGCGTTGGTGTCATGCCCGTCTGGCGGCGGCACCCGGAGCCCGGCGAGGCGGCGGCGGAGCTCGGAGGCGGCTCCAGCCCAGGTGGGACCCGCGGTCGGCGCTGCCCCAGCTCGGGGCTCGCTGCGGGCGGAGGGGCCGCGGTGAGGGGCGGGGGGGTTCTGGCGAGTTCCTTGTGCCGGGTTTCCCCGTTCACTGGTGAGGAAAACAGAATTTACTGCTTAGTGTTTTTGAAACTTTAATACTAATTATAATGGTTGTAATAGTAATAGGATAAAAAAGGGATAATATTTCCAGCGCTGGGTGCTCCAGGCAAACAGCCAAAGAACACACCTGGGTATACAGACGGTGTTATAGTTATACTGTTACATCCCTGAGGTTCATGTATATTCGCGTGTATTATGCATTATTCAAACATTCTTTCGAACTTTCTGGTTTTTAGAAACTCCTTTTTCTGACTTCTTCACACTCTTAACAGCATGACATCTGGGTATTACATCAATATATTTTATTTCTTCTGGTGCTTACATCCTGCTGTTCCACAACTTCTGGTAAGATTTTACTATGTGGTCCTTAATTATAACATGGTATTCTGTGATTGTTCCCTGGTGCCCTGGGATGCTCTGGTTTGTGTCACTGCTGTTGTATCTCTTGGACAGGTTGGTCAGTGAGTGGATGGATGGCTTTACACTGTTATTCAGGACACAAAAGTGTTTTTCACACCTGATGTTTTGCTCAGGTCTACAAGACTTTACATTCATCACACCATTATTCCCATAAGTGATACATAGATATTATATTAATTGCACTACTGTTTCTATGAGCAATATCTGGGCAGCGGGGACAGCGCAGCCGGAGCTGCCACCGCCCTGCCGAGCCTCGGGCTCCCGCAGGGCCGGCAGCAGCACTGACCGCTCATCGTGTCCCTTGCAGGGTGCCACCAGCGCCGCTGTAAAGCTGCTCCCGAGGCCGAGCTCCGAAACGCTTTATCAGCACTCCTGAAATCTTGGGAGCAAGCTCCTGTTTGTTCCAGGCGGAAAAATGCCAGCTGTGACTGGGAGGAAAGTGAATTCTGTTCCATTCATGGAGTTGGGAAGAAGCTCCTGCATATCCTGGATGGACCGGCAGCCGGGGTGGCAGCCGGGGTTCCACTCTTGCCTGAGGCACAAGAAGCCACTCGGCACAAGCAGGGGGATGCCCCTTGTGAGTGCGCAGTGAGTGAAGATGTGGAGAGTGGATTCTGCACCAGGGATGGGAGAGTGAGGGAGCCCCTGGCTGCCCAGGGCACATCAGCAACCGGCAACAAACACAAAAGGGACCTCAGAAGATTCCTGGGTGAGTGCAGAGCCACCCCTGGGGCCTCTAGGGAGGGGCCAGTGTCCCCTCCCAAGGCCAGGGCTGGCAGGTGTGTGGCTGTTTCCCGAGGTGTGGACGAGGCCTGGTGCTCTGCTGGGGCCCATCAGTGGCTGGCAGCAAGAGCCCCAGCTGCCCCCAAGGCTGTGCAGCTCTCCTGCTGCAGCCTGTGCCCACAGCTGTGTCCCTGGCTGTGCCCACAGCTGTGTCCCTGGCCGTGCCCAGGCTCTGGGCTCTCTGGCTGCCAGCTGAGCGAGGGCCACACTGGCTGAGGGCTCCCTGCTGTGCTCCCTGGGCAGGGGCTGAGCAGATTGCAGGGCCGGCTCTGCTTCTGGCAGCCAGCAGCTCTTTCCTGCTCCAGGTGAACGGCTCAGGCGCCATCCCGAGGGCACGGCGCTGCTGATCCTGCTGCTGCTGCTGCTGCTGCTGGCTCTGCTGGTGGCCTTGGCTGTGCTGGCAGGTAAGGCAGGGGCAGCAGCCTGGGCCCAGCCCCTCGGGGCAGAGCGGGCTCCCTGCTCCCTGCAGAGGGCAATGCTCAGACCTTCTCCTCTTGCCCCTGCAGCACCGCAGGCTCCAGTGACAGCTGCCACTCCACAGTGTGTTCTGGGCTGTCCCCCTGGCTGGGTTGGCTTCAACGGGGTCTGCTACTACTTCTCAAGGGATTACGGCACCTGGGAGCAGGGTCAGGAACGCTGCTCCGAGCTGAACGCCTCCCTGGCCATTGCCAAGGATGAGGGGGGCCATGGTGAGTGAGGGGCTGCGGGCGGTGCGGGCTGGCTGAGGGCAGCCTGGGGGTGCTCCTGGGCCGGGCTCGGGGCTCGTAGGGCTGGGGGTGCAGCCCCGGGCCGGGGCCTTGCAGGGAAGGAGCCCCGGCGTGCGGGGGCAGCCCCGGGCACGTGTCCCCCCGAGGGGCCGGGGCAGCTGCCACTCCTCTCTCCCGGGCAGGATTTGCTCTTCCGCCTCTGTGGGAACGGCGATTACTGGCTCGGGCTGCGCAGACGGGGCCAGCGCCTGCACTGGGGGGACGGCAGCAGCTACAGCTCCCGGTGAGTGCCGGGGAGCCGGGCAGGGCCTGGCCGGACAGGGGCACAAGGTGTTCCCCTGGCAGCCAGCGCTGCCTCTGCTCCTCCCTGCAGGGTTCCTGTCTTTGGCGATGCCGAGTGCGTGTACCTGGCTGAGAATAAATTCAGGAGTGTGATGTGCTCAATTGAGCAGCCGTATGTCTGCAGCAAGGCCCAAGCTCCCCTGTGATGGGGGCTGCAGAAAGGACCTTCTCCACGCTGGGCAGTGCCAGCTTCCCCTCTCAGCGCAGCCCAGGGCTGTTCTTCCTCAGCTGCACCCTGTGCCTTGCACTGCCTCTCAGGGTCACCTCAGTGCCTGTCCATCCCCAGAGCCAGCGCTGGGCTGGGGCTGCAAAGGAAACGTCTCTGCAATCCATCCTGCCACCCATGCTGCCTGCAGGGAGTGCAGTGCCCTCATGACACAACCAGTGCAAATGGGAAATCCAAATCGCCCTGGCCTCTTGGAAATTATCACAAAGTGGCCTGAGTGTGACACTCTTGCACTTTTCTCGAAGAGGAAGAGGAGCAGCTGACACGTGCTGAGCAGCATTCCCACTACTGGCATCAGGCACCTGCCTGTGAAGAAGGCTCTGTCAGCTGCTGGCTCTGTCTTTCTCTCTCTCAGCTTTGGAGGAGGACGGTCAGAGCGGCTCCTTGGGGCAGGGAATTAACTGTGGACTGCATTTGTGTTCTGTTTGGGGTTAATGCTCTGCTTGGTGGTGCTTGTTTGCTTTGTTTGTTTGCTTTTGTACGTACTTGAAAACAAGTTTTTTTGTATTCTCACATCTTTGCCTTAGAGCCCCTTAATTTCTGAATTATAATAACTGAGAGGCAAGGGCTTTACATTTTCCACTGCAAGGGAGGCTCCTGCTTTCCTTAGCAGATCCCTGTCTTTCCAAGGAAACAACCCCATCCCTCCATGCCACTGTGTTGCGAGGAGGGAGGGAAGTGGGGACAAAGTGAAGCCCAGGAAGGAGAGAAGAGTGTGGGGAACGTCTGTTTTTAGGATTTGGCAGCCTACTGCTTGCCTTGCTCTGGATTGTTTGATAATAAATTCAGTCAGTTTCCCCAGTCCGCGCCTGTTGTGCCCAGGATGGGTGAGAGATCTCTGGCTGCCTTTCTGGAGAGCCCCGAGCCTTTGCTGCTGTGTTCTGTTGCCTGCCCCGGGGCAGCAGGAGAGGCACAGAGCGCTTCTGCTGGCCCCGGGCACCTGGCCCGGCCCAGCCCAAGAATCCCTGCCATCATTCCCTGCACCATTCCCGGCCCCACGGCGGCTCCGGCTCCGCGGGCAGGCGGCTCCAGGAGCTCCGAGTGGGCAAAATGGGAGCGAGGGAGAGGAGGCAGCTGCTGCCAGCGGGTGAAATGTCTTTGCTGCCGGCTGGCAGGGAGAGGAGCAGGGAGAAAGTGGTGCCAAGGAAAGGGCAGAGAAAGAGGGACAAGGCTGGAACGGTGGAAGGCAGCAGGGATGGCCATGGGGCAGGCGGGCATTTTGCTTTCCAGCTCTGTGGCAGGAAACCAGGAGCTGTCAAATCCCTGCAGGAAAAGAGGGCAGAAATAGCAGGTGGTGGAAATCGCCGACAATTGGGATTCATTTGATCTGCCTGACCTGCAAAGGACAACAGACTCTGAGCACTGCCAGCGTTGCGCTGCACCAAGTAACGGGTGAGGTGCTGCTGCAATAAAAGTGAGAGAATAAAATAAACATAATAAAAAGCTGCCCCACCTGCTCTCCTCCACCTGGTAACATTAAAAGAGCTGCCCCGAGGCACTGTCAGGTCTCAGTGCTGGATAAAAAATATCATGGGAAAGGCTGGGATATGTGAAGGGAATAAAATTCAGAGATTGGTATGAAATATTCTAAAAATGCTGCACCAGTAGTAAACACTGCCGTGGTGTGACAAAAACCAGCTGTATTAAGGGTCTGTGAGTCAGGCAGGACCCGGTTAGTGCTTCTTCTGTCAGTGAGAAGCTCTCTGATTAAAAGAGGCTCTGGGAGGGCAGGAAACAAGGACAGGCAGTAGCCTTTTGAGGAGACTTATTCAGAGAGTTCCTTGGGAAGCAGCCCTTGAAAACAAAGGAGTTCAGGAAAGGTGGGCACGCTGCAAAACATCTTGATCGTGAGATCTTGAGGACAGAGAAACAAACAGACTCTCCTTGCGTGCTGAAAAATGAGGCAAACGTTCCAGCCTGGATGGGCAATGAGGTTTTGAAGGAACTAAGAAATAAAAGGAGGATGTATCATTTTTGGAAAGGCGGTCAGGTCTCTCAGGAAGTATTTAAGGGGGGTATCAGGGTATGCAGGAAAAAAAAAAAGGGAGGCCAAAGCTCAGTTTGAACTTAAATTGGCAACTTTTGTAAAGGATAATAAAAAATGTTTTTATAACTATATTAATGGTAAAAGGAAGGGTAAGATGAGCTTTTGTTCTCTTTTGGGTCCAGGAGAGAACTCAGTAACTGCAGATGAGGAGAAGGCAGAGGTGCTCAATGCCTTCTTTGCCTCAGCCTTCAGTGGGAACACAGCTTGTCCTCAGGCCAAGTGTCCTCCTGGGCTGGTGGATGGTGTCAGGGAGCAGAATGGGCCCCCTGTGATCCAGGAGGAGGCAGTCAGAGAGGCGTTTTATTTATGAGGGCTGAAAGTATTGTTATCATCATCATATGTGGCAGTTCAGTTACGGGCCACTGGAGCTGCTTCCCTTTTGGAACTTCCTCTTTCCTCTGGAAGTTCCCTCTGGTACTTCCTCTCTAAGTTTTCTGTTCATGCACCTGTTGGGCCAGAGCAGCAGTAGATTTCTATCCCATCTCCTCAGGTGTTTCCCACAATTGACCAGGAGGAACCACGGCTCAGCTCGTGGGGTGTACCTTCCCTCCCCATCTGGGGAACGTCTGCGTTGGGTACCAGAACCTCACATCTGTACTGCCAAGATTTAGAGAAAGTCTTCTTTAATCTTCTTGCTGCTTTTCTTGTGATTCTTCTCCATCTTGTCTTTTAATTTCTGCAGATGTGTTTCCATCCCTGCGATTCTGGCATGTGTTGGGCCATGTGCAGCATCTGCATATGCTCGGAGCTTCTTTGCCATATTAAGCACAGTTTCTTTATTGTCATTTTGCTTCATTATTGCTAAAGCAGAAGCATATTTTTGTGGCTTAAGTCATATAAGTTTTCACCACATTATGGCAGTACATGGTATTAAGTCTGGATTTACAGTGTTTACGTTATTTGAGAAGACCATTTTTGCTACTGCCATTTCCTTCAAGCGTTGAATTTTTTGTTCTGTGGTCTTTTACTGAGTTTGCTGCATGTAGAGATGGTCTGCACACAGGTATCTTTGTGCTACGCTTCCCAGCACCCGTGCCAGAGGTTGTGAGGGTTGGCCTCCCTCATCATTCTTTGGTTGATGATAGGATCATGTGACAGGGGTTTCAAATGTTTCGCTTCACTGTTGTCTAAAACTGTAGCCTCGCCTGCAGCATCCCAAAGACGGACTAACAGCTAATTATGGATTCATCAGGTCTTCCAGCGTAATCCTTTCTTAGGCCATGAAGGTTTTTTAGGGAATAGGACTCAATAGTGGCTTCTGATGTTGTGTCAGTTGCCTTAACTTTGGCTTTTGTATCAGTAATTGCTGTTGAGGGTCCTTCCCCAGATCATCATCGTCGGTCGCTGGCCGATTGGTTTTTCTTGCGTGCTTCTTTCCTGCAGCAACTGCCAGTGGCTTAGGCTCACTGTGTGGTTTAGCTACAGCCTGAGTGGCTGGGGTAGCTGCTGATTTATCTCCCTGCCAGGGCCCAGCTTACTGCAGTGAGCTTTTTCACTTTAGAGTCATCATGGCACTTCTCTTTCAAGTATTTCCCCACCTCAGCTGGGTTCTGAATTTGTTCACAGGGAAAGTCCCAGTCTATAGGGTCAGAGAATTCCTTCCGGGTTTGGCCCATATTTTCTCATTCTCCACACCACTCAGGATTTTCCATGCCTGGGTCTAATTCTGGGTCAGGGGTCTCATCAGCCCGTCTGGACATCTCAGCCCTCATTCTAGAGAAGCTGCAGACCCTACAGAGGAAGCTTACCAGATTAAATACCAGAAAGATTGTCTCTTTAACATTCAGGGGAAACTGAACCTTCTCAAGAAGTGACATACCAGATTCAAAGGAGAAGAAGGAAAGGAAAGGCTGGAAAGCCTCATTCCTTGCTCCTCTAACAAACTGGGTGCAAGTACTAATCAATTCCCAAAACATACTACTGGAACTGGAACGCAGGGCAGGACGAAGAAACCACAAACCATACACATCATGAACAGACCCCAGTATCTTTGTAAGCACCCCACAAATCATTATCACCAAGGTCAGCACAATGGCTATTCCAATTCCTGCCTCTCTACTGTAAAAATACGTGTTAGGGACAAGAATCCTAGTGACCAGAAAGGTATTAAAACCTCAAAAAGGTCTAGAGACCAGAACCACACGAAGGCCTCCACCCCAAGACACATTACGAATCCGAGCAACATGGCTACTGACTGCTTTAACCCACTACAGAGCAAGCACAACCAGCATGCAATCAATAAAGGCTTTTTCCACTTTCTTGGGCTACACATTGGGCACCACTAAAATGCATTTGTCCTGGTTCAGGGCAAATTTGGGAGAGACCCCCCAAAGGGGCTTTTCTAGGAAAGCAGATTCAATTGGCTCTTTCTCCTAACTGGTTCCAGAGAAAATACCTCCTTGGAGAAAAGTGGGAAAAACCCAGTTTATTAAACAATAAAATCTAAACAATATTAAACAATAAAACCCCTTGGTGCTCCAAAAGAGATGACAAACTCGGGAAGCCCCCTCCCCGGGCTGCGGCGCAGCTCACTCAGTCTCCCATCAGTCCCTTATCTCTTATCAGTCTCTTATCAGTCCCTGCAGTGCTGGAAATGCCGCGGCCCAGGCCCGGCCCGGTGGCCACAGCTGTGAGCAGCCGGTGCTCTGCTGGGTGTTCAGCCCAGAGCAGGTTTAAACAGCTCCAAAGAAAAGGAAAACAAACCCACAGTCCAGGGAACTGCTTTGCCTCAGCTAGCTAAAACTAACTAAAACAAAGGAGAGCTCTGTCCTGCTGTCTGTCCATCTGCAGACAGCACACTCCGGGAGCAGGGATGTGGAGGAGTGAGAGCAGTGTCTGAAAACAAACTGTGAGCTTCTTCTCTCCCCCCTTCACTCTTGGAACAAGTCTTAAAGATGCAAAACTTATTATTTAGCATAAACTTATTATTTAGCATAAACAAGATAACTGGGGATAAAAGCATTATACAGTTAATGCAGGACAAAAGTTGTCACTTTAAGTTCAAACATAGCTTTGGCCTCCCTAATTTCTTTCCTACATACCGCAGAAAGCCCCTTAAATACTTTCTGAGACCTGACCCTCCTTCCAAAGATGACACATCCTCCTTTTGTTCCTACGCTCCTTCCAAGCCTCGTTGCCCACCCAGGCTGGACGTTTGCCTCGTCAACTCATCTTTGGGCACACAGGGACAGTCTGTTCCAGTGCCCTCAAGGTCTCTGTTTTGCAGCGTGCCCACCTTTCCTGAACTCCTTTGTTTTCAAGGGCTGCTTCCCAGGGAACTTTCTCAATAAGTCACCTAAATAGGCCAAAGTCTGCCCACCAGGAATCTAATGTAAAAATTTTATTGATGCTCCTCCTGATATCAGCAAATATTGAGAACAGTGTAATTTCACGATCACCGTGCCGCAGGAGGCCTCTAACCAGCACATCTCCCACCAGCCCATCTCCATTTACAAACAGTAACAAATAAAGCTCCATCCCTGCAAGGCTGACTCACCAGCTGTGATTGCTGCGCACTGGAAAGACTCCATGAGTGCTTTGGACGCCGACCAAAGGTTCCTCCCAGCCTGCTCGGGCTCCCTGCCCAGCATCTGTTTCTATTTCTCGCGACCCACTCTGCGTTCCGCCGCTCGGGCTGCGGCAGCGCGTTCTCCGTGCGGGGCCCCAGACCAGGCAGCCTCGCTCGCCTCCTCTGCTCCCCGCGTCTCGCTGCTTCCCCGGGCTCCGTTTGTCCAAACCGGCCAAAATCCCTGGCAGCCCGACATCGGCGTCACCCTGCGGCGGCAGCGGCCGTGCCCGGAGGGGCGGACCGGGAGCGGAGCGGCGGCGCCCGGAGCTCGGCAGCGGCTCCGGCACCGCGGGACCCGCGATCGGGAGCGCCCCGCTCGCTGCTCGGGCGGGCGGGAGGTGTCCGTGCCCGGCTCGGGGCTGGCACGGCACGAACCTGAACGCGCCTCGGAGCCCAAAGCGCTGCAGGCGCCGAGCGCGGGCAGCAAGCGCCGCATCCTGCGGGCTCCGGGGCCGAGGCTTCTCTGCCCTCTGTGCCAGGAGGCGCCCCGTGCTCGCAGGCAGGGAGCCCCAGCGGCCGTGCCGCCTGCGCTAGAACTGAGTGCCGGCCTTTTCTTCTTTTCTTTTCTTTTCTTTTCTTTTCTTTTCTTTTCTTTTCTTTTCTTTTCTTTTCTTTTCTTTTCTTTTCTTTTCTTTTCTTTTCTTTTCTTTTCTTTTCTTTTCTCTTCTGGAATCTGAAGATGCCTCAGCTGCCTCCCTATTTCCTTCCTCTCTCACCTTCCAGGTCCTGTTCCCCAGACCTTGTTCTTTCCTTATAAAACCCTTGATAACCCGTTCCCTACTTTTCCTTTTAAAAGTATATGTAGATAATATGAACTTTTTAACTCTGTGGTTCGGGACAAACACTCTTTTTTCCCTTTCTTTGGAAGAGAAATGTGAGTCCTGAGACCCTGTGCCAATGCTCCCTGCATTTTATTGATGTTTTTACAATTAAACAAGGAGCTGATAAGATTGACAAGGAAGATACAACTCAGGAGCTGGCCAGGCAGCAGCCTCCAAACTCTCTGGGGGATGACAAGAGCAGCAGGGTGTGCAGGCTGCTTTCCAGTGCGAGATTAATCCATAATAACCTGCTCACTGACATCACAGTCACTTCTTAGAGGCCACTTGTTATTTCCCGAGGTGCAGGAGCCGGAGCGTTTGACCAAGCCCGGGCAGAATGATGGAGAATATTCCTGTCAGATTTCTCCTTCTCTTCCTGGGCCAGCAGGAGAAACCCATCCCGGTTCAGGGATTTGTTCCGTGTGACAGTGTGTAGCTCAGAGCTAAAGCAGTGCCCCGGAGCACGAATGATTTAATCTGCGCTGCCCCTCAGCCGTGCGAGGGCTGAGCAGGGCGCTGGGAAGTGGGGCCGAGCCCATTCCGGGCACTCGCACTCGGAGCTTGAGCCTTTGGAGTCACCAGCGGAGACTGAGCTGCCTCTGTGCGCAGAGAGGGGAGACACCTTCCTCTGCAGGGAATGCTTTTCCAGCCGGGTTTTCCCTCTGACAGCTCGAGCCTCGCCTCTTCCAGAGCAGACCACGCTGAGCCCCCGGGGCTTTGCCGCTGGGAGCACTGGGAGAGATCCCGGGAGCACTGGGAGGGAACTGGGAGCACAGGGAATGCCAGGAGGGAACCGGGAGGGAGAGTGGGAGCAGCGGCAGTGAGCGAGAAGGAGCCCTGGGAGGGATCTCGGGAGCCCTGGGAAGGAATCGTGCTCCCAGCTCCTGCCCAGCGCTCTCCCCATCCCTGCCGGGGCTTGCCAGGAAGAGGGATACTGGCAGGGAACTGGGAGGGAGCTGCTCAGCACTCTGCAAGGTGCAGCAGCCCCAGGGGTGACCAGTGAGGAGGGGGAAGTGCCCCCAGTCCGTCCACAGTGCCCCCAAGAAAGGGGGTTACGAGGAGAAAAGGGATTTAAACAGAGAGGGAAAAGCTTTTCTGTAATTGTGTTTGGACTGGGGAGGATCCCCCTTCACCTGGGATTTGAAGGGTCTCAGTTGAAGGAAAGCTCACTTTTTTCCTTCATTATGGGTGCCTCACTTGGCGGGCAGTCACTGCTTTCCATGATTTTCATGTTGAAATGGAAGGAGAAACCCTTTATGCTGCTGCTTGAATGGAGGGAAAGAGCCCCATTTTCATCATCTTCAGGTTCAGGCTGAGGGCAAACACCGCTGTGCCTGGTCTGAAAGGGCTTCCCTTGAGAGGAACCTCTCGATGTGCCACTGTAAGAGTTCCACCGAGGGGGAGCCTCCATTTCAAGGGACCTTCACAGATGAAAAAGATGTCCAAAAGCCCCCAGAATGGTCTTTCGAGAAGGAGATTGAAGAGGAGAACTGCAATTCCTCTCAGTTTAGGAGGTTAAATTGAGGCAAATCCCCCTTGATTCACTTTTTATTCGGGATTCAGTTGAGGGGAGATGCTCATTATGCATCTTTTTCGGAGATGTAAATGGAGAGGGAACCTCCGTTCTGCCCTGGATTGGAGGCTTTGGAGTGGCGACAAGAGGGAGTTTGCCCTTGGTTTAATTCCTGCAGCGATTGAACTGGAGCGGTGAGGCTGAGCTGGCGCTGCCGGGCTGGCCTCAGGCTCTCGCTGGGGATGGCAAACGCCGGCAGGCACCGAGCAATGCCGCCGCACGCCCGGCACTGCCTGTGCCGCGCCCGCCGCGCCCAGCAGCGCTGGGAGCTCCATGGAGCAGCTCAGCGCCCGCTCCGCGCTCGGCCCTGCGAGCCCGGCCCGGAGCGTGGGCTCGGGACACATCCCCATGGTGGGGCAGAGCCGCTGCTCGGGCCCGGGGATCCTTTATCGCCCTGCTGCAGCTGCCAGGGGCCGAGGGCACAGTCCTGCTTCCCAGGCTGGAACCCTGCTGCTTCACCTCTCGCTCTCTTGCCATGCTTTGTGCCAGAATAAATTCAAAGAATTCTCCTGAGTCGTGTCCCTTATTCCGGTGACCGGTGAGTGATCTCTCCCTGGTCTTTGCCCATCCTCGAGCCTTTGCTGCTGTGTTCTGTTGCCTGCCCAGGGGCAGCAGGAGAGGCACAGAGCGCTTCTGCTAGCCCCGGGCACCTGGCCCGGCCCAGCCCAAGAATCCCTGCGGGAATTCACTGCTGAGAGCGCCGGAAGCGGCTTCCCCGGGGCTGCGGTTCTTCAGCAGCTGCAACAGGGTGGTGCCCTTTTTCTTACAACGGTTTTTTTTTTCCGGAAAAAGTCTCGATCTGACTCCTCCCCTCCTCCCTTCTCTCCGTCGCTCCTCGCTGCTTTCCCGGCACGCTGATTGCTCAAAGGGCCAAATCCCTCCCGCTCCAGGCAGTTTCTCTATCCTGGGGCTCCGTGCCCGCTGTGTCGGGCCGGGAGCGGAGCGGCGGCGGCACCCGGAGCCCGGCGAGGCGGCGGCGGAGCTCGGAGGCGGCTCCAGCCCAGGTGGGACCCGCGGTCGGCGCTGCCCCAGCTCGGGGCTCGCTGCGGGCGGAGGGGCCGCGGTGAGGGGCGGGGGGGTTCTGGCGGGTTCCTTGTGCCGGTGTCCCCGTGTCCCCCCTGCGCTGAGGCCGCCGAGGGAGGCACTGTAAGAGTTCCATCGAGGGGGAGCCTCCATTTGAAGGGAGCTTCACAGATGAAAACGATGTCCCAAAGCCCCCAGAATGGTCTGAATTGAGGGAAATTGAGGAGGGAACTGCATTTCCCCTCATTTTAGGAGGCTAAACTGAGGAAAAGTCCCCCTTGATTTGTCGCAGTACAAACAGCCGGGACTCTGATTCTTCATCCGGAAAAGGCTCATCTTTGTTGCACAGCTCAGATCTTACAGGATTATCAGCTGGCACCGTGTTAGATCCAGCTGGCTAAAAATACTCTGACAGTTCATTGGTCAGCAAATGGCATTTTCCATTTCCACTAAACCTCTCTGTTTTTGGTCAGTTTACATAGATTCTTCACTGATTCCCATGGGACAGATTTCTTGTTTCTGCAGATGTGAACGTGTTTTTCTTTACAGAAAATAGATTGTTCTGCAGACTGATTCTCATTCCTCTGATTCTCTTTAATGACAATTAACAGCCCAGCTGTGAGCTGCACCCAGCCCAATCAGCAGGCCTAAACTGTGATATTATAAGGCTTTTCTTTTATAGGACTTCTACCTATATGTAACAATTCCCCTTTCTTTTTGTTAAAAAAAAGCTTATGCATTCTGATGTTAAAACAGTTTGTTTCTGTGAGATTACTGCCTTTTTAATGTTATTACTGGTTATCTATTAGCTCCAGGATAGGACACATGAAAGACAGGTTATAGTCAACAAAATACTCCAATTTTGCATTCTCAAGTACAGTCATGTCACTGACAAGGGTGTTGCAGCATGGGAGGACAGAAAGATAATGTCCAGTGTCTGTTAGGGAATGGAAACAAACGACCATAGTTCTGAAGTCCCCATGGCTGGCACTCAGGGGTCGTGCTGCCTGGGCAGGAGAAGTCCAGCAGCTGGGAATGTTGACCTTGGCATCACTGAATGTCTGTCTGGAAGCCTGAGCAGGGCAGAGCTGAAGAGGGCTGGTAGAACACAATGTCAGGGTGGTAATGCTGTAGGACAGAAGGCCTCTGTGGCCAAGCTGCCTCTCCAGGTCTCCAGGCACAGCCATGTGCTGGCAGTCCTGCCTCTGTCCCTGTCCTGGCCACCAAGGCTGGGTGGTGACAAGGTCACCTCTCTTCTCCCTGGGCCTCGCTGTCTCGGAGGCGATCCATGTCTGATCAGGTGAGCAGGTGACCCCTTGAAACCTGCTGCTGATAAAACACAGGCACACTTCTCCCTCAGTTCATAAACAGCCAGGCCCTGCCATGGCACACTCAGCTGGAGATCCTCATGTGTGGGATTGGCCCAGCTGTGACCAGAAACAGCTGGATTTTACCCCAAAAGAGCCAGCCATTGGTTTCAAGCCCTGGGAATCCTTTGTTTAAGTCAGGCCCAGCCTGAGAGTTCCCCATCAGCCTTGGGTGTTTTCATGTTAAGCTGCCCAAGTTCTGCTCCCCAGTGCTTGCTTGTTTCCCCCGTATGGTTCCAGTTCTAGAATGTTCCACCCCTGAGTGGACAGATTGTTGCTTCCCCTTTGTTTGGGGTCTTTGGGTCCTGCCCCTCGTATTGTGCACGGCCTCTCCACGTTTGTTGTTTCTCAGCCTTTGTTAAAGCTCTTTCCGGGTGGCTCCATGGAACCCGCTCCTTTTCCTTTTCACCACCCTCGCCTGAGGCAGGGAACCAGAGAGGTTTGGCACTGCCACCCTCACTGGGACACTTGCAGAAAAGCCTTTACAAATGCTTTTAGTATAAACGTTGCATTGTTCAGACATTCTTTAGGAGCCAATTCTCTTTCTTTTGGTTTTACAAATAAAATGCATGTCTCCTGCTGTGAACATGAAGGGAACATCAAAACAAAACAATTCATGCAGTGAAACAAGAACCTGACAGCAATCAAGAGTGAGTCAGATAATACATGTAATTAATAACACATTCAGTGTGAAATCGGATGATTATCAATGTCTTAAACACTGCACCATCACCCAGAGCCTGCAGCAGCTGACCAACCTCGTTTCAGAGAGGACCTGGAGAGCCATTCCCAGGAAAGGTGTCCAAGCTCCCTTTAAAAACAGATCCAGCTGTCCTATTGTCAGAGGGTCAAATTGCCAAGCCAAAGAGGCTTGAAGAGAGTTTTGAGGCAGAAAACATCTGGGTTTGTTGGCCATTTTCCAAGCAGGTCCAGCCAGGCATTAGAAAAATGTGACATGTACATTGATCCAGTGTGTTTTAACATTGAGAAAAACTCACGGTAGCCGCAAATTTTAAGGAACCATACATTTCCTATGACTTTTTAAAGTGCAACTGTATGGAAAGAAACAAGAATTTAGAATTTGGCTGAGTGTCCAACAAACCGGGAGCTTCTTGAGATTGTATTTCGTGTAATACCATGTGGTAAATGTTATCAGCATTTCTGGTAAAGGAATTTGATTGTGCTGTGCTGCACATAATAATAACAATAACAATAACAATAACAGTCAGGCACTGCCTTTACCGCTTTGTATCCCTCCAGTAACAATTCTCAGAGAAATCAGAGTTCATGAAAAACACAAGATGAACTCTAAAGGAGCATTTCCACGCGTTTTTACGGCATTCTAACACAGGGAGCGTGCGGTTTCAGTAAGCAGGGGCAGGCAGAGCCCTTCGGGCAGATGCCCCGGGGGGCAGGGAGGTGGCCCGGGGGCAGCCGGAGCCGCCGCGCCGGGCACAGCCGAGCCCCGGGAGCGGGGAGAGCGCCGGCGGCAGCGAGGGGCGGCGCCCGCCACACCCGGGGTGGGTTTGCATCGCGCTCAGCTAATCCAAAGGGATTTGGGTTCTGACCCCCGCATCCGGGCTGGCAGCGGTGCGCGCTGCGAGGCCCCAGAATGGTGAAACAACCGAGGCCGCAGAAGGCAGCGGGGAGCGCCGGGGAGAGGGGACCGCGGTGGGGTCGGGGAGCTGGGCAGCCACGCTGCGCCTCCGAGCCGCGGCTGGCTGTGTTCCTGCCCACTGCTTGATCAGATCGGCTCCAATCTGCGGCGGCAGCGGCCGTGCCCGCTGTGTCGGGCCGGGAGCGGAGCGGCGGCGGCACCCGGAGCCCGGCGAGGCGGCGGCGGAGCTCGGAGCGGCTCCAGCCCAGGTGGGACCCGCGGTCGGCGCTGCCCCAGCTCGGGGCTCGCTGCGGGCGGAGGGGCCGCGGTGAGGGGCGGGGGGGTTCTGGCGAGTTCCTTGTGCCGGTGCCCCCGTGTCCCCCCTGCACTAAAATTGCGCAGTATGGAGACTCTGGGCGGCATCCCTTGAGTTGGACAGACGCAAGAAGCTTCCGTCAAAAAGCTGTTAAGACACCACTGGCTCCTTCCCCTGTTCCTAGGTCTGTTCCCGTGTCCCTGAGACACTGCTCCCTGTTCCCCGATTGGCCCTTACCTTTGTACGGCCCCGAGACCAGGGGCACCCCTGGCCCCACGGGACAGAGTAACCTGGACGCTCCGTGTGTGTGTGTGTCTGCGACCTGAACATCTTACCAGGTGGCTGAATGAAACATCTGTGGATGGCACGCAGAAGCCCTTTTTCTTCCTCACCCTGGACTTTACTAGCAGCTATTCCGGCCACAACAGTGGAAAAAGTGGCTGCCCGCGGTGTCCCCCGTGCCCGGATGGCCGGGGCCGAGCCGGTGCCGCGGCAGCGATGGCTCCCGCCGGCTGCTCTCGCCGGGACGGAGGCGGCTGCTCCGTGCCCGGGACGCTTCCCGGTCGTGCGGCAGCGGGCTCGGGGCCGCTGCTCGGGCGGGCGGGAGGTGTCCGTGCCCGGCTCGGGGCTGGCACGGCACGAACCTGAACGCGCCTCGGAGCCCAAAGCGCTGCAGGCGCCGAGCGCGGGCAGCAAGCGCCGCATCCTGCGGGCTCCGGGGCCGAGGCTTCTCTGCCCTCTGTGCCAGGAGGCGCCCCGTGCTCGCAGGCAGGGAGCCCCAGCGGCCGTGCCGGCGCCCGGGGTGGCCGCGCTGCAAGGCGGCGGGGCAGGGAATGCGGGGCACGATGGTCAGCAGCCCGGGGCTGCTGCTTCTCGGCCCTGGGCAGGCGGACTCCGAGCCGCAGCTGCCCTGGGCCAGCAGCAGGCGGCAGCTCGCAGGCGCTGTCAGCGCCTGTCCCGGCACGGAGCTGGGGCTGCAGCGGCTGCAGAGCCCCAGGGGCCGGGGCTGCGGGCACAGCCGAGCTCCCGGAGGCTGCGCTTGGCTCCGCCGCTGCTGCTGCCGCAACTCTGGGCAGCGGCGACAGCGCAGCCGGAGCTGCCACCGCCCTGCCGAGCCTCGGGCTCCCGCAGGGCCGGCAGCAGCACTGACCGCTCATCGTGTCCCTTGCAGGGTGCCACCAGCGCCGCTGTAAAGCTGCTCCCGAGGCCGAGCTCCCAAAGGCTTTGCCGGCGCTCCTGGATGGGTCGGGAGCAAGGTGCTGATTGTTCCAGGCAGAGAGATGGCGGCTGTGAGCTGGAGGAGAGTGAAGTCCGCTCCATTCATGAGATGGTGAATGAGCCCCCGGAGAACAGATCAGCAACAGGGAATACACTCAGAAGATTCCTGGGTGAGTGCAGAGCCACCCCTGTGGCCTCTAGGGAGGGGCCAGTGTCCCCTCCCAAGGCCAGGGCTGGCAGGTGTGTGGCTGTTTTCCGAGGTGTGGAGGAGGCCTGGTGCTCTGCTGGGCCCCATCAGTGGCTGGCAGCAAGAGCCCCAGCTGCCCCCAAGGCTGTGCAGCTCTCCTGCTGCAGCCTGTGCCCACAGCTGTGTCCCTGGCTGTGGCCAGAACTGTGTCCCTGGCCGTGCCCAGGCTCTGGGCTCTCTGGCTGCCAGCTGAGCGAGGGCCACACTGGCTGAGGGCTCCCTGCTGTGCTCCCTGGGCAGGGGCTGAGCAGATTGCAGGGCCGGCTCTGCTTCTGGCAGCCAGCAGCTCTTTCCTGCTCCAGGTGAACGGCTCAGGCGCCATCCCGTGGGCACGGCGCTGCTGATCCTGCTGCTGCTCCTGCTGCTGCTGGCTCTGCTGGTGGCCTTGGCTGTGCTGGCAGGTAAGGCAGGGGCAGCAGCCTGGGCCCAGCCCCTCGGGGCAGAGCGGGCTCCCTGCTCCCTGCAGAGGGCAATGCTCAGACCTTCTCCTCTTGCCCCTGCAGCTCCGCAGGCTCCAGTGACAGCTGCCACTCCACAGTGTGTTCTGGGCTGTCCCTTTGACTGGGTTGGGCACAAGGGGGTCTGCTACTACTTCTCAAGGGATTACGGCACCTGGGAGCAGGGTCAGGAGCGCTGCTCCGGGCTGAACGCCTCCCTGGCCATTGCCAAGGATGAGGGGGCCATGGTGAGTGAGGGGCTGCGGGCGGTGCGGGCTGGCTGAGGGCAGCCTGGGGGTGCTCCTGGGCCGGGCTCGGGGCTCGTAGGGCTGGGGGTGCAGCCCCGGGCCGGGGCCTTGCAGGGAAGGAGCCCCGGCGTGCGGGGGCAGCCCCGGGCACGTGTACCCCCGAGGGGCCGGGGCAGCTGCCACTCCTCTCTCCCGGGCAGGATTTGCTCTTCCGCCTCCGCGGGAACGGCGATTACTGGCTCGGGCTGCGCAGACGGGGCCAGCGCCTGCACTGGGGGGACGGCAGCAGCTACAGCTGCCGGTGAGTGCCGGGGAGCCGGGCAGGGCCTGGCCGGACAGGGGCACAAGGTGTTCCCCTGGCAGCCAGCGCTGCCTCTGCTCCTCCCTGCAGGGTTCCTGTCTTTGGCGATGCCGAGTGCGCGTACCTGGCTGACGATGGATTCAGGAGTGGGAACTGCTCAAATCCGCGGCCGTATGTCTGCAACAAGGCCCAAGCTCCCCTGTGACGGGGGCTGCAGAAAGGACCTTCTCCACGCTGGGCAGTGCCAGCTTCCCCTCTCAGCCCAGCCCAGGAATGTCCTTCCTCAGCTGCACCCTGTGCCTCAGCTGCACTGCCACCCTGTGCCTCAGCTGCACTGCCTCTCAGGGTGACCTCAGTGCCTGTCCATCCCCAGAGCCAGCGCTGGGCTGGGGCTGCAAAGGAAACGTCTCTGCAATCCATCCTGCCACCCATGCTGCCTGCAGGGAGTGCACTGCCCTCATGACAATCAGCGCAAATGGGAAATCCAAATCGCCCTGGCCTCTTGGAAATCATCACACACTGGTTTTAATGTGACACTTTTGGACAGTCCATGGAAGGGGAAGAAGAGGTGCTGACACATGGTGAGGAGGAATCCCACATTGATCATCAGGCACCTGACTGTGAGCAAGGCTCTGTCAGCTGCTGCCTCTTTGTCGTCCTTGGAGGAGGGACGGTCGGAGCTGCTGCTTGGGGAAGGGAATTCCCTGCCCTTGGCCATAACCCGGCCCAGAGGCGCTTCTCCTGCCGTGGGGCGAGGCTGTGCCTGTGCGAGCAGCCCCGCACGGGCCCTTCCTGTCCCCCGTGGTGCCCGAGGGCCCTGTCCCCCTGCTCGCTGCCCGGGACCCTGCGCTCGCCTCTCCCTGCCCTGCCCAGCCCCGGCTGCCGCCAGCGCCCCTGCCGGCCGCGCCCGGAACTGCAGCGAGGGGCGAGCGCTGCGGCCGGGCCGGGCCGGGGCTGGGTGTGCGCCTGCGCGGGGCCCGCGCTGCGCTGGGGCTGGATGGAGCTGCTGCAGCAATGGAGAGCGTGCGGGACTGAGGGGTGATTTTTATACTAATGAAGGATCTCTATGAGAGCTCCTTAATTTCACAATTACAATAATTCGGAGGGAGGGGGTAAACATTTTCCATTGCCAGGGAGGCTCCTGCCTTCCTTAGCAGACACCTGTCCTTCAAACCAGAACACCCCATCCCTCTGTGCCCCGGTGTGGGGAGAAGGGAGGGAGGGATGGAATAGGGGATAAAGTGGAGCCCAGGAAGGAGAGATCAGTGTGGGGAAGGTGCATTTTTAGGAATTTTGGTACTTCTCATTCAGTTGCTTTCATTTGTTTGATAATAAATTCAATGAAATTTAATTTCCCCAGTCCGGACCTGTTCTGCCCAGGATGGGTGAGAGATCTCTGGCTGCCTTTCTGGAGAGCCCCGAGCCTTTGCTGCTGTGTTCTGTTGCCTGCCCCGGGGCAGCAGGAGAGGCACAGAGCGCTTCTGCTGGCCCCGGGCACCTGGCCCGGCCCAGCCCAAGAATCCCTGCCATCATTCCCTGCACCATTCCCGGCCCCACGGCGGCTCCGGCTCCGCGGGCAGGCGGCTCCAGGAGCTCCGAGTGGGCAAAATGGGAGCGAGGGAGAGGAGGCAGCTGCTGCCAGCGGGTGAAATGTCTTTGCTGCCGGCTGGCAGGGAGAGGAGCAGGGAGAAAGTGGTGCCAAGGAAAGGGCAGAGAAAGAGGGACAAGGCTGGAGCGGTGGAAGGCAGCGGGGATGGCCATGGGGCAGGCGGGCATTTTGCTTTCCAGCTCTGTGGCAGGAAACCAGGAGCTGTCAAATCCCTGCAGGAAAAGAGGGCAGAAATAGCAGGTGGTGGAAATCACTGACAATTGGGATTCATTTGATCTGCCTGACCTGCAAAGCTGACAGACCCTGAGCACTGCCAGCGTTGTGATGTGTCTTGCCCTGCCCCTCCCCTGGCTGCAGCAGCGCCTCTGGACACGGGCCCCGGGTCTCTGAAGGAGCTGCCCCGAGGCACAGGGAGGTGCTGCTGCAATAAGAGTGAGAGAATAAAATAACCAGAATAAAAAGCTGCCCCACCTGCTCTCCTCCACCTGGTAACATTAAAAGAGCTGCCCTGAGGCACCGTCAGGGCTCAGTGCTGGGTAAAAACTGTCATGGGAAAGGCTGGGAGATGTGAAGGGAATAAAATTCAGAGATTGGTATGAAATATTCTAAAAATACTGCACCAGTAGTAAACACTGCCGTCGTGTGACAAAAACCAGCTGTATTAAGGGTCTGTGAGTCAGGCAGGACCAGCGTTGTGCTTCCTCATTCACTGAGTAGCGGCCGATTATAAGAGGCCCTGAGAGAGTGCAGAGAACAGAGAGCAGACAGACAGTAGCCTTTTGAGGAGACTTATTCAGAGAGTTCCTTGGGAAGCAGCCCTTGAAAACAAAGGAGTCCAGGAAAGGTGGGCACGCTGCAAAACAGAGACCTTGAGGGCACAGGAACAGATGGTCCCTGTGTGCCCAAAGATGAGTCAGCAAGGCAGACATCCAGCCCAGATGGGCAATGACGTTTGGAAGGAATTCAGGAAGAAAAGGAGGTTGTACCATCTTTGGAAGGAGGGTCAGGTCATCCAGGAAGTTTTTAAGGGGGTTGCTAGGATATGCAGGAAAAAAAAATTGGGGAGGCCAAAGCTTACTTTGAACTTAAATTGGCAACTTTTGTAAAGGATAATAAAAAATGTTTTTACAAATAATGGTAAAAGGAAGGGTAAGAGCAGCTTTTGTTCCCTTTTGGATGCAGGAACTGCAGGAGGGAACTCAGTAATTGCAGATGAGGAGAAGGCAGAGGTGCTCAAGGCCTTCTTTGCCTCAGCCTTTAGTGGGAACACAGCTTGTCCTCAGGCCAAGTGTCCTCCTGGGCTGGGGGATGGTGTCAGGGAGCAGAATGGGCCCCCTGTGATCCAGGAGGAGGCAGTCAGAGAACTGCTGAGCTGCTTGGATGTCCATAAATCCGTGGGCCCAGGTGGGCACAGGGCTGGCCCCAGCAAAGAGCCTGAGGGACAGCCCTGGTGCCTGGCCCCAGCTGGCTGCAGCACCCTCACCAGCACTCTCTGGCCCGGCCATGCAGCCAGGGCTGAGCCCAGCACAGAGTGCTCCTGTCCCAGCCCTGGGCTGCAGCTTTTCCAGCAGTGAGCTGTGGCACACAGTGCCAAAGGCCTGCTGGAGCCCAAGCAGTCCAACAGTCTACCCCTATTTAGAAACAGCAAGTCTAACAAAGTCCCGTCCCCGCGGGGCTGGCTGAGCCGCTGTGACTCATGGGCCCTGGCAAATCATCCTTTGCTGCCTTGCATCCCGCCCAGGCTCTCTCCCGACCGCTCGGGCTCCGGGCCAGCGCGTCCATCGTCCAGTGAGCCCAAAGCGAGCTCCCTCCGTCGCTCCTCCCCGCGGCGCTGGCGGCTCGGCCCGGCCCCAGGGGAGGCCGCAGAGGCCGCGCTGCCAAAGGCCGGGCCGGGCCCAGCAGGGCTCTGGAGCAGCCGCCGGGACACAGAGGTGTCTCCACAGGCACGGCAGGGGATACTCGGTGGGGTTTTTAAATTCTGCATTGACAGGGTAACATGGAGGTGTTTTAAAGGATTTGATTTATTATCAGTGTCGATGAAGAGTGCGAGCTGGGAGATGGAAGAGTCAATGTTATTCTGGTAAAAGCTAGCTTCTTTCCTGGTTACAATATCTTAGAAATGTTTTTCAGCCTCTTAGCTGAAAACTTTTGCCACACAGCACTACTGTTACTTCTAACGCCAGTCACCTCCGTTTGTACCTCACGAGGCTCTGTTTCAGTGCATCTTTCACGGTTCCAATTCTCTACAGCACCTGGTCTCTTTGCAGGGCCGTATTTTGAAACTCGTTCAAACAATCTCTCTCTCAGCAATGTCATCTCTGCTCCGTGGCCTTCCTAAGCCACCACGCCCTATCTCAGTGCCTGCAAACAGAGGTGCAGGGCTGTGTGAGCTTTGGCAGGTTTTGAGAATTCTTTACAAATCCATTTCTCACGTCTTTCTTTCTTTTTTGTGCTGTAAAAACTTTTTTGGTTCTCTTATTTATTATTTCTTGTATATAGTGAAGCATATAAGGTACTATTACTTATACTGTTGTTATGTAACTAATATTTCAAAATTTATTTTGTAAACTTTTTTTTAGTTAAGGTATATTTTTTTAAAAAAATTGTTTAATAAGGATTTATTGTTTGTTTTAATTTAATTTGTTAAACTTTTCATTTTTGAAGATGTTTGTGGATGGACAGAGTGGTTAGATCAGTTTATGTAATATAATCTTTTAAAATTTTATAATTATGTTTATGTGCTAGTAAGAGAAAATTGATGGTGGTTTTGTTTTGTAAGATTGCATATAGTTTAATAGTACTAATATTAGCTATATATTATTAATAATAATGGATGTCGTATTGAGTTTTTTTTGTTTAATTAATACTCTGGTTTAATTGTTTTAATGTTAGAGTTGGGGTGAGTTGGGGTAAACAGAAATCTGATGTAATTTGTTTTGTAGGATTTTAGGGGTTAAAAATTTTATTACAGGGTTTTTTTATAATGATGGGTTGACTTTTTAATGGTTTTTAAATTTTTTTTAATATTAGGTGTAATTATAGTGAGTTGCTTGTTTTATTGGCTATTTTTATATTTTGAGGGAATGTTTTCTAGGTTTCATTGTTATCAATGAGTTCATATTTTTGGTAATTTCTGTGGGACTTTGTTAACATTGATAGTTTTATTTCAGGGGTACAGGAGTGTCCTGAGTGACTTTCTGACTCTCGTATCCCCATTTGCAGTCCAGCCCAGAATAAGCTGTGTCCCTTTGGGGCTGGCTCTGAGGGCGAAGGGGCAGAGCAGGAGGCGCAGGCTGTGCTCACCAGCTGCCCCCCTGCTGCCCAGCGCTGCTCCTGGGCTCAGCTCTCTGCAGAGCGGATGCCAGGGCAGAGCTCTCCTTCGCCCTCGGGGAACTTTGGCTGCCTGAGGCAGAGAAGTTCCCTGCACTGTGGGTTTTCCTGTTCTTTGGAGCTGTTTACACTGCTCTGCACTGAACACAGGAAAGCGCCTGCTGCTGACAGCTGTGGCACACCGGGAAAACCTGGCACCAGAGGGACTGATAAGGGACTGATAAGGGACTGATAAGAGACTGAGTGAGCCAAGCCAAAGCTCACACAGGGGACTTTCTGAGTTTCTCATCTCTTACAACAGTGAGAAGCTCTATTGTTTGATATTGATCAATTTTTTTGTGCTGGTGAATGCTTTGCCTGTTAAATGAACAGGTTTTTACATTTTTATCCAAGGAAAGCTTTATCCCAAACCACTTGGAGGTGGGGCAGCTTGGATTTGCTTTCTAGAGGAACGGCCTTCAGAGCTTTTTCTCCCAAAATTGCCCTGACCCAGGACACTTGGCACCACTTTCTCCCTGCTCCTCTCCCTGCCAGCCGGCAGCAAAGACATTTCACCCGCTGGCAGCAGCTGCCTCCTCTCCCTCGCTCCCATTTTGCCCACTCGGAGCTCCTGGAGCCGCCTGCCCGCGGAGCCGGAGCCGCCGTGGGGCCGGGAATGGTGCAGGGAATGATGGCAGGGATTCTTGGGCTGGGCCGGGCCAGGTGCCCGGGGCCAGCAGAAGCGCTCTGTGCCTCTCCTGCTGCCCCGGGGCAGGCAACAGAACACAGCAGCAAAGGCTCGGGGCTCTCCAGAAAGGCAGCCAGAGATCTCTCACCCATCCTGGGCAGAACAGGCCCTGACTGGGGAAATTAAATTTCATTGAATTTATTATCAAACAAATGAAAGCAACTGAGTGAGAAGTACCACAAATACTAAAAATGCACCTTCCCCACACTGATCTCTCCTTCCTGGGCTCCACTTTATCCCCTATTCCATCCCTCCCTCCCTCCTCCCCACACATGGGCACAGAGGGCTGGGGTGTTCTGGTTTGAAGGACAGGTGTCTGCTAAGGAAGGCAATGGAAAATGTAAACCCCCTCCCTCCGAATTATTGTAATTGTGAAATTAAGGAGCTCTCATAGAGATGCTTCATTAGTATAAAAATCACCCCTCAGTCCCGCACGCTCTCCATTGCTGCAGCAGCTCCATCCAGCCCCAGCACAGCAGCGCGGGCCCCGCGCAGGCGCACACCCAGCCCCGGCCCGGCCCGGCCGCAGCGCTCGCCCCTCGCTGCAGTTCCGGGCGCGGCCGGCAGGGGCGCTGGCGGCAGCCGGGGCTGGGCAGGGCAGGGAGAGGCGAGCGCAGGGTCCCGGGCAGCGAGCAGGGGGACAGGGCCCTGGGGCACCACGGGGGACAGGAAGGGCCCGTGCGGGGCTGCTCGCACAGGCACAGCCTCGCCCCACGGCAGGAGAAGCGCCCCTGGGCCGGGTTATGGCCAATGGCAGGGAATTCCCTTCCCCAAAGAGCAGCTCCGACCATCCCTCCTCCAAGGACGACAAAGAGGCAGCAGCTGACAGAGCCTTGCTCACAGTCAGGTGCCTGATGATCAACGTGGGATTCCTCCTCACCACGTGTCAGCTGTTCTGCTTCCTCTTCCATGGACAGTCCAAAAGTGTGACATTCACACCAGTTTGTGATGATTTCCAAGGGGCCAGGGCGATTTGGATTTCCCATTTGCACTGGTTGTGCCATGAGGACACTGCACTCCCTGCAGGCAGCATGGGTGGCAGGATGGATTGCAGAGACGTTTCCTTTGCAGCCCCAGCCCAGCGCTGGCTCTGGGGATGGACAGGCACTGAGGTGACCCTGAGAGGCAGTGCAAGGCACAGGGTGCAGCTGAGGAAGGACAGCCCTGGGCTGCGCTGAGAGGGGAAGCTGGCACTGCCCAGCGTGGAGAAGGTCCTTTCTGCAGCCCCCGTCACAGGGGAGCTTGGGCCTTGCTGCAGACATACGGCCGCGGATTTGAGCAGTTCTCACTCCTGAATCTCTCGTCAGCCAGGTACACGCACTCGGCATCGCCGAAGACAGGAACCCTGCAGGGAGGAGCAGAGGCAGCGCTGGCTGCCAGGGGAACACCTTGTGCCCCTGTCCGGCCAGGCCCTGCCCGGCTCCCCGGCACTCACCGGGAGCTGTAGCTGCTGCCGTCCCCCCAGTGCAGGCGCTGGCCCCGTCTGCGCAGCCCGAGCCAGTAATCGCCGTTCCCGCGGAGGCGGAAGAGCAAATCCTGCCCGGGAGAGAGGAGTGGCAGCTGCCCCGGCCCCTCGGGGGGACACGTGCCTGGGGCTGCCCCCGCACGCCGGGGCTCCTTCCCTGCAAGGCCCCGGCCCGGGGCTGCACCCCCAGCCCTACGGGCCCCGAGCCCGGCCCAGGAGCACCCCCAGGCTGCCCTCAGCCAGCCCGCACCGCCCGCAGCCCCTCACTCACCATGGCCCCCTCATCCTTGGCAATGGCCAGGGAGGCGTTCAGCTCGGAGCAGCGTTCCTGACCCTGCTCCCAGCTGCCGTAAGCCCTTGAGAAGTAGTAGCAGACCCCCTTGTGCCCAACCCAGTCAAAGGGACAGCCCAGAACACACTGTGGAGTGGCAGCTGTCACTGGAGCCTGCGGAGCTGCAGGGGCAAGAGGAGAAGGTCTGAGCATTGCCCTGTGCAGGGAGCAGGGAGCCCGCTCTGCCCCGAGGGGCTGGGCCCAGGCTGCTGCCCCTGCCTTACCTGCCAGCACAGCCAAGGCCACCAGCAGAGCCAGCAGCAGCAGCAGCAGCAGCAGGATCAGCAGCGCCGTGCCCTCGGGATGGCGCCTGAGCCGTTCACCTGGAGCAGGAAAGAGCTGCTGGCTGCCAGAAGCAGAGCCGGCCCTGCAATCTGCTCAGCCCCTGCCCAGGGAGCACAGCAGGGAGCCCTCAGCCAGTGTGGCCCTCGCTCAGCTGGCAGCCAGAGAGCCCAGAGCCTGGGCACGGCCAGGGACACAGCTCTGGCCACAGCCAGGGACACAGCTGTGGGCACAGGCTGCAGCAGGAGAGCTGCACAGCCTTGGGGGCAGCTGGGGCTCTTGCTGCCAGCCACTGATGGGGCCCAGCAGAGCACCAGGCCTCTTCCACACCTCGGGAAACAGCCACACACCTGCCAGCCCTGGCCTTGGGAGGGGACACTGGCCCCTCCCTAGAGGCCCCAGGGGTGGTCCTGCACTCACCCAGGAGTCTTCTGAGTGTATTCCCTGTTGCTGATCTGTTCTCCGGGGGCTCATTCACCATCTCATGAATGGAGCAGGGTTCACTCTCCTCCTGCTCACAGCCGGCATCACTGGGCGTGCAATAAACAGCACCTTGCTCTGGAGACATCAGGAGCGCCGGCAAAGCCTTTGGGAGCTCGGCCTCGGGAGCAGCTTTACAGCGGCGCTGGTGGCACCCTGCAAGGGACACGATGAGCGGTCAGTGCTGCTGCCGGCCCTGCGGGAGCCCGAGGCTCGGCAGGGCGGTGGCAGCTCCGGCTGCGCTGTCCCCGCTGCCCAGAGTTGCGGCAGCAGCAGCGGCGGAGCCAAGCGCAGCCTCCGGGAGCTCGGCGGTGCCCGCAGCCCCGGCCCCTGGGGCTCTGCAGCCGCTGCAGCCCCCAGCTCCGTGCCGGGACAGGCGCTGACAGCGCCTGCGAGCTGCCGCCTGCTGCTGGCCCAGGGCAGCTGCGGCTCGGAGTCCGCCTGCCCGGGGCCGAGAAGCAGCAGCCCCGGGCTGCTGACCATCGTGCCCCGCATTCCCTGCCCCGCCGCCTTGCAGCGCGGCCACCCCGGGCGCCGGCACGGCCGCTGGGGCTCCCTGCCTGTGTGAAAAATACCCTGAAAATTTTGGCTTTCACATTTATGTATGAGCCTATGCATTTTATTAGTGATTATAGCTATTTAGATATAGTATCAATTATAACTCCTTCTAGCTGGATGTTAGTATAATATAATCTATCAGCTTAAGTATGCACTGTATTGTTCATAGACATAGTATTGTAATCAATATAATATATATGTATCACTTATGGAAATAATAGTGTCATGAACGTACTGTGTTACAGGGCTGAGCAAAACAACAGATGTGAAAAAGGCTTTTGTGTAACTAAAAATAGTTTAAGGCCATCCACTGACCCACCCATACAAATTATGAGATAACCGTGACAGAAACCAGAAGACTAGGGGCCAATTAGAGACATGTTAAAATTAAGGAGGACATACTAAAATATTATCAGAGGATGTGAAACAGCAAGATGGAAACACAGGAAGAAATAAAATATATTGACCTCGCCACCCCCAAGATGTCATGAAGATAAGAATCTGAAGAAGTCAGTAAAAGTAGTTCCCTTTTTCTGAAACTTCAGTTCCCTTTTTCTGAAACATCAGAAACTTCAAAAGAATGTTTGAATAATTTATGAAATATGTGAATATACATGTATCTTTGTGACGTAACAGTATAACGATAATATTGTCTGTATTCATCCCCTGCCTCTCCCCCCCACAATGTGTTCTTTGGCTGTTGGCCAGGAGCACCCCAGCGCTGGCGATATAGTCTTTTTTTTATCCTGTTACTATTATTGTTATTATTGTTATTATTAAACTTTTAGAAACTGTAAGCAGTGAATTTTTTCTTCTTTTTTCTTTTTCACAATTTGCAGGTTCCACCGAGATCAGTTTCAAGCTTCCGTGGCTCTGGGGGTCCTGGGTGTGATGCGCCCCACTTAAAATTACAGCAGCCCGGGCTTTTCCTGCTGCCACGAGAGACCGCAGGTTAACTCGGTTTGTAGGATAAAAAGGACAAAAAGAGAAAAGGGGAGCAGAAACTCCGTAAGAAACCACGGCAACTACCAAACCTGTGCACGAAGAACCGAGACGGGTGAGTATATTGCAAAAGGGGGTTGTGATAAAAATCCAGGACTGTGTGTGCATGTGCATGAGATGCGGACGGGGCAGTTCCCAATCTGCGAGGTGAATGTGGAGTCTTTGTAACCACGGATCTGTCTCCCCACGTGGCGCCCAGCTGGTGACCTGACAAAGCGAATGATGGAGACAGTGAGAACCCGGAATAAGGGAACGTTTAGCTGCTTTGGGGTTAAAACGGGGATTAAGGGATTGAAGAGGAGAGGAATTGCCTGTAATTTTGACTGCAGAAATCCTAATTCCAAGGTAGTACCACACTCGACCCATGTCTGACAGCCTATAGGAATCTTGGTTATGTGGGGGGTTAGGATGGTTAAACGGGGGGGTTAAAAGGTTAACATAGAGCCTGCAAAGGCAAGGTGCAGGGCCTAGGTCCCCAATATATCCTTGAGGCATGACTGGTTTGGCTGATCTGGAGTGTTTAGCTGCTAAGTAGAATAACACTGCCGTAGAGATCTGAGAAACCCATGAGGTCTGCTTGACAACAGGGCTTTTGAGAACCTTGTAGCAGGACCTTTGAGGTTTGTTTATGTGTTGGGGTTTTAATAAGTATTCCAGTTGCGGGGGGAAAAGTTATAAATTAGGGGAATCTTAGAAGGGTTTAAGGCGATTTTTAGGAAAAGGGCATTGTGTAACTACTAAGCATTGGTACAGGAATATCAGAACCTAACTCAACAACAAGAATACTTTATAAGGGTGTAAATGTATGTGAAATATACGTGTATGTCCCTCATTTTGTGTGACTGGCCTGAGAAAGGCAGAGTGCTTGTTGTATTGTTTTATAGTAAAATTTTTGTATCACTTGTATAAGTGCAATTTTGTGTTTGAGTTGTGGACCAGGGTGTGAGCCTTGCATCTTCTGTGAGTGTAAAACCTGTCATAAGAGGTGGTATTGTACTGCCTTTCACCGGAGTGCCTGGTGTCAGGAGTACCATAGGGCAGAACTGGGAATCAGATTTCAGGCAAAAAATTTCTTAATTTCTGTAGGACACAAAGAAGTAGGTAGCCCAAGGATAGGAGAAGCCTGGAGGGAGGCAGAAGCTGAGTCACGACAGGCAGAGATCATTAGTGTGTGGACAACAGTATTTAGTTCCCAGGATTTGCACTATATCTAGGGAGAATTGGGAAAAAACCTATAAAGAGTGTATAGTTAGATTCCCTTGGAAGCTAAGAGAGAAGAAGGGCACCGGGGTGGTGCAGGAGGTGCTGGAACAACCAAATAAGAATGGGACACAAAGCAAGCAAAAAGGAAGCACCCATGGATATACCTCCCTACAGCCCCCTTGGTATAAAGTTGGCACAGTGGGAGCAGAGCCCTGACACAAAGAATAAAACTGAGATCAGTGGGATAAAGAAGAGATAAGATCAGAGTATTTACTCTGGCCCCTGCATGGGTCTTTTGAAAGGGAAATATGCCAAGCCTTAAAAACTTATGTAAATGACAAGGAAGCAGTCAGCCAAGAAGAAAGGGATTATGCTTGCTGGGGGAAGGTAAACTCTCAGGGAGAAGTGAAGGTGTTTAAATTAGAAGACAACAAAAAGTGGTGAAGCAATACGTGGAATAAATAGACTGCACACCCTGATGTAATTATGAAGTGGGTATGTGTGTCAGCGCCCGGCACAAGTGGGATAGCTCTCGTGAAAACTTGTGCCCCAGCCTCGGTCTGAGACACATCTTTATTCACAAAGGTGTTCCATACGCAATACATTACACAACCTTGCCATGCATATTCAACCCCTGGCCCCGCCTGTTCTCACCTCGCATGCTAAATAGTCCATGCCCTTCTGGGCATGTGCTGTTTGCTGTGGTGGTCGCACGGGGGTCTTCCGGTGGTCTCTGAGGCTGGAGACTGTGGTCTTCCTCATGAACTTTTGAACTTTTCTCCTTTGCGCATGCGCTTTTGGTCCCTTGGTGCTTATCTGAGTACATCTGTCAGTCTTGATAAGCTTGGAGACAGAGATGTCCCTTTATCTGGGTTCTTTACGTCCTTTGGTCTCTTCCAGTATTGTTCTTTATGCAAGAAGTTTCAGAAATTTGCATTTTCCTATGCCCTTTGTACTATGGCAGAGGTTTCTTAAGTAAAAGGTTAAAATTCAACACATAATTCTACAAGCTAAAATTTAAATGCTTAATTCATTTTGTTGACTCTAGTGAACTCCAAAAATCTCTATTTCAGTGGGACCCTTTAGACTGCCTCCCCCCGCAAATCCACCAGCACTTAACGCATCCCCTTAGCCTGATGGGCCCAGTCAGCAGACCTGGGGAAGGGCTGCTCAGCGGGAGGAATTACAAAGGGAAGACCAAGCAGCATCACTATACCCGCTCTGGGAAGTTCCACTGGGAGGGTGTCATGGTTTGGCGCTGGCGCAATGCCAGTGCCCCCATGAAGACATATCCTCCCTGGTATCTGCTGTGAGATGCAATCAGAGACAGAGCAAAGCAGGCCTCCACTTGTGAACAAAGAAGGAAAAAAACTTTATTATCTTGCTACTATAATAAAATGAACACACAGAGCAAAAATGGAAACCTTTCAAAAACATTTCTCCTCCCCCCACTCAATTCCTGCAGCATAAAACAAAACCTTAGATCTTTATCCAGTCCATCACCCTTCAAATAATCAACTCTTAGTCCATCTCCACCCTTCCGACAATCACCTCTCATTTCATCAAGGAGAGAAGAGTCCCTCTTGCGCCACAGGCTTCCCCTGGAAACACAGTAGAGTCCAGTTGTTTTTCCACGTCACTCAGCACCACCTTCATGACTTCTTCCTTCCATGTCCAGTGCTCTCACCACTGCACATGGACCAGAGCTGCTTTTAGGGTTCCCTTTTCAAGGATGCTTCGCCCAGTTCCAGGAGAAAACAACAGTCTCTCACCTTTTTGGGACACTTTAGTCCCCCCCCAATATTTCACCCCCTGGGGCCGAGGGGTCTCGAGAGCACCATCACCTCCTCACCTGTCGTCTCCGCTCACATCACTCCTTTGGCACCAAGCCATCGCCTCCCCCTAAAATGCAGTCTCTGTATTACAGGAAAGGTTCTGTCCATGGCCATACAAGAAAAGTCCAGCCAAAAGCCACTCCATCATCTCCTCCCACCTAGAATTCTTCTCAACTTCTCTCGGTCATTCTTCACTTGCACAACTTACATCATACTTGCACGTTTCCTCCTACTTTATTCCTGTCTCTCTTCTCCTTCAATTCCCGGAGGATCAGCATTTGCAAGGTTTCCATCATCCCACAGAAGGGTTAAAATCACAGTCTCTACTCGTCCCGAACTCCCACGCTGGCCCTGCCGGGCACTCTTCCACCGCCCCCCCTTCTCCTTCTCGGCCAGGCCAGTGCTATCAAATTTCAAGGCAGCACTGGCAGCTCTCTCTCTCTATCTCTCCCTCCTGGGAAAAGGGGCTGCCCAATGCCTCTCAGAGTTCTTCCACCCTTCCATAACCTGTGGGGAACTCACTCTCATCCTGCCAGGGCCTTCACCTCCCTTCCTTGCCCAAGGCTCCGGCCTACCTCCCTCCGGCCTCGTGGCTTCCCCTCCCCTGCCCAGCCCGCAGCTGGGCAGGGCAGGTCTGACCTCTCCATCCACCGGAACCAAGAGAGAGTTCTCCTGGTAGTTCCTTGCTTTTAACCCCTGTGTTCTCAGAGGCGTATCCATATCCTCAATGGCCAAACCAGGTGCCAATATTCACATCTGAGCACCTATTGGTTTGACCACCACCACCTCCCAAAAACTCACTTCCTCTCAAACCACGACAGAGGGGCACAAGGGGGATTGGGTTTGTCACTGTCCCACTCAATTCCTCTGAAGTCTTAGCATTCAGAAAGGAATTGAGAGGACTACTCAAAGATCCCATTGGATTAGCTGGAGAGGTAGACCAGTTTTTAGGGCCTAATATTTATACTTGGGAAGAAATGCTATCTATACTAAACCTTTTGTTTATGTTTGAAGAAAAACAGATGATTCAAGCTGCTGGTATGCAAATACAGGAGAGGGAACATGTAAACGGACCCGCTGTGGAGGATAAAATGCCGCTACAGCTTCCCAATGTGGAACCATAATGACCCCAGGGTAATGCCGCTGGCTGGGATACGGGGTGTACCCAGGAGCTGCATCAAAGCCAGATAGCACAGCTCTGAGGGGGGCTAACCAGCCCAAGCTCTGGCAGCGCCTCCAGCCTACGCCTTAGCAAGCCTTTAGTGACAGTTCAGCTCAGTGATTCTCAGCTCATGAGTGATTTCAGCTCGTGGGCTTGCTAGGCTTGGCTGGGGCACGCAGCAGGCACTCGGAAGACCAGGAAAGAGAGGAGAGCGCTGTGTGAGGTTCCAAGACGATGTCTTTATTGGTCTTCTTCGTAGCTCTTCCACGGGGTGTCTCGAAGGGTCTCAGGGACAGCGGATCCGATGAGCCGGGCAGAAAGAGGGGTTTATATAGGGCAAGGGAGGATTGAGAATTGTCCAATGGTAAGGGTTAAAGGAAAGCCACCTATAGCCTTACAGAGAGGTAAGCCAGGGTCCGAGAGCAGGAGAAAGGGGCTCCTATTGTTCAGTCATCCTGACTCAGCATTCTGCCTCTGAACGCCAAGGCAGGTTCGCAGGGCCTGTGCCTGCTACACCAGGGGAAGGCAAAACATGGAAGAGTACGGAGCCTTGCTTACCTGGGGAATTAGGGAAGCAGCTCCCCGTAATCAGAACCCCCACAAAGCAGAGAAACAAAAAGAGGACGAAAAAGGATGAAACCCCAACTGAACGGCTGGAGAGGTTAAAAAGGAATGAGGCAGGAATGGATAGCAATATGGAGGTGGGACAAACACTGTTACCGGTGACCTTTGTCAGCCATGACTGGCCTGATACAATAAAGAAACTAGAAAGATTGAGGATTGGCAAGACAGAGGGTTGAATGACCTGCTAGAAGAAGCCCAAAAGGTATATGTACGAAGAGATGAAGAAAAAGCAAAGGCTAAGTTAATGGCAGCAGCTACTGCTGAAGGAAACCACCAGGCAAAAACTCATTCCTGTAGGGAGGTGAGGCCCCAGTCAGGCCACAACAAGGGGTGCTGGGAGGAAATTAAGGGGAACAGAGCTTCCTGGGAGAGAGGCCCAAGGGAAGAAGGGGAATTTAATAATCAGGGCCCAATCTACTACTTTTGCAAGAAAACTGGACACTTAAGATGAAACTGCCCACAGAGAGAAAAGGATCCGAAAGTTTTCCAGGAGGTTCAAGAAACAGAGGAATAGGGGGGTCAGGGGCTCTATCTTCTGGGGGCAAAATACAAACAGGAGTCCATGATAACTTTAAAAGTAGGCCCCCAGGAGGAGGAATTTGAGTTCTTAGTAGATACAGGGACGGAGAGGACATGTATGTGTAAAATCCCAACAGGGTGTGAGAAAAGCCAGGTTACAATTCAAGTAGTAGAGGCAAAAGGGGAAGGATTTAGAGTGCCAGTCATAAAACATGTGGTATTTGAAGGAACCAACAAGACAGGAATGGGAGAAGTTTTATTTGTACCAGGGGCAGGATGTAATCTGCTGGGAAGGGACTTGCAACTACAGTTAGGCATAGGGGTCCTTCCAGAGTGGGATAAAACAGTAGCTAAACTTCTCAGGTTAAAAGAGGAGGATGAAAACCAAGTTGAAGAAGTAGTTTGGGCCAAACCTGGAAATAGGGGTAAGTTAAACATAACCCCTATAGTCAGTGAAGTAACCAACAAAGACTGCCCAATTTGGGTACGGCAAGATCCACTCTCTCTCGAAGGGAGAAAAGAGTTGAAAACTGTAATTCAAGAATGAAGCAAAGATGGAACTTTAGAGACATCCATGTCTCCGCACAGTACTCTCATATTACCAGTAAAAAAAAAAAAAAAATCAAAGAGGACATACAGGCTCGTCCAAGACCTGAGAGAAGTAAACAAAAGAACTCTAGCTATCCAGTAGTACCAAATCCTTATACACTGTTAAGCAGAATTCCTCCATCACACCGATGGCTCAGTGTAGTGGATCTCAAAGATGCCTTCTGGTCCTGACCCCTCGCAGAGGAAAGCTAAATACATTTGCTTTCGAATGGGAAGATCCTGTTACAGGGAGGAAGCAACTTTCAGTTGCAATTCAGATGGACCAGATTGCTCCAAGGATTTACTGAATCCCCTAATTTATTTGGACAAGCCGTAGAAGAAGTACTGCAATGTTTCCCCATAACACCAGAGGTAATAACAGAAATAACAGTGTGATGAACGTACTGTGTTATAGACGTGAGCAAAACATGAGGTGCAAAAAAGGCTTTTGTGTAACTAAAAACAGTGTAAGGCCATCCATTGACCAAACTGTCCAAGAGATAAAATAACGGTGACACAAACCAGAGCACTGGAGGACAGTTAGAGAATACATTGTGAAAATTAAAAGAACGTACTAAAATCTTATCAGAGGATGTGAAACAGCAGGATGGAGGCACAAGAAGAAATAAAATATATTGACCTGACACCCAGGATATCATGCATGCAAGCCGGAGTGGGAAAAAGTCAGAAAAAGGAGTTCGCAAAACATAAGGAAGTTCAAAAGAATGTTTGAATAATGCGTGAAACACATGAATTTACATGTACCTCCGCGAGGTAACAGAATAAAGATAACACTGTTTGTATAGGCCGATGTGTTCTTTGGCTGTTGGTCAGGAGCTCCGCAGAGCTGGAAATATTATCCCTTTTTTATATTATTATTGTTATTATTATTATAATTATAATTATTATTATTATAACTCTAAGCAGTGAATTCTGTTTTTCACACCTGTGAACGGGGGCACCGGCACAAGGAACTCGCCAGAACCCCCCCGCCCCTCACCGCGGCCCCTCCGCCCGCAGCGAGCCCCGAGCTGGGGCAGCGCCGACCGCGGGTCCCACCTGGGCTGCAGCCGCTCCGAGCTCCGCCGCCGCCTCGCCGGGCTCCGGGTGCCGCCGCCGCTCCGCTCCCGGCCCGACACAGCGGGCACGGCCGCCGCCGACGTCGCCGGGGGTTGTTTTTGCCAAACAGCACAGGGAAGAAGCGAGGGGCGGTGCGGCGAGGCGGAGGGTGGTGGAGGCTGGGTTTGAGCGACTGCACAGGGAAAGCATTGTCAGGGAGCCCAAGCAGTGCAGATGGAGGCTGCTCGGGAACCAAGGCATTCAGTATGTTTGGCCAGAGATAACGAGTCACAGATGGTGAGAGCTGGTGAGCTTTAAGGCAGAGGGACTTTATTAGATCTGTTATTTGTAAATGGACATGTGCTGCTTGGAGGCCTCCTGCAGCACGGTGATCATGCAATTACACTGTTCTCAATATTTGCTGATATCAGGAGGAACATCAATAAAGTTTTTACATTAGACCTCCTGTGGGCAGACTTTGGCCTATTTAGGTGACTTATTCAGAGAGTTCCTTAGGAAGCAGCCCTTGAAAACAAAGGAGTTCAGGAAAGGTGGGCATGCTTCAAAACCGAGATCTTGAGGGCACAGGAGCAGACTGCCCCTGTGTGCCCAGAGATGAGCCCACGAGGCAAACGTCCAGGACGTATCATCTTTGGAAGGAGGGTCAGGTTTCTCAGGAAGTATTTAAGGAGCTTGCTAGGGTATGCAGGAAAAAAAAAATAGGGAGGCCAAAGCTCAGTTTGAACTTTAAATGACAACTTTTTGAAAGGATAATAAAAAATGTTTTAACAAATATATTAATGGTAAAAGGAAGGGAAAGACCAACCTTTGTTCTCTTTTGGATGCAGGAGGGAACTCAGTAACTGCAGATAGGAGAAGGCAGAGGTGCTCAACGCCTTCTTTGCCTCAGCCTTTAGTAGGCAATATTTTTAATAGTAATATTTTTCAATATTTTCTTGGTGCCATGGAGGGGACTGAGGCTTCCATGAGTATATCTGCAGAGGACACTGAGCTGGGAGCTGTGTCCATCTGCTGGAAGGTAGCAGGGCTCTGCAGGGAGACCTGGAACTGTTGGATGGATGGGCAGAGTCCAGTGAGATCAAGTTTGATAAGCCCAAGTGGCGAGTCCTGCACTTTGGCCACAATCACCCCTGCGATGCTCCGGGCTGGGGACAGTGAGGCTGGACAGTGCCCAGGCAGAAAGGGACCTGGTGGCACTGGTCGACAGCCGGCTGAACATGAGCCAGCAGTGTGCCCAGGAGGCCAAGGAGGCCAATGGCTCCTGGCCTGGATCAGGAATGGTGTGGCCAGCAGGAGCAGGGAGGTCACCCTTCCCCTGTACCTGGCCCTGCTGAGGCCACACCTGGAGTGCTGTGTCCAGCTCTGGCCCCTCCGTTTGGGAAGGACCTTGAGACCCTGGAGCGGGTCCAGAGGAGGCAACGAGGCTGGAGAGGGGCTGGGAACACAAACCCTGTGAGGAACCACTGAGGGAGCTGGGGGTGCTCAGCCTGGAGAAAAGGAGACTCAGGGGTGACCTCATCACTCTCTACAGCTCCCTGAAGGGTGGCTGTGCTCAGGTGAGGTTGGGCTCTTTCTCCAGGCAGCACTGACAGAACCAGAGGACATCATCTTAAGCTGTGCCAAGGGAAATGTAGGTTGGATATTAGAAAAAGGTTTTAATAGAAAGGGTGATAACATACTGCAATGGTGGTGGAGTCACCAGCCCTGAATGTGTTTAAAAACAGACTGGATGTGGCACTGGGTGCTATGGTATAGTTGAGGTGTTAGGGCTGGGTGGACTCGGATGATCTTGGAGGTTTCTTCCATCCCATGGGTTCTGTGACGGCGGGCAGCCGCTGCCTCGGCGGCCTCAGCGCAGGGGGGACACGGGGGCACCGGCACAAGGAACTCGCCAGAACCCCCCCGCCCCTCACCGCGGCCCCTCCGCCCGCAGCGAGCCCCGAGCTGGGGCAGCACCGACCGCGGGTCCCACCTGGGCTGGAGCCGCCGCCGTGCCGGAATGACACGAGCGGGGAACCGAACACCGCCGCCCCGGACCCCGCCAGACTCTGCGCGTTCGGGCGCTGCCGCCGCACTTGAATACCGGTGCGGATGGGGGTGGGGCTTCGCCAGTCGGACCAATCAGCGCGCGGGAAAGCAGCGAATGGCGGCGAGCAGGAGGCGGAGATGAGACCCGCCCCGCCTCGCGTCACGTCACCTCACGTCACCTGGCGTGTTGAGGCGGTGGTGCTCCTGCTCCGAGAAAGCCGTGCTGAAAAGAAACTCCGAACAGCAGAAAAGCTCATGAAGAACCGCAGCCCCGGGGAAGCCGCTTCTGGGGCTCTCAGCAGTGAACGATGGCAGGGATTCTTGGGCTGGGCCAGGCCAGGTGCCCGGGGCCAGCAGAAGCGCTCTGTGCCTCTCCTGCTGCCCCTGGCAGGCAACAGAACACAGCAGGAAAGGCATTCATTAGCACAGTGGGCTTTTAACCATCATGCTCACATCTCAAGGACATGCAGAAATCATTCTAATCTCAAGGAAGGAAAAGTGTCCTGGATATTTCTCATCTCAGCAGGAGCCTAAGGAAGCCCTCAACAGCAGGAGATTAGGATAACTGCAAGGCTGGATTCTGGAGCAGAGGGAACAGGGTGTGCTCCTCAAGGCCAGACCTTCACCCGCAGCAGCCAGAAGGTAAAAAACAAGGATCCATCAAAACATTAAGTAGGGAACGGGTTATCAAGGGTTTTATAAGGAAAGAACAAGGTGTGGGAAACAGGACCTGGAAGGTGAGAGAGGAAGGAAAACGGGAGGCACCTGAGGCCTCTTCAGATTCGAACACAAAAGGGAAAAGAAGGGGGGAGAAGGGAGGACGAAGGGAAAGCAAAGCCTGGCACTGAATTCTACCGCCGCCGGCACAGGCCTGTGGTCGCTGCCCGTGCACACGCAGCGCTCCCGGCACAGAGCGCGGCGCCGCCGCCGCCATCGCGCCGCTCCTCCCCGGGGCGGAGCGCGGCCCCGGCGCGATGGAGGCGCTGCGGCGGCCGGCGCTGCCCGAGGACGCGCTGCGCTCCCGCCTGTCGGCGGCGGCGGGCCCGGGCGGCGAGGCGCTGCTGCGGCGCTGCGCTGAGCTGGCCCTGGGCCGCTCCGCCCCGCTCCTGGCCGCCTGCGTGTGGCAGCGGCAGCCGCTCCGCCTGCGCTCCGTGCCGCGCCGCGGGGAGCCGGGAACGGGCCGGGAGGCACGGCGGGAGGAGCGCCCGGAGCGGGGCACGGTGAGGGGAGCCGGCGGCCGGGAGCCGGGAGCGTGTGAGGGGGAGCCGGGAGCGTGTGAGGGGAACCGGGAGCGCGGATGTGAGGGGAACCCGGCCGCCGGAAACCCGGAGCGTGTGAGGGGGATCCGGCGGCCAGGAACCGGGGGTGTGTGAGGGGGACCCGGGAGCATGTGAGGGGAAACTGGGAGAATGTGAGTGGCACCATGCTGCCGGAACTGAGGGCTTGTGGGGGAGACTCGGCGGTCGGGAACTGAGGGCGTCTTAGGGGGACGCGGTGGGCTGGAACCGGAACCCGTGAGGGAAAACCGAGGGCGTGTGAGGGGGATCCGTCGCGCTCGAACCGGGGCGTGTGAGGGGAGCCGGGGCGTGTGAGGGGAGCCGGGGCGTGTGAGGGGCACCCGGCGGCTCCGCAGACTCTCGGTGTCACAGCACGGGTTCAGCCAGTGAGGCATCTGGTGCCCCCTCCCTGCTGCAGCGGGGCCATCCCCGAGCACAGCACACAGGATTGTGGCAGCAGCAGGGTCTGGGATATCCGCAGGGAGGGAGACTCCGCAGCCCGTGCGGACAATCTGTTCCTGTGCATGGCGCTGCTGAGCCGCCTCTCCTCTCTCTGCCCCGTCCAGGCGACACCCCGGCGCACTTGGGCGGCACCACGGTGTTCGGGGATAACGTGGAGGATGAGTGGTTCATCGTGTATCTGCTCCGGGAGATCAGCAGGGAGTTCCCGGGGCTGGCAGCCAGGTGAGGCGGGTCCTGCTGAGCTGCTTTGCTGGGAGGGCTGCCGAGGGGCAGTGCCTGGGCTCTGAAGGTCCTGTCTTAACATTGCCCGTCCTTGGAGGTGTTTCCCCATGCCGTACACCTGGGAAGTGTCCAAGGGCAGGTTGGATGGGGCTTGGAGCAGCCTGGGCTAGTGGAAGGTTTGCCTGGCTGTGGCCGGGGGGTTGGAACCAGGTGTTGATCTTTAAGTTCCCATCTAACCTTAGACTTTCTGTGGGTTAATCAATAGTAAAAAAACTCCACCAGACATGAATTCAGAAGTGTGCTGTTGTGCTCTGCAAGGCTTTTCCTGCTAAGAAACCAATTTCTCCTTGGCCAGCATTGATGACAACGCTGGAGAGTTTCTCTTGATAGAAGCAGCTGATTTTCTCCCCAAGTGGCTGAATGCTGAGAACAGTGAAAACAGGGTGAGTAAAACTTGTGTACACTTGGCAAGGGGGCCACAGTGGGCTTTCATGTAGCAGCTGAAGTTTTCTCTTGCACCTCTAGCCAAGGTGTCTGACTGCCTCTGAAAACCCAGAGTGCTGCCTGTCCCTTGCTGTTGCTCCCTTCAGGAGCACTCCTGTATCCGATACCCGAACTTTCAAGCTCTGCTAGAACCACTTGGATTTTTGTTTGTTACCATATTGTGGAGTGTTTAGGGCAGAGGATTTGCTGCCCTCAGAGCAGGGAATGCTCAGGGCTGGAGTGTGTCTGTCTCTGTAAGGACACAGGCTTTGTCTGGTACAGGTGAAATAATGAGCAGACACCTTCACCTGGATATGGATGGCTGCTAATGGCAGTGGATTGAAATGGAGATCATTCATTTGGTTATTTTTCCCCTACTCTGAGATTCTTCAAAGGGCTGGAACACAACACCAGAGTCGATTGCAAGTGTGTACCTGGAGTGTCAGGCTCGTATTTCCCTTCTGTTTGAGGGAGCAGACAGAGTGAGGGAGTTGAGAACATTGCACTCAGGGCTTTTCTTAGCATCAGGAACCAGCTGAGGTCGCCTGTGGCCCCTGAAATAATGCTTGTTAATCCCGGGATGCTCTGAAGCAGTTGGGTTATGCTGGTTTCCCTGAGGCACTTCTCTGCTTGAAGAGAAACGTGGTATTATTGTTGTTAAGGAAACAAGATGTGTTTGATGAAACTTGTTGCAGTTCAAATGGGGATTTTTCCTGGTGGGATCGTGCTCTCTGCCTGCCGGAGCTTCCGGAACCCGGGCTGGCTCTGTGCGCTCCTGCAGCCACAGCAGGGGTGGGGAACAGCTGGGCACTGGGGTTTGCCCAGAGCTGCACCCAAAGAGCTGCCAGCTCTGCAGTGCACGCTGCTACAGCCACGGCAGGGAGCGGGTGAAGGAGGAAGCAGGAGGCTCTTTGTCTTGAGCTTCCACGGGGAAAGGGTATTCCAGGTGGAGGGAGCAGGACAGAAGGAGCCCCTGGCCCTCGATTGCAGGGGTTTTGTTCAGGTACAGGCCAGGGCTGGAGACAAACAGCTCAAAAGCAGGGAATGCTCAGGGGAGGAGTGAGGGGATCACATCACATGGGCCAGTGGGGCATGGTGGATTAGGGGAGAGCCAAGGGGGTGTTTCAATGGGGGATTGGCCCGGGGGTGAGTGGCAGGGAACGTTCAGGAAAGAGGGGCAGGGTTGCCTTGGCAGGCAGGGAAGGGACTAGAACAAAGGGAGGGGAGTAGCTCGAGGGACAGCTTTAAGGGAGGGTAGAGCTTAGGGAAAACCCAACTTGGGGAAAATGTGGGGGGAGCACAGAATGAATGAACCGTTTAACAATAAATTATTGAAATAAACATGAACCACAACAGTCAGGCCAACTGGCCTGTAATTACCAGGATGCTCCTTCCCAGCCTTGCTGTGCACGGGTGTCCCACTGGCCAGCTTCCAGCCACCTGGAAGCTCCCCAGTGAGCCAGGGCTGTTGGTAAATGATGGAGAGCGGCTTCCCAAGCTCATCTGCCAGCTCCCTCATCCCCCTGGATCCCACCTGGGCCCACAGATTTATGGATATCCAAGCAGCTCAGCAGTTCTCTGACTGCCTCCTCCTGGATCACAGGGATCATTCTGCTCCCTGACACCATCCCCCAGCCCAGGAGGACACTTGGCCTGAGGACAAGCTGTGTTCCCACTGAAGGCTGAGGCAAAGAAGGCCTTGAGCACCTCTGCCTTCTCCTCATCTGCAGTTACTGAGTTCCCTCTCGCATCCAAGAGAGAACAAAACTGGTCTTACCCTTCCTTTTACCATTAGTATATTTGTGAAAACATTTTTGATTGTCCTTTACCAAGCAGAGCATTAACCCCAAACAGAACACAAATGCAGTCCGCAGCGAACTCCCTGCCCCAAGGAGCCGCTCTGACCGTCCTCCTCCAAAGCTGAGAGAGAGAAAGACAGAGCCAGCAGCTGACAGAGCCTTCTTCACAGGCAGGTGCCTGATGCCAGAAGTGGGATTCCTGCTCAGCACATGTCAGCTGCTCCTCTTCCTCTTCAAGAAAAGTGCAAGAGTGTCACATTCAGGCCTCTTCAGGATAATTTCCAAGAGGCCAGGGCGATTTGGATTTCCCACTGGAGCTGGTTGTGCCATGAGGGCACTGCACTCCCTGCAGGCAGCATGGGTGGCAGGATGGATTGCAGAGACGTTTCCTTTGCAGCCCCAGCCCAGCGCTGGCTCTGGGGATGGACAGGCACTGAGGTGACCCTGAGAGGCAGTGCAAGGCACAGGGTGCAGCTGAGGAAGGACAGCCCTGGGCTGCGCTGAGAGGGGAAGCTGGCACTGCCCAGCGTGGAGAAGGTCCTTTCTGCAGCCCCCGTCACAGGGGAGCTGGGGCCTTGCTGCAGACATACGGCCGCGGATTTGAGCAGTTCCCACTCCTGAATCTCTCATCAGCCAGGTACGCGCACTCGGCATCGCCAAAGACAGGAACCCTGCAGGGAGGAGCAGAGGCAGCGCTGGTTCTCTGGGCCCTTAGCTTGGAAAGAGGGGTATTCTATTCCCATCCGTTAGATGAGAAGCAGTTATCTCCTGTTAGCTGGGCATTTTTCTTTATCTACTCCACAATCAATCCTCCCTCCAAGAGATATAGTCCATTCATGGCCAATGAGTGCCACTGCATGGCTGATAAAATTACATCAGCCCACTTTGAGATGTTCCACCCAATGGGAGGAGCCAAGCATTCCTACCAGGATACAATCTGAGGGTTGAAACACCAGGGCAGCCTTTGCCCATTGCATTCCCAGAGGAGCAGCTTTCTTCTTCCTTGATTCCCAGAGAAAGAGAAGCACATCGACACCAGCCCTGGGCCTTCAGATCAAAACTCCATCCTTCTACAGGACCCCAAGAGAACCACAGCTGGCACTGCAGGAGGGCTGCAGTCACCATTTAACGGGACTGCTGCCAACACCCTGCCCAGGAGGGTGTCCAGTAATAATCTGACCTGGTCAACCGGGGGTTTATTTTGGTTGTATTATTTTGTTTGTATTTTTAGTTCTCCTAGTCAAGAAGTGTTATTCCTACTCCCATATCTTTTCCTGAGAGCCTTTTAATTTGTAAATTATGATAATTCAGAGGGACAGGGTTTACATTTTCCATTGCAAGGAAGGCTCCTGCCTTCCTTAACAGACACCTGTCTTGCCAAACCAAGACACCTGGGAAACACCTTGTGCCCCTGTCCAGCCAGGCCCTGCCCGGCTCCCCGGCACTCACCGGGAGCTGTAGCTGCTGCCGTCCCCCCAGTGCAGGCGCTGGCCCCGTCTGCGCAGCCCGAGCCAGTAATCGCCGTTCCCGCGGAGGCGGAAGAGCAAATCCTGCCCGGGAGAGAGGAGTGGCAGCTGCCCCGGCCCCTCGGGGGGACACGTGCCCGGGGCTGCCCCCGCACGCCGGGGCTCCTTCCCTGCAAGGCCCCGGCCCGGGGCTGCACCCCCAGCCCTACGAGCCCCGAGCCCGGCCCAGGAGCACCCCCAGGCTGCCCTCAGCCAGCCCGCACCGCCCGCAGCCCCTCACTCACCATGGCCCACTCATCCTTGGCAATGGCCAGGGAGGCGTTCAGCTCGGAGCAGCGTTCCTGACCCTGCTCCCAGGTGCTGTAATCCCTTGAGAAGTAGTAGCAGACCCCCTTGTGCCCAATCCAGTCAAAGGGACAGCCCAGAACACACTGTGGAGTGGCAGCTGTCACTGGAGCCTGCCGTGCTGCAGGGGCAAGAGGAGAAGGTCTGAGCATTGCCCTGTGCAGGGAGCAGGGAGCCCGCTCTGCCCCGAGGGGCTGGGCCCAGGCTGCTGCCCCTGCCTTACCTGCCAGCACAGCCAAGGCCACCAGCAGAGCCAGCAGCAGCAGCAGCAGCAGCAGGATCAGCAGCGCCGTGCCCACGGGATGGCGCCTGAGCCGTTCACCTGGAGCAGGAAAGAGCTGCTGGCTGCCAGAAGCAGAGCCGGCCCTGCAATCTGCTCAGCCCCTGCCCAGGGAGCACAGCAGGGAGCCCTCAGCCAGTGTGGCCCTCGCTCAGCTGGCAGCCAGAGAGCCCAGAGCCTGGGCACGGCCAGGGACACAGCTGTGGGCACAGCCAGGGACACAGCTGTGGGCACAGGCTGCAGCAGGAGAGCTGCACAGCCTTGGGGGCAGCTGGGGCTCTTGCTGCCAGCCACTGATGGGGCCCAGCAGAGCACCAGGCCTCTTCCACACCTCGGGAAACAGCCACACACCTGCCAGCCCTGGCCTGGGGAGGGGACACTGGCCCCTCCCTAGAGGCCACAGGGGTGGCCCTGCACTCACCCAGGAATCTTCTGAGGTCCCTTTTGTGTTTGTTGCCGGTTGCTGATGTGCCCTGGGGAGCCAGGGGCTCCCTCACACTCCCATCCCTGCTGCAGAATCCACTCTCCACATCTTCACTCACTGCGTGCTCACAAGGGGCATCCCCCTGCTTGTGCCGAGTGGCTTCTTGTGCCTCAGGCAAGTGCGGTACCCCGGCTGCCGGTCCGTCCTGGAGGTGCTGGGGCTCCTTTGCAACTCCAGGAGTGGAGGAGAATTCACTCTCCTTCTGCTCACAGCCGGCATCTTTTGGACAGGAACAATCAGCACCTTGCTCCCGACCCATCAGGAGTGCTGGCAAAGCCTTTGGGAGCTCGGCCTCGGGAGCAGCTTTACAGCGGCGCTGGTGGCACCCTGCAAGGGACACGATGAGCGGTCAGTGCTGCTGCCGGCCCTGCGGGAGCCCGAGGCTCGGCAGGGCGGTGGCAGCTCCGGCTGCGCTGTCCCCGCTGCCCAGAGTTGCGGCAGCAGCAGCGGCGGAGCCAAGCGCAGCCTCCGGGAGCTCGGCGGTGCCCGCAGCCCCGGCCCCTGGGGCTCTGCAGCCGCTGCAGCCCCCAGCTCCGTGCCGGGACAGGCGCTGACAGCGCCTGCGAGCTGCCGCCTGCTGCTGGCCCGGGGCAGCTGCGGCTCGGAGTCCGCCTGCCCGGGGCCGAGAAGCAGCAGCCCCGGGCTGCTGATCATCGTGTCCCGCATTCCCTGCCCCGCCGCCTTGCAGCGCGGCCACCCCGGGCGCCGGCACGGCCGCTGGGGCTCCCTGCCTGCGAACACGGGGCGCCTCCTGGCACAGAGGGCAGAGAAGCCTCGGCCCCGGAGCCCGCAGGATGCGGCGCTTGCTGCCCGCGCTCGGCGCCTGCAGCGCTTTGGGCTCCGAGGCGCGTTCAGGTTCGTGCCGTGCCAGCCCCGAGCCGGGCACGGACACCTCCCGCCCGCCCGAGCAGCGGCCCCGAGCCCGCTGCCGCACGGCCGGGAAGCGTCCCGGGCACGGAGCAGCCGCCTCCGTCCCAGCGAGAGCAGCCGGCGGGAGCCATCGCTGCCGCGGCACCGGCTCGGCCCCGGCCATCCGGGCACGGGGGACACCGCGGGCAGCCGCTGCCTCGGCGGCCTCAGCGCAGGGGGGAACACGGGGGCACCGGCACAAGGAACTCGCCAGAACCCCCCCGCCCCTCACCGCGGCCCCTCCGCCCGCAGCGAGCCCCGAGCTGGGGCAGCGCCGACCGCGGGTCCCACCTGGGCTGGAGCCGCCTCCGAGCTCCGCCGCCGCCTCGCCGGGCTCCGGGTGCCGCCGCCGCTCCGCTCCCGGCCCGACCCAGCGGGCACGGAGCCCCAGGACAGAGAAAATGTCTGGAGCGGGAGGGATTTGGCCGCTGGGGAAGCCGCTGCTGGCGCTCTCAGCAGTGAATTCCCGCAGGGATTCTTGGGCTGGGCTGGGCCAGGTGCCCGGGGCCAGCAGAAGCGCTCCGTGCCTCTCCTGCTGCCCCTGGGCAGGCAACAGAACACAGCAGGAAAGGCTCGAGGATGGGCAAAGGCCAGGGAGAGATCACTCACCGGTCACCGGAATAAGGGACACGACCGGGGGCAATTCTTTGAATTTATTCTGGCACAAACCATGGCAAGAGAGCGAGAGGTGAAGCAGCAGGGTTCCAGCCTCGGAAGCAGGACTGTGCCCTCGGCCCCTGGCAGCTGCAGCAGGGCGATAAAGGATCCCCGGGCCCGAGCAGCGGCTCTGCCCCACCATGGGGATGTGTCCCGAGCCCACGCTCCGGGCCGGGCTCGCAGGGCCGAGCGCGGAGCGGGCGCTGAGCTGCTCCATGGAGCTCCCAGCGCTGCTGGGCGCGGCGGGCGCGGCACAGGCAGTGCCGGGCGTGCGGCGGCATTGCTCGGTGCCTGCCGGCGTTTGCCATCCCCAGCGAGAGCCTGAGGCCAGCCCGGCAGCGCCAGCTCAGCCTCACCGCTCCAGTTCAATCGCTGCAGGAATTAAACCAAGGGCAAACTCCCTCTTGTCGCCACTCCAAAGCCTCGAATCCAGGGCAGAACTGAGGTTCCCTCTCCATTTAGATCCCTAAATGATTGTGCAAAAGGAGGGTCAGCCCTTAATTTACATCCAAATAAAAAGTGAATCAAGGGGGATTTTCCCCTGTTTAGTCTCCTAAAAATAGTGGAAATACAGTTTCCCTTTTAAATTTCTCTCAAGAAAGACCATTATGGGGCTTCTCGACATCTTCTTCATCTGTGAAGGTCCCTTGAAATGGAGGGTCGCCCTCGATGGAACTCTTACAGTGGCACATCGAGAGGTTCCTCTCAAGGGAAGCCCTTTCAGACCAGGCACAGCGGTGTTTGCCCTCAGCTTGAACCTGAAGATGATGAAAATGGGGCTCTTCCCCTCACTTTAAACAGCAGCATAAAGTTATTCTCCCTCGATTTCAACATGAAAATCATGGAAAGCAGTGATTGCCTTCCTAGTGAGGCACCCAAAATGATGAAGAAGGTGTGTTTTCCTTCAACTGAGACCCTTCAAATCCCAGGTGAATGGGGATCCTCCCCAGTTCAAACACAATAACAGAAAAGCTCTTCCCCCAGCAATTTCAATCCCTTTTCTCCTCATAACCCCCCTTTTTGGGGGCACTGGGGAGGGACTGGGGGCACTTCCCCCTCCTCACTGGTCACCCCTGGGGCTGCTGCACCTTGCAGAGTGCTGAGCAGCTCCCTCCCAGTTCCCTGCCAGTATCCCTCTTCCTGGCAAGCCCCGGCAGGGATGGGGAGAGCGCTGGGCAGGAGTGGGAGCACGATTCCTTCCCAGGGCTCCCGAGATCCCTCCCAGGGCTCCTTCTCGCTCACTGCCGCTGCTCCCACTCTCCCTCCCGGTTCCCTCCTGGCATTCCCTGTGCTCCCAGTTCCCTCCCAGTGCTCCCGGGATCTCTCCCAGTGCTCCCAGCGGCAAAGCCCCGGGGGCACAGCGTGGTCTGCTCTGGAAGAGGCGAGGCTCGAGCTGCCAGAGGGAAAACCCGGCTGGAAGGTGCCCGGGGCGGTGGCGCCCGGCAGGGCTGGCAGGGAGCGCCGGCTGCGGGGATTTCTCTGCAGTGCCCGCCGGCCTGGAGCCGCCCGGGCGGGGAGCGCGCAGGGAGCTCGGCAGCTGCTCGGGCCGGTGCGCCGAGGGTGCAGGGTGCGCATTTGCTGCTGTTCTCCGAGAAGATGGCAAAGCTTCTTCTTTCTTTCTCCGTCTTGGTTTTTATTATTGGGGGGATTTTGGTTTGTTGGGGGTTTTTGTTTGTTTGTTTGCTTTTGTTTGTTTTTTGTTTTCTTTCTTTCTTTCTTTCTTTCTTTCTTTCTTTCTTTCTTTCTTTCTTTCTTTCTTTCTTTCTTTCTTTCTTTCTTTCTTTCTTTCTTTCTTTCTTTCTTTCTTTCTTTCTTTCTTTCTTTCTTTTTCTCCTTCTAGCTTAACAGGGAGGCGAGTTCTGTCAGCAAATCTCGTGGTTATTTTTTCGAGGTGGCCTCTTCTTACAGAGTCTGTGGTTAGAGTAATGGGACAGAGCAAGTAGCAAGTTCCCAGAGAGAAAAGGAGGAAATACCAAAAATGTCAAACATCCGTTAGTGTGTGATTTGTTTTCCTCCTCCTTTCTACCACCTCCTGCCTTCGTGGCTGTTCCTCTTCGAGTTGCAGTGTTATGTTGCAGCAATGTATCAGCTGGCTCTCTCGATTGAGAGGCAGGTGTCAGTGGGTGTTGGCTGCACAGTGATGTTATTGCCGTGTTCCCCACGCTGCCCTTTCCCCTCCCCTTGCAGCAGCCCCAGCAGTCGGGGCACGGGGGAAGGGCAGGCTGGGCACTGAGAGGCACGGCCTGGCACCGCCTGCCCTCCCGCCAAGGAGGAAGGGCATCTTCAGCGATGCCCTGAAGCATCTTCAGCGATGGGCAGCGAGCACGTCTGCCAGCTGCGAGAGACTTTGGCAGGGCCAGGGTTACCTGTGCCACACCGAGGGTGTGAGAGGGACAGCAGCCCCTTTGGTCACCGAGCTGCGAGGCTGCAAACCACGGGGGGACAGGGCTGGGGTCCCAGCGCTGTGATTTTTCCTCATTCGGCCCTTTGTTGTAATTTTTGTCAAGGTTTAATAAATCTGTTCAAAATTTCAAAAGTGAGGGTTGTTTCTCACACTAATTTTCAATCTGCTCTTGTCGCAGCATACTGTCAGCAGTACTAGGGGGTCATTACTGTGCTCACTTTTTATTCTCTTTCACAGGAGAGAGAGTTGGCAAAGCTTTGCGGAGCTCCTGCTCCTCCTTCCTGTTCCTAAAAAAAAGCCGTGTCTCACAGTGCACTGTAATTTGCTGCCTCAGGAAGTTTCCTTTGCGTAACTCACATCATTGTGAAGCTTCTGCTCCTCCCTCCTGTTCCTAAAAGAAGCCGAGTCCCACAGTGCACTGTAACTCTCTGTTGCTGCCTCAGGCAGTTTCGTTTGTGCGACTCATCTTGAAAATGTGACTTAGAAAAGATCTGAAATACAGAGTTAATTCCTTTAACACTTTACCTGATATCATTGTTTTCCAGTTGATTTTGATGCTGAAACCATTCAGTGTAGCTGCTCTCCATACAAAGACACCTCTAGACATGTTTGCTCTTGCTGCCAGTAGAAAAGAATTTTCAGCAATTTCTGCAGTTTGTAATAGTAGTAGTAGTATTTCTGTGCTTCAGTCGTGTTCATCCAGCCACACTTCATGTACAAAGAGAATTGCCAAAAAACAAATATTTCAAGTTTGAACTAAAGTGCTTCTATATTTAATGTTCTTTTGTGTATCAGAGAAGATTTGGGCTGAAAAGATGAAAATCTGCCTCTGTTAAAGAGAAATTCTTCTTTTCTGGAGCCCCAATTGTACCTCAGATGTCTGTGACTCCGGATTGGTTTTGTCCCCTGAGTGTGAATGCAATTTTCAACACCAGCTGGGCTTTGTTGGAAATGGCATTGGGGACCCACAAGAAAAGTTCCTCCTTTTAGTGGCCGAGACCATGGTGAGGTTTTGAGCATGTGCTTCTCTCAGGTGGGATCTGGTGGCCCTGAGGTGGCCTTGTCTCCCCGGAGATTTCATGCCCTGAGGCAGCAAAGGCTGATGGAAGGTGCTTGATGCTCTCCTGTGCCATGGGGAGGAGCAGCAAACAGCAGAGCTGGAAGCACCTTCTCCATTCCCGGATTCTCCTGCCAGCAGATCCCTTGGCTCTCTCAGGCTCCAGAAGTCACTTTTCCTTTGGATGGATGGCCTGAAGGCCCCAGGTGCTGCAGGTTAGGGCTGCTTCAGGAATCCTTTTGGCTTGGCAGTGTCCTTCTGCCTAAGAACTGAATTTAGAGACAGACAGATGCAGTGAGGGCAGGGAGCTAACTCAGAACTGTTAGTGGGATCCCAAAGGAAAAGGTCCCTAGAAAAGACTGCAGTTGTTTTTATAACAAAGTTTCCAGCAGAAGTTTCTGGACTCCAGGGGAGCCATGGAATAGTTTAGCAGGGTCATAAACAGGAAATCCACTCTTGGCCAGGAGTTAGGGTTGGCAGCTAACACTTAAACACTTCTGTGGAACTTGCAGTACTTGCTGTCCGGTTGTTGACCCAGCCGCTGTGGTTTACCCAGAAATTTTCTGCAGTGCAAACCACAAGATGTGATGGTTCCTGTGTCAAAAGCAAAATCAAACATTTCCCAGCATAACACTGACATCACTTCCCCTTTCAGTCCGAGATGAAATCTTGATGAAAAGCTTTGTTTGTCAGTCCCTGTGCCCGCTGCAGAGAGGCCTGGAGCTTTCCTTGCCCTGTCCCCAGGGGACTGTGAGCTGCCCTCCCCAGCACCAGAGGCTGCACGTTCCCCTGCTCGGGCAAGAAGGGAAAGGTGCCCCTTGGCAGAGCACAAGCTCCTCAGGCAGGGGCTCAGGCTGCTGTGAGCTCCTCCCCAACACCCCACGGCCATGCCAGGGGTGAAAAATGCCCCGTGTGCCGTGCACCAGCAGGGACCCTCCATCCATCTTTCCAGCCCTGTCCCTCGAGCCAGTCGGGCTCCTGGGGAGCACGGGGCAGCAAAACGAGCTCAGTTTGGCCGCGGTAGGGCAAGAGGCAAGAAGCAAGAATGCAGCGTGGTCTCCCTCTGACCTTTCCTTTGGGACAGGCCGGTGTGTCCCTACCCCAAAGGCACAGAAGGGCTTTTAAACGGTGCCACAATGTCCCCGTGGCCACGGTGCCACCAGGAGAGAGCCGCGGGGGCGTCGGGGCCAGGAGAGCTGAGCCAGAGAGCTGTGCCCGAGCGTGCCGCTGTGCCCGGCCCTGCGTGCTCGTGTGTTTGCTGCTGTGCCGGGCGTGAGGGCACACGTCCTGCTCGGCTCAGGGCACGGTGTGCTGCTGGGCACAGCTCTGTGCCCAGGGACGTGCTGCCGTGGGCACGAGCCGCGTGCCCTGCTGTGGGCACGGGGCTGCGCTGCGCTCCCAGCTGGAGCGGGGCCGGGCACAGCTCTGTGCCTGTGGGTGTGCACAGCTTCTGCAGCTGTGAGCACGGCTCTGCGGCACAGGCGTGTTGGGGTGTGACACCGACACGTTGCTGGGCTCAGGCTCCAGGTGCCAGCAGGTCCGTGCTGGGGGCACGGGTGCCTTGGCAGGGACTGTGCCCAGGTGAGCGTCTGTGCAGCACAGGTGAGCTGCTGTGGCAGGCTGGGCGCACGCAGGGGTGTGCTGCTGGCCAGTGCCGTGGGGCACAGGGGCTCTGTGCAGGTGAGCAGGTACCTGTGTGCGAGCACTGGCTCTGCACATGTCCCTGTGTGCACTCAGGGGCTGGGCACGCCCAGGGACATGGCTCTGGGTACACGGCTCCGTGCATCCAGCTGCTGTCCCACCTAGAGAGACAGACATATATATATCTGTATCTATACATATATATATACACACACATGTGTGTTTGTGTATGTGTCACTACCTAGCTCTGCTGGCTGCAGTGGCCCTGGCTCTCTGTGTACACTCTGCTCTTGTAAGGAGAAGAATTTGCCTCTGCGTATAAGTTTGCCAAAAGATGGATGTAAAGTTGCGTACAGTGATTTCCATCAAATTTAACAGTGTTTATGTTTCCACTAAATCCCCACAAACAGGAGTATCTGCAATGGCTGTGACCCACTGCAGCTCTAACCCACGTTCCCTGGAACCTGCTGCCATCAGAGCGGGGAGCTGGGCCAAGTGCTGAACCTCTCTGGGGCTGCAGGGCTTCCTGGGCCACGCAGCTCCCTCGTGCCAGCAGCGGTGGGTGACTGCTTGAACACTCAGTTACCCTTTCAGATAATGAACCATTTGAGGCTGGGCTATGGACACTGCCTGCAGTGTTAACCCCTCAGTGGGGAGGTCCCTTGCAGGTGCTGCTCAGCACTGAATGGGCTGTGCCAGCCACAGAGCGAGAGCGGAGACACGGCAACAGAGTTAAAGGCTGGAGAAAGAACCCAAAGGATAGACTGGAACAGCCAGAGCGGGTCAGAGACAACCAAAGAAGCTCAAAGGTTTCCCAAAAGCGGAGCCCAGCTTCCAGCCAGCTTGAAGATTAACACTTTAGGTGGGGAGTTTGAATGTATCATTTATTGATGTAATTGTCCTGTTGTAATAGATGAGAATCACAAGCATCTGTGGAGGGGAAGTACACAGGGAACCATCAGAGGCATTGGGGCAGTTCCCTTAAGGACCAACAAGTAGAGTGAAACAAGAACTAGAGGGCAAGACCAGGTTGGCCCTGTGTTCAGCACCGAGAAGATTCCACAGCCCTGCTGCGGGCAGCAAGCCCGTGGGCACGGTGAGGTGGGGGCAAGAAAGCCACCCCAGAGCTCTGTCATTCCTCAGCTGTCTTTTAATGCAACAGGAACCAGAAGGCAAGACTGAGCTGGCCTCTGTACTCACCACTAAGATCCACCTGCTATGAGTAGCAGCCCCATGGGCACGGTAGATGGGGGAAAAAGCCAGACCAGACCTCTGTGATCCCATTTTGTCCATTCCAAATAAGTGTGGCTAAAGAAAACCTGAGATTTTTTTCTTTCTCTTCCCACTGTCCTTGCATACATCAAAAAATGCTAGTATGACTAATTTTTTTTTTGAGAAGTAGGAGTTGATTATCCAAATTGAAAACAAGAGTTAATTGTTCAAGCCGAATGACTCACATGAAAAGTGTGGTTTTGTTGTAGATGAATGATGTGGTGGTTGGCTCTCACAATTCTGAGATAGATATTCTGTGTATGTAAGGAGTTTTGTAGATGTATAGTTGTTGTATTGCAGTAAATAGTTTATTTAGTTGTTGTTTTGCACTGGGTGATTGGAGATTTGCACCGAGTAGTCTTTATATTGCACTGAATAGTTTATGTGATAGCACATGGCTTGTTATTCCCCTCTCCCATCACACGGTCTGTCCCTCACACAACCCTCTGCCCAATTCCCCCTGGCGCTCCATTCCCTGGTCAGTCCCTGCCCTCGCCCCTCCTCACTGGCATCCCAGCGGCCGTGGTCCTCCTCCTCCGCCCCCCATTCCCCGGGTAAAGTCTCCCACCAGGAGCCAGGAGTCTCTTCCCATGCGGGTTTTTCCATCTGGTGGTTCTCGCATCAATAAACAGAGGACACCCGTTCCCCAGTGGAGCAGACCGCGTCTGGTCTTTTGCTCTTGTCCATGTAAGACCATGTGGGCTGGGGTGCATAGCGCGCCGGAGTGGACCCCAACAGCCCGCCAGAGACGCGGTTCTTACATAGAGTGATGGCCCTGGAATGTGTCCCCCCAGAGTCCCCTGTCCCTCCCCTTGCAGCAGCCTCAGCAGTCAGGGCATTTGGGCAGGGCCGGCTCAGGGCCAGCAGGGCCACAGGACAGCACCTGAGCTGCAGTCAAGGTGTCAGGAAGTGATCTCCAGCAGGGCAGGGCACAGGAGGAGCTGACTGACCAAACTTTGGGAGGGGCTGGGGGCATAAAAGGCAGAGCATCCACTTTGTAAACGCGCACGAGGCCAACAGTCACAGAGACCTTCAGTACTGTTATTTTTCCTTATTCAGTCTGTTGTTGTATTTTTTGTTAAGGTTTAATAAACTTGTAAAATTTTAAAACTGATGGTCATTTCTCACATCTTCCAAGGAGAGGCCAAAAGTCTCACCTTCAGGCCAGTTTGTGATGATTCCCAAGAGGCCAGGGCGATTTGGATTTCCCAATGGAGCTGGTTGCGCCATGAGGGCACTGCACTCCCTGCAGGCAGCATGGGTGGCAGGATGGATTGCAGAGACGTTTCCTTTGCAGCCCCAGCCCAGCGCTGGCTCTGGGGATGGACAGGCACTGAGGTGACCCTGAGAGGCAGTGCAAGGCACAGGGTGCAGCTGAGGAAGGACAGCCCTGGGCTGGGCTGAGAGGGGAAGCTGGCACTGCCCAGCGTGGAGAAGGTCCTTTCTGCAGCCCCCGTCACAGGGGAGCTTGGGCCTTGCTGCAGACATACGGCCGCGGATTGGAGCAGTTCCCACTCCTCAATCTCTCCTCAGCCAGGAACGCGCACTCGGCATCGCCAAAGACAGGAACCCTGCAGGGAGGAGCAGAGGCAGCGCTGGCTGCCAAGGGAACACCTTGTGCCCCTGTCCGGCCAGGCCCTGCCCGGCTCCCCGGCACTCACCGGGAGCTGTAGCTGCTGCCGTCCCCCCAGTGCAGGCGCTGGCCCCGTCTGCGCAGCCCGAGCCAGTAATCGCCGTTCCCGCGGAGGCGGAAGAGCAAATCCTGCCCGGGAGAGAGGAGTGGCAGCTGCCCCGGCCCCTCGGGGGGACACGTGCCCGGGGCTGCCCCCGCACGCCGGGGCTCCTTCCCTGCAAGGCCCCGGCCCGGGGCGCAGCGGAAATTCCTGCCGGAGCGGCCCACACAGGGTTGCCCCGGCTCATCCCGAGCCTTGTGCTTCGGTCGCAGCTCCGCGGTCTCGAACTGAAAGCCCGTGAGGGAAAACCGAGGCCGTGTGAGGGGCACCGGGCGGCTCCCCAGACTCTCGGTGTCACAGCACAATTTCTCCTTGGCCAGCATTGATGACAACGCTGGAGAGTTTCTCTTGATAGAAGCAGCTGATTTTCTCCCCAAGTGGCTGAATGCTGAGAACAGTGAAAACAGGGTGAGTAAAACTTGTGTACACTTGGCAAGGTGGCCACAGTGGGCTTTCATGTAGCAGCTGGAGTTTTCTCTTGCACCTCCAGCCAAGGTGTCTGACTGCCTCTGAAAACCCAGAGTGCTGCCTGTCCCTTGCTGTTGCTCCCTTCAGGAGCACTCCTGTATCCACCCGAACTTTCAAGCTCTGCTAGAACCACTTGGATTTTTGTTTGTTACCATATTGTGGAGTGTTTAGGGCAGAGGATTTGCTGCCCTCAGAGCAGGGAATGCTCAGGGCTGGAGTGTGTCTGTCTCTGTAAGGACACAGGCTTTGTCTGGTACAGGTGAAATAATGAGCAGACACCTTCACCTGGATATGGATGGCTGCTAATGGCAGTGGATTGGAATGGAGATCATTCATTTGGTTATTTTTCCCCTACTCTGAGATTCTTCAAAGGGCTGGAGCACAACACCAGAGTCGATTGCAAGTGTGTACCTGGAGTGTCAGGCTCGTATTTCCCTTCTGTTTGAGGGAGCAGACAGAGTGAGGGAGTTGAGAACATTGCACTCAGGGCTTTTCTTAGCATCAGGAACCAGCAGAGGTCGCCTGTGGCCCCTGAAATAATGCTTGTTAATCCCGGGATGCTCTGAAGCAGTTGGGTTATGCTGGTTCCCCTGAGGCACTTCTCTGCTTGAAGACAAACGTGGTATTATTGTTGTTAAGGAAACAAGATGTGTTTGATGAAACTTGTTGCAGTTCAAATGGGGATTTTTCCTGGTGGGATCGTGCTCTCTGCCTGCCGGAGCTTCCGGAACCCGGGCTGGCTCTGTGCGCTCCTGCAGCCACAGCAGGGGTGGGGAACAGCTGGGCACTGGGGTTTGCCCAGAGCTGCACCCAAAGAGCTGCCAGCTCTGCAGTGCACGCTGCTACAGCCACGGCAGGGAGCGGGCGAAGGAGGAAGCAGGAGGCTCTTTGTCTTGAGCTTCCACGGGGAAAGGGTATTCCAGGTGGAGGGAGCAGGACAGAAGGAGCCCCTGGCCCTCGATTGCAGGGGTTTTGTTCAGGTACAGGCCAGGGCTGGAGACAAACAGCTCAAAAGCAGGGAATGCTCAGGGGAGGAGTGAGGGGATCACATCACATGGGCCAGTGGGGCATGGTGGATCAGGGGAGAGCCAAGGGGGTGTTTCGATGGGGGATTGGCCCAGGGGTGAGGGGCAGGGAACGTTCAGGAAAGAGGGGCAGGGTTGCCTTGGCAGGCAGGGAAGGGACTAGAACAAAGGGAGGGGAGTAGCTCGAGGGACAGCTTTAAGGGAGGGTAGAGCTTTGGGAAAACCAACTTGGGGAAAATGTGGGGGGATAACAGAATGAATGAACCATTTAACAATAACTTAATGAAATAAACACAAAGCACAAGATTCAGGCTTACTATAATTACCAGGATGCTCCTTCCCAGCCTTGCTGTGCATGGGTGTCCCACTGGCCAGCTTCCAGCCACCTGGAAGCTCCCCAGTGAGCCAGGGCTGTTGGTAAATGATGGAGAGCGGCTTCCCAAGCTCATCTGCCAGCTCCCTCATCCCCCTGGGCTGGATCCCACCTGGGCCCACAGGTTTATGGACATCCAAGCAGCTCAGCAGTTCTCTGACTGCCTCCTCCTGGATCACAGGGGGCCCATTCTGCTCCCTGACACCATCCCCCAGCCCAGGAGGACACTTGGCCTGAGGACAAGCTGTGTTCCCACTGAAGGCTGAGGCAAAGAAGGCGTTGAGCACCTCTGCCTTCTCCTCATCTGCAGTTACTGAGTTCCCTCCTACATCTAATAAAGAACAAAGGTTGGTCTTATCCTTTCTTTTGCCATTAATCCTTTACAAAAGTTGCCAATTTAAGTTCAAACTGAGCTTTGGCCTCCCTAATTTTTTTTCCTGTGTACCCTAGCAGCCCCCTTAAATACTTCCTGAGAGACCTGACCCTCCTTCCAAAGCACATGCATCCTCCTTTTATTCCTGAGTTCCTTCAAACCCTTGTTGCCCATCCAGGCTGGAACGTTTGCCTCATGGGCTCATCTTTGGGCACACAGGGACAGTCTGTTCCTGTGCCCTCAAGATCTCTGTTTTGATGCGTATCCACCTTTCCTGGACTCCTTTGTTTTTAAAGGCTGCTTCCCAAGGAATTTTCTCAATAAGTCTCCTCAAAAGGCCAAAGTCTGCCCTCAGGAAGTCCAGTGTAAAATCTTGTTGATGTTCCTCCTGATTTCACCAAATACTGAGAATTCTATAACCATGATCACGGTTCTCTAAGCGGCCCCCAACCAGCACATCTCCCCCCAGCCCATCTCTATCTGCAAACCACAGATCTCACCCAGCAGCTGTGACAAAAAGATGTTCTCCACACACTCTGAAAATTTCCTGGCCTGCCTTTTTCAGCTGTATTAAGTTCCCAGCAGATGTCTGTCCTGTTAAAGTCACCTAGAAGAACAAGGGCTGATGACCCTGAAACATTCTCTAGCTGCTTAGAGAATGAGTGCTCCACCTCTTCTTCCTGCTTGGGTGGATGATTCCAGACTCCCAGTGGGATGTCAGCCTTGTTGGCCTTCCCCTTCATTCCTTCCCATTCCCCTTCATCCTCCTTGGTTTCAATAGCCACGGCATCAAAAGCCTCCCTAAAATCAAGGGCCACCCCTCCACCTCTTCTCCCTTTCCCGTCTCTCCTGCAGAGCCTGTAGCCATCCAGGGCAGCGCTCCAGCCACGGGAGTCATCTCACCTCGTTTCTGAGATGGCAATTTCATCACAGCTCTGCTCTTGGACCATGGCCTCCTGCTCTGCTTGTGTGTTGCCCATGCTGCGTGCCCTGGTCTCCATGCTCCTCAGCTGGGCTGCTGATTTCACTCCTGTCTCAGCCTTACCACCCTTGGGCCAGCTTCCAGACAGCCCAGCTGCATCCCCTTCCCCCTTCAATCCTGGTCTAAAGCCCTCAAGGAGTTCTGCCAGTTCATGAGCTAAAAACCTTCTGCCCTTAACAGAGAGAGGGAGCCCATCTGGTTCCAGCAGGCCAGGTGCCATAGAAGCTGCCCCATGATCAAAGAATCCAAAATTCTGCCAATGACACCAACCCTTGAGGCAGCTGGTGATAATGTGAGCTCTCCTGTTCCTTCCATTTGCTCCCTTTGGCTGCGCTCCCAGAGCTGCTCACTGACAGGGGAAGCACTACCCTGGTCCTGCCTGACTCACAGTCCCAGCATACAGCGATTTTTTGGAGACTTTGGCAGTGGCCACTGCGGGTGCAGCATTTTTAGAATATTTTATACAATTCTCTGAATTTTGTTCCCTTCACATCTCCCAGCCTTTCCCATGACAGTTTTTACCCAGCACTGAGCCCTGACGGTGCCTCAGGGCAGCTCTTTTAATGTTACCAGGTGGAGGAGAGCAGGTGGGGCAGCTTTTTATTCTGGTTATTTTATTCTCTCACTCTGATTGCAGCAGCACCTCCCTGTGCCTCGGGGCAGCTCCTTCAGAGACCCGGGGCCGTGTCCAGAGGCGCTGCTGCAGCCAGGGGAGGGGCAGGGCAAGACACATCACAACGCTGGCAGTGCTCAGGGTCTGTCAGCTTTGCAGGTCAGGCAGATCAAATGAATCCCAATTGTCAGCGATTTCCACCACCTGCTATTTCTGCCCTCTTTTCCTGCAGGGATTTGACAGCTCTTGGTTTCCTGCCACAGAGCTGGAAAGCAAAATGCCCGCCTGCCCCATGGCCATCCCCGCTGCCTTCCACCACTCCAGCCTTGTCCCTCTTTCTCTGCCCTTTCCTTGGCACCACTTTCTCCCTGCTCCTCTCCCTGCCAGCCGGCAACAAAGACATTTCACCCGCTGGCAGCAGCTGCCTCCTCTCCCTCGCTCCCATTTTGCCCACTCGGAGCTCCTGGAGCCGCCTGCCCGCGGAGCCGGAGCCGCCGTGGGGCCGGGAATGGTGCAGGGAATGATGGCAGGGATTCTTGGGCTGGGCCGGGCCAGGTGCCCGGGGCCAGCAGAAGCGCTCTGTGCCTCTCCTGCTGCCCCGGGGCAGGCAACAGAACACAGCAGCAAAGGCTCGGGGCTCTCCAGAAAGGCAGCCAGAGATCTCTCACCCATCCTGGGCAGAACAGGCCCAGACTGGGGAAACTGACTGAATTTATTATCAAACAATCCAGAGCAAGGCAATCAGTAGGCAGCCAAATTCTAAAAACAGACGTTCCCCCCACTCTTCTCTCCTTCCTGGGCTTCACTTTGTCCCCAGTTCCCTCGCTCCCTCCTCCCCACACAGTGGCATGGAGAGATGGGGTTGTTTTCTTGGAAAGATAGGGATCTGCTAAGGAAGGCAGGAGCCTCCCTTGCAGTGGAAAATGTAAACCCCTTGCCTCTGAGTTATTACAATTCAGAAATTAAGGGGCTCTAAGGCAAAGATGTGAGAATACAATAAAACTTGTTTTCAAGTTTGTACAAAAGCAAACAAACAAAGCAAACAAAGACCATCAAGCAGAGCATTAACCCCAAACAGAACACAAATGCAGTCGGCAGCGAATTCCCTGCCCCAAGCAGCCGCTCTGACCGTCCTCCTCCAAAGCTGAGAGAGAGAAAGACAGAGCCAGCAGCTGACGGAGCCTTCTTCACAGGCAGGTGCCTGATGCCAGAAGTGGGATTCCTGCTCAGCACATGTCAGCTGCTCCTCTTCCTCTTCAAGAAAAGTGCAAGAGTGTCACACTCAGGCCACTTGGTGATAATTTCCAAGAGGCCAGGGCGATCTGGATGTCCCGTTTGCGCTGATTGTGTCGTGACGGCACTGCACTCCCTGCAGGCAGCATGGGTGGCAGGATGGATTGCAGAGACGTTTCCTTTGCAGCCCCAGCCCAGCGCTGGCTCTGGGGATGGACAGGCACTGAGGTGACCCTGAGAGGCAGTGCAAGGCACAGGGTGCAGCTGAGGAAGGACAGCCCTGGGCTGCGCTGAGAGGGGAAGCTGGCACTGCCCAGCGTGGAGAAGGTCCTTTCTGCAGCCCCTGTCACAGGGGAGCTGGGGCCTTGCTGCAGAGATACGGCCGCGGATTTGAGCAGTTCCCACTCCTGAATCTCTCGTCAGCCAGGTACACGCACTCGGCATCGCCAAAGACAGGAACCCTGCAGGGAGGAGCAGAGGCAGCGCTGGCTGCCAGGGGAACACCTTGTGCCCCTGTCCGGCCAGGCCCTGCCCGGCTCCCCGGCACTCACCGGGAGCTGTAGCTGCTGCCGTCCCCCCAGTGCAGGCGCTGGCCCCGTCTGCGCAGCCCGAGCCAGTAATCGCCGTTCCCGCGGAGGCGGAAGAGCAAATCCTGCCCGGGAGAGAGGAGTGGCAGCTGCCCCGGCCCCTCGGGGGGACACGTGCCCGGGGCTGCCCCCGCACGCCGGGGCTCCTTCCCTGCAAGGCCCCGGCCCGGGGCTGCACCCCCAGCCCTACGAGCCCCGAGCCCGGCCCAGGAGCACCCCCAGGCTGCCCTCAGCCAGCCCGCACCGCCCGCAGCCCCTCACTCACCATGGCCCCCTCATCCTTGGCAATGGCCAGGGAGGCGTTCAGCTCGGAGCAGCGTTCCTGACCCTGCTCCCAGGTGCCGTAATCCCTTGAGAAGTAGTAGCAAACCCCCTTGTGCCCAATCCAGTCAAAGGGACAGCCCAGAACACACTGTGGAGAAGCAGCTGTCACTGGAGCCTGCGGAGCTGCAGGGGCAAGAGGAGAAGGTCTGAGCATTGCCCTCTGCAGGGAGCAGGGAGCCCGCTCTGCCCCGAGGGGCTGGGCCCAGGCTGCTGCCCCTGCCTTACCTGCCAGCACAGCCAAGGCCACCAGCAGAGCCAGCAGCAGCAGCAGCAGCAGCAGGATCAGCAGCGCCGTGCCCACGGGATGGCGCCTGAGCCGTTCACCTGGAGCAGGAAAGAGCTGCTGGCTGCCAGAAGCAGAGCCGGCCCTGCAATCTGCTCAGCCCCTGCCCAGGGAGCACAGCAGGGAGCCCTCAGCCAGTGTGGCCCTCGCTCAGCTGGCAGCCAGAGAGCCCAGAGCCTGGGCACGGCCAGGGACACAGCTCTGGCCACAGCCAGGGACACAGCTGTGGGCACAGGCTGCAGCAGGAGAGCTGCACAGCCTTGGGGGCAGCTGGGGCTCTTGCTGCCAGCCACTGATGGGGCCCAGCAGAGCACCAGGCCTCGTCCACACCTCGGGAAACAGCCACACACCTGCCAGCCCTGGCCTTGGGAGGGGACACTGGCCCCTCCTTAGAGGCCCCTGGGGTGGCCCTGCACTCACCCAGGAATCTTCTGAGTGTATTCCCTGTTGCTGATCGGTTCTCCGGGGGCTCATTGACCATCCCATGAATGGAGCAGACTTCACTCTCCTCCAGCTCACAGCCGGCATTTCTCTGCGTTGAATAAACAGCACCTTGCTCTGGAGACATCAGGAGCACTGGCAAAGCCTTTGGGAGCTCGGCCTCGGGAGCAGCTTTACGGCGGCGCTGGTGGCACCCTGCAAGGGACACGATGAGCGGTCAGTGCTGCTGCCGGCCCTGCGGGAGCCCGAGGCTCGGCAGGGCGGGTGGCAGCTCCGGCTGCGCTGTCCCCGCTGCCCAGAGTTGCGGCAGCAGCAGCGGCGGAGCCAAGCGCAGCCTCCGGGAGCTCGGCGGTGCCCGCAGCCCCGGCCCCTGGGGCTCTGCAGCCGCTGCAGCCCCCAGCTCCGTGCCGGGACAGGCGCTGACAGCGCCTGCGAGCTGCCGCCTGCTGCTGGCCCAGGGCAGCTGCGGCTCGGAGTCCGCCTGCCCAGGGCCGAGAAGCAGCAGCCCCGGGCTGCTGACCATCGTGCCCCGCATTCCCTGCCCCGCCGCCTTGCAGCGCGGCCACCCCGGGCGCCGGCACGGCCGCTGGGGCTCCCTGCCTGCGAACACGGGGCGCCTCCTGGCACAGAGGGCAGAGAAGCCTCGGCCCCGGAGCCCGCAGGATGCGGCGCTTGCTGCCCGCGCTCGGCGCCTGCAGCGCTTTGGGCTCCGAGGCGCGTTCAGGTTCGTGCCGTGCCAGCCCCGAGCCGGGCACGGACACCTCCCGCCCGCCCGAGCAGCGGCCCCGAGCCCGCTGCCGCACGGCCGGGAAGTGTCCCGGGCACGGAGCAGCCGCCTCCGTCCCAGCGAGAGCAGCCGGCGGGAGCCATCGCTGCCGCGGCACCGGCTCGGCCCCGGCCATCCGGGCACGGGGGACACCGCGGGCAGCCACTTTTTCCACTGTTGTGGCCGGAATAGCTGCTAGTAAAGTCCAGGGTGAGGAAGCAAAAAGGGCTTCTGCGTGCCATCCACAGATGTTTCATTCAGCCACCTGGTAAGATGTTCAGGTCGCAGACACACACACACAGACACACACACGGAGGGTCCAGGTTACTCTGTCCCGTGGGGCCAGGGGTGCCCCTGGTCTCGGGGCAGTACAAAGGTAAGGGCCAATCGGGGAACAGGGAGCAGTGTCTCAGGGACACGGGAACAGACCTAGGAACAGGGGAAGGAGCCAGTGGGGTCTTAACAGCTTTTTGACGGAAGGTTCTTGCGTCTGCCCAACTCAAGGGATGCCGCCCAGAGTCTCCATACTGCGCAATTTTAGTGCAGGGGGGACACGGGGGCACCCGGCGCAAGGAACTCGCCAGAGCCCCCCCGCCCCTCACCGCGGCCCCTCCGCCCGCAGCGAGCCCCGAGCTACCTCCCTGCCCCCCGGGGCATCTGCCCGAAGGGCTCTGCCTGCCCCTGCTCACTGAAACCGCACGCTCCCTGTGTTAGAATGCCGTAAAAACGCGTGGAAATGCTTCTTTAGAGTTCATCTTGTGTTTTTCATGAACTCCGATTTCTCTGAGAATTGTTACTGGAGGGATTCAAAGTGGTAAATGCAGTGCCTGACTAATATTAATATTAATATTAATATTAGGTGCAGCACAACACAATCAAATTCCTTTACCAGAAATGCTGATAACATTTAGCACATGGTATTACACGAAATACAATCTTCTGAAGCTCCCGGTGTGTTGGACACTCAGCCAAATTCTACATTTTTGTTTCTTACCATACAGTTGCACTTTAAAAAGTCTTAATAAATTTATGCTTCCTTAAAATTTGCAGCTACCGTGAGTTTTTCTCAATGTTAAAACACACTGGATCAATGTACATGTCACATTTTTCTAATGCCTCCGTGCTGTTATTTCAACCATGGTTTGTTCACATTTTCAGTGCCTTTTGGTATTAATAGCAGCAGAATAAGTTGCGTTTTGTAGTACCCAGAACTTTTAAGGATATTGATTGTTAGTTGGGTTCTGTTTTATTTGAATATGATTTTCGTGTTGGTAACATTAGGCAAAGCTAGATCTGAGGAATGTAATATTATATTACTCTATTGAGTAAATTTTTTTACTAATCATTTATGTGCAGGTGGGTTTCTGTTTCAGCATTGCTGACTTTGGACGAGGTCAAGTTTCAGTCTTCTTCACTTTAGGCCACTTCATGTTCTATTCCAGTTTTATCAAGACCAGATTTTATTCAGTATTAAAGATGTAACTTTATATTCTCTTAAGCATACCTCTAAATCTGCTGAGGTGACATTGAATTACACTGCAATTAATATTATGTCCTAAGTTAATTTTGTTTAAATATGTCTGTCTACATTGCAAGGTGTAGTTATTTTCTTCTAGAGATAAGACAGGTCCAACTGAAGCAGCAGCGATAAGCACTGATAAACACCTGCTGTTGGACAGAAGCAGACACAGTTTGCTGAGCCCTCGATCCTCTCCCAGCTCCCACAGGTGTCAGAGCTGCACTGCCCAACAGGATCAGTCACTGGGATCTCTTCTGTTTTCTCTCCCACAGCTAACACAGGACAGTGGCTGCTTGTTCTGCAGGATGCTGTTACCCACTGGAGCTGTTCAGAGTTTCACTGCTGTGGACACATGAATGCTGCAAGAATATTGTCCCAAATTCCTGAGGCGGTTCCTGCTGATCCATTGCTTCCATCACGGGGATTCACTGATTTTTATAACAGGCATTGTTCATAAGGTGTCATTGCCTTGTTTATAACTGGCTTTTCACAATCTTTGGCATGTCTTTGTGTGACTGTCTACAAGACACGTGTCCCTGTGGGCTCTGTCTGGTTTGCTCTCCAGCTGCAGGTGCATCTCTTTGAACAGGCTGTCTGCAGCCCTTCCCTGCACTGCCTGCTCAGCCTGGAGTCCCTTCTCTTGTTCCAGCAGGGCTGCTGGGCCTTGGCCCAGGGCTGGCTCATGGTTTCCTGTGGTTTCAGAGCTCCAGGATGAGATCCCTGGGCTCTGTCCAAAGCCTCTCCTGAGCTGAGGCTCCTGTGCTCTTTGCCGCCCCTTTTGTGGCACATCCTTGTGGGACAGGGCTGTGAGCTGCTGAGGGCAAGGCTGCTTCTGCTCTGTGCCAATCAGACACAGCCCAGGAATTCCCACAGGAGCACTCCAGCAGTTTGCTGTGCTTGGGGCATCTCACAGCTGCTGTTCCTGACAGACTTGCTTTTAGGGTGTGTGAGGGAGACCCTCCCAGTGAGGGTCTGGGCTCTGGCCGGGCCCTGGCTGGACCTGGTTGGAAAATGGCCAACAAACCCAGATGTTTTCTGTCTCAAAACTCTCTTCAAGCCTCTTTGCCTTGGCAATTTGACCCTCTGACAATAGGACAGCTGGATCTATTTTTAAAGGGAGCTTGGACACCTTTCCTGGGAATGGCTCTCCAGGTCCTCTCTGAAACGAGGTGTGTCAGCTGCTGCAGGCTCTGGGTGATGGTGCAGTGTTTCAGACATGGATAATCATCCAATTTCACACTGAATGTGTTATTAATTACATGTATTATCTGACTCACTCTTGATTGCTGTCAGGTTCTTGTTTCACTGCATGAATTGTTTTGTTTTGATGTTCCCCTCATGTTCACAGCAGGAGACATGCATGTTATTTTTAAAACCAAAAGAAAGAGAATTGGCTCCTAAAGAATGTCTGAACAATGCAATATTTATACTAAAAGCATTTGCAAAGGCTTTTCTGCAAGTGTCCCAGTGAGGGTGGCAGTGCCAAACCTCTCTGGTTCCCTGGTCTCAGGTGGTGAAAAGGAAAAGGAGCGGGTTCCATCGAGCTGCCCTGAAAGAGCTTTAACAAAGGCTGAGAAACAACAAACGTGGAGAGGCCATGCACAACACGAGGGGCAGGACCCAAAGACCCCAAACAAAGGGGAAGCAACAATCTGTCCACTCAGGGGTGGAACATTCTAGAACTGGAACCATACGGGGGAAACAAGCAAGCACTGGGGAGCAGAACTTGGGCAGCTTAACATGAAAACACCCAAGGCTGATGGGGAACTCTCAGGCTGGGCCTGACTTAAGCAAAGGATTCCCAGGGCTTGAAACCAATGGCTGGCTCTTTTGGGGTAAAATCCAGCTGTTTCTGGTCACAGCTGGGCCAATCCCACACATGAGGATGTCCAGCTGAGTGTGCCATGGCAGGGCCTGGCTGTTTATGAACTGAGGGAGAAGTGTGCCTGTGTTTTATCAGCAGCAGGTTTCAAGGGGTCACCTGCTCACCTGATCAGACATGGATCGCCTCCGAGACAGCGAGGCCCAGGGAGAAGAGAGGTGACCTTGTCACCACCCAGCCTTGGTGGCCAGGACAGGGACAGAGGCAGGACTGCCAGCACATGGCTGTGCCTGGAGACCTGGAGAGGCAGCTTGGCCACAGAGGCCTTCTGTCCTACAGCATTACCACCCTGATATTGTGTTCTACCAGCCCTCTTCAGCTCTGCCCTGCTCAGGCTTCCAGACAGACATTCAGTGATGCCAAGGTCAACATTCCCAGCTGCTGGACTTCTCCTGCCCAGGCAGCACGACCCCTGAGTGCCAGCCATGGGGACTTCAGAACTATGGTCGTTTATTTCCATTCCCTAAGAGACACTGGACATTATCTTTCTGTCCTCCCATGCTGCAACACCCTTTGTCAGTGACATGACTGTACTTGAGAATGCAAAATTGGAGTATTTTGTTGACTATAACCTGTCTTTCATGTGTCCTATCCTGGAGCTAATAGATAACCAGTAATAACCTTAAAAAGACAGTAATCTCACAGAAACAAAATGTTTTAACATCAGAATGCATAAGCTTTTTTTTTTAACAAAAAGAAAGGGGAATTGTTACATAAAGGTAGAAATCCTATAAAAGAAAAGCCTTATAATATCATGGTTTAGGCCTGCTGATTGGGCTGGGTGCAGCTCACAGCTGGGCTGTTAATTGTCATTAAAGAGAATCAGAGGAATGAGAATCAGTCTGCAGAACAATCTATTTTCTGTAAAGAAAAACACGTTCACGCCCGCAGAAACAAGAAATCTGTCCCATGGTAATCAGTGAAGAATCCATGTAAACTGACCAAAAATAGAGAGGTTTAGCGGAAATGCAAAATGCCATTTGCTGACCAATGAACTGTCAGAGTATTTTTAGCCAGCTGGATCTAACACGGTGCCAGCTGATAATCCTGTAAGATCTGAGCTGTGCAACAAAGATCAGCCTTTTCTGGATGAAGAATCAGAGTCCCGGCTGTTTGTACTGCGACAAATCAAGGGGGACTTTTCCTCAGTTTAGCCTCCTAAAATGAGGGGAAATGCAGTTCCCTCCTCAATTTCCCTCAATTCAGACCATTCTGGGGGCTTTGGGACATCGTTTTCATCTGTGACGCTCCCTTCAAATGGAGGCTCCCCCTCGATGGAACTCTTACAGTGCCTCCCTCGGCGGCCTCAGCGCAGGGGGGACACGGGGACACCCGGCACAAGGAACTCGCCAGAACCCCCCCGCCCCTCACCGCGGCCCCTCCGCCCGCAGCGAGCCCCGAGCTGGGGCAGCGCCGACCGCGGGTCCCACCTGGGCTGGAGCCGCTCCGAGCTCCGCCGCCGCCTCGCCGGGCTCCGGGTGCCGCCACCGCTGCGCTCCCGGCCCGACACAGCGGGCACGGAGCCCCAGGACAGAGAAACTGCCTGGAGCGGGAGGGATTTGGCCCTTTGAGCAACCAGCGTGCGGGGAAAGCAGCGAGGGGCGAGGGAGAGAAGGGAGGAGGGGAGGAGTCAGATCGAGACTTTTTCCGGAAAAAAAAAACGTTGTAAGAAAAAGGGCACCACCCTGTTGCAGCTGCTGAAGAACCGCAGCCCCGGGGAATCCGCTGCTGGCGCTCTCAGCAGTGAATTCCCGCAGCGATTCTTGGGCTGGGCCTCGCCAGGTGCCCGGGGCCAGCAGAAGCGCTCCGTGTCTCTCCTGCTGCCCCTGGGCAGGCAACAGAACACAGCAGCAAAGGCTCGAGGATGGGCAAAGGCCAGGGAGAGATCACTCACCGGTCACCGGAATAAGGGACACGACCGGGGGCAATTCTTTGAATTTATTCTGGCACAAAGCATGGCAAGAGAGCGAGAGGTGAAGCAGCAGGGTTCCAGCCTGGGAAGCAGGACTGTGCCCTCGGCCCCTGGCAGCTGCAGCAGGGCGATAAAGGATCCCCGGGCCCGAGCAGCGGCTCTGCCCCACCATGGGGATGTGTCCCGAGCCCACGCTCCGGGCCGGGCTCGCAGGGCCGAGCGCGGAGCGGGCGCTGAGCTGCTCCATGGAGCTCCCAGCGCTGCTGGGCGCGGCGGGCGCGGCACAGGCAGTGCCGGGCGTGCGGCGGCATTGCTCGGTGCCTGCCGGCGTTTGCCATCCCCAGCGAGAGCCTGAGGCCAGCCCGGCAGCGCCAGCTCAGCCTCACCGCTCCAGTTCAATCGCTGCAGGAATTAAACCAAGGGCAAACTCCCTCTTGTCGCCACTCCAAAGCCTCGAATCCAGGGCAGGACGGAGGTTCCCTCTCGATTTGGATCCCCAAAAAAGATGCATAATGAGCATCTCCCCTCAACTGAATCCCGAATAAAAAGTGAATCAAGGGGGATTTGCCTCAATTTAGCCTTCTAAACTGAGAGGAATTGCAGTTTTTCTCTTCAATGTCTCTCAAGAAAGATCATTCTGGGGCTTTTGGACATCTTTTTCACCTGTGAAGGTCCCTTCAAATGGAGGCTCCCCCTCGGTGGAACTCTTACAGTGGCACATCGAGAGGTTCCTCTCAAGGGAAGCCCTTTCAGACCAGGCACAGCGGTGTTTGCCCTCAGCTTGAACCTGAAGATGATGAAAATGGGGCTCTTCCCCTCAATTCAAACAACACCATAAAGGGTTTCTCCTTCCATTTCAACATGAAAAGCTTGGAAAATGGAGGTGCCACCAAGGGAGGCAGCCGAAATGATGAAAAAGGTTTTGTTTTCCTTCAACTGAGCCCCTTCCAATCACAGGTGAATGGGGATCCTCCCCAGTCCAAACACAATTACAGAAAAGCTTTCCCCTCTCCATTTCAATCCCTTTTCTCCTCGTAACCCCCCTTTTTGGGGGCACTGTGGAGAGACTGGGGGCTCTTCCCCCTCCTCACTGGTCACCCCTGGGGCTGCTGCACCTTGCAGAGTGCTGAGCAGCTCCCTCCCAGTTCCCTGCCAGTATCCCTCTTCCTGGCAAGCCCCGGCAGGGATGGGGAGAGCGCTGGGCAGGAGCTGGGAGCACGATTCCTTGCCAGGGCTCCTGAGATCCCTCCCAGGGCTCCTTCTCGCTCACTGCCGCTGCTCCCACTCTCCCTCCCGGTTCCCTCCTGGCATTCCCTGTGCTCCCAGTTCCCTCCCAGTGCTCCCGGGATCTCTCCCAGTGCTCCCAGCGGCAAAGCCCCGGGGGCACAGCGTGGTCTGCTCTGGAAGAGGCGAGGCTCGAGCTGCCAGAGGGAAAACCCGGCTGGAAAAGCATTCCCTGCAGAGGAAGGTGTCTCCCCTCTCTGCGCACAGAGGCAGCTCAGTCTCCGCTGTTGACTGCAAAGCGCTCAAGCTCCGAGTGCGAGTGCCCGGAATGGGCTCGGCCCCACTTCCCAGCGCCCTGCTCAGCCCTCACACGGCTGAGGGGCAGCGCAGATTAAATCATTCGTGCTCCGGGGCACTGCTTTAGCTCTGAGCTACACACTGTCACACGGAACAAATCCCTGAGCGGGGATGGGTTTCTCCTGCTGGCCCAGGAAGAGAAGGAGAAATCTGACAGGAATATTCTCCATCATTCTGCCCAGCTTGGTCAAACGCTCCGGCTCCTGCACCTCGGGAAATAACAAGTGGCCTCTAAGAAGTGACTGTGATGTCAGTGAGCAGGTTATTATGGATTAATCTCGCACTGGAAAGCAGCCTGCATACCCTGCTGCTCTTGGCATCCCCCAAAGAGTTTGGAGGCTGCTGCCTGGCCAGCTCCTGAGTTGTACCTCCCTTGTCAATCTTATCAGCCCCTTGTTTAATTGTAAAAACATCAATAAAATGCAGGGAGCATTGGCCCAGGGTCTCAGGACTCACATCTCTCTTCCAAAGAAAGGGGGAAAAGAGTGTTCCTCCCAAACCACAGAGTTAAATATTTCGTATTATCTGCATATACTTTTAAAAGGAAAAGTAGGGAATGGGTTATCAAGGGTTTTATTAGGAACGAACAAGGTCTGGAGAACAGGACCTGGAAGGTGAGAGAGGAAGGAAATAGGGAGGCAACTGAGGCCTCTTCAGATTCCACAAGAGAAAAGAAAAGAAAAGAAAAGAAAAGAAAAGAAAAGAAAAGAAAAGAAAAGAAAAGAAAAGAAAAGAAATTAAAAGAGAAGAGAAGAGAAGAGAAGAGAAGAGAAGAGAAGAGAAGAGAAGAGAAGAGAAAAAAGAAAAGATAAAAGAAAAGAAAAGAAAAGAAAAGAAAAGAAAAGAAAAGAAAAGAAAAGAAAAGAAAAGGCAGGAGAAGGGAGGAGCAAAGCAAAGGCCGGCACTCAGTTCTAGCGCAGGCGGCACGGCCGCTGGGGCTCCCTGCCTGCGAACACGGGGCGCCTCCTGGCACAGAGGGCAGAGAAGCCTCGGCCCCGGAGCCCGCAGGATGCGGCGCTTGCTGCCCGCGCTCGGCGCCTGCAGCGCTTTGGGCTCCGAGGCGCGTTCGGGTTCGTGCCGTGCCAGCCCCGAGCCGGGCACGGACACCTCCCGCCCGCCCGAGCAGCGAGCGGGGCGCTCCCGATCGCGGGTCCCGCGGTGCCGGAGCCGCTGCCGAGCTCCGGGCGCCGCCGCTCCGCTCCCGGTCCGCCCCTCCGGGCACGGCCGCTGCCGCCGCAGGGTGACGCCGATGTCGGGCTGCCAGGGATTTTGGCCGGTTTGGACAAACGGAGCCCGGGGAAGCAGCGAGACGCGGGGAGCAGAGGAGGCGAGCGAGGCTGCCTGGTCTGGGGCCCCGCACGGAGAACGCGCTGCCGCAGCCCGAGCGGCGGAACGCAGAGTGGGTCGTGAGAAATAGAAACAGATGCTGGGCAGGGAGCCCGAGCAGTCTGGGAGGAACCTTTGGTCGGCGTCCAAGCACTCATTGAGTCTTTCCAGGGCGCAGCAATCACAGCTGGTGAGTCAGCCTTGCAGGGATGGAGCTTTATTTGTTACTGTTTGTAAATGGAGATGGGCTGGTGGGAGATGTGCTGGTTGGAGGCCTCCTGCAGCACGGTGATCGTGAAATTACACTATTCTCAGTATTTGCTGATATCAGGAGGAACATCAATAAAGTTTTTACATTAGATTCCTGGTGGGCAGACTTTGGCCTATTTAGGTGACTTATTGAGAGAGTTCCTTGGGAAGCAGCCCTTGAAAACAAAGGAGTTCAGGAAAGGTGGGCACGCTGCAAAACAGAGACCTTGAGGGCACAGGAGCAGACTGTCCCTGTGTGCCCAAAGATGAGTTGACGAGGCAAACGTCCAGCCTGGATGGGCAATGAGGCTTGGAAGGAGCTTAGGAACAAAAGGAGGATGTGTCATCTTTGGAAGGAGGGTCAGGTCTCTCAGGAAGTATTTAAGGGGCTTTCTGCGGTATGTAGGAAAAAAATTAGGGAGGCCAAAGCTATGTTTGAACTTAAAGTGACAACTTTTGTCCTCCATTAACTGTATAATGCTTTTATCCCCAGTTATCTTGTTTATGCTAAATAATAAGTTTATGCTAAATAATAAGTTTATGCTAAATAATAAGTTTTGCATCTTTAAGACTTGTTCCAAGAGTGAAGGGGGGAGAGAAGAAGCGCACAGTTTGTTTTCAGACACTGCTCTCACTCCTCCACATCCCTGCTCCCGGAGTGTGCTGTCTGCAGATGGACAGACAGCAGGACAGAGCTCTCCTATGTTTTAGTTAGTTTTAGCTAGCTGAGGCAAAGCAGTTCCCTGGACTGTGGGTTTGTTTTCCTTTTCTTTGGAGCTGTTTAAACCTGCTCTGGGCTGAACACCCAGCAGAGCACCGGCTGCTCGCAGCTGTGGCCACCGGGCCGGGCCTGGGCCGCGGCATTTCCAGCACTGCAGGGACTGATAAGAGACTGATAAGAGATAAGGGACTGATGGGAGACTGAGTGAGCTGCGCCGCAGCCCGGGGAGGGGGCTTCCTGAGCTTGTCATCTCTTTTGGAGCAGCAAGGGGTTTTATTGTTTAATATTGTTTAGATTTTATTGTTTAGTAAACTGGGTTTTTTCCCACTTTTCTCCAAGGAGGTATTTTCTCCCGAACCAATTAGGAGAAAGAGCCAATTGAATCTGCTTTCCTAGAAAAGCCCCTTTGGGGGTTCTTTCCCAAATTTGCCCTGCACCAGGACAAATGCATTTTAGTGGTGCCCAATGGGTAGCCCAAGAAAGTGGAAAAGCCTTTATTGATTGCATGCTGGTTGTGCTTGCTCTGTAGTGGGTTAAAGCAGTCAGTAGCCATGTTGCTTGGATTCGTAATGTGTCTTGGGGTGGAGGCCTTCGTGTGGTTCTGGTCTCTAGACCTTTTTGAGGTTTTAATACCTTTCTGGTCACTAGGATTATGGTCCCTAACACGTATTTTTACAGTAGAGAGGCACGAATTGGAATAGCCATTGTGCTGACCTTGGTGATAATGATTTGTGGGGTGCTTACAAAGATACTGGGGTCTGTTCATGATGTGTATGGTTTGTGGTTTCTTCGTCCTACCCTGCATTCCAGTTCCAGTAGTATGTTTTGGGAATTGATTAGTACTTGCGCCCAGTTTGTTAGAGGAGCAAGGAATGAGGCTTTCCAGCCTTTCCTTTCCTCCTTCTCCTTTGAATCTGGTATGTCACTTCTTGAGAAGGTTCAGTTTCCCCTGAATGTTAAAGAGACCATCTTCCTGGTATTTAATCTGGTAAGCTTCCTCTGTAGGGTCTGCAGCTTCTCTAGAATGAGGGCTGAGATGTCCAGAGGAACTGATGAGACCCCTGACCCAGAAGTAGACCCAGGCATGGAAAATCCTGAGTGGTGTGGAGAATGAGAAAATATGGGCCAAACCCTGAAGGAATTCTCTGACCCTATAGACTGGGACTTTCCCTGTGAACAAATTCAGAACCCAGCTGAGGTGGGGAAATACCTGAAAGAGAAGTGCCATGATGACTCTAAAGAGAAAAAGCTTACTGCAATAAGCTGGGCCCTGGCAGGGAGATAAATCAGCAGCTACCCCAGGCACTCAGGCTGTAGCTAAACCACACAGTGAGCCTAAGCCACTGGCAGTTGCTGCAGGAAAGAAGCACGCAAGAAAAACCAATCGGCCAGCGACCGACGATGATGATCTGGGGAAGGACCCTCAACAGCAATTACTGATACAAAAGCCAAAGTTAAGGCAAGTGACACAACATCAGAAGCCACTATTGAGTCCTATTCCCTAAAAAACCTTCATGGCCTAAGAAAGGATTACGCTGGAAGACTTGATGAATCTAAAATTAATCTAAAATCTAAAGTTAGTCCGTCTTTGGGACGCTGCAGATGAGGCTACAGTTTTAGACAACAGTGAAGCGAAACATTTGAAACCCCTGTCACATGATCCTGTCATCAACCAAAGAATGATGAGGGAGGCCAACCCTCACAACCTCTGGCACGGGTGCTGGGAAGCGTAGCACAAAGTTACCTGTGTGCAGACCATCTCTACATGCAGCAAACCCAGTAAAAGACCACAGAACAAAAAATTCAAGGCTTGAAGGAAATGGCAGTAGCAAAAATTGTCTTCTCAAATAACGTAAACACTGTAAATCCAGACTTAATACCATGTACTGCCATAATGTGATGAAAACTTATATGACTTAAGCCACAAAAATATGCTTCTGCTTTAGCAATAATGAAGCAAAATGACAATAAAGAAACTGTGCTTAATATGGCAAAGAAGCTCCGAGCATATGCAGATGCTGCACATGGCCCAACACATGCCAGAATCGCAGCGATGGAAACACATCTGCAGAAATTAAAAGACAAGGTGGAGAAGAATCACAAGAAAAGCAGGAAGAAGATTAAAGAAGACTTTCTCCAAATCTTGGCAGTACAGATGTGAGGTTCTGGTACCCAACGCAGACGTTCCCCAGATGGGGAGGGAAGTTACACCCCACGAGCTGAGCCGTGGTTCCTCCTGGTCAATTGTGGGAAACACCTGAGGAGATGGGATAGAAAATCTACTGCTGCTCTGGCCCAACAGGTGCATGAACAGAAAACATAGAGAGGAAGTACCAGAGGGAACTTCCAGAGGAAAGAGGAAGTTCCAAAAGGGAAGCAGCTCCAGTGGCCCGTAACTGAACTGCCACATATGATGATGATGATAACGATACTTTCAGTCCCCATAAATAGAACACCAAGACAGATGCCCAAAAAAAGAAAACCAAGCTTAGAGGGGCCCTGCCTCTAGCCAGATAGAGGCTTAGAAAATCCGTGTTTTTTGGGCTGTGTGGATTTGTTGGCCTGGCACATCTGAACCACAGGAATATACAGCTTTAGTCGACACTGGTGCGCAGTGCACATTAATCCCATCAAGACATGTGGGGACAGAATCTGTTTCTATTGCTGGTGTGACAGGGAAACCACAGAATTTTACGTTGGTAAAAGCTGAAATAAGCCTGACTACAAATGAGTGGAAGAAACACCCTGTTGTGACTGGCCCAGAAGCCACACGCATTTTAAGCGTAGACTTCCTCCAAAACAGGTATTTCAAAGACCCAAAAAACTCAGATTGGCATTTAGAATAGCTGCTGTAAAACCAAAAAACGTCAAGCAATTGAACACCTTGCCTGGGCTATCAGAAAACCCATCTGCAGTAGGACTCCTGAAGGTGGAAGAGCAGCGAGTGCCGACTGCCACCTCAACAGCGCACCGCCGACAGTGCTGAGCGAATCGAGATGCCCTGATCCCCATCCACAAAATGATCCGAGAGCTGGAGAGCCAAAACCTAGTCAGCAAGACCCACCCACCCTTCAACAGCCCCATGTGGCCTGTGCGTAAATCTAAAGAAAAGAGAAATTGACTGTAGACTACCGTGCACAGAATGAAGTGACTCCACTGCTGAGCGCTGCTGTGCCGGACACGCTGGAGCTCCAATACCAGCTGCAGTCCATGGCAGCAAAGTGGTTCGCCACTATCGATATTGCCAATGCATTTTTCTCCATTCCTCTGGCAGCAGAATGCAAATCTCAGTTTGCCTTCACCTGAAAAAACACGCAGTACACTTAGAACTGACTGCCCCAGGGGTGGAAGCACAGTCCCACCACCTGCCATAGACTAATCCAGAGTGCACTAAAAAAAGTGAAGCTCCAGAACATCAGCAATATATTAATAACAACATTGTGTGAAAGAAGACAACAGCAAAAGTGTTTTAAAAAGGTGAAAAAAATCATACAGATTCTTCTGAAAGCCGGCTTTGCCATCAAAAAGATCAAACGTATACTGCCATCAAGCAAGCCAAATGAGTAAAGCCCCTGTAATATAATGAGCAATAGTCCAAGTCCAAGTCCAAAAAAGCCTGACAAATTGACTGCATCACACTGCCCCAGACACGCCAAGGCAAACGCTATGTGCTAACCAGAGTAAAAGCCACCACAAAATAGTTAAAAACCTGCCCTATGCTCATGCTCCAGCACGTATCACCACCCTAAACCTTAAAAATCAAGTCCTGTAAGAACTTAGTACCCCTAAAAAAATTAAGTCAAACAGCGAGACTCGTTTCAAGAACAACCTTATCAACACCTAAGCTAAAAACCACAGCATTAAATAAGTGTACCATATCCCCTACCACGCACCAGCTACAAGCAAAGTAAAAAAGTACAACCAACTGTTAAAAACCACCCCAAAAACATTAAGTGAGAAATCTTTCAAAAACTAAGAGCAACATCTAGCAAAAGCCACTAATTAGTTAACACCCAAAACTCTACAAACCAAGTAAGCCCTGCCCAATCTGAGCCTTTACACAGAGTAAATGAAAACAAAATCCCAACAGTACATTTCAAAAGTTTGTTTAAAAAGACAATTTAAATCAATTCTGCCTCGAGTACAGACAAACCCATTTGTAGAGTTGTTTTTACTCAAAGACCAAGCTGCACACAGTAAATAATGCAAACAAAACAAAAACAAACAAACAAACATGATGTGTACCTCAAAAAATCTAAATGTTGAGTGAAAACTATATGTATATATCACTATTTACTAAATGTTATCACCATTGTCTGTGTATAGCTGTATATTAGATGTATAATATATGTGTTTATAGTGTTAAAATACATATTAATTTTAGTAATAAGCTGACAATATAAAGATAAAGGGTAGAATATCCTAAATGAACTATGGAATGCTTTTATCCCCAATCGTCTTATTCTGTTTATGCTAAATATTAAATGTTGCACCTTTAAAACTTGTTCCAAAAAGCGAAAAGAAAAAGAAGCGCACAGTTTGTTTCCAGACACTGCACTCACTCCTCCACATTCCTCCTGCTGAGCTGTGTTATCTGCAAACAGACAAACAGCAAAACAAAGCTCTCCTTTGTTTTAGTTAGTTTTAGCTAGCTAAAATTTAAAAGTTCCCCAAACTATAGGGGTTTTTTCCCTTTTCTTTAAACCTATTTAAACCTGCTCTGGACTAAACTGTAGCGTTTTGCCCGGGGGGTTTTGAGCTGATCTGATGAGCTCTCAACACCCCAACGCTACACCCCAGAACAGCTCAGCTTTCATCGGGAGGCATAAAAGGAGCAGGAGGCTGATGTGACAGCGTCAGGAACAAAAAAGGTTTAATAAAGGCAAAATAACAAACTCAAAGCGATCCAGGTGCCACAAGCTTGTGCTCCTGGTAAAGACACCTCACAAAAGCGATTTGGCTTCTTTGTTCTGTGCTTTTCTACTCAATGGCCCAGGCGGGACCTTTTGGCTTATGGCCAATTAGCTGTCCCCAAACTTGAGGTGAAGTCCCCAAGGTCCTATCGGTGACTTTTCTACCTGATCACCGGGAGAAACTTCGGGGCTCTTTCCTTTTTGGGGGACAGAGGAAGGTTCTGTCACTCTGTCCAGAGGGGGCACATTCCTGCACTAAACACCCAGAGCAGCACCAACAGCTCTCCCCTGTAGCCCACTGCAAAACCTCTGCAAAACTCTCGGGCTGTTGGGGTGCGCTGGGCTGGCCATGGACCCAGCCCACACGGGCTCACGTGCGCGAGAGCAAAAGATGAGCAACGCTCCTCTCCACGTGGGGACCAGGCTCCTCTGCTTATTGACCTGAGAGGGGACACCCCAGACCCTGGCGACCCCAGGGAGGAAAGAGGACGTTCCCTTCTTGCAGGGGGCTTTTGTGCCCGAGGGAATGGTGGCGGGGAAGAGGACGGCAGCCAACGGGACCCCACTGAGGAGGGGCAAGGCGAGGGAAGCAGGGGACAGAGCGCCAGGGGGTACAGGGCAGAGGGGTGGGTGAGGGACAGACCGTGCCATGGGAGAAGGGAACAGCAAACCCCGCGATCCGACACAAACCATTCCGCACAATGCAGGGACCACTCAGCGCCAGTCCCAAATCGCCCCGTGCAAAACAACAACTAAATAACTATTCAGGGCAACACAACCGCCCACCGAGCGGACCTAGGCCGCAGCATTTCCAGCGCCAAAAAGACCAATAAGAAACTAAACCAGCCAAGCTGCAACCAGAGGAAAAATCTTCTCTAAGTTTGTCATCTCTTTTAAAGCACCACAAAGTTTTATTGTTTAATATTGTTCAAGTTTTATTGTGTAAAAAACACATTTTTTCCACTTTTCTCCAAGAAAGTATTTTCTCCCAAACCAGTTTTAAAAAAAGCCAATTAAATTTGCTTTCCTAGAAAAGCCCTTCTGGGAGTTCTCTCCCAAATTAGCCTAACCTCAGACAATAAAAAAAAATGTTTTTACAAATATATTAATGGTAAAAGGAAGGGTAAGAACAGGTTTTTTTATCTTTTGGATGCAGGAGGGAACTCAGTAACTGCAGATGAGGAGAAGGCAGAGGTGCTCAAGGCCTTCTTTGCCTCAGCCTTCAGTGGGAACACAGCTTGTCCTCAGGCCAAGTGTCCTCCTGGGCTGGGGGATGGTGTCAGGGAGCAGAATGATCCCTGTGATCCAGGAGGAGGCAGTCAGAGAACTGCTGAGCTGCTTGGATGTTCATAAATCCGTGGGCCCAGGTGGGCACAGGGCTGGCCCCAGCAGAGAGCCTGAGGGACAGCCCTGGTGCCTGGCCCCAGCTGGCTGCAGCACCCTCACCAGCACTCTCTGGCCCGGCCATGCAGCCAGGGCTGAGCCCAGCACAGAGTGCTCCTGTCCCAGCCCTGGGCTGCAGCTTTTCCAGCAGTGAGCTGTGGCACACAGTGCCAAAGGCCTGCTGGAGCCCACCCCGACACACCCACAGCCCTTCCTGCAGCCACCAGGAGGGTCACCTGCTCATGACAGGAGGCCAGCTCGGTCACACACGGCCCAGCCCTCCTGAAGCCCTGCTGGCTGGCTCTGATAGCCTGGCCATGCTGGGAGTGCTGCCTGATGGACCCAATGTAAACTGCTCCAGGGCCTTGCTGGGCACTCAGGTCAGGCTGACTGCCTGTAATTACCAGGATGCTCCTTCCCAGCCTTGCTGTGCATGGGTGTCCCACTGGCCAGCTTCCAGCCACCTGGGAGCTCCCCAGTGAGCCAGGGCTGTTGGTAAATGATGGAGAGCGGCTTCCCAAGCTCATCTGCCAGCTCCCTCATCCCCCTGGGCTGGATCCCACCTGGGCCCACGGATTTATGGACATCCAAGCAGCTCAGCAGTTCTCTGACTGCCTCCTCCTGGATCACAGGGGCCCATTCTGCTCCCTGACACCATCCACCAGCCCAGGAGGACACTTGGCCTGAGGACAAGCTGTGTTCCCACTGAAGGCTGAGGCAAAGAAGGCGTTGAGCACCTCTGCCTTCTCCTCATCTGCAGTTACTGAGTTCCCTCCTGGACCCAAAAGAGAACAAAAGCTCATCTTACCCTTCCTTTTACCATTAATATAGTTATAAAAACATTTTTTATTATCCTTTACAAAAGTTGCCAATTTAAGTTCAAACTGAGCTTTGGCCTCCCTTTTTTTTTTCCTGCATACCCTTATACCCCCCTTAAATATTTCCTGAGAGACCTGACTGCCTTTCCAAAGATGATACATCCTCCTTTTATTTCTTAGTTCCTTCAAAACCTCATTGCCCATCCAGGCTGGAATGTTTGCCTCATTTTTCAGCACGCAAGGAGAGTCTGTTTGTTTCTCTGTCCTCAAGATCTCACGATCAAGATGTTTTGCAGCATGCCCACCTTTCCTGAACTCCTTTGTTTTTAAGGGCTGCTTCCCAAGGAACTCTCTGAATAAGTCTCCTCAAAAGGCTACTGCCTGTCCTTGTTTCCTGCCCTCCCAGAGCCTCTATTAATCAGAGAGCTTCTCACTGACAGAAGAAGCACTAACCGGGTCCTGCCTGACCCACAGACCCTTAATACAGCTGGTTTTTGTCACACTATGGCAGTGCTTACTACTGGTGCAGTATTTTCAGAATATTTTATACAATTCTCTGAATTTTATTCCCTTCACATCTCCCAGCCTTTCCCATGACACATTTTACCCAGCACTGAGCCCTGACAGTGCCTCGGGGCAGCTCTTTTAATGTTACCAGGTGGAGGAGAGCAGGTGGGGCAGCTTTTTATTATGTTTATTTTATTCTCTCACTTTTATTGCAGCAGCACCTCACCCGTTACTCGGTGCAGCGCAACGCTGGCAGTGCTCAGGGTCTGTTGTCCTTTGCAGTCCAGGCAGATCAAATGAATCCCAATTGTCAGCGATTTCCTCCACCTGCTGTTTCTCCCCTCTTTTCCTGCAGGGATTTGACAGCTCCTGGTTTCCTGCCACAGAGCTGGAAAGCAAAATGCCCGCCTGCCCCATGGCCATCCCCGCCGCCTTCCACCACTCCAGCCTTGTCCCTCTTTCTCTGCCCTTTCCTTGGCACCACTTTCTCCCTGCTCCTCTCCCTGCCAGCCGGCAGCAAAGACATTTCACCCGCTGGCAGCAGCTGCCTCCTCTCCCTCGCTCCCATTTTGCCCACTCGGAGCTCCTGGAGCCGCCTGCCCGCGGAGCCGGAGCCGCCGTGGGGCCGGGAATGGTGCAGGGAATGATGGCAGGGATTCTTGGGCTGGGCCGGGCCAGGTGCCCGGGGCCAGCAGAAGCGCTCTGTGCCTCTCCTGCTGCCCCGGGGCAGGCAACAGAACACAGCAGCAAAGGCTCGGGGCTCTCAAGAAAGGCAGCCAGAGATCTCTCACCCATCCTGGGCAGAACAGGCCCGGACTGGGGAAATTAAATTTCATTGAATTTATTATCAAACTAATCAGAGCAAGGGAAGGAGAAGTACAACCAAGCCTAAAAATGCACCTTCCCCGTGTTATGAATGAAATTGCCAATTTAATTTTATCAATAATTTGCAAGAGCCAAATGATGATATAATAACAAAGTACAAAATTTATTTAGCGTAATTTTAACAGAATTTCGGTCAGCCACGGATCGGACAGAGTCTAGCCCGGGAATAGACCCTGGGTGCCACGCTGAGCAGCTCCAAGCACTGGCAGCTTTGGAGTGCGGCGGCACACCATGGTCTTCTCGAATCTAGGTTTTATCCTATTTTATTTGCCGCGGGCTAGGAAGTCCATTGTCCTTTTCATAATCAAGCAAGGCCCAAAGGTTTCTCTGGTCCAGTAGAATGGTATCTGATGGAAGATGGTCCAGTCCTCGATGTCTTCGGGAATAATTCATCGGCTTCTGGTCTTGTGCTAGACAGGACTCAAACAATCATGCTTAACAATCCACACCTGTCCCATACCGAGAGAGATATCCTTGTTAACACTCTGAATACCCGATACTCAGTCCTTACTGGAAATCTCTTTTACAAACTAAGAGATTTCCCAGAAGTAGATTAAAATTCTGAATAGTGTGTGCTTCTTCCCTCCGGTCGAGAGTAGCCAGGTGCGCTGCCGATGGCGTAATTCCTTGTTTAGATGAAACCTCTTCCTTGTTTAGCTGAAACCTCGAAACCACGGGTTCCTGCTGTGTTTCACATGTAAATGTGGTCTGTTGGTGTGGTATGTGTGTGTGTGTTGGTTTCTCAATACTGCTGGCCGCTTTTCCTGGCTTTTTCTGAAACATGTCCAGACGCGATCCCCACACCAATCCCAATCCTTTAATATCTATCTACCTTTAATATATTTTATACTACCCTGTATCTGCTTTCTACCTAAATAAAATATGAATTTTGACATTCATCCATAACACCCGCACTGTTCTCTCCTTCCTGGGCTCCACTTTATCCTGGATTCCCAAAGGCCGGGCCGGGCCGGGCCCAGCAGGGCTCTGGAGCAGCGCGCTGGGACACAGAGGTGTCTCCACAGGCACGGCAGGGGATACATTTTGTTTCTTTTAATTTTATTATTGACAGGGTAACGCAGACGTGTTTTGAAAGGTTTGATTTTATTATCAGTGTCGATGAAGAGTGAGAGCTGAGAGATGGAAAAGTCAATGTTTTTCTAGTAAAAGCTAACTTCTTTCCTGGATGCAATATCTTAGAAATATTTTTCAGCCTCTTAGCTTGTGATGAATTAATAGGATTCGTGGTAACAATTGCAACTATATTGATATTTTAGAAAATATTTCCTGAAAAGCAATAGAGGAAAAGGATGTGCAAATAGTGTCACGAAACAGATGTTCTCATATGTTCATGAGAAAACAGGATACAAGATGTAGAACAGATAAGCAATATCTTAAAACAGAATCGGCCTTGGCTGAACAAAGTTGGGACGACTCCAAATATGGAATCTGAACTAGTAGTCCTATCTATGAAATCATAAGGCTTAGTTAGAACATAATGCTTACTTATATAAAACAAAACTCAATGTACAGCACAACCTGTCGGGTTATTCAGAGGGCAGTGAGGAAGACGGTGAGCCTTCCTCTAGAGAGACCCCTGAGAAGCCAAAAGACCCCTCAGCAACAAGCGGAGCGTGCGCTGGGCAGGACAGTGAGGAAGAGTTCAAGAATCAAAAATAGCAAGGGATTTACAGGAAAATATTGATGACTGTGTATCAGCACACAGTATATAAGTTGTGTTTGGCTCCTTTTGCCTTTTGTACGTGAGGCAGGGTGAGAAAAACCCTCCCCATACCCCGATCGATCGGTTTTGCTTATGCTTTATCTGAACCACTGCCAAATTTCTTTTTGTATCTGCTTGATTGTTTTAAATTGTATTATTTTACATAAAATTGCTGCTCAATTGAAATTGCTGCTAAATTCCAATTTTGTGGTTTATTGAAATAGACATATAGGACCTCATTCATAATAATTTGGTGCCAAAACCCACAGACTCCAGCCTTGGGGAAGGACGGCTAGCCTTGGGAACGAGCTCCACACCAGTTTTTAGGTGATTCTGAGGTTAGATCAGACTCCCCTGGAGAAGGAGTTCCAATTATGATAAAGCATGAGCAAAAGAAGCCAGCGGTGGGAAGCCTGCAAAGGGGCTCCCTTAGGAGTGCCAGCTAGAGGTGAGAGCACCCATGAAACCTCTGTGTGCACAAAAATCCTTGTGAGAAAAGCAGTCTGTGAGAATCCCGAGGTTGGGTGGGGTGAAGGCAGGGATGAGCTTGCATTTGTGTTTGTGTGTTTGTGTAGGCACGCTCATGACGTGACCTCACACTCCGAGGGGTCCTGCAAGGGACTCGGCCGGCTAAGGAGAGGAGTTTGTGTGTTTGTGTGAGTGTTTGAGACCTGACCCAGTCACAGAGCGAGTGTGGAGCTGTGTTTGTGTGTTTGTGTGAGTGTTTGAGACCTGACCCAGTCACAGAGCGAGTGTGGAGCTGTGTTTGTGTGTTTGTGTGAGTGTTTGAGGCGTGACCCAGTCACAGAGCGAGTGGGGAGCTGTGTTTGTGTGTTTGTGTGAGTGTTTGAGGTGTGACCCAGTCACAGAGCGATGGGGAGCTGTGTTTGTGTGTTTGTGTGAGTGTTTGAGGCGTCACCCAGTCACAGAGCGAGTGTGGAGCTGTGTTTGTGTGTTTGTGTGAGTGTTTGAAATGTGACCCAGTCACAGATTGAGTGTGGAGCTGTGTTTGTGTGTTTGTGTGAGTGTTTGAGGTGTGACCCAGTCACAGAGTGATGGGGAGCTGTGTTTGTGTGTTTGTGTGAGTGTTTGAGGCGTGACCCAGTCACAGAGCGAGTGTGGAGCTGTGTTTGTATGTCTGTGTGAGTGTTTGAGGCGTGACCCAGTCACAGAGCCAGTGGGGAGCTGTGTTTGTGTGTTTGTGTGAGTGTTTGAGATGTGACCCAGTCACAGAGCCAGTGTGGAGCTGTGTTTGTGTGTTTGTGTGAGTGTTTGAGGCGTGACCCAGTCACAGAGCGAGCGTGGAGCTGTGTTTGTGTGTTTGTGTGAGTGTTTGAGACCTGACCCAGTCACAGATTGAGTGTGGAGCTGTGTTTGTGTGTTTGTGTGAGTGTTTGAGGCGTGACCCAGTCACAGAGCGAGTGTGGAGCTGTGTTTGTGTGTTTGTGTGAGTGTTTGAGGCGTGACCCAGTCACAGAGCGAGTGTGGAGCTGTGTTTGTGTGTTTGTGTGAGTGTTTGAGATGTGACCCAGTCACAGAGCCAGTGGGGCTGCCGAGGGTCGCGGTCCCCCAGTTCTGCTGAGGAAGGAAGGGCTGCTTTATGGTGTTACGGGTTTTGACCGGGCATTGCCATTCCTGTGAGGGGCGAGCAGATGAGCTGACCCAGCTGTGTCGTGCCTGTCTGAAGGGGGAGTGAGTGAGTGTGGGTTAATTTTTGCAGAAGTAATTTAAAAAGGGCTTGTTAAGTGAGAAAGGAGGATTGCGGCGGCTGAAGCCAGGAAGAGGGAGAGGCGGGAGCATATCGGGGTAAGTGGAATCGGGCGGGAGCAGGTGGCTGGTAAGAGACGAGCAGGTGTTAGAGGGGATTAAACCACGAGAGAAAAGAGCAAGTGAGGATTTCCCAGGTACCGGGAACTCCTGGTTATTTACCTGCCAGGAACCAGCAGGGCAGGAGAGGTGGTGCCTTGTACCTGGGAGCGAGTGCTCAGGGGGGAGGCTCGCAGGGTTAGTCAGAAACAAGGGGATTTCTGAACGGGGCGGGGAGAAATTCTCCGGGACAGTCCCCTGGGGATGGTAGTGAAATTTTAACAACATTTTGCAACATTTTTAAGAGGGTTGCATTAGCTTTTAGAAATGAACCCAATACTAAACCTTGGGGAGACATGATGGACATATTACATGATTTGGAAAATTTAGAGCAAGAGCCACAAAAAGTTGTAGTAGATGACTTGGAAAATTTAGAGGAAGAGCTACAAAAAATTGCAGAAAAAGTGCAGAAACTGTTCATGTGCAAAGATTGTATGTGTATGAGGGTCAAGCATAGGGGAAGGGAAAGGAGAAGAGAGAGAGGAGTTTTTAAAACAACGAGAAAGACACAGAAGGGTGCTAACACCGAAGGATCCACAAAAGCATTGAGACATCAGGGTAATCTAAATTCTACCCCTAATGACTCGAGACCCACCTGTTTCTCTTGCCATGAGAAGAGACACCTGTGGAAATTTTGCCGGAAAAGGAGGCAGGATTAAAAGAGGTTTCAGGAGGAGTAGGGGTGTCAGGGGCTCTATTTAATGAGGGCTGAAACACCAGAAGAGCCCTGGATAAAATTAAGAATTGATCCTCACAAGGACAAGCACTTTGTGATAATTAAAAAAAAAAATTATGGGTATATAGGAACATTTGAAATCAGAAAACCAATTACTCAGGGATGTCTCACGTGTTAAAAACTGAACAAAAATGTGTGGAGGAGTCATTCCTCTGGGGCTGCCATAAATTATACAGGCCATTTTAAAAGGATCCAGATTGATTGTACTGAATTACCCGGAGTGGGCAGGTGGAAATATCTATCAGTTATTAATTGACTCAGTGGGTAGAAGCACTCCCTGCTGCTCAGGCTACAGCTCAAACAGTAGCCAAAATTTTGTTGAAGCATATTATTCCAAGATTTGGATTACAAATTGAAATGATAAAAACAAATAATTTGCATTAAAGTTTTTATAGTAATGAATGTATGTTTTACGTAGTTTGGCCAAGCTGAGTGTGAGTGTTTGGTATGTGTTATTTGTTTTGTTTGTCAAAGCAATTGTGTTATAGCATTACTTGCACGTGACTTTTGTAAGGAGAGGTTGTGTTAACATTGTGGCAGGGGTTATCCGCCTCAGGGTTGTCTCCGGAGAGTAAACACACTGATGAGTCCAACAGCAGTGAGCTCAGCTGGAACATACAAACAGCTTGACTACAGATGAAAAACATTCCCTCGCGAGATAACAAACCACCAGCTCCTGTACCACAACTCGGTAATTTTGTACATTAAATTTTAACCTCAGCTCAAAACCAGCTTGCCATCAATTCTGGAATCACTGGGGCGAGTAACCCCGCTGTGTTCGGAGGCTGAGCAACGTCCCGAGGAACGAATTCAGCGTTTCCTGAGACACTGGGATCAGGGACTAACGCCAGCAACAGGGGTCCAGAAAGAAACAGACCACTGGACTTGTGCTGGACACGGCCTAGGTTGTCACCCATGGATTTGTATTGTCTGTACAGTTTAGCTCGTGGTGGAAGAAAACCAAAATAGAACAAGGGGAAAATCAACTGCTTTGTTTAACCTGCTTAAATCGCTTACAATAGCATGCCTTTTTAGTGATTTTATAGGAACGCCTTTAGGTAATGGAGACAGAACCTTTAATGCAGCTGTTCAGCTAACAGAAGGCAGAGCCCAAGGTGTTCTAGCTGTAATAGCCTATGAACAGGCAAGAGAGCAAGCGCGCCATTCTGTAACAGATAATTGTGTTATCACCGACAGCTGGTGGGGGCAGGAAATTTATGAGTCCCACCATAGATTTGTTTCCACTACAGAATGCATTTCAAATGTGTTTACTGGTGGAAAAGATGATTGAGTAATTATCCCCAACATCAGAGTAAAAAGCAACCAGTAAGTTAGATCTTATAACAAATTTTTTCCTTTTTGTATTGCTTAACTAAATCGTTTTAGTATTTGTTTTATAGAAAAGTGTGTTAAAACCTTACCTCTGGTCGGCACATCTCCAAATCCCCTTTTATTTAATAAATAAAACCTGTTGATTAACCCAGGGAAAGCAATAGGGCTGTGCCTCCAGACTGTAAGGATCCATCATCCTTGCACCCAGGTGGGTTACACAGAAACAGCATCCTGTGCTGCAATCATTGTACCTGAGGGGCACACACAGAAACAGTGCCCTGTGCTGCAATCATTGTACCTGAGGGGCACACACAGAAACAGTGCCCTGTGCTGCAATCATTGCATCTGAGGGGCACACACAGAAACAGTGCCCTGTGCTGTAATCATTGCATCTGAGGGGCACACACAGAAACAGTGCCCTGTGCTGCAATCATTGCACCTGAGGGGCACACACAGAAACAGTGCCCTGTGCTGCAATCATTGCATCTGAGGGGCACACACAGAAACAGTGCCCTGTGCTGTAATCATTGCATCTGAGGGGCACACACAGAAACAGTGCCCTGTGCTGCAATCATTGCACCTGAGGGGCACACACAGAAACAGTGCCCTGTGCTGCAATCATTGTACCTGAGGGCACACACAGGAACAGTGCCCTGTGCTGTAATCATTGCACCTGAGGGGCACACACAGAAACAGTGCCCTGTGCTGTAATCATTGCATCTGAGGGTACACACAGAAACAGTGCCCTGTGCTGCAATCATTGCATCTGAGGGTACACACAGAAACAGTGCCCTGTGCTGTAATCATTGCATCTGAGGGGCACACACAGGAACAGTGCCCTGTGCTGTAATCATTGTGCCTGAGGGGCACACACAGAAACAGTGCCCTGTGCTGCAATCATTGCATCTGAGGGGCACACACAGAAACAGTGCCCTGTGCTGCAATCATTGCATCTGAGGGGTAAGAGCAGAGCTTGGCTCAGCAGAAATGGGATCAGCAATCCGGTTCCAGAGCGCAGACTCCCCTACGAGAGCATTACTATCTCAGCCCTTGGCTGCAAGCCAAGGGGCCTTGAGAGAGGCACAGAGTCACGACTCCTGAGAGAGCTGCTCCTGACATGTATCCTGATGCCCTGTGCATCCAGCAACCCCTGCAATAAGTGCCACCAACTCATATGGGACGGCCACAGTTCAGTGACTGTTTTCACAGCCCATCACTCTGTTGATGCCGAATGTTATAACCAGACAAGTTTGGAAACTTGCCACAGAAATGGCCGAGCCTGTTGGGTGGGAGTTCATCTAGGATTAGGCCAATGGACGCCTTCCAGCCCAGACGGCCCCACAGAGGGAAAATTCCTTTGTTTCCTGAAAAGAGAAGAGTGGGGAAATTCAGAACAAAACCAGCAAGGTAAGAATAAAGGGAAAAATCCAAGGGTGTTGTACAACCAATGAAGGCAGCAAGAGAGCAACTGGGATTTGCTAACCTCAGGTAGAAATCTTTTTGTAGACTTAATGCAAAAAATCACAACCGAGTTGGGTTTATCAAGATGTTGGATTTGTGGGGGAACTCAAATGGCTTAAAGATGGCCTTGGAGGGGCAAAGGTCTAGCTCCAGAACACTTCTTAAAAGGGAATTGCACCCAAATTTCTGAGAAAATGAAACAGCCTGGAGGGTAGACTTTAAATCACCAGGTAATTGGAGCAGTTTGTATAACTCGAGGAGGAAAGAACTATACCAAAGAGGTGGGACATACCCCCTGTAAATCTACCTTAACTGAAATTCAGATAATAGAACTATGACCTGCTGGCCAAACAAAACCGACGGGTATTGGAGAATAACAAAGAGAAATTATTGCAAGCGGGACAATCAGATTAATCTCTGCTGGTGTAATCGTTCTGGAGCTAACCCTTACCATTCCATAGAAAATACAGAACCCTGTTGGAATCAACCAGACAATAGAACCAGAACATGGAAGGCCCCTGGTGGGATATACTGGATTTGTGGACAGCGAGCATACAGTAGGTTACCCTGGGGATGGAAAGGGACCTGTCCTTTAGGAGTTATCCAGCCCTCCTCCTTCACCCTGCCGTGCTCCAAGGGAAATGCACTGGAGAAAGCCCCACTGGATAAAGCCATGGGCAATAACAAGACAAACCTAAACTTTTTGATAAGGGCCAGCTGTAAATGGAGTGACAATGAAAGGCCCGCAGAAAGGATCATAAACTTTTACGATCTGACAATTTGGCTCAAAATAGATCCAGGGAATACAGAACTCCAAACTGTGCATTAAATCGGTTGAATGGAGGGCAAGAGTAATTGAGGTCAGTTTGAACAAAACAACTCCCCAACAAAGCACACACCTGCTAGTAACAGTCTGTCGGAACAGATTGGCCTTGGACTGTCCAATGGTTGAAAAAGGAGGAGTTTGTGAAAAATATAACACATCAAAATGCTGTCTAAAAACAACAATGGGAAAGTGTTGATCAAAAGAAGCAAAGTGTACCTGTTAAAAATTGGAACCCCTCTGGGGAAGTCTGGAGGGTTATACTAGCTGGACTCATTATTGGGATTGTTACCTATACCATTTTTTATCTCCTGCGTTATGTAAGTGAAAATACCATGTATCAAATTTGATCAAAAAGAGAAATGAGGGAATGTGAAAACCTGGATTTTTGGGGATGTAGAAGATACCAAGATACAGTCTTTTAATAAAAAGCACAAATCAATATGATCAAAAGAGAAAATGGGGGGAATTGTGATAAACGAAAGTGATTCATGCTAACCATTGCAACTGTGTTGATATTTTAGAATAAATATTTGTTAAAAAGCAATAGAGGAAAAGGATGTGCTATTAGTGCCATGAAACAGATGTTTTCAGGTGTTAATGGGAAAATAGGATACAGGACGCAGGATTGAGATGAGCAGTATCCTAAAACAGAGTCGGCCTTGGGACGAACAAAGTTGGGACGATCCCAAATATGGAATCTGAACTAGTAGTCCTATCTATGAAATCATAAGGCTTAGTTGGAACATAACGCTTACTTATATAACACAAAGCTCAATGCACATGCACAACCTGTCGGGTTATTCAGAGGGCAGTGAGGAAGACGGTGAGCCTTCCTCTGGAGAGACCCCAAAAAGCCAAAAGACCCCTCAGCAACAAGCGGAGCGTGCGCTGGGCAGGACAGTGAGGAAGAGTTCAAGAATCAAAAATAGGAGGGGATGACAGGAAAATATTGATGAATATGTATTAGCATACAGTATATAAGTTGTGTTTGGATCCTTTTGCCTTTTGTACATGAGGCAGGGTGAGAAAAACCCTCCCTGTACCCCGATCGATCGGTTTTGCTTATGCTTTATCCGAACCACTGCCAAATTATTTTGTATCTGCTTGATAATATTTGATTGTATTATTTGATATAAAATTGCTGCCCAACTAAAACTGTTGCGAAATTCTAATTTTGTGGTTTATTAAATTAGACATATAGGACCTCATTCATATCAGTGTAGTCACTTTTGTTTTATTCTCTGTGAGAGGACACAAAGTTGGCAGAGCTTTGCCAAGCTTCTGCTCCTTCCTCCTCTAACTGAAAAAAACGAGTCTTACAGTGCACTGTGAAGTGGTTTTAGTGCAGATCCATCACTGGTGCACTCATTTCCTGCTGTGAGATAGGATCAGGAGAAAGTTATAGCAGGCTTAAAACTTTAAAAGGGTATAAATATTTATTAATAGTAACTAAACATTTAATTATTAATAGTAACTAAAAGGAAAAAAAACCAGCAAGAATTAAAGCAAACCCTTTAGAAGACTTCTCCTCCACCCACGACTATTTCTTTTCCACTGACAGTGTAAAGAAGCAAAACCAAAAATTTCCAGTTTACTGGAATTTTTAGTTTCCTACCTCTAGAATAGTGTTTCTTCAGTTCATTTAGGGAGAGAAGTCCCTCTTGTTAATGTTTTCAAGACTTCTCCACAAGAGGAAAGACAGTTTTCTCCCGGTTCCTAATTTGGTCACAAACAGCAGCTGCCTGGGGGGAATTTATCGTGCGGCTTCTCTCATTTTCTACAAGCCTTCCTACAGCTTGTTTATGGGTCACGTTGACTTATGGGGTACTGTTTTAAAAGTGAGCTGGTTAAAGGGAAAAGTTCCTATTATTTATTTCTAAAATCATCTTCATCCCTGGGAACAGAGATTTTCTCCTGGGAGTACGGGATCACTCTTCTCTCTCTGTTCAAACTTCTCATGGGAATTACAGCTGCTTTAACATCTGCTTACTTTAGCATGGAGGCCTTTGTTGGATGCCAATTTGAGCCCTTCATCTCCCCATTGTTTTATACATTATAGGGAAAAAGCCTCTTTTCTCCATGGCTTATAAGAGGATTTCAGCTTTAAAATCAAGGCATCTCCTCGTCGCTCCCATCTGTGACTCAGCTGCCCCTCACTGGCCGTGCTGTTTCCATGTTGTTCTTTTCCACGTGTGTTTTTGTTCTTTTCTCTCACTCGAGGGAGGACCGAGGCACTGAAGGGTGACATGTCGCTGGGGCCTGCAGAGGGTGCCCCGGCCCCGTTCCAGATGCGGAGCTGGGGCTGGGGAGCGGCTCCGATCTGATCAGCCCGGCCAGAGCTCAGAGCAGCAGCAGCAGCAGCGCTCCGGGGTGGCTGGGTGGGAGAGGGGAGCTTCTCCTTCCTTCCCCCTGCCCGAAGGCTGCGGGCGGCTTCTCTGGGGGTGCAATCCCCACGCTGAGCCGGGGCTGCTGCCGGGGCCCGGCGGGCTGGGCCGGGCCGGGCTGGGGTGTACGGAGCAGCCAGGTGCGAGCCAGGCCGGCTCCATCGGCCGCAGCACCCCCTGTCCCTGCCCGGCAGCGCTGCGGGGAAAGGGGCCCGGGGGAAGGGGCCCGGCCCGGCCCCGCGGCAGCGGCTGCCGGCCCGGCCGCAAGGGGAAGGGAAAAGGAAAGGGAAAGGGGTTCCTTTGGTTTTAACGTGTCTTCCACAGAGGCATGTTTATCTTCTTAGTGGCTGAACAGACTGTTAGTTAGACAAAAGGCTTTTCTCTCACTTTCCTAAATTCTTCCCGTGTCAAACTATGACTCACTGCAGTGCTCTGTTGCCCCCAGGCAGTTTAGTCTGTGTGAATCATCATGAAAATGTGACTGAGAAAATATGTGAAATACACTGGAAAAAACACGGTTCACTCTTCTGGTAAAATGTAAAAGTTCAATTAAAGAGTTTGACAGCAGACAAAGACAAGAAAGCAGAGCTCACAGCCGGGTGGGTCTGGGCACTCAGCCAAGAGCACGGAGCACCCCTGCTAGTTTGGGAACACGCTTTATACAGCATTTCTATTGCAGCAGCCCCGTGCATGTTTAAACTTTTCCCCAAACGGGTTTACATGCCCCAAGAACGGTTTAGCACGGCTCCTCCTCGGGTCCTGCTTTTCAGAGCATGCACATTTCTTGGTTGAGGTTTTAGTCCATTTTCTCATCACCTTCAGTTCTTGGGCCTGGGTCCACACTGTCCTCAGGAGATGAGTGCTGATGGCTGGCACATGAGCAGCAGGGTCCTCATCCTATGTTCCTTGGATATTATCTCAACCAAGCGGCATTTTAACACAAGCATATCCATATCAGCTCTGTCTAAGTTTTAGTTAGCAACAGAAATAGAAACCATATCCTTATAGCAAAGCCACTGTAACACCACACACACAGAATCCATTTTAATATTTGCAAACACGCAATACTATAATATATATCTATAACAGTGTTCATTTTTAACACTTTACCTGAAATCGTTGTTTTCCAGTTGATTTTGATGCTGAAACCATTCAGTGTAGCTGCTCTCCATACAAAGACACCTCTAGACATGTTTGCTCTTGCTGCCAGTAGAAGAGAATGTCCAGTAATTTCTGCAGTTTGTCATAGTAGTCTTAGGATTTGTGTGCTTCAGTCGTGTTCATCCAGCCACACTTCATGTACAAAGAGAATTGCCAAAAAACAAAGGTTTCAAGTTTGAACTAAAGTGTTTCTGTATTTCATGTTCTTTTGTGTATCAGAGAAGATTTGGGCTGAAAAGATGAAAATCTGCCTCTGTTAAAAACAAAGAGAAATTCTTCTGAGGTACAATTAGGGTTCCAGAAAAGATGTCTGTGACTCCGGATTGGTTTTGCCCCCTGAGTGTGAATGCAATTTTCAGCACCAGCTGGGCTTTGTTGGAAATGGCACTGGGGACCCACAAGAAAAGTTCCTCCTTTTAGTGGCCGAGACCATGGTGAGGTTTTGAGCATGTGCTTCTCTCAGGTGGGATCTGGTGGCCCTGAGGTGGCCTTGTCTCCCCGGAGATTTCATGCCCTGAGGCAGCAAAGGCTGATGGAAGGCGCTTGATGCTCTCCTGTCCCATGGGGAGGAGCAGCAAACAGCAGAGCTGGAAGCACCTTCTCCATTCCCGGATTCTCCTGCCAGCAGATCCCTTGGCTCTCTCAGGCTCCAGAAGTCACTTTTCATTTTGGATGGATGGCCTGAAGGCCCCCAGGTGCTGCAGGTTAGGGCTGCTTCAGGAATCCTTTTGGCTTGGCAGTGTCCTTCTGCCTAAGAGCTGAATGGGCTGTGCCAACCGCAGAGCGAGAGCGGGCTGATGGCAACAGAGCTAAAGGCTGGAGAGAGAACCCAGAGAACAGACTGGAACCGCCAGAGCGGGTGAGAGACAACCAGAGATTGAAGATGGCCCAAAAGTGGAGCTGAGCTTCCACCAGCTTGAAGATTGTTTAACTAACACTTTGGCAGGGAGTTTGAGCTATATCATTTATTGATGTAATTGTCCTGTTGTAATAGATGAGAATCACAAGCATCTGTGGAGGGGAAGTACACAGGGAACCATCAGAGGCATTGGGGTGGTTCCCTTAAGGACCAACAAGCAGAGTGAAACAAGAACTAGAGGGCAAGACCAGGTTGGCCCCTGTGTTCAGCACCGAGAAGATTCCACAGCCCTGCTGCGGGCAGCAAGCCCGTGGGCACGGTGAGGTGGGGGCAAGAAAGCCACCCCAGAGCTCTGTCATTCCTCAGCTGTCTTTTAATGCAACAGGAACCAGAAGGCAAGACTGAGCTGGCCTCTGTACTCACCACTAAGATCCACCTGCTATGAGCAGCAGCCCCATGGGCACGGTAGATGGGGGTAAAAAGCCAGACCAGACCTCTGTGATCCCATTTTGCTCATTCCAAATAAGTGTGGCTAAAGGAAACCTGAGATTTTTTTCCTTCTGTTTCCACTGTCCTCGGCCTCATCGACAGATGCCAGTATGACTCATAAAAAATTTTTTTTGAGAAGTAAGAGCAGATTATCAGAATTGAAAAGCCAAATTATTCATAGGAAAAGAGGGTTTTTTTGTAGATGAGTAATGGGATAGTTGGCTCTCACACTTAAGAGACAGATATTCCGTGTATGTGAGGAGAAGTTTTGTAGATGTGCAGTGCTGTGACTGTAATGTGTCCCCCCAGAGTCCCCTGTCCCTCCCCTTGCAGCAGCCTCAGCAGTCAGGGCATTTGGGCAGGGCCGGCTCAGTGCCAGCAGGGCCACAGGACAGCACCTGAGCTGCAGTCAAGGTGTCAGGAAGTGATCTCCAGCAGGGCAGGGCACAGGAGGAGCTGACTGACCAAACTTTGGGAGGGGCTGGGGGCATAAAAGGCAGAGCATCCACTTTGTAAATGTGCACAAGGCCGACAGTCCCAGAGACCCCCAGTGCTGTTATTTTTACTTATTCAGTCCCTTGTTGTATTTTTTTGTTAAGGTGTAATAGACCTTTAAAATTTTAAAAGGGAGGGTTGTGAAAAACACCAGTCACATGTTTTAAAATTTTAATAGTAATAAAATAGTTATAAAAATAGAAATATAAATTAGAGCAATGAGAATTTGGACAATCGGAGTTGGGACAATACAGGACAATAAAAAGCAAAGAATTACAGACGTCTGTGTGCGTTTTGCTCTTTCTGCCATGCAAAAGTGCACCTTGCTAACAAAGGATTAACCCTTAAGAGCAATAAGCTGTTGTATACTCAACTATCTCATACATGATGCAAATATTCTTTCCAAAGAAAGGCTGTTTTCTGGTTATTGCCAACTTCCCCCTCTCATCTTGTAAATCAGTGTTTGGCTCCTCCAAGTCTGCTTCATCCCGGTAAGGAGGCAGTAATTCTTCTCTTGCTGTTCTGGTGTCTTGTTGCTGTCGTCTCCGTGTGAAGAATTTCTTGATACTCTTATCCATTCCTAGAGCTAGTTAGTGTCTTACATCGCATAGTTTCTATTCTAATATGATGTTATAGCCTAAAGCTATATTTACCACACTACTTCAAAAGGATTAATACAGTCCTACAAAGGAATTAATACAACACAACTTTCCACCATAACACATACAGTATTCCTTTTAATATCTGCGAAGAACCAATCATATAAGATACATTTTTCAAAAGGGTCCTTACTCACTTCTTCCAAGGACAGTCCAAAAGTCTCCCCTTCAGGCCAGTTTGTGATGATGCCCAAGAGCCCAGGGCCATTTGGATTCCCCAGTCTAGCTTGTTGTATAACGTTATAAATAACAAATATAGGTATTGGCTTTCTCATTTATGTACTAACTTTTGTTTTGCAAGTTATTATTGATCACAAAAATCCTGATATAGTACAATTTGTAATTACTGCTTTTGATATAGCATAATCTGTCAATTTATGTATGCACCCTATAGCTTTTATAAACGGTGGTGTAACAGATGCTATCTTAGAGTGTAGTACAGCAGAGAATGTGAAAGGTTGAAATGATTTCTTAATGTAACTAACTCAGAAAATGGTGTAAAATAATTACATGATTTCCCACATTCGGGGACTATTTTATCTGAAAGACAAGATAACAGAAACAGAAACCACAGCACGGAAAAAAAAAGAAGAATTTATAGGGCCTCGTTATCAGGGAGTGAAAGTACAACACGACAGAATCACAAAAAAAAATAAAGCATATAAATGTAATCAAGAAGATGGCATAAAGACAAGTCAAAAGTTAAAACCAAACAAAAGAATATGTTACTCAAATTAATATTTAAATATGTATAAACTCTTATAAATATGGATGTAGCTCTAAAATGTAACAGTATATAGACAACACAGTCAACGCAGTTTAAGTTAACCGTGGGCAAAGAGCCAAGAAGCCAAACGAGAGATTTTATAACTTAAAAACTTATATAAAATTTTAAATAGTGAACCATGTTTCTCACATATAACAAGGGCAATGCACTCCCTGCAGGCAGCATGGGTGGCAGGATGGATTGCAGAGACGTTTCCTTTGCAGCCCCAGCCCAGCGCTGGCTCTGGGGATGGACAGGCACTGAGGTGACCCTGAGAGGCAGTGCAAGGCACAGGGTGCAGCTGAGGAAGGACAGCCCTGGGCTGGGCTGAGAGGGGAAGCTGGCACTGCCCAGCGTGGAGAAGCTCCTTTCTGCAGCCCCCGTCACAGGGGAGCTTGGGCCTTGCTGCAGACATACGGATGCTCATTTGAGCACATCACGCTCCTGAATTTATTCTCAGCCAGGTACACGCAGTCGGAATTGCCGAGGACAGGAACCCTGCAGGGAGGAGCAGAGGCAGCGCTGGCTGCCAGGGGAACACCTTGTGCCCCTGTCCGGCCAGGCCCTGCCCGGCTCCCCGGCACTCACCGGGAGCTGTAGCTGCTGCCGTCCCCCCAGTGCAGGCGCTGGCCCCGTCTGCGCAGCCCGAGCCAGTAATCGCCGTTCCCGCGGAGGCGGAAGAGCAAATCCTGCCCGGGAGAGAGGAGTGGCAGCTGCCCCGGCCCCTCGGGGGGACACGTGCCCGGGGCTGCCCCCGCACGCCGGGGCTCCTTCCCTGCAAGGCCCCGGCCCGGGGCTGCACCCCCAGCCCTACGAGCCCCGAGCCCGGCCCAGGAGCACCCCCAGGCTGCCCTCAGCCAGCCCGCACCGCCCGCAGCCCCTCACTCACCATGGCCTCCGCATCCTTGGCAATGGCCAGGGAGGCGTTCAGCTCGGAGCAGCGTTCCTGACCCTGCTCCCAGGTGCCGTAATCCCTTGAGAAGTAGTAGCAGACCCCATTGTAGCCAACCCAGTCAAAGGGACAGCCCAGAACCAACTGTGGAGTGGCAGCTGTCACTGGAGCCTGCGGAGCTGCAGGGGCAAGAGGAGAAGGTCTGAGCATTGCCCTCTGCAGGGAGCAGGGAGCCCGCTCTGCCCCGAGGGGCTGGGCCCAGGCTGCTGCCCCTGCCTTACCTGCCAGCACAGCCAAGGCCACCAGCAGAGCCAGCAGCAGCAGCAGCAGCAGCAGGATCAGCAGCGCCGTGCCCACGGGATGGCGCCTGAGCCGTTCACCTGGAGCAGGAAAGAGCTGCTGGCTGCCAGAAGCAGAGCCGGCCCTGCAATCTGCTCAGCCCCTGCCCAGGGAGCACAGCAGGGAGCCCTCAGCCAGTGTGGCCCTCGCTCAGCTGGCAGCCAGAGAGCCCAGAGCCTGGGCACGGCCAGGGACACAGCTCTGGCCACAGCCAGGGACACAGCTGTGGGCACAGGCTGCAGCAGGAGAGCTGCACAGCCTTGGGGACAGCTGGGGCTCTTGCTGCCAGCCACTGATGGGGCCCAGCAGAGCACCAGGCCTCTTCCACACCTCGGGAAACAGCCACACACCTGCCAGCCCTGGCCTTGGGAGGGGACACTGGCCCCTCCCTAGGGGCCCCAGGGGTGGCTCTGCACTCACCCAGGAATCTTCTGAGGTCCCTTCTGTGTTTGCTGCCGGTTGCTGATGTGCCCTGGGGACCCAGGGGCTCCCTCACACTCCCATCCCTGCTGCAGAATTCATTCTCCACATCTTCACTCACTGCACGCTCACAAGGGGCATCCCCCTGCTTGTGCCGAGTGGCTTCTTGTGCCCCAGGCAAGAGTGGAACCCCGGCTGCCGGTCCGTCCAGGAGATGCAGGAGCTTCTTCCCAACTCCATGAATGGAACAGAATTCACTCTCCTCCCACTCAGAGCTGGCATTTTTCCGCCTTGAACAAACAGCAGCTTGCTCCCAACATTTCAGGAGTGCTGATAAAGCGTTTCGGAGCTCGGCCTCGGGAGCAGCTTTACAGCGGCGCTGGTGGCACCCTGCAAGGGACACGATGAGCGGTCAGTGCTGCTGCCGGCCCTGCGGGAGCCCGAGGCTCGGCAGGGCGGTGGCAGCTCCGGCTGCGCTGTCCCCGCTGCCCAGATATTGCTCATAGAAACAGTAGTGCAATTAATATAATATCTGTGTATCACTTATGGGAGTAATGGTGTGATGAATGTACAGTCTTGTAGACCTGAGCAAAACATCAGGTGTGAAAACCACTTTTGTGTCCTGAATAACAGTGTAAAGCCATCCATCCACTGACTGACCAACCTGTCCAAGAGATACAACAGCAGTGACAGAAACCAGAGTGTTCCAGGGCACCAGGGAACAATCAGAGAATACCATGTTATAATTAAGGACCACATAGTAAAATCTTACCAGAAGTTGTGGAACAGCAGGATGTAAGCACCAGAAGAAATAAAATATATTGATGTAACATCCAGATGTCATGCTGTTAAGAGTGTGAAGAAGTCAGAAAAAGGAGTTTCTAAAATACCAGAAAGTTCGAAAGAATGTTTGAATAATGCATAAAACACGCGAATATACACGAACCTCAGGGATGTAACAGTATAACTATAACACTGTCCATATACCCAGGTGTGTTCTTTGGCTGTTTGCCTGGAGCACCCAGCGCTGGAAATATTATCCCTTTTTTATCCTATTACTATTACAACCATTATTATTAGTATTAAACTTTCAAAAACACTAAGCAGTAAATTCTGTTTTCCTCACCAGTGAACGGGGAAACGCGGCGCAAGGAACTCGCCAGAACGCCCCCGCCCCTCACCGCGGCCCCTCCGCCCGCAGCGAGCCCCGAGCTGGGGCAGCGCCGACCGCGGGTCCCACCTGGGCTGGAGCCGCCTCCGAGCTCCGCCGCCGCCTCGCCGGGCTCCGGGTGCCGCCGCCAGACGGGCATGACACCAACGCGCCGCTCGCCGCCGCCGCCGCCGCTGTCCCCGCGGGAGCAACGTGGCGCAGTCGCTGCCACTCTGAGGGGAATCCCTCAAACACAGCGGACGGGAGCGGAGGTTGGTGCTGCGCTGCTTTCCTGACCAATCAGCGGGTGACAGCGCGGCCGCTCCCGGCTCGCAAGCGCGGCTCGCATGGGGGGCTCGGGGCCATGCGCGGCCATCTTCCGCAACCCCCGGCCCATCCCGAGCCCCGGGCCGCTCGCAGCTCGGCTTTCCCCCGCTCGCAGCCGCCCCTCGCTGCCGCCGGCGCTCTCCCCCGCTCCCGGGGCTCGGCTTTCCCCGCTCGCAGCCGCCCCTCGCTGCCGCCGGCGCTCTCCCCCGCTCCCGGGGCTCGGCTTTCCCCGCTCGCAGCCGCCCCTCGCTGCCGCCGGCGCTCTCCCCCGCTCCCGGGGCTCGGCTGTGCCCGGCGCGGCGGCTCCGGCTGCCCCCGGGCCACCTCCCTGCCCCCCGGGGCATCTGCCCGAAGGGCTCTGCCTGCCCCTGCTCACTGAAACCGCACGCTTCCTGTGTTAGAATGCCGTAAAAACGCGTGGAAATGCTTTTATAAAGTTAATATTGAGTTTTTCGGGAATTCTCTGAGAATTGTTACGGAAGAGATTCAAAGCGGTAAATGCGGTGTATTATTGTTATGTGCAGCACAACACAAACTAATTTCTTTAACAGAAATGCTGATAACGTTTCCCATTTGCTATTGCACTAAATACAATCTCGAGAAGCTCCCGGACTGTTGGACAGTTTGCCAAATTCTGCACTGTTGTTTCTTTCGGTACAATTGCACTTTAAAAGGTCTTAGTAAAGTGATGGTTCCAGATATGTGCAGCTACCAGGAGTTTTTCTCAATATTAAATTACACAGGGTCAAGGTATTTGTCACACTTTTCTAATCCCTCCAGTAAATCCCTCCCTGCTGTTATTTCAACCACGGTTTGTTCACAGTTCCAGTGCCTTTTGGTATTAATAGCAGCAGATTAAGTGACATTTTGTAGTACCCAGAACTTTGAAGGATATTGATTGTTAGTTTGGTTCTGTTTTATTTGAAAAAGATTTTAGTGTCGGTAATATTAGGCAAAGCGAGATCTGAGAAATGCTAAACTATGTTTTATTACTTGATTGAGTTAATTTTGTTACAAGTCATTTATGTCAAGATGGATTTCTGTCAGGTTTGAGTGTTCCTGAGTTTGAACAATGTCAAGTTTCAGTCTTTTTCATTTTAAGCCATTTCATGTTCTAGTCCAGTTTTATTAGTCACCTTTTACTCAGTATTAAAGATGTAACTTTAAGTTCTTTAAGCGTACCTCTAATTCTGCTGAGGTGAAAATTAATTGCAGTGTAATTCAATGTAAGTCCTGAGTTAATTTTGTTTAAATATGTCTGTCTACATTGCAAGGTGTAGTTATTTTCTTGTAGGGATAAGACAGGTCCAACTGAAGCAGCAGCGATGAAGCACTGATAAACACCTGCTGTTGGACAGAAGCAGACACAGTTTGCTGAGCCCTCGATCCTCTCCCAGCTCCCACAGGTGTCAGAGCTGCACTGCCCAACAGGATCAGTCACTGGGATCTCTTCTGTTTTCTCTCCCACAGCTAACACAGGACAGTGGCTGCTTGTTCTGCAGGATGCTGTTACCCACTGGAGCTGTTCAGAGTTTCACTGCTGTGGACACATGAATGCTGCAAGAATATTGTCCCAAATTCCTGAGGCGGTTCCTGCTGATCCATTGCTCCCATCACGGGGATTCACTGATTTTTAGAACAGGCATTGTTCATAAGGTGTCATTGCCTTGTTTATAACTGGCTTTTCACAATCTTTGGCATGTCTTTGTGTGACTGTCTACAAGACACGTGTCCCTGTGGGCTCTGTCTGGTTTGCTCTCCAGCTGCAGGTGCATCTCTTTGAACAGGCTGTCTGCAGCCCTTCCCTGCACTGCCTGCTCAGCCTGGAGTCCCTTCTCTTGTTCCAGCAGGGCTGCTGGGCCTTGGCCCAGGGCTGGCTCATGGTTTCCTGTGGTTTCAGAGCTCCAGGATGAGATCCCTGGGCTCTGTCCAAAGCCTCTCCTGAGCTGAGGCTCCTGTGCTCTTTGCCGCCCCTTTTGTGGCACATCCTTGTGGGACAGGGCTGTGAGCTGCTGAGGGCAAGGCTGCTTCTGCTCTGTGCCAATCAGACACAGCCCAGGAATTCCCACAGGAGCACTCCAGCAGTTTGCTGTGCTTGGGGCATCTCAAAGCTGCTGTTCCTGACAGACTTGCTTTTAGGGTGTGTGAGGGAGACCCTCCCAGTGAGGGTCTGGGCTCTGGCCGGGCCCTGGCTGGACCTGGTTGGAAAATGGCCAACAAACCCAGATGTTTTCTGCCTCAAAACTCTCTTCAAGCCTCTTTGGCTTGGCAATTTGACCCTCTGACAATAGGACGGCTGGATCTGTTTTTAAAGTGAGCATGGACACCTTTGAGCTGGTTGTGTGATGAGGGCACTGCACTCCCTGCAGACAGCATGGGTGGCAGGATGGATTGCAGAGACGTTTCCTTTGCAGCCCCAGCCCAGCGCTGGCTCTGGGGATGGACAGGCACTGAGGTGACCCTGAGAGGCAGTGCAAGGCACAGGGTGCAGCTGAGGAAGGACAGCCCTGGGCTGGGCTGAGAGGGGAAGCTGGCACTGCCCAGCGTGGAGAAGTCCTTTCTGCAGCCCCCGTCACAGGGGAGCTGGGGCCTTGCTGCAGAGATACGGCTGCTCATTTGAGCAGTTCCCACTCCTGAATCTCTCGTCAGCCAGGTACACGCACTCGGCATCGCCCAAGACAGGAACCCTGCAGGGAGGAGCAGAGGCAGCGCTGGCTGCCAGGGGAACACCTTGTGCCCCTGTCCGGCCAGGCCCTGCCCGGCTCCCCGGCACTCACCGGGAGCTGTAGCTGCTGCCGTCCCCCCAGTGCAGGCGCTGGCCCCGTCTGCGCAGCCCGAGCCAGTAATCGCCGTTCCCGCGGAGGCGGAAGAGCAAATCCTGCCCGGGAGAGAGGAGTGGCAGCTGCCCCGGCCCCTCGGGGGGACACGTGCCCGGGGCTGCCCCCGCACGCCGGGGCTCCTTCCCTGCAAGGCCCCGGCCCGGGGCTGCACCCCCAGCCCTACGAGCCCCGAGCCCGGCCCAGGAGCACCCCCAGGCTGCCCTCAGCCAGCCCGCACCGCCCGCAGCCCCTCACTCACCATGGCCTCCTCATCCTTGGCAATGGCCAGGGAGGCGTTCAGCTCGGAGCAGCATTCCTGACCCTGCTCCCAGGTGCCGTAATCCCTTGAGAAGCCGTAGCAGACCCCGTTGAAGCCAACCCAGCCAGGGGGACAGCCCAGAACACACTGTGGAGTGGCAGCTGTCACTGGAGCCTGCGGAGCTGCAGGGGCAAGAGGAGAAGGTCTGAGCATTGCCCTAAGCAGGGAGCAGGGAGCCCGCTCTGCCCCGAGGGGCTGGGCCCAGGCTGCTGCCCCTGCCTTACCTGCCAGCACAGCCAAGGCCACCAGCAGAGCCAGCAGCAGCAGCAGCAGCAGCAGGATCAGCAGCGCCGTGCCCACGGGATGGCGCCTGAGCCGTTCACCTGGAGCAGGAAAGAGCTGCTGGCTGCCAGAAGCAGAGCCGGCCCTGCAATCTGCTCAGCCCCTGCCCAGGGAGCACAGCAGGGAGCCCTCAGCCAGTGTGGCCCTCGCTCAGCTGGCAGCCAGAGAGCCCAGAGCCTGGGCACGGCCAGGGACACAGCTCTGGCCACAGCCAGGGACACAGCTGTGGGCACAGGCTGCAGCAGGAGAGCTGCACAGCCTTGGGGGCAGCTGGGGCTCTTGCTGCCAGCCACTGATGGGGCCCAGCAGAGCACCAGGCCTCTTCCACACCTCGGGAAACAGCCACACACCTGCCAGCCCTGGCCTTGGGAGGGGACACTGGCCCCTCCCTAGAGGCCACAGGGGTGGCCCTGCACTCACCCAGGAATCTGCTGAGCTTCCTTTTGTGTTTGTTGCCGGTTGCTGATGTGCCGTGGGCAGCCAGGGGCTCCCTCACACTCCCATCCCTGGTGCAGAATCCACTCTCCACATCTTCACTAACTGCACGCTCACAAGAGGCATCCCCCTGCTTGTGCCGAGTGGCTTCTTGTGCCTCAGGCAAGTGCGGAACCCCGGCTGCTGGTCCTCCTGGAGATGCAGGAGCTTCTTCCCAACTCCATGAATGGAACAAAATTCACTCTCCTGCAGAACACAGCCGGCATCTTTTGGACTGGAACAAACAGCACCTCGGTCTGGAGACATCAGGAGCGCCAGCAAAGCCTTTGGGAGCTCGGCCTCGGGAGCAGCTTTACAGCGGCGCTGGTGGCACCCTGCAAGGGACACGGTGAGCGGTCAGTGCTGGTGCCGGCCCTGCGGGAGCCCGAGGCTCGGCAGGGCGGTGGCAGCTCCGGCTGCGCTGTCCCCGCTGCCCAGAGTTGCGGCAGCAGCAGCGGCGGAGCCAAGCGCAGCCTCCGGGAGCTCGGCGGTGCCCGCAGCCCCGGCCCCTGGGGCTCTGCAGCCGCTGCAGCCCCCAGCTCCGTGCCGGGACAGGCGCTGACAGCGCCTGCGAGCTGCCGCCTGCTGCTGGCCCAGGGCAGCTGCGGCTCGGAGTCCGCCTGCCCAGGGCCGAGAAGCAGCAGCCCCGGGCTGCTGACCATCGTGCCCCGCATTCCCTGCCCCGCCGCCTTGCAGCGCGGCCACCCCGGGCGCCGGCACGGCCGCTGGGGCTCCCTGCCTGCGAACGCGGGGCGCCTCCTGGCACAGAGGGCAGAGAAGCCTCGGCCCCGGAGCCCGCAGGATGCGGCGCTTGCCGCCCGTGAAGTGCTCTCGGTTCCGCTTAAAGCGTACGTGTTCGTATCCTGAGCCGAGCAGGGCCACCTCCCGCCCTAGCAGAGGTTCTGCGCCCGCAGCGAGCCCCGAGCTGGGGCAGCAGCGACCGCGGGTCCCTCCTGTGCTGGTGACGCCTCCGAGCTCCGCCGCCGACCCGAATGTGACGAACGCGCCGCCGCTCCGCTCCGGGCTGAGCCGGCGGGCTCCGGCCCTGCTGCCGCAGTTCGCTCCCGCAGTCGGTGCGGGCGGGTTTGGCCCTTTTGATAAATGAGAGTGCGCGAAGCAGCAGGGGCGCTGCAGCGCGGGGGGCGAGGCAGCGAGCTGGGGTTGGAGCCTCTGTGCTCGGGGAATGCTGGCAGGGCGTGCGAGCAGGCGGGGAGGAACCTGCTGGAGACCCAAGGACTTTCCGGGGGTGTTTGCAGGGCACAGGAGTCACAGCTGGTGAGTGAGCCTTCCAAGGGAGGGACTTTGTTGCACCTGTTGACTGTAAATAGAGATGGGCTGGTGGGAGATGTGCTGGATGGGGCCCTCCTGGGACACGGTGATCGTGAAATTACAGTGTTCTTGATATTTGGTGAAATCAGGGGGAACATCAAAAAAGTTTTTACATTAGACTTCCAGAGGGTAGACTTTGGCCTTTTGAGGAAACTTATTGAGAAAGTTCCTTGGGAAGCAGCCCTTAAAAACAAAGGAGTTCAGGAAAGGTGGGCACGCTGCAAAACAGAGACCTTGAGGGCACAGGAACAGACTGTCCCTGTGTGCCCAGAGATGAGTTGACAAGGCAAACGTCCAGCCTGGATGGGCAATGAGGGTTTGAAGGAACTCAGGAATAAAAGGAGGATGTATCAGCTTTGGAAGGAGGGTCAGGTCTCTCAGGAAGTATTTAAGGGGTTGCTATGGTATGTAGGAAAAAAATTAGAGAGGCCAAAGCTCAGTTTGAACTTAAATTGGCAACTTCTGTAAAGGACAATCAAAAATACCTTGTTACAAATATATCAATGGTAAAAGGAAGAGTAAGATCAACCTTTGTTCCACATTGGATGTAGGAGGGATCTCAGTAACTGCAGATGAGGAGAAGGCAGAGGTGCTCAAGGCCTTCTTTGCCTCAGCCTTCAGGTGGAAACAGGGCTTGTCCTCAGGCCAAGTGTCCTCCTGGGCTGGGGGATGGTGTCAGGGAGCAGAATGGGCCCCCTGTGATCCAGGAGGAGGCAGTCAGAGAACTGCTGAGCTGCTTGGATGTTCATAAACCTGTGGGCCCAGGTGGGATCCAGCCCAGGGGGATGAGGGAGCTGGCAGATGAGCTTGGGAAGCCGCTCTCCATCATTTACCAACAGCCCTGGCTCACTGGGGAGCTTCCAGGTGGCTGGAAGCTGGCCAGTGGGACACCCATGCACAGCAAGGCTGGGAAGGAGCATCCTGGTAATTATAGTAAGCCTGAATCTTGTGCTTTGTGTTTATTCCATTAAGTTACTGCTATACGGTTCATTCATTCTGTTATCCCCCCACATTTTCCCCAAGCTGGGTTTTCCCAAAGCTCTACCCTCCCTTAAAGCTGTCCCTCGAGCTACTCCCCTCCCTTTGTTCTAGTCCCTTCCCTGCCTGCCAAGGCAACCCTGCCCCTCTTTCCTGAACGTTCCCTGCCCCTCACCCCCGGGCCAATCCCCCATTGAAACACCCCCTTGGCTCTCCCCTAATCCACCATGCCCCACTGGCCCATGTGATGTGATCCCCTCACTCCTCCCCTGAGCATTCCCTGCTTTTGAGCTGTTTGTCTCCAGCCCTGGCCTGTACCTGAACAAAACCCCTGCAATCGAGGGCCAGGGGCTCCTTCTGTCCTGCTCCCTCCACCTGGAATACCCTTTCCCCGTGGAAGCTCAAGACAAAGAGCCTCCTGCTTCCTCCTTCGCCCGCTCCCTGCCGTGGCTGTAGCAGCGTGCACTGCAGAGCTGGCAGCTCTTTGGGTGCAGCTCTGGGCAAACCCCAGTGCCCAGCTGTTCCCCACCCCTGCTGTGGCTGCAGGAGCGCACAGAGCCAGCCCGGGTTCCGGAAGCTCCGCAGGCAGAGAGCACGATCCCACCAGGAAAAATCCCCATTTGAACTGCAACAAGTTTCATCAAACACATCTTGTTTCCTTAACAACAATAATACCCCGTTTCTCTTCAAGCAGAGAAGTGCCTCTGGGGAACCAGCATAACTGAACTGCTTCAGAGCATCCCGGGATTAACAAGCATTATTTCAGGGGCCACAGGCGACCTCTGCTGGTTCCTGATGCTAAGAAAAGCCCTGAGTGCAATGTTCTCAACTCCCTCACTCTGTCTGCTCCCTCAAACAGAAGGGAAATACGAGCCTGACACTCCAGGTACACACTTGCAATCGATTCTGGTGCTGTGTTCCAGCCCTTTGAAGAATCTCAGAGTAGGGGAAAAATAACCAAATGAATGATCTCCATTTCAATCCACTGCCATTAGCAGCCATCCATATCCAGGTGAAGGTGTCTGCTCATTATTTCACCTGTACCAGACAAAGCCTGTGTCCTTACAGAGACAGACACACTCCAGCCCTGAGCATTCCCTGCTCTGAGGGCAGCAAATCCTCTGCCCTAAACACTCCACAATATGGTAACAAACACAAATCCAAGTGGTTCTAGCAGAGCTTGAAAGTTCGGGTGGATACAGGAGTGCTCCTGAAGGGAGCAACAGCAAGGGACAGGCAGCACTCTGGGTTTTCAGAGGCAGTCAGACACCTTGGCTGGAGGTGCAAGAGAAAACTCCAGCTGCTACATGAAAGCCCACTGTGGCCCCCTTGCCAAGTGTACACAAGTTTTACTCACCCTGTTTTCACTGTTCTCAGGATTCAGCCACTTGGGGAGAAAATCAGCTGCTTCTATCAAGAGAAACTCTCCAGCGTTGTCATCAATGCTGGCCAAGGAGAAATTGGTTTCTTAGCAGGAAAAGCCTTGCAGAGCACAACAGCACACTTCTGAATCCGTGTCTGGTGGAGTTTTTTTAATGTTCATAAACCATCTGTGGATGCCACAGGACAGAGAGAGAGAAACAGTGAGCGTTTCTCACAGCGGCTTGTGGGAATTTTTAGTGAGTTGTAAGAACATAATAACTTGTTAAGTATAAATAATTTGCAGGTGGTATTTTTCTACTTCTTATTTTTCTCCTTCTCAAGGACAGTGCGTGAGGAAGATGTTTTTGTTAGTTAGCCAACCAGTAGAATCTATTGTAACACTCTCTAAAACCACGCGGTTCTCTCGAATAAAGCCTTCTTGTTCTATTCTACAAGATTGCCTCCTGTCTGTTCCTGTGTTACTCTCGGCGCAAGAGCGACACCCACAGAAAGTCTACGGTTAGATGGGAACTTAAAGATCAACACCTGGTTCCAACCCCCTGCCACAGCCAGGCAAACCTTCCACTAGTCCAGGCTGCTCCAAGCCCCATCCAACCTGCCCTTGGACACTTCCCAGGTGTACGGCATGGGGAAACACCTCCAAGGACGGGCAATGTTAAGACAGGACCTTCAGAGCCCAGGCACTGCCCCTCGGCAGCCCTCCCAGCAAAGCAGCTCAGCAGGACCCGCCTCACCTGGCTGCCAGCCCCGGGAACTCCCTGCTGATCTCCCGGAGCAGATACACGATGAACCACTCATCCTCCACGTTATCCCCGAACACCGTGGTGCCGCCCAAGTGCGCCGGGGTGTCGCCTGGACGGGGCAGAGAGAGGAGAGGCGGCTCAGCAGCGCCATGCACAGGAACAGATTGTCCGCACGGGCTGCGGAGTCTCCCTCCCTGCGGATATCCCAGACCCTGCTGCTGCCACAATCCTGTGTGCTGTGCTCGGGGATGGCCCCGCTGCAGCAGGGAGGGGGCACCAGATGCCTCCCTGGCTGAACCCGTGCTGTGACACCGAGAGTCTGCGGAGCCGCCGGGTGCCCCTCACACGCCCCGGCTCCCCTCACACGCCCCGGCTCCCCTCACACGCTCCCGGTTCGAGCGCGACGGATCCCCCCCATACGTCCCTGGTTCCAGGCCGCCGGATCCCCCCACACGCCCTCGGTTTTCTCTCACGGGCTTCCGGTTCCAGCCCGCAGCGTCCCCCTCACACGCCGTCGGTTCCCGGCCGCCGGGTCCCCTCACACGCTCCCGGTTCCCGGCCGCCGGGTCCCCTCACCGTGCCCCGCTCCGGGCGCTCCTCCCGCCGCGCCTCCCGGCCCGTTCCCGGCTCCCCGCGGCGCGGCACGGAGCGCAGGCGGAGCGGCTGCCGCTGCCACACGCAGGCGGCCAGGAGCGGGGCGGAGCGGCCCAGGGCCAGCTCAGCGCAGCGCCGCAGCAGCGCCTCGCCGCCCGGGCCCGCCGCCGCCGACAGGCGGGAGCGCAGCGCGTCCTCGGGCAGCGCCGGCCGCCGCAGCGCCTCCATCGCGCCGGGGCCGCGCTCCGCCCCGGGGAGGAGCGGCGCGATGGCGGCGGCGGCGCCGCGCTCTGTGCCGGGAGCGCTGCGTGTGCACGGGCAGCGACCACAGGCCGGTGCCGGCGGCGGTAGAATTCAGTGCCAGCCTTTGAGAAAGCACTTCAACACCTTTTTAAGGACTTCTAAAACACGGTGCGTGAGGTTTCAATAATCAGGGGCACTCAGACACCTTCCGGCAGATGCCGGGCTGTTCGCCTCGCCCCAGCTCGGGGAGCCAGAGATGGGCAGTGAGGTCGCCCGGGGGCAAGCGGAGCCGCCGTGCCGCGCCGGCAAAGCCGAGCCCCCGGGTGCGGGGAAAGCGCAGGCGGCAGCGAGGGACGGCGCCGTGCGGGGAAAACCGGGCTGCGACCAAAGCACAAGGCTCGGGATGAGCCGGGGCTGCCCCGCGTGTGCAGTTCTGACACCAAGAGTGGGTTTCCATTGCGCTCAGCCGAGCGAAAGGGGCTTGGGCTCACATCCCGCAGTCCGGGCTGGCAGCGACGCGAGGCGCCAGAACGGTGAAGGAACCGATCTCGGAGAAGATAGCGGGGAGAGCCGGGGAGAGGGGACCACGGCGGAACCGGGGACCAAAACTGCGGAGCCACCGAGCCGCGATCGGCTGCGCTCGCGCCCGCTGAATGATCGATTCGGCCGGAAGCCGAGACACGCCAGGAGGGTTCAAACCTCGGGCGGCAGCGGCGGCGCCACGTGTATCTGCCCGCGACCGGAGCGGCCGTGGCGGGCGGCGTGTTCGTGTCATTGCGGAGCGGCGGCGGCACCCGGAGCCCGGCGAGGCGGCGGCGGAGCTCGGAGGCGGCTCCAGCCCAGGTGGGACCCGCGGTCGGTGCTGCCCCAGCTCGGGGCTCGCTGCGGGCGGAGGGGCCGCGGTGAGGGGCGGGGGGGCTCTGGCGAGTTCCTTGTGCCGGTGCCCCCGTGTCCCCCCTGCGCTGAGGCCGCCGAGGCAGCGGCTGCCCGCGGTATCCCCCGTGCCCGGATGGCCGGGGCCGAGCCGGTGCCGCGGCAGCGATGGCTCCCGCCGGCTGCTCTCGCTGGGACGGAGGCGGCTGCTCCGTGCCCGGGACACTTCCCGGCCGTGCGGCAGCGGGCTCGGGGCCGCTGCTCGGGCGGGCGGGAGGTGTCCGTGCCCGGCTCGGGGCTGGCACGGCACGAACCTGAACGCGCCTCGGAGCCCAAAGCGCTGCAGGCGCCGAGCGCGGGCAGCAAGCGCCGCATCCTGCGGGCTCCGGGGCCGAGGCTTCTCTGCCCTCTGTGCCAGGAGGCGCCCCGCGTTCGCAGGCAGGGAGCCCCAGCGGCCGTGCCGGCGCCCGGGGTGGCCGCGCTGCAAGGCGGCGGGGCAGGGAATGCGGGGCACGATGGTCAGCAGCCCGGGGCTGCTGCTTCTCGGCCCTGGGCAGGCGGACTCCGAGCCGCAGCTGCCCTGGGCCAGCAGCAGGCGGCAGCTCGCAGGCGCTGTCAGCGCCTGTCCCGGCACGGAGCTGGGGGCTGCAGCGGCTGCAGAGCCCCAGGGGCCGGGGCTGCGGGCACCGCCGAGCTCCCGGAGGCTGCGCTTGGCTCCGCCGCTGCTGCTGCCGCAACTCTGGGCAGCGGGGACAGCGCAGCCGGAGCTGCCACCGCCCTGCCGAGCCTCGGGCTCCCGCAGGGCCGGCACCAGCACTGACCGCTCATCGTGTCCCTTGCAGGGTGCCACCAGCGCCGTTGTAAAGCTGCTCCCGAGGCCGAGCTCCCAAAGGCTTTGCCAGCACTCCTGATGTCTCCAGAGCAAGGTGCTAATTGTTCCAGTCCAAAAGATGCCGGCTGTGAGCTGGAGGAGAGTGAATGCTGCTCCACTCCTGGAGTTGGGAAGGAGCCCCAGCACCTCCAGGACAGACCGGCAGCCGGGGTTCCGCACTTGCCTGGGGCACAAGAAGCCACTCGGCACAAGCAGGGGGATGCCCCTTGTGAGCGTGCAGTGAGTGAAGATGTGGAGAGTGGATTCTGCACCAGGGATGGGAGTGTGAGGGAGCCCCTGGCTGCCCAGGGCACATCAGCAACCGGCAACAAACACAAAAGGGACCTCAGAAGATTCCTGGGTGAGTGCAGAGCCACCCCTGTGGCCTCTAGGGAGGGCCCAGTGTCCCCTCCCAAGGCCAGGGCTGGCAGGTGTGTGGCTGTTTCCCGAGGTGTGGACGAGGCCTGGTGCTCTGCTGGGCCCCATCAGTGGCTGGCAGCAAGAGCCCCAGCTGCCCCCAAGGCTGTGCAGCTCTCCTGCTGCAGCCTGTGCCCACAGCTGTGTCCCTGGCTGTGGCCAGAGCTGTGTCCCTGGCCGTGCCCAGGCTCTGGGCTCTCTGGCTGCCAGCTGAGCGAGGGCCACACTGGCTGAGGGCTCCCTGCTGTGCTCCCTGGGCAGGGGCTGAGCAGATTGCAGGGCCGGCTCTGCTTCTGGCAGCCAGCAGCTCTTTCCTGCTCCAGGTGAACGGCTCAGGCGCCATCCCGAGGGCACGGCGCTGCTGATCCTGCTGCTCCTGCTGCTGCTGCTGGCTCTGCTGGTGGCCTTGGCTGTGCTGGCAGGTAAGGCAGGGGCAGCAGCCTGGGCCCAGCCCCTCGGGGCAGAGCGGGCTCCCTGCTCCCTGCACAGGGCAATGCTCAGACCTTCTCCTCTTGCCCCTGCAGCTCCGCAGGCTCCAGTGACAGCTGCCACTCCACAGTGTGTTCTGGGCTGTCCCATTGACTGGATTGGGCACAAGGGGGTCTGCTACTACTTCTCAAGGGATTACGGCACCTGGGAGCAGGGTCAGGAACACTGCTCCAAGCTGAACGCCTCCCTGGCCATTGCCAAGGATGAGGGGGCCATGGTGAGTGAGGGGCTGCGGGCGGTGCGGGCTGGCTGAGGGCAGCCTGGGGGTGCTCCTGGGCCGGGCTCGGGGCTCGTAGGGCTGGGGGTGCAGCCCCGGGCCGGGGCCTTGCAGGGAAGGAGCCCCGGCGTGCGGGGGCAGCCCCGGGCACGTGTCCCCCCGAGGGGCCGGGGCAGCTGCCACTCCTCTCTCCCGGGCAGGATTTGCTCTTCCGCCTCCGCGGGAACGGCGATTACTGGCTCGGGCTGCGCAGACGGGGCCAGCGCCTGCACTGGGGGGACGGCAGCAGCTACAGCTCCCGGTGAGTGCCGGGGAGCCGGGCAGGGCCTGGCCGGACAGGGGCACAAGGTGTTGCCCTGGCAGCCAGCGCTGCCTCTGCTCCTCCCTGCAGGGTTCCTGTCCTCGGCAATTCCGACTGCGTGTTCCTGGCTGACGAGAGATTCAGGAGTGGGAACTGCTCCAATCCGCGGCCGTATCTCTGCAGCAAGGCCCAAGCTCCCCTGTGACGGGGGCTGCAGAAAGGACCTTCTCCACGCTGGGCAGTGCCAGCTTCCCCTGTCAGCCCAGCCCAGGGCTGTCCTTCCTCAGCTGCACCCTGTGCCTTGCACTGCCTCTCAGGGTCACCTCAGTGCCTGTCCGTCCCCAGAGCCAGCGCTGGGCTGGGGCTGCAAAGGAAACGTCTCTGCAATCCATCCTGCCACCCATGCTGCCTGCAGGGAGTGCAGTGCCCTCATGGCACAACCAGCTCCAGTGGGAAATCCAAATCGCCCTGGCCTCTTGGAAATTATCCCGAAGAGCCCTGAGTGTGACACTTCTGCACTTTTCTTGAAGAGGAAGAGGAGCAGCTGACACGTGCTGAGCAGGAGTCCCACTTCTGGCATCAGGCACCTGCCTGTGAAGAAGGCTCTGTCAGCTGCTGGCTCTGTCTTTCTCTCTCTCAGCTTTGGAGGAGGACAGTCAGAGCGGCTGCTTGGGGCAGGGAATTCGCTGCGGACTGCATTTGTGTTCTGTTTGGGGTTAATGCTCTGCTTGGTGGTGCTTGTTTGCTTTGTTTGTTTGCTTTTGTACATACTTGAAAACAAGTTTTATTGTATTCTCACATCTTTGCCTTAGAGCCCCTTAATTTCGGAATTATAATAACTCAGAGGCAAGGGGTTTACATTTTCCACTACAAGGGAGGCTCCTGCCTTCCTTAGCAGATCCCTCTCTTTCCAAGGAAACAACCCCATCTCTCCATGCCACTGTGTGGGGAGGAGGGAGCGAGGGAACTGGGGACAAAGTGAAGCCCAGGAAGGAGAGAAGAGTGTGGGGAAGGTGCATTTTTAGGGTTTGGTGTACATCTCATTGCCTTGCTCTGATTTGTTTGATAATAAATTCAATGAAATTTCATTTTCCCAGTCGGGGCCTGTTCTGCCCAGGATGGGTGAGAGATCTCTGGCTGCCTTTCTGGAGAGCCCCGAGCCTTTGCTGCTGTGTTCTGTTGCCTGCCCCGGGGCAGCAGGAGAGGCACAGAGCGCTTCTGCTGGCCCCGGGCACCTGGCCCGGCCCAGCCCAAGAATCCCTGCCATCATTCCCTGCACCATTCCCGGCCCCACGGCGGCTCCGGCTCCGCGGGCAGGCGGCTCCAGGAGCTCCGAGTGGGCAAAATGGGAGCGAGGGAGAGGAGGCAGCTGCTGCCAGCGGGGGAAATGTCTTTGCTGCCGGCTGCCAGGGAGAGGAGCAGGGAGAAAGTGGTGCCAAGGAAAGGGCAGAGAAAGAGGGACAAGGCTGGAGCGGTGGAAGGCAGCGGGGATGGCCATGGGGCAGGCGGGCATTTTGCTTTCCAGCTCTGTGGGAGGAAACCAAGAGCTGTCAAATCCCTGCAGGAAAAGAGGGCAGAAATAGCAGGAGGTGGAAATCGCTGACAATTGGGATTCATTTGATCTGCCTGACCTGCAAAGCTGACAGACCCTGAGCACTGCCAGCGTTGTGATGTGTCTTGCCCTGCCCCTCCCCTGGCTGCAGCAGCGCCTCTGGACACGGCCCCGGGTCTCTGAAGGAGCTGCCCCGAGGCACAGGGAGGTGCTGCTGCAATAAGAGTGAGAGAATAAAATAACCAGAATAAAAAGCTGCCCCACCTGCTCTCCTCCACCTGGTAACATTAAAAGAGCTGCCCTGAGGCACTGTCAGGGCTCAGTGCTGGGTAAAAACTGTCATGGGAAAGGCTGGGAGATGTGAAGGGAATAAAATTCAGAGATTGGTATGAAATATTCTAAAAATGCTGCACCAGTAGTAAACACTTCCATTGTGTGACAAAAACCAGCTGTATTAAGGGTCTGTCAGTCAGGCAGGACCGGCGTTGTGCTTCCTCATTCACTGAGTAGCGGCCGATTATAAGAGGCCCTGAGAGAGTGCAGCGAACAGAGAGCAGACAGACAGTAGCCTTTTGAGCAGACTTATTCACAAAGTTCCTTGGGAAGCAGCCCTTGAAAACAAAGGAGTCCAGGAAAGGTGGGCACGCTGCAAAACAGAGACCTTGAGGGCACATTAACAGATGGTCCCTGTGTGCCCAAAGATGAGTCAGCAAGGCAGACATCCAGCCCGGGTGGGCAATGACGTTTGGAAGGAATTCAGGAAGAAAAGGAGGATGTACCATCTTTGGAAGGAGGGTCAGGTCACCCAGGAAGTTTTTAAGGGGGTTGCTAGGATATGTAGGAAAGAAAAACTGGGGAGGCCAAAGCTTACTTTGAACTTAAATTGGCAACTTTTGTAAAGGACACTCAAAAATGTTTTTACAAATAATGGTAAAAGGAAGGGTAAGAGCAGCTTTTGTTCCCTTTTGGATGCAAGAGGGAACTCAGTAACTGCAGATGAGGAGAAGGCAGAGGTGCTCAACGCCTTCTTTGCCTCAGCCTTCAGTGGGAAGAGGGCTTGTCCTCAGGCCAAGTGTCCTCCTGGGCTGGGGGATGGTGTCAGGGAGCAGAATGGGCCCCCGGTGATCCAGGAGGAGGCAGTCAGAGAACTGCTGAGCTGCTTGGATGTTCATAAATCCGTGGGCCCAGGTGGGCACAGGGCTGGCCCCGGCAGAGAGCCTGAGGGACAGCCCTGGTGCCTGGCCCCAGCTGGCTGCAGCACCCTCACCAGCACTCTCTGGCCCGGCCATGCAGCCAGGGCTGAGCCCAGCACAGAGTGCTCCTGTCCCAGCCCTGGGCTGCAGCTTTTCCAGCAGTGAGCTGTGGCACACAGTGCCAAAGGCCTGCTGGAGCCCAAGCAGTCCAGCAGTCTGCCCCTATTTAGAAACAGCAAGTCTAACAAAGTCCCGTCCCCGCGGGGCTGGCTGACCCGCTGTGACTCATGGGCCCTGGCAAATCATCCTTTACTGCCTTGCATCCCGCCCAGGCTCTCTCCCGACCGCTCGGGCTCCGGGCCAGCGCGTCCATCGTCCAGTGAGCCCAAAGCGAGCTCCCTCCGTCGCTCCTCCCCGCGGCGCTGGCGGCTCGGCCCGGCCCCAGGGGAGGCCGCAGAGGCCGCGCTGCCAAAGGCCGGGCCGGGCCGGGCCCAGCAGGGCTCTGGAGCAGCGCGCCGGGACACAGAGGTGTCTCCACAGGCACGGCAGGGGATACTCGCTGGGGTTTTTAAATTCTGCATTGACAGGGTAACATGGAGGTGTTTTAAAGGATTTGATTTATTATCAGTGTCGATGAAGAGTGCGAGCTGGGAGATGGAAGAGTCAATGTTATTCTGGTAAAAGCTAGCTTCTTTCCTGGTTACAATATCTTAGAAATGTTTTTCAGCCTCTTAGCTGAAAACTTTTGCCACACAGCACTACTGTTACATCTAACGCCAGTCACCCGTTTGTACCTCACGAGGCTCTGTTTCAGTGCATCTTTCACGGCTCCAATTCTCTACAGTACCTGGTCTTTTTGCAGGGCCGCATTTTGAAACTCGTTCAAACAATCTCTCTCTCAGCAATGTCATCTCTGCTCCGTGGCGTTCCTAAGCCAGCACGCCCTATCTCAGTGCCTGCAAACAGAGGTGCAGGGCTGGGTGAGCTTTGGCAGGTTTTGAGAATTCTTTACAAATCCATTTCTCACATCTTTCTTTTTTTTTTTTGTGCTGTAGAAACTTTTTCGATGGTCTTATTTATTATTTGTTGTATACAGTGAACGTAAGTAATATTTGGAAATTTATTTTGTAAACTTTTTTTCAGTTAAGGTATAAAGGGTTTTTTTTAATAAATTCTTTAATTAGGATTTATGGTTTATTTTAATTTAATTTGTTAACTTTTTCATTTCTGGAGATGTTTGTGGATGGACAGGGTGGTTTGATAAGTTTATGTGATATAATCTTTTCAGTTTTTTAATAATTATGTCTATGTGCTAGTAAGAGAAAATCAATGGTGGTTCTTTTTTATAAGATAATATGTTTAATAGTATTAATATTTGTTATTATATTATTAACAATAATATAAGTAGTACTGATTTTTTGTTTAATTAACACTCTGGTTTATTTGTTTTAATGTTACATTTGAGATGAGTTGAGGGAAAAACAAATTTGATATAACTTGTTTTGCATGTTTTTTGGGTATAAAATTGTTATTATAGTTTTTTTATGACGATGGGTAGACTTTTTAATTATTTTTTGATAGTTTTTTCAATATTAGGTGTTATTTTAGTGACTTGTTTGATGTAATATGGGCTATTTTTATATTTTGAGGGAACGTTTTCTAGGTTTTATTGTTATCAATGAGTTCATATTTTTGGTAATTTCTGTGGGACTTTGTTAACATTGATAGTTTTATTTCAGGGGGTACAGGAGTGTCCTGAGTGACTTTCTGACTCTCGTATCCCCATTTGCAGTCCAGCCCAGAATAAGCTGTGTCCCTTTCGGGCTGGCTCTGAGAGCGGTGGGCCCCCGGGCCACCTCCCTGCCCCCCGGGGCATCTGCCCGAAGGGCTCTGCCTGCCCCTGCTCACTGAAACCGCACGCTCCGTGTGCTAGAATGCCGTAAAAAAGCATGGAAATGGTCTTTAAAGTGTTCCAATGTTTTTCTTGTGTTTTTCATGAACCCTGATTCCTCTGAGAATTGTTACTGGAGAGATTCAAAGCGGTTAAACGTAGTGCCTTCTTATTATTGTTATTATTTGCAGCACACCACAATCTAATTTCTTTACCAGAAATGCTGATAACAATTACCACATTGTATTACACTAAATACCATCTCAAGAAGCTCCTGGTTTGATTGTTTTGGTACAGTTGCTCTTTAAAAGGTCTTAGTAAATTTATGGTTCCCTGAAATTTGTGGCTACCGTGAGTTTTTCTCAGTATAAATTACATAGGGTCAAGGTACTTGTCACACTTTTATAATCCCTCCAGTAAATCAGTCAGGCCGTTATTTCAACCACGATTTCAGTGCCTTTTGCATTTAACAGCATCAGAATAAGTTACATTTTGTAGTTCCCAGAACTTTTAAGGATATTGATTGTTGGTTTAGTTCTATTTGACCATGATTTTAGTGTTGGTAAGATTAAGCAAAGCTAGCTCTGAGTAATGTTAAACTATGTTTTATGACTCTTATTGAGTTGATTTTGTTAAGAGTCATTTATGTTGAGGTGGGTTTCTGTCAGGTTTGAGCGTTGCTGAGCTTGAACGAGGTCAAGTTTCAGTCTTCTTCACTTTAAGCCTTTTCATGTTCCATTCCAGTTTTATAGAGATCAGTATTTATTCAGTATTAAAGATGAAACTTTAAGTTCTCTCTAATTCTGCTGAGGTGACATTGAATTACACTGCAATTAACTTGAAGTCCTGAGTTAATTTTGTTTAAATATGTTTGTTTACATTGCAAGATGTAGTTATTTTCTTCTAGAGATAAGACAGGTCCAACTGAAGCAGCAGCGATGAAGCACTGATAAACACCTGCTGTTGGACAGAAGCAGACACAGTTTGCTGAGCCCTCGATCCTCTCCCAGCTCCCACAGGTGTCAGAGCTGCACTGCCCAACAGGATCAGTCACTGGGATCTCTTCTGTTTTATCTCCCACAGCTAACACAGGACAGTGGCTGCTTGTTCTGCAGGATGCTGTTACCCACTGGAGCTGTTCAGAGTTTCACTGCTGTGGACACATGAATGCTGCAAGAATATTGTCCCAAATTCCTGAGGCGGTTCCTGCTGATCCATTGCTCCCATCACGGGGATTCACTGATTTTTAGAACAGGCATTGTTCATAAGGTGTCATTGCCTTGTTTATAACTGGCTTTTCACAATCTTTGGCATGTCTTTGTGTGACTGTCTACAAGACACGTGTCCCTGTGGGCTCTGTCTGTTCTGCTCTCCAGCTGCAGGTGCATCTCTTTGAACAGGCTGTCTGCAGCCCTTCCCTGCACTGCCTGCTCAGCCTGGAGTCCCTTCTGTTGTTCCAGCAGGGCTGCTGGGCCTTGGCCCAGGGCTGGCTCATGGTTTCCTGTGGTTTCAGAGCTCCAGGATGAGATCCCTGGGCTCTGTCCAAAGCCTCTCCTGAGCTGAGGCTCCTGTGCTCTTTGCCGCCCCTTTTGTGGCACATCCTTGTGGGACAGGGCTGTGAGCTGCTGAGGGCAAGGCTGCTTCTGCTCTGTGGCAATCAAACACAGCCCAGGAATTCCCACAGGAGCACTCCAGCAGTTTGCTGTGCTTGGGGCATCTCACAGCTGCTGTTCCTGACAGACTTGCTTTTAGGGTGTGTGAGGGAGACCCTCCCAGTGAGGGTCTGGGCTCTGGCCGGGCCCTGGCTGGACCTGGTTGGAAAATGGCCAACAAACCCAGATGTTTTCTGCCTCAAAGCTCTCTTCAAGCCTCTTTGCCTTGGAAATTTGACCCTCTGACAATAGGACAGCTGGATCTGTTTTTAAGGTAAGCATGGACACATTTGAGCTTGTTGTGTGATGAGGGCACTGCACTCCCTGCAGGCAGCATGGGTGGCAGGATGGATTGCAGAGACGTTTCCTTTGCAGCCCCAGCCCAGCGCTGGCTCTGGGGATGGACAGGCACTGAGGTGACCCTGAGAGGCAGTGCAAGGCACAGGGTGCAGCTGAGGAAGGACAGCCCTGGGCTGCGCTGAGAGGGGAAGCTGGCGCTGCCCAGCGTGCAGAAGCTCCTTTCTCTCAGAACCCCCCGCCCCTCAGCGCGGCCCCTCCGCCCGCAGCGAGCCCCGAGCCGGGGCAGCTCCGGCCGCGCTCGCACGGGGCTGGAGCCGCTCCGAGCTCCGCCGCCGCCGCTCCGCAGCGACACGAACGGGGAGCCGGGCGGCAGCGCTCCGCTCCCGGGCAGACACAGCGGGCACGGCCGCTGCTGCTCAGACTGTGGGAGCCGTCGGTGCGGGAGGGCTTTGGGCCGCTCTGTCCTTTACAGCAGTGGGAAAGCGGCGGCTCCAGCCAGGAGAGCGGCGGAGCGAGCGGGGAGCGGGGCAGCGACGCGGCGGAGGCGCCGCTCCTGTCCGGGAACCCCGCGGTGAGGAAAAGTCCCCAGGCCGGGGAAGCTGCTCCAGGGGCTCTCAAGAGTGAATTCCCGCAGGGATTCTTGGGCTGGGCCGGGCCAGGTGCCCGGGGCCAGCAGAAGCGCTCTGTGTCTCTCCTGCTGCCCCGGGGCAGGCAACAGAACACAGCAGCAAAGGCTCGGGGCTCTCCAGAAAGGCAGCCAGAGATCTCTCACCCATCCTGGGCAGAACAGGGGCGTTTGGGGCGCAGCGATCGGTGCAGCGCCTCTTTGCTCCGCACTGAGCGTGGGCAGCAGCGATTCTGTGTTTTTCTCTGCCTCAGAACAGCCTTTTGTTAAAAGACTCGGTTTCTCACAGCTCGAACACGGCTCTGTAGTGGCTCTGCCTGTGAAGCAGCGAGGGTTTCTTCAGTAGTTTTGCTTTGAGCCTCAGCAGCTCTTTGGGATTTGTTTCCCAGCGAGCCTGGGGTCTTTGGAAGTCGTTCCCGGCGCAGGAGCTCGGATGGTCGCGATGTGCCGCGGGTGCGGAGCTCGCCACGAGCGGAGAGGATCCGCGGCGCTGCCGGGGGCTGCTCTGCTGCAAGAGCCCTTTGGCACCGGCTGCTCGTGGCAGCGAAGGCAAGGCTTTCATCCAGTGAGGATGGGCTGCTTCCTTGGGACTCTGCTTGGGACCTGCTGCTGCCAAGCGCTCTCTAAAGGCAAGAGAAGGCTTCGTTTTGGCTTGTTGAGTCAGAGAATCGGCGCTTTCGTGGGTTCTTGCGGGCTGTACAGTCCAAAGAGACTTTCTGGCTGCGGTTTTGATATCTGTTATTCCTGCTCTAGAAAGGGATTGGGCTTGCTCTTCCGCTTTATGCTTTGGAGGCTCTCTAGCTGACTGACTGGCTGTTAGCTGGGCATCAGGACTTCTGGCAGAGCTCTCTGTGGATCTGTGCAGATGCTTTCGCTTTCCAAGTCCCACTGATTAAACGGTGAGTTTGTTAAAATTGCAGATGAAATTTGACGGCAGTCTGAAGGTGTTAGGCGATAAGAACCGTATCTACTTCTCCCCACGTTATTGAAACACGGGGAGTTTGAGCTGCTGTCTTTCAAAGCTTTTCTCAGTTTCTCAAAATCCCAGCGTGCCGTAGGCTCCCACCGAGGATCAGCATCACTTTTCTTCTATCGGACTGGCACAGCAAGGAGTTTTCTATCTGGGGAAGGGAAATCTTTCTCTTGCCTGAGTTTCGGTGGGATCCCAGCCCGGTTAGTCGGTTCCCGTTCCGTGCTCGCGGCGCTGGGACGGAGCGGGTTAAACTCTTCCTCTGGCTGGAGTCTGTGTCCTGCTCCGTTTCCCATGGACGGGTTTGCGAATCCCGGGTTTCCCGGCGTTCCTCTCTCTGCCGGCAGCCGGAGCTCGGGCTCTGCAGCGTGCCCGGAGCAGCCCGGCTCCTTGTCGCTGGCAGAGCTGCCCTCGCTCCGGGCAGGGCAGGGCTGCGAGATCCCGGCCGGGCTGGGCGGGCAGCGGGGCTGCAGCGGGGAGCGCCGGGGCACCGGGGCTGCGCTCGGGGTTTCGCTGCCTCTGGGCAGCACCGAGGGGCAGGCGGGGCTCGGAGACACGGCTGGGGACGCGGAGGGCGCTGCGGACAAGGCTGGGGAAGCGGAAAGCTTTGCAGGTTGTTTAAATAACTTAGTTACTACCTCATTTGTGCCGAGGGAATACATTTGTGGTTGTATGGCTTTGGGTGGTGGTGAAAGTACTGTACAGATGAGTTTAACTGGCTCTCAGAGGGAAGGTGAACACAGCAGCATTATTTATAGTGGGAAAGTGCTTTTGTACTTAAGACAGTACATTTTAAAGTTTTGGTTTGAAATATTATAGGAATTCGATTTGATTAGAGCTTTACAGCTTTTATAAATGTCTTTGGGTGTCTTGGATATTTTGTGCTCGATTATGTTTTTTAAAGCTTGCTTGGTGTGGTGTAATAGGAGAGAATATTGGTTTCTGTTTGAGTTGAGCTAGTGAGGTAGGCAGAAGTCTTGAGTGGGTATTTTTGGTAAACTTATTCTTTAGGGTCTTGTTTCTTTGCAGTAGCACTGAACAAAAAGTATTTTGAGGTTTATTACCTGCTTCTAAGACAGTTTTTTTTTTTTTTTTTTTGTAATGGAAGAACTGTTTTGTTGGCTGTTAGTTTTTATAAAGATGAGATAAATGAGAAGTGTTGTAAAAGACCTTGTTTTGTTATCACCCTCGGTAAATAATGAAACATAAGCCACAGAAAATGCAGTGCCATTCTCTTGGAAGCTAAACTTCTTTCCTGATTACAATATAAATACACCACATAAATGTTTTATATAATATATATAAATTATATTATATTTCTATATAATATATACAATCTTTTACACCATAATTGTTTTACAAGCTATTAGCTGTTACCACACAATATTGCTATTACTTGAACAACAAGCACGTCTATTTGTACCACACCCAGTCCTATTACAATGCATCTTCCATAGTTCTAATTCTCTAAAATAGCGACTCTTCATATGAAGCCATATTTTAAAACTTATAAAGGCATATTTCTAATTCAATCTCTCTCTCAACAATGGAATCTCAATTGCAGAGCTTTCCTAAGTCAACACACCCAATCTCAGTATTTGCATACACATATACAAGACTGTGTGAACTTGCTATAAATATTTAAAACCCCATTTACAAATCCATTCCTGTCAGCTGCAGAGCAGGCACAGCTGGAGCAGCGCCCGAGAGGCAGCGGGGCCGGGGCAGCGGCAGCCGGGGCTGGGCAGGGCAGGGAGAGGCGAGCGCAGGGTCCCGGGCAGCGAGCAGGGGGACAGGGCCCTCGGGCACCACGGGGGACAGGAAGGGCCCGTGCGGGGCTGCTCGCACAGGCACAGCCTCGCCCCACGGCAGGAGAAGCGCCTCTGGGCCGGGTTATGGCCAATGGCAGGGAATTCCCTTCCCCAAAGAGCAGCTCCGACCATCCCTCCTCCAAGGACAACAAAGAGGCAGCAGCTGACAGAGCCTTGCTCACAGTCAGGTGCCTGATTATCAATGTGGGATTCCTCCTCACCATGTGTCAGCTGTTCTGCTTCCTCTTCCAAAGACAGTCCAACAGTGTCACATTCAGACCAGTTTGTAATGATTCCCAGGAGCCCAGGGCGATTTGGATTTCCCATGGGAGCTGGTTGTGTCCTGAGGGCACTGCACTCCCTGCAGGCAGCATGGGTGGCAGGATGGATTGCAGAGACGTTTCCTTTGCAGCCCCAGCCCAGCGCTGGCTCTGGGGATGGACAGGCACTGAGGTGACCCTGAGAGGCAGTGCAAGGCACAGGGTGCAGCTGAGGAAGGACAGCCCTGGGCTGCGCTGAGAGGGGAAGCTGGCACTGCCCAGCGTGGAGAAGGTCCTTTCTGCAGCCCCCGTCACAGGGGAGCTGGGGCCTTGCTGCAGACATACGGCCGCTCACTTGAGCAGTTCCCACTCCTGAATTTCTTCTCAGCCAGGAACACGCAGTCGGAATTGCCGAGGACAGGAACCCTGCAGGGAGGAGCAGAGGCAGCGCTGGCTGCCAGGGGAACACCTTGTGCCCCTGTCCGGCCAGGCCCTGCCCGGCTCCCCGGCACTCACCGGGAGCTGTAGCTGCTGCCGTCCCCCCAGTGCAGGCGCTGGCCCCGTCTGCGCAGCCCGAGCCAGTAATCGCCGTTCCCGCCGAGGCGGAAGAGCAAATCCTGCCCGGGAGAGAGGAGTGGCAGCTGCCCCGGCCCCTCGGGGGGACACGTGCCCGGGGCTGCCCCCGCACGCCGGGGCTCCTTCCCTGCAAGGCCCCGGCCCGGGGCTGCACCCCCAGCCCTACGAGCCCCGAGCCCGGCCCAGGAGCACCCCCAGGCTGCCCTCAGCCAGCCCGCACCGCCCGCAGCCCCTCACTCACCATGGCCTCCTCATCCTTGGCAATGGCCAGGGAGGCGTTCAGCTCGGAGCAGCGTTCCTGACCCTGCTCCCAGGTGCCGTAATCCCTTGAGAAGTAGTAGCAGACCCCGTTGTAGCCAACCCAGCCAGGGGGACAGCCCAGAACCACGAGCGGAGTGGCAGCTGTCACTGGAGCCTGCGGTGCTGCAGGGGCAAGAGGAGAAGGTCTGAGCATTGCCCTGTGCAGGGAGCAGGGAGCCCGCTCTGCCCCGAGGGGCTGGGCCCAGGCTGCTGCCCCTGCCTTACCTGCCAGCACAGCCAAGGCCACCAGCAGAGCCAGCAGCAGCAGCAGCAGCAGCAGGATCAGCAGCGCCGTGCCCTCGGGATGGCGCCTGAGCCGTTCACCTGGAGCAGGAAAGAGCTGCTGGCTGCCAGAAGCAGAGCCGGCCCTGCAATCTGCTCAGCCCCTGCCCAGGGAGCACAGCAGGGAGCCCTCAGCCAGTGTGGCCCTCGCTCAGCTGGCAGCCAGAGAGCCCAGAGCCTGGGCACGGCCAGGGACACAGCTCTGGCCACAGCCAGGGACACAGCTGTGGGCACAGGCTGCAGCAGGAGAGCTGCACAGCCTTGGGGGCAGCTGGGGCTCTTGCTGCCAGCCACTGATGGGGCCCAGCAGAGCACCAGGCCTCTTCCACACCTCGGGAAACAGCCACACACCTGCCAGCCCTGGCCTTGGGAGGGGACACTGGCCCCTCCCTAGAGGCCACAGGGGTGGCCCTGCACTCACCCAGGAATCTTCTGAGGTCCCTTTTGTGTTTGTTGCCGGTTGCTGATGTGCCCTGGGCAGCCAGGGGCTCCCTCACACTCCCATCCCTGGTGCAGAATCCACTCTCCACATCTTCACTCACTGCGCGCTCACAAGGGGCATCCCCCTGCTTGTGCCGAGTGGCTTCTTGTGCCCCAGGCAAGTGCGGAACCCCGGCTGCCGGTCCGTCCTGGAGATGCTGGGGCTCCTTCTCAAGCCCATGAATAGAGCAGGATTCACTCTCCTCCAGCTCACAGCCAGAATCTCTCTGACAGGAACAATTAGCACCTTCCTCCCGACACATCAGGAGCGCCGGCAAAGCCTTTGGGAGCTCGGCCTCGGGAGCAGCTTTACAGCGGCGCTGGTGGCACCCTGCAAGGGACACGATGAGCGGTCAGTGCTGCTGCCGGCCCTGCGGGAGCCCGAGGCTCGGCAGGGCGGTGGCAGCTCCGGCTGCGCTGTCCCCGCTGCCCAGAGTTGCGGCAGCAGCAGCGGCGGAGCCAAGCGCAGCCTCCGGGAGCTCGGCGGTGCCCGCAGCCCCGGCCCCTGGGGCTCTGCAGCCGCTGCAGCCCCCAGCTCCGTGCCGGGACAGGCGCTGACAGCGCCTGCGAGCTGCCGCCTGCTGCTGGCCCAGGGCAGCTGCGGCTCGGAGTCCGCCTGCCCAGGGCCGAGAAGCAGCAGCCCCGGGCTGCTGACCATCGTGCCCCGCATTCCCTGCCCCGCCGCCTTGCAGCGCGGCCACCCCGGGCGCCGGCACGGCCGCTGGGGCTCCCTGCCTGCGAACACGGGGCGCCTCCTGGCACAGAGGGCAGAGAAGCCTCGGCCCCGGAGCCCGCAGGATGCGGCGCTTGCTGCCCGCGCTCGGCGCCTGCAGCGCTTTGGGCTCCGAGGCGCGTTCAGGTTCGTGCCGTGCCAGCCCCGAGCCGGGCACGGACACCTCCCGCCCGCCCGAGCAGCGGCCCCGAGCCCGCTGCCGCACGGCCGGGTGGTGTTCTGTGTTAGGAAGGATGAAAGTTTGACCACAAAGTCTCACAGATGTGTGTGCTTAGCAGAAAATTTTTGAATGTAGATTCTGAAGAAGGAATAGAGATGGAAGCAAGTTTTGATATAGAAGAAAAGAATTGCTGAGGCAGTCTTACTGGATAACCAAGGAGGCAAAGGGTGTGTTAGTTAGAAGGGGTTTTTTATGACTTAGAGCAAAGGATAAACCCACCTCAAACAAGAAGATGTTTTTACCAAGCAGAATGATATCACAGGCAAACAAGTCAGCAGATATTGTTAGTAGAAAAAAAGGTCTCAGAATTTTCCACTACAAGAAACCTGAAAAACACCTTCTAGCTTAAACTCTACGAATTTTTAGTGATTGGAGAACAGTAACATGAATATGGTAATTACAGTAGTTATGATTGGCTATAGGTAAAAGTTAAGGTATAGATTGGTTCTTCTGTATTAGGATGCTCAGGAAAGAAAAGTATATAATGCAATGTAACCAAAAGCAAAGGGTCTCCAGGCCTGCCTGCAGCTGGAGCTGACAGCTGTAGGCACAGGCTCAGCTGCCCATGACCCTGGACTGCTGTAATGTCTTGCATGGAATAAACTGCATTTTGGAGAGCCACCTGGAGTCCTGCATCTCTCATTCAGGCTCTTACAGACCCGGGCACGGTGCAGCCGCCTCCGTCCTACTGAGAGCACCCGCGATGAGCCATCACTGCTGCAGCACTGGCTTGTGATAGATGAGTAATGCGATGATTGACTCTCACAATTAACAGACAAATATCATGTAAATAGATTAAGAAAAAATTTATAGATTTACTATTATGTTTTACTCCCTTGCGTTGTTTTCAACAGACTGCCAAAGTTGGGACATCTGGGAGGGTCGACTTGTCACTATGGCGACATCTGACTTCCAGTCAGGAGGATGTGATTTCCACCACTGGACAGTGAAGAAAGGGTCAATGGACAGATCTTTGGAAGTTGTTAAAGGGTTAAAAGGTGAAAGGTCCATTGGGTGGGTGAGCACATTGTGGGGAAAATCCTTTGCTCCCAGTGCCATTTTCTCTTTTCAGTCCTCTGTTGTATTTTTGATAAGGTTTAATAAACCTTTCAAGAGTTATGAAAGTGAGTAGCTATTTCTCATAATTTTGGGAACTCCTCCAAGATAAACACCTCACCCCTGTGGTGCCAGGAGTTTTTTTAAAGAGGTGCACCCACGCCACAAATTTGGCGGAGTCCATTGGACACTGCCAGGGCCACCGGCGGTCACAGGCTGAAGCCCGGAGACAGCAGGGGGCTGGATAAATAAAAGAGAAGAGGGGTGAGTTCCATTTTTTGGCCAGATAATTACTCCGTAATTCCGCTATAGGAAAGCGAACGCCACGCCAGTACTAAATTAGAGCGTCCTGTTGGAGTTTTAGGATATTGGGCGGTTGGAGGGAAGGGCGGGACGCGGGGTGATGGAGTCTCTCACTGGTTTTGCTTTCAAACCAGAACAGGCAGAAAGAACCTGCTCTTAAATATTCAGAAAGGTTATAGTGTAAACAAAGACACTGTAAAAGTAACAGGAACAAAAGGAGAGAGTTTCACAGTTCCTGTCATTAAAGATGTGGCAATTGAGGGAGAAACTAAAATTGTGATGGGGGATGTCTTATTGGTCCCTGGGGCAGGCAGCAACTTATAAAAAAGAGACTTACAAGTAAAACTAGAAATAGGAGTTATACCAGAAGAAGAGAAATGACAGCTAGAGTTCTAAAACTTGGCCAAGAGGATGAGAAAAAAATTAACAAGGAAGTTTGGGCTGGAGAAAGAAATAGGGGAGGATTAAATATTGACCCTATAAAGGTCACAACTGAGAGAGAAGATTGTGCCAGATGTATCCGTCAGTATCCTATATCCTTAGAAAGATGGGAAGGTTTGAAGTCAGTCATAGAAGGAACTGTGAGGGATGGGACATGAGAACCTTGTATGTCTTCTCATAATACCCCTATTCTCCCAGCAAAGAAGCCCAATAGAAACTATCTTTTATTATCTGGAGAAACTGAAGTTGAAGTTAGAGAAGCTACTATAAACCTTTTGAAATCTCTCGCGGGAAAAGGATTAAGGGTATCAAAAGGGAAACTGCAATTTGTAGAACCAGAGGTAAAATATCTTGGACACTTAATAAGTAAGAGTCACTGGAAACTCAACCCCAAGAGAATTGCAGGAATTTTATCTCTTCCCCATCCCTCTTCAAAAAGGGAAATCAGAAAACTACTCGGATTATTGGGATACTGCAGATTATGGATTGATGGGTACAAATGAGCAGTAAAATTTTTATTTGGAAAATAACAAAGGAAAATTATGTTAAATTAGAAGAACTGAAGTTGAAACTGGCCTAAGTACCAGCTTTAAAGCTTGCCTTCGTTAGAAAAACCCTTTTCATTTGTACATAAATGTAGAAAATGGAGTAGCTCATAGAATTCTAATTCAGGAGTGGGGAGGAGTAAAGAGACTGTAGCTTATTTCTCAGAGATGTTAGACCCAGTAAGCCACAGCTGGCCAGTAGGTATTCCAGCTGTAACAGCTACTGCAATCCCAGTAAAACAAAGTTGTAAGCTTACTTTTGGAAGTAAACTAGTTGTGTGTACACCTTGTACAGTCCCAGGTGTGTGGAAACAAAGAAAAGAGAAAAAGGGAAAAGAAAAGAAAGTAAGAAGAGAAGAAAGAGAGAAGTTGGAGAAGGGCGAGGGGTGGTTAGCAGACTCTGGGATATTGGAATGTGGAGTGGCGATGTCTTGGTGCTGGAGGAGAGCAGGAGTGTGAATGCAGTTTCTGCATGAAGGGCAGGGCAGTGTCTTTGCACATGGTTGTTAGGAGATTGCTCAATGCCGAACTGGGATCCGGAGAAAGTTTAACAGAACAGACCCGCCTTGAAGGGAAAAAGAAGATTTGTTAACTAAGGAAAAAGAATGTCAGGAGCACCGGGGGACGCCAGGTTTGGGGTTATCAAGGCTAGAAAGTGTTTGGCCACTCTCATACGAGCAGTGGGGCCTCAGGAGCGGGCTGGCTCAGTGGCAGAGCTGCCAGGGGGGCTCCCAGCCTGCTGGGGTCCCGAGTCCAGGATGGCAGCCTCGGCCATGGCAAGTGGAGAGAGAGAGAAAGGGACCCAAGGAGAGAGAGAGCGAAAGGGACCCAGGGAGAGAGAGAGAGAGAGAGAAAGAGAGAGAGAGAGAAAGGGACCCAGGGAGAGAGAGAGAGAGAGAGAGAGAGAGAGACAGTGAAAGGGACCCAAGGAGAGAGAGAGAGAGTGAAAGCGAAAGGGACCCGAGGCACACCCCCAGGGTCCCCATGCTCGTGGCTGGCCCCGAGTTTCCTCACCGGCTCCTACTGGGGCAGGATCTGCCCTGGCCAGAGCCATTCCAGTAACAATAAGATCAAGGCAGAGATAGCTGACTCTCCAAACCTCACAAAGTTGGTGGTTTTTTTTGTAAGTAAGGTTTTTTTCCTTCTGTTTTCTTGCTGTTAAAAAGAGGAGGCTTTTGTTCTGAGGAACGAGTCTATAATGCTAATTGTAGCTCACAGAAAGAAGGATTTGCCTCTGGAGCTGTTAGCACAGCTGGATACAAGAAAAAGAGGTGGCTGTAAAAAATAAAAAAATAAAAAAATTAAGAAAGGCTTTTGCTAAACCCAGAAAGTTTTGAGGAAAGCTGATAGTAAAAGTTAATACAGTATTACTTTTCTTTTATCAGTGTGCCATTAAGAAGTCCTTTCCAGGTACTACTGAAGCAGCAATCCAAGCCATGGAAAGAGGGTGAATTCATGCCAGCAGAATCAAAGGACTTGTGAAGAAACTTGAGGAACAGACTATCACATCTAAACCAGGTGATACCAGGTTGACTTTCAAACGGGGACTGAGTGGTAATGGTTTGGGAAGAGCCAAATGATCCAAGGAATGAACAAAGAACAACACCTAATTGAGAAATAAGGCAAAGCTCACATCACTGGTTTCAAGCACTGCCTGAATAAACCCTGAGACACCTCCAACATCTCCTTGGGGAGGAATACTTCAAAGAGAAGGATCAGGACTGTTTTAGTCAAAGAGTTCTTACTTTCTGAGCTTAGCCTGTGAATTGTACAGGGAAGAGGGGAATTACCATTTCCATCAGTGCCATACTGTAAACTCTACTTGATTCATCCCAATACCAGACACGCTAGCTGGGTTATAAGTAAATGTTTGAGTTGTAGGAATAATTGGTATTGTAGTTCACAAAATCTATGCTCTTGTTGCAAGAAATGTTAAAGTAATAACTTTGTTTTGTGGATGGGAATTATTAGTACCTGTTGAATGAGAAGTACCTGAGGAATGGTGGGAAACCACAGTTAAGGGGTGTCAAAAACGATTGGCCTAGAAGTTAGTAAAAAGGAAGTGACAAGGGAAAGAGAGGGCAAGCCTGGGTTGACCGCTGTACTCGCCACCAATAAGATCAAATACACCTGCTTTGGGCAGCACCCCCATTGGCAGGGAAGGTGGGGGTATAAGCCATACCAGACCTCTGTTACACCTTTTTGTTTCACTCCTTTGTTGTCTTTTCCCTTTCGGGATACCGACAAGATCGTGTCACAAATGCTAACGAAAGCAAAGAAACCAAAGTTCCTCTTTTATCACCCACATGGAAAGAAACATGGAAAGAAACCAAAGTTCCTCTTTTATCACCCACATGGAAAGAAACATGGAAAGAAACCAAAGTTCCTCTTTTATCACCCACATGGAAAGAAACATGGAAAGAAACCAAAGTTCCTCTTTAATCACCCACACCCACGTCAACAGCCACTGTTATAACCCATCCAAATTAAGTACCTGTAGGCAAAATGGGGAAAATTGTTGGATTGCAAGGAACTTAGGAAAAAGTGGTAATAGATTTGGAATTGAATGTCCAAAAGGAGAGAGATAGATTTGTTTCACATTTAATCTTAAAGATACTTTGCAGGATTCGGCAAAAAAACAACTAGTAAAAAAAAGGTGAAACCAGCACAGCAATCTAACTCTGTATCGACCCCAAATTATATGCTGAGTCGCATTATAAGACTCCAAGCAGTTAAGAGATGATAACAAATAAAGCTGCTCAGGCATTGGAATTATTAGCAAGTCAGCAAAGCCAAACAAAACCTGTGGTGGATCAGAATACGTTGGCTTTGGACTATTTATTGGCTGAAGAAGGGGGTGTTTGCAGAAAGTTCAATATACCAGATTGTTGGAAATAGATGACAACAGAGATGTTCTTCTGGAAAAAGCAAAAGATACCAGAAAAATAACCCAGGTACCAGTTCAAAATTAGACAACAATGTTAAAACCTAGCTGATAGGGCAATGTATTAGAGATAAGATGATAGAAGAAATTAGGATTTTTCCTTTCATGTGTAACAACTGTTTTGATATTTCTTCCTTGTTTAATCCCCTGTTTTATTTGATTTCCAGCATAGTCCAGAGGATGCAAGTATCCAGTCTATTCGGTCTTTTGTTGTACTTTTGATGAGGTTTAATAAAGCTTTCTAAAATGATGAAAAGTGAGTAGCTATTCCTCACCGGCTCGGCCCCGGCCATCCGGGCACGGGGGACACCGCGGGCAGCCGCTGCCTCGGCGGCCTCAGCGCAGGGGGGACACGGGGGCACCCGGCACAAGGAACTCGCCAGAACCCCCCCGCCCCTCACCGCGGCCCCTCCGCCCGCAGCGAGCCCCGAGCTGGGGCAGCGCCGACCGCGGGTCCCACCTGGGCTGAAACAGTCTCCGAGCTCCGCCGCCGCCTCGCCGGGCTCCGGGTGCCGCCGCCGCCGCTCCGGTTCCTGACAAAAATCCCGGTCACGGCCGCTGCCAGCGCAATGTAAAGTCCGAGTGGGAGCGGCTTGGGCATAAGCAGGGCAATAAAGGAGCATAAAGCAATAAAGGAGGATTATAAAGGATCTTTGCACGCAGTGAAGAAATGCGCGTGCCGTACCGGGAAAGGGAGGTGCGGGGGCGGGGGCGGGACACGCCGGGGGAAAGGGGAGGGCAGCGGCCCGCGGCGTGGAGACACCCCCGGAAGCAGCTTCCTCGGGGGCTGAGGTTCTTCTCGAGGTGCGCCGGGCTGGGTTCCTTAGCGCGTGTTTTTCGGGATAGGAACCCCTTCCGCCCTGCCCCCTCGCAGAGCCTTTGCAGGTCAGGCAGATCAAATGAATCCCAATTGTCAGCGATTTCCTCCACCTGCTATTTCTCCCCTCTTTCCCTGCACGGATTTGATAGCTCCTGGTTTCCTCCCACAGAGCTGGAAAGCAAAATGCCCGCCTGCCCCATGGCCATCCCCGCTGCCTTCCACCGCTCCAGCCTTGTCCCTCTTTCTCTGCCCTTTCCTTGGCACCACTTTCTCCCTGCTCCTCTCCCTGCCAGCGGGCAGCAAAGACATTTCACCCGCTGGCAGCAGCTGCCTCCTCTCCCTCGCTCCCATTTTGCCCACTCGGAGCTCCTGGCGCTGCTGAGAGTCACGGCATGTTAGGGCGTGTTGCCAGGGCCCAGGAGCATCCGGGAATGGGCTAGGTTGAAAGCAATGGCACTTAGGGATATTGCCGGGGCTCAGGAGAACCCGGAAAGGAGCCAGGTGCAGAGCGACAGCATTTAGGGCGTGTTGCCTGGGCTCAGGTGTCCCAGGTCACTCACAGATGAGTGAGATTGCCATGGGAGGGGCTTTGTTAGAATTGTGGTTTGTAAAGAGGGACGGGCTGGTGGGAGTTGTGGTGGTTGGAGGCCTCTTGGGGCACAGGGATCATGAAATTGCAGTGTCCTCAATATTTGGTGATAACAGGAGGAACATCAATAAAGTTTTTACATTAGACTTCCTGAGAGCAGTCTATTGAGGAGTCTTATTCAGAGAGTTCCTTGGGAAGCAGCCCTTAAAAATGAAGGACTCCAGGAAAGATGGGCATGCTTTGAAACAGAGATCTTGAGGGCACAGGAACAGACTGTCCCTGTGTGCCCAGAGATGAGTCCACGAGGCAAACGTCCAGCCTGGATGGGCAACCTTAAGAGCCTGATACGAGAGATGCAGGACTCCAGGCAGTTCTTCATAATGCAGTTTATTGTATCCAAGATGTTACAGCCCAGGGTCCAAGTATCCAAGTCCAGGGTCATGGGCGGCTGAGCCTGTGCCTACAGCTGTCAGCTCCAGCTGCAGGCAGGCCCGGAGACCCTTTGCTTTTGGTTACATTGCATTACATACTTTTCTTTCCTGAGCATCTTAATACAGAAGAACCAATCTATACCTTAACTTTTACCTATAGCCGATCATAACTACTGTAATTACCATATTCATGTTACTGTTCTCCAGTCACTAGAAGTTAGTACATTACAGTTTGAGCTAGAAGGCGTTTTTTAGGTTTTTTGCAGGGGAAAATGCTTAGACCATTTTTCGGCTTGCCACATTGACATGTCTTGTATGCCTGTGCTATCTTTCTGCTTGGTAAAAACATCTTCACGTTCGAGGCATGTTTATCCTTTAAGTCATAAAACCTCGCCTAACATAACCTTTGCCTTCTTAGTTATCCAGTGAGACTGGTCCAGCAATTCTTTTCTGCATCAAAACTTGCTTTCATTTCTCTTCCTTCTTCAGATTCTACATTCAAAAATCTTTCTGCCAGGCATACGTATCTGTGAGAATTTCTTGTCAAAGTTTCATCCTTCCCAACAGGCACTGAGGATTTGAATGAATTTAGGAATAAAAGGAGGATGTATGAGCTTTGGAAGGAAGGTCAGATTTCTCAGGAAGTATTTAAGGAAGTTGCCAAAGTATGTAGGGAAAAAATTAGGGAGGCCAAAGCTCAGCTGGAACTTAATTTGGCAATTTTTGGAAAGGATAATAAAAAATGTTTTTTCAAATATATTAATGGTAAAAGGAAGAGAAAGATGAGCTTTTTTTCCCTTTTAGATGGAGGAGGGAATTCTGTAACTGCAGATGAGGAGAAGGCAGACGTGCCTAACTGTGGCGATATTGGGTCAATTACTGAGGATGGACTTTGGACATGGTTGTCATAAGAAATTTGATAACAGGTGCAATAGCAAACAGAAATTTAAAGATGAAATAAAGATTACAAGAAGATTGAAGCAGCTGGGTTTACTGGAAAAAAAAAATTGTTGGTGATCAGGGCAGTCAGGACAAGGTGAAGAGACAGAGAAATCTTGACTCCATTTCAGAAGGCTGGTTTAGTATATTATGATATATATTACATTAAAAAGAACCACACTATAACTACAATAAAAAGAACAGAGGGAAAGATTCATCAGAAGGCGAGACAGGAATAGAAAGGAATGAATAATAAAGTTCTGTGACTCCCAGAGAGTCCAAGAGCTGCTGCCTCCTGGATTGGCCACCAAGCAGAAACATCCCACACTGACCAATGCTGCTGCATTCCACAGCAGCAGATAACAAATTGTTCACACTTGAAGCTGAGGCCCTTCAGCTTCTCAGGAGAAGAAAATCCTAGCAAAGGGATTGTCACAAAACATCACAACTACAGAAAATTACATAGGACTTCTGCAAGTAAAAGATGTTTAAAATGTCTAAGTTTGTTTATTTGATGATTAACCCAATCACTGTAGTAAAACATTACAAATCTTCATAGAATAAGTATATAAGCATCTGTATCCCACAATAAAATCGGAATCTTGAACCATCTCGAAGCCTTCCCTGTCTCTCCTCATCACTGATACTTAACGCCTTCTTTGCCTCAGCCTTCAGTGGGAACACAGCTTGTCCTCAGGCCAAGTGTCCTCCTGGGCTGGGGGATGGTGTCAGGGAGCAGAATGGGCCCCCTGTGATCCAGGAGGAGGCAGTCACAGAACTGCTGAGCTGCTTGGATGTTCATCAACCTGTGGGCCCAGGTGGGATCCAGCCCAGGGGGATGAGGGAGCTGGCAGATGAGCTTGGGAAGCCGCTCTCCATCATTTACCAACAGCCCTGGCTCACTGGGGAGGCTCCAGGTGGCTGGAAGCTGGCCAGTGGGACACCCATGCACAGCAAGGCTGGGAAGGAGCATCCTGGTAATTACAGGCAGTCAGCCTGACCTGAGTGCCCAGCAAGGCCCTGGAGCAGTTTACATTGGGTCCATCAGGCAGCACTCCCAGCATGGCCAGGCTATCAGAGCCAGCCAGCAGGGCTTCAGGAGGGCTGGGCCGTGTGTGACCGAGCTGGCCTCCTGTCATGAGCAGGTGACCCTCCTGGTGGCTGCAGGAAGGGCTGTGGGTGTGTCGGGGTGGGCTCCAGCAGGCCTTTGGCACTGTCTGCCACAGCTCACTGCTGGAAAAGCTGCAGCCCAGGGCTGGGACAGGAGCACTCTGTGCTGGGCTCAGCCCTGGCTGGATGGCTGGGCCAGAGAGTGCTGGTGAGGGTGCTGCAGCCAGCTGGGGCCAGGCACCAGGGCTGTCCCTCAGGCTCTCTGCTGGGGCCAGCCCTGTTCAGTGTTTGCACTGACCACATGGATGAGGGGATTGAGGCTTCCATGAGTATATCTGCAGAGGACACTGAGCTGGGAGCTGTGTCCATCTGCTGGAAGGTAGCAGGGCTCTGCAGGGAGACCTGGAACTGTTGGATGCATGGGCAGAGCCCAGTGAGATCAAGTTTGATAAGCCCAAGTGGCGAGTCCTGCACTTTGGCCACAATCACCCCTGCGATGCCCCGGGCTGGGGACAGTGAGGCTGGACAGTGCCCAGGCAGAAAGGGACCTGGTGGCACTGGTCGACAGCCGGCTGAACATGAGCCAGCAGTGTGCCCAGGAGGCCAAGGAGGCCAATGGCTCCTGGCCTGGATCAGGAATGGTGTGGCCAGCAGGAGCAGGGAGGTCACCCTTCCCCTGTACCTGGCCCTGCTGAGGCCACACCTGGAGTGCTGTGTCCAGCTCTGGCCCCTCCGTTTGGGAAGGACCTTGAGACGCTGGAGCGCGTCCAGAGGAGGCAACGAGGCTGGAGAGGGGCTGGGAACACAAACCCTGTGAGGAAGCACTGAGGGAGCTGGGGGTGCTCAGCCTGGAGAAAAGGAGACTCAGGGGTGACCTCATCACTCTCTACAGCTCCCTGAAGGGTGGCTGTGCTCAGCTGGGGTTGGGCTCTTTCTCCAGGCAGCACTGACAGAACCAGAGGACACAGCCTTGAGCTGCACCAAGGGAAATGTAGGTTGGATATTAGAAAAAAGTTTTTTTTTACATAAAGAGTGATAAAGAACTGGAATGGTTTGCCCAGGGAGGTGGTGGAGTCACCATCCCTGGATGTGTTTAAAAACAGACTGGATGTGGCGCTGGGTGCCGTGGTTTAGTTGAGTTGTCAGGGCTGGGTTGGACTCGAGGATCTTGGAGGTCTCTTGCAACCCAAGCCAGTGATTCTGTGACTGTGTGACCGCGGGCAGCCGCTGCCTCGGCGGCCTCAGCGCAGGGGGGACACGGGGGCACCGGCACAAGGAACTCGCCAGAGCCCCCCCGCCCCTCACCGCGGCCCCTCCGCCCGCAGCGAGCCCCGAGCTGGGGCAGCGCCGACCGCGGGTCCCACCTGGGCTGGAGAGGAGAGGAGAGGAGAGGAGAGGTTGCTTCTGCCACAAAAAGACCATGTTAAGAACAAAAGCCCCACACTGTTGAAGCTGCTGAAGAAGTGCAGCCCTCAGGAAGCTGCTGCTGGGGGTCTCAGCGGGCCCCGGTGGCTGCTGCAGCCAGGGGAGGGGCAGGGCAAGACACATCACAACGCTGGCAGTGCTCAGGGTCTGTCAGCTTTGCAGGTCAGGCAGATCAAATGAATCCCAATTGTCAGCGATTTCCAGCACCTGCTATTTCTCCCCTCTTTTCCTGCAGGGATTTGACAGCTCCTGGTTTCCTCCCACAGAGCTGGAAAGCAAAATGCCCGCCTGCCCCATGGCCATCCCCGCTGCCTTCCACCGCTCCAGCCTTGTCCCTCTTTCTCTGCCCTTCCCTTGGCACCACTTTCTCCCTGCTCCTCTCCCTGCCAGTGGTCAGCATAGACATTTCACCCGCTGGCAGCAGCTGCCTCCTCTCCCTCGCTCCCATTTTGCCCACTCAGAGCTCCTGGAGCCACCTGCCCGCGGAGCCGGAGCCGCCGTGGGGCCGGGAATGGTGCAGGGAATGATGGCAGGGATTCTTGGGCTGGGCCGGGCCAGGTGCCCGGGGCCAGCAGAAGCGCTCTGTGCCTCTCCTGCTGCCCCTGGGCAGGCAACAGAACACAGCAGCAAAGGCTCGGGGCTCTCCAGAAAGGCAGCCAGAGATCTCTCACCCAGCATGGGCAGAACAGGCCCGGACTGGGGAAATTAAAATTCATTGCATTTATTATCGAACAAATCAGAGCAAGGCAATGAGAAGTCAGTGAAATGCTAAAAATGCACCTTCCCCACACTGTTCTCTCCTTCTTGGGCTTCACTTTACTCTGGCTTTCTCCCTGCAGAAGGAGTTGACTGAGAAAGCTTTGGGCAGCACTGAGGGTCTAAAAGGCAGAGCATCCATTCTGTAAACAAGCACAGGGCTGACAGTCATGGAGAGTCCCAGAGCTGTAATTTTTCCTTTTTCAGTCCTGTCATGGTTTGACGCTGGCCCAATGCCAGTGCCCCCATGAAAACCCATCTTCCCCTGGTGTCCGCTGTGAGATGTGATCAGACACAGAGCAAAGCAGGCCTCCACTTGTAAACAAGAAAAAAACTTTATTATCACATAACTACAATAAAATTAACACACAGAGCAGAATGGAAACCTTTTAAACATTTCTCCTCCCCCCACTCAATTTCCACAGAATAACACAAAACCATTGATCTCTTCCCAGTCCATCACCCTTCAGATAATCAACTCAGTCCATCTCCACCCTTCCGACAATCACTTCTCATTTCATCAAGGAGAGAAGGAGCCCTCCTTGTGCCACAGATTTCCCCTGGAAAAGCACACGGCCGAATCCAGCTGTGTTTCCCTGTCACTCAGCCATCGCCTTCGTGACTTCTTCCTTCCATGTTCAGTGCTCTCACCACTGCACATGGACCAGAGCTGCTTTTAGGGTTTCCCCTTTCAAGGATGCCTTGCCCAGTTCCAGGAGAAAACGACAGTCTCTCACCTCATTTTGGGACACCAGTCCCCCCCAATATTTCACCCCCTGGGGCCGAGGGGTCTCACCATCACTCATCACCTGTCATCTCCGCTCACATCGCTCCTTTGGCACCGCCTCCCCCTAAAATGCAGTCTCTGTATTACAGGAAAGGTTCTGTCCATGGCTATACAAGAAAAGTCCAGCCAAAAGCCACTCCATCATCTCCTCCACTTAGGATTTTCTCAACATCTCTCAGTCCTTCTTCACTTGCACAGCTCTCATCACACTTGCACATTTCCTCTTATCCGTTTCTCTCCTCCTTCGACTCCCGGAGGATCAGCATTTGCCAGGTTTCCACCGTCCCACAGAAGGGTTAAAATCACAGTCTCTGCTCATTCCGAACTCCCACACTAGCTCACCAGGGATTCTTCCCTTGTCGTCCCCCCTCTTCTCTTCCTCGGCCAGGCCAGTGCTTATCAAGTTTCACGATAGCACTGGCACCTCTCTCTCTCTCTCTCTCTCCCGAGGAGGGGGACTGCCCGCCACCTCTCTGAGTTCTTCCACCCTTCCATCTCTGTGGGGAACTCACTCTTATCCAAGCCATCGCCTCCCGTCTCTGCCCAAGGCTCCGGCCCACCTCCCTCAGCTCCCCAGCCCGCAGCTGGGCAGGGCAGGTCTGACCTCTCCATCCACCAGAACCAAGAAGAAAGTTCCCGTGGGAGTTCCTTGCTTTTAACCCCTGTGTTCTCAGAGGCGGATCCATATCCTCAATGGCCAAACCAGGTGCCAATATTCACATCTGAGCACCTATTGGTTTGACCACCACCACCTCCCAAAAACTCACTTCCTCTCAAACCACAACAAGTCCATTGTTGTATTTTTTTTGTATGGGTTTAATTAACCTTTAACATTTTAAAAGTGACGGTCCTTTTTCACTTCTTCCAAGGACAGTCCAAAAGTCTCACCTTCAGGCCAGTCTGTGATGATTTCCAAGAGCCCAGGGCCATTTGGATTCCCCAGTCTAGCTTGTTGTATAACGTTATAAATAACAAATCAGGTATTGGCTTTGACATTTATGTACTAACTTTTGTTTTACAAGTTATTACGGATCACAAAAACCCTGATATAGCACAAACTGGAATTTCTGCTTTTGATACAGTGTAACCTGTCAGTTCATGTATGCAGCCTACAGCTTCTATAGTGATGTAATAGACTCTATCTTAGACCATAGCATAACAGAGACTGTGAAATGTTGAAGTGATCATTTAATGCAACTAACTCAGAAAATGGTGCAAAATAATGCAGTGATTTCCCACATTCGGGGACTGTCTTATCAGAAAGACAAGATAACAGAAACAGAAACCAGTGAACTGAGAAAAAAAAAAAAATTATTGACCCTTCGTATCAGGGAGTGAAAATACAAGATAGAACCACAGTAATAAATAAAATATATTCATTTCATCAAGAATATGGCACAAAGACAAGGCAAAGTATCTTCAGCCATTGCACTGAAACAATTTGATCGGGTTAAATGTTAGCTGAGTAAACACACGAGTGCTACATCCACTGCCATCAGGGATATGTTGGCAGATGTTAACAGTGTTAGACATGCTACCCTTCACACTAGAGCAGCCACTGATTTTCTTTTACTAGCACACGGACACGGTTGTGAAGAATGTGAAAGGCTGTGTTGTATGAACCTGTCTGATCCTTCTGAAACCGTCCACAAAAGCACACAAAAGCTGAAAGATTTGACAGCTCAAATTAAAGAACAAGCTCAGTCCTAGTCAGATGATTTGATCCAAGAATGGAGCTGTGCACCTTAGCTAAAGGCACTTGGTCAGATGGGTCTGTACGTGTTGGGTGTTTTGGTAGTTGTACGAGTAGCAATGCCTCGCGTGTACTTTGGTGTGTGCGACAAACGAGGGACAGAAGGATCAAAGAAGTTTCTATCGCAGGGGAGAGAGGTAGGAAATGGATCCACAGAGAGCTCCTGAAATCTCACAGAGATGATGCATGAAGGTATAGACATGGAGGAAGGTTTTGAATTCAGACCTTAGAAGCGATGAGACTTCTTCGAACAAGGGTGTGTCATTACTATCAGACACGACTTTGCCCTTGAAACGGACTAAACTCTCACAGCACCAAAATTGCTGTGCTGTAATATGGCAGTGCTGAGTGGGAGCAAAAAGATGCTTTAAGTAAGTAATAAGCAGATCTATTGCAGTAAAGCTACGAAATGCAAAGTAGTTAATAAACAACGTAGTTATGAAAGTTTGTTTTTGTATGAACCAAGAGGGGGAATTGTGAGAATCCATAAAATCAGAGGGTTTTGGGAAAGCAGCAAAGGCAGGCCTCAGAGACAGCAGAGCTGTGATTAGAGCTAAGCAGGAGCCATGAGATAGGTCAGCAGAAAAGTAAGGACAAATAGAACAATGGTCTGTGCATTAAGGCTTGTTTAGAATAACTCCCTAAGTTGCAGAAAAGTCTATCCAGCAAGGTATTCGGGAGTTCTAAGCTTAATAATGGAGCTCTGTGCATGGTGTTTGAAGGCTTACAGGCAGGTACTGTATTTAAAATGAGCAAGCATTGTTTTAACTGAAGGCACTTGTGCTTATAGTGGTTGGATAGAACCACTGTCAGTGTGCTTTTGCTTTGTGTGATTGATCAAAAAACTTTTAAAGTAAGCTGTACCATTAAGTTCGTTGTCTGCTGGCTGGGATGTGAGCTGTTGGCATCTTCCCATTGTCATAACCATGTACCGAGACTGATGCTGGAAAATGAAACAGCTCAAGGCAGGCTGCCAGCAGTCCTGTCCTGGTTGTGATTTGCACACAGCCCCCAGCCAGTGATAAAACACGAAAACCAAAAGAAAATGTAACCCAAATCAATGTTTGAATATGTATAAACTATTAAGAACATGCATAGAGGTCTATAATGTAACAGTACATAGAGAACAGAGTTTAAGTTAACCGTGTGCAAATGGACAAATAAACAAACATGGGATTTATCCTGTAAGACAAATGTATATTTAATTTTAATTGTGAGCCGTGTTTCTCACGCACAATGAGGGCACTGCACTCCCTGCAGGCAGCATGGGTGGCAGGATGGATTGCAGAGACGTTTCCTTTGCAGCCCCAGCCCGGCGCTGGCTCTGGGGATGGACAGGCACTGAGGTGACCCTGAGAGGCAGTGCAAGGCACAGGGTGCAGCTGAGGAAGGACAGCCCTGGGCTGGGCTGAGAGGGGAAGCTGGCACTGCCCAGCGTGGAGAAGGTCCTTTCTGCAGCCCCCGTCACAGGGGAGCTTGGGCCTTGCTGCAGAGATACAGCTGCTCATTTGAGCAGTTCCCACTCCTCAATCCATTGTCACCCAGGTACGCGCACTCGGCATCGCCAAAGACAGGAACCCTGCAGGGAGGAGCAGAGGCAGCGCTGGCTGCCAGGGGAACACCTTGTGCCCCTGTCCGGCCAGGCCCTGCCCGGCTCCCCGGCACTCACCGGGAGCTGTAGCTGCTGCCGTCCCCCCAGTGCAGGCGCTGGCCCCGTCTGCGCAGCCCGAGCCAGTAATCGCCGTTCCCACAGAGGCGGAAGAGCAAATCCTGCCCGGGAGAGAGGAGTGGCAGCTGCCCCGGCCCCTCGGGGGGACACGTGCCCGGGGCTGCCCCCGCACGCCGGGGCTCCTTCCCTGCAAGGCCCCGGCCCGGGGCTGCACCCCCAGCCCTACGAGCCCCGAGCCCGGCCCAGGAGCACCCCCAGGCTGCCCTCAGCCAGCCCGCACCGCCCGCAGCCCCTCACTCACCATGGCCCCCTCATCCTTGGCAATGGCCAGGGAGGCGTTCAGCTCGGAGCAGCGTTCCTGACCCTGCTCCCAGGTGCCGTAATCCCTTGAGAAGTAGTAGCAGACCCCGTTGAAGCCAACCCAGACACGGGAACAGCCCAGAACCAAGAGCGGAGTGGCAGCTGTCACTGGAGCCTGCGGTGCTGCAGGGGCAAGAGGAGAAGGTCTGAGCATTGCCCTGTGCAGGGAGCAGGGAGCCCGCTCTGCCCCGAGGGGCTGGGCCCAGGCTGCTGCCCCTGCCTTACCTGCCAGCACAGCCAAGGCCACCAGCAGAGCCAGCAGCAGCAGCAGCAGCAGCAGGATCAGCTGCACCGTGCCCACGGGATGGCGCCTGAGCCGTTCACCTGGAGCAGGAAAGAGCTGCTGGCTGCCAGAAGCAGAGCCGGCCCTGCAATCTGCTCAGCCCCTGCCCAGGGAGCACAGCAGGGAGCCCTCAGCCAGTGTGGCCCTCGCTCAGCTGGCAGCCAGAGAGCCCAGAGCCTGGGCACGGCCAGGGACACAGCTCTGGGCACGGCCAGGGACACAGCTGCGGGCACAGGCTGCAGCAGGAGAGCTGCACAGCCTTGGGGGCAGCTGGGGCTCTTGCTGCCAGCCACTGATGGGGCCCAGCAGAGCACCAGGCCTCTTCCACACCTCGGGAAACAGCCACACACCTGCCAGCCCTGGCCTTGGGAGGGGACACTGGCCCCTCCCTAGAGGCCCCAGGGGTGGCTCTGCACTCACCCAGGAATCTTCTGAGGTCCCTTTTGTGTTTGTTGCCGGTTGCTGATGTGCCCTGGGGAGCCAGGGGCTCCCTCACACTCCCATCCCTGCTGCAGAATCCACTCTCCACATCTTCACTCACTGCACGCTCACAAGGGGCATCCCCCTGCTTGTGCCGAGTGGCTTCTTGTGCCCCAGGCAAGTGCGGAACCCCGGCTGCTGGTCCGTCCTGGTGATGCAGGAGCTTCTTCCCAACTCCATTAATGGAACAGAATTCACTCTCCTCCAGCTCACAACCGGCATCTTTTTGACACGAATAATCAGCACCTTGCTCTGGAGGCATTCAGAGTGCCGGCCAAGCCTTTGGGAGCTCGGCCTCGGGAGCAGCTTTACAGCGGCGCTGGTGGCACCCTGCAAGGGACACGATGAGCGGTCAGTGCTGCTGCCGGCCCTGCGGGAGCCCGAGGCTCGGCAGGGCGGCGGCAGCTCCGGCTGCGCTGTCCCCGCTGCCCAGAGTTGCGGCAGCAGCAGCGGCGGAGCCAAGCGCAGCCTCCGGGAGCTCGGCGGTGCCCGCAGCCCCGGCCCCTGGGGCTCTGCAGCCGCTGCAGCCCCAGCTCCGTGCCGGGACAGGCGCTGACAGCGCCTGCGAGCTGCCGCCTGCTGCTGGCCCAGGGCAGCTGCGGCTCGGAGTCCGCCTGCCCAGGGCCGAGAAGCAGCAGCCCCGGGCTGCTGACCATCGTGCCCCGCATTCCCTGCCCCGCCGCCTTGCAGCGCGGCCACCCCGGGCGCCGGCACGGCCGCTGGGGCTCCCTGCCTGCGAACGCGGGGCGCCTCCTGGCACAGAGGGCAGAGAAGCCTCGGCCCCGGAGCCCGCAGGATGCGGCGCTTGCTGCCCGCGCTCGGCGCCTGCAGCGCTTTGGGCTCCGAGGCGCGTTCGGGTTCGTGCCGTCTGCCGCGGTTTAGAATGGGAGAAAATTCACAGCCCTGTTACAAAGCTTTTTGCGGACCCGACAGTCTGTGGAACCACTGAGAAACTAGACAGGCCTCTGTGAAACACCCTTGCTCAAGAGGAGAACAGCCAGGAACGCTCTCTCTCCTTTCCGGCCCGTGAGGAGGTGCCGGGCCCCGGCCCCGCTCCCCGCCCGTCTCAGCCAGGCCGGGCCGGGCCCGCTGCCCCGCGCTGCCCGCCCGTCCCCCCCGCGGCCCCGGTCCGGCCTGGTCGGGCCCCGCAGCCGCCAGGCAGGAAGGCGAGGGGAGGCGCCGAGCCCTGGGCGGAGCAGGGCTGGCCGCGCCTCCGAGGATCGTGCCCCCAGGCTCCTGCGCACCAGAAACTCCTTTCCCGAGCCCGCGCAGAAAACCGACCACCACCCGTGAGGCCGGTCCCGACACGGCCCAGCCGCAGCTCCCGCCACGAGTTACCGAAATAAAAGAACAAGACAAAAACACCAAAGGCAGCGAAAAAAAAAAAGTTAGGTGCCAGATGGGAGGGAGGAGGAAATGCCTCATTTTAGAGCAAAAATCCTCCTAGAAGCTACAGAGAAAAAACTCTTTTTCTCTCTAACACGTAAAACTGGAGAAACGCAAAAGGGTTCCAATTAGTATCACACAAAAGCCTCCATGCTAAGGTCCGGGCACGGGGGACACCGCGGGCAGCCGCTGCCTCGGCGGCCTCAGCGCAGGGGGGACACGGGGGCACCGGCACAAGGAACTCGCCAGAGCCCCCCCGCCCCTCACCGCGGCCCCTCCGCCCGCAGCGAGCCCCGAGCTGGGGCAGCGCCGACCGCGGGTCCCACCTGGGCTGGAGCCGCTCCGAGCTCCGCCGCCGCCTCGCCGGGCTCCGGGTGCCGCCGCCGCCGCTCCGGTCCCTGCCAAAAATCCCGGTCACGGCCGCTGCCAGCGCAATGTAAAGTCCGAGTGGGAGTGGCTTGGGCATAAGGAGGGCAATAAAGGAGCATAAAGCAATAAAGGAGGATTATAAAGGATCTTTGCACGCAGTGAAGAAATGCGCGTGCCGTACCGGGAAAGGGAGGTGCGGGGGCGGGACACGCCGGGGGAAAGGGGAGGGCAGCGGCCCGCGGCGTGGAGACACCCCCGGAAGCAGCTTCCTCGGGGGCTGAGGTTCTTCTCGAGGTGCGCCGGGCTGGGTTCCTTAGCGCGTGTTTTTCGGGATAGGAACCCCTTCCGCCCTGCCCCCTCGCAGAGCCTTTGCAGGTCAGGCAGATCAAATGAATCCCAATTGTCAGCGATTTCCTCCACCTGCTATTTCTGCCCTCTTTTCCTGCAGGGATTTGACAGCTCCTGGTTTCCTGCCACAGAGCAGGAAAGCAAAATGCCCGCCTGCCCCATGGCCATCCCCGCTGCCTTCCACCGCTCCAGCCTTGTCCCTCTTTCTCTGCCCTTTCCTTGGCACCACTTTCTCCCTGCTCCTCTCCCTGCCAGCGGGCAGCAAAGACATTTCACCCGCTGGCAGCAGCTGCCTCCTCTCCCTCGCTCCCATTTTGCCCACTCGGAGCTCCTGGGGCTGCTGAGAGTCACGGCATGTTAGGGCGTGTTGCCAGGGCCCAGGAGCATCCGGGAATGGGCTAGGTTGAAAGCAATGGCACTTAGGGATATTGCCGGGGCTCAGGAGAACCCGGAAAGGAGCCAGGTGCAGAGCGACAGCATTTAGGGCGTGTTGCCTGGGCTCAGGTGTCCCAGGTCACTCACAGATGAGTGAGATTGCCATGGGAGGGGCTTTGTTAGAATTGTGGTTTGTAAAGAGGGACGGGCTGGTGGGAGTTGTGGTGGTTGGAGGCCTCTTGGGGCACAGGGATCATGAAATTGCAGTGTCCTCAATATTTGGTGATAACAGGAGGAACATCAATAAAGTTTTTACATTAGACTTCCTGAGAGCAGTCTATTGAGGAGTCTTATTCAGAGAGTTCCTTGGGAAGCAGCCCTTAAAAATGAAGGACTCCAGGAAAGATGGGCATGCTTTGAAACAGAGATCTTGAGGGCACAGGAACAGACTGTCCCTGTGTGCCCAGAGATGAGTCCACGAGGCAAACGTCCAGCCTGGATGGGCAACCTTAAGAGCCTGATACGAGAGATGCAGGACTCCAGGCAGTTCTTCATAATGCAGTTTATTGTATCCAAGATGTTACAGCCCAGGGTCCAAGTATCCAAGTCCAGGGTCATGGGCGGCTGAGCCTGTGCCTACAGCTGTCAGCTCCAGCTGCAGGCAGGCCCGGAGACCCTTTGCTTTTGGTTACATTGCATTACATACTTTTCTTTCCTGAGCATCTTAATACAGAAGAACCAATCTATACCTTAACTTTTACCTATAGCCGATCATAACTACTGTAATTACCATATTCATGTTACTGTTCTCCAGTCACTAGAAGTTAGTACATTACAGTTTGAGCTAGAAGGCGTTTTTTAGGTTTTTTGCAGGGGAAAATGCTTAGACCATTTTTCGGCTTGCCACATTGACATGTCTTGTATGCCTGTGCTATCTTTCTGCTTGGTAAAAACATCTTCACGTTCGAGGCATGTTTATCCTTTAAGTCATAAAACCTCGCCTAACATAACCTTTGCCTTCTTAGTTATCCAGTGAGACTGGTCCAGCAATTCTTTTCTGCATCAAAACTTGCTTTCATTTCTCTTCCTTCTTCAGATTCTACATTCAAAAATCTTTCTGCCAGGCATACGTATCTGTGAGAATTTCTTGTCAAAGTTTCATCCTTCCCAACAGGCACTGAGGATTTGAATGAATTTAGGAATAAAAGGAGGATGTATGAGCTTTGGAAGGAAGGTCAGATTTCTCAGGAAGTATTTAAGGAAGTTGCCAAAGTATGTAGGGAAAAAATTAGGGAGGCCAAAGCTCAGCTGGAACTTAATTTGGCAATTTTTGGAAAGGATAATAAAAAATGTTTTTTCAAATATATTAATGGTAAAAGGAAGAGAAAGATGAGCTTTTTTTCCCTTTTAGATGGAGGAGGGAATTCTGTAACTGCAGATGAGGAGAAGGCAGACGTGCCTAACTGTGGCGATATTGGGTCAATTACTGAGGATGGACTTTGGACATGGTTGTCATAAGAAATTTGATAACAGGTGCAATAGCAAACAGAAATTTAAAGATGAAATAAAGATTACAAGAAGATTGAAGCAGCTGGGTTTACTGGAAAAAAAAAATTGTTGGTGATCAGGGCAGTCAGGACAAGGTGAAGAGACAGAGAAATCTTGACTCCATTTCAGAAGGCTGGTTTATTATATTATGATATATATTACATTAAAAAGAACCACACTATAACTACAATAAAAAGAACAGAGGGAAAGATTCATCAGAAGGCGAGACAGGAATAGAAAGGAATGAATAATAAAGTTCTGTGACTCCCAGAGAGTCCAAGAGCTGCTGCCTCCTGGATTGGCCACCAAGCAGAAACATCCCACACTGACCAATGCTGCTGCATTCCACAGCAGCAGATAACAAATTGTTCACACTTGAAGCTGAGGCCCTTCAGCTTCTCAGGAGAAGAAAATCCTAGCAAAGGGATTGTCACAAAACATCACAACTACAGAAAATTACATAGGACTTCTGCAAGTAAAAGATGTTTAAAATGTCTAAGTTTGTTTATTTGATGATTAACCCAATCACTGTAGTAAAACATTACAAATCTTCATAGAATAAGTATATAAGCATTTGTATCCCACAATAAAATCGGAATCTTGAACCATCTCAAAGCCTTCCCTGTCTCTCCTCATCACTGATACTTAACGCCTTCTTTGCCTCAGCCTTCAGTGGGAACACAGCTTGTCCTCAGGCCAAGTGTCCTCCTGGGCTGGGGGATGGTGTCAGGGAGCAGAATGGGCCCCCTGTGATCCAGGAGGAGGCAGTTAGAGAACTGCTGAGCTGCTTGGATGTTCATAAACCTGTGGGCCCAGGTGGGATCCAGCCCAGGGGGATGAGGGAGCTGGCAGATGAGCTTGGGAAGCCGCTCTCCATCATTTACCAACAGCCCTGGCTCACTGGGGAGCTTCCAGGTGGCTGGAAGCTGGCCAGTGGGACACCCATGCACAGCAAGGCTGGGAAGGAGCATCCTGGTAATTACAGGCAGTCAGCCTGACCTGAGTGCCCAGCAAGGCCCTGGAGCAGTTTACATTGGGTCCATCAGGCAGCACTCCCAGCATGGCCAGGCTATCAGAGCCAGCCAGCAGGGCTTCAGGAGGGCTGGGCCGTGTGTGACCGAGCTGGCCTCCTGTCATGAGCAGGTGACCCTCCTGGTGGCTGCAGGAAGGGCTGTGGGTGTGTCGGGGTGGGCTCCAGCAGGCCTTTGGCACTGTCTGCCACAGCTCACTGCTGGAAAAGCTGCAGCCCAGGGCTGGGACAGGAGCACTCTGTGCTGGGCTCAGCCCTGGCTGCATGGCCGGGCCAGAGAGTGCTGGTGAGGGTGCTGCAGCCAGCTGGGGCCAGGCACCAGGGCTGTCCCTCAGGCTCTCTGCTGGGGCCAGCCCTGTTCAGTGTTTGCACTGACCACATGGATGAGGGGATTGAGGCTTCCATGAGTATATCTGCAGAGGACACTGAGCTGGGAGCTGTGTCCATCTGCTGGAAGGTAGCAGGGCTCTGCAGGGAGACCTGGAACTGTTGGATGCATGGGCAGAGCCCAGTGAGATCAAGTTTGATAAGCCCAAGTGGCGAGTCCTGCACTTTGGCCACAATCACCCCTGCGATGCCCCGGGCTGGGGACAGTGAGGCTGGACAGTGCCCAGGCAGAAAGGGACCTGGTGGCACTGGTCGACAGCAGGCTGAACATGAGCCAGCAGTGTGCCCAGGAGGCCAAGGAGGCCAATGGCTCCTGGCCTGGATCAGGAATGGTGTGGCCAGCAGGAGCAGGGAGGTGACCCTTCCCCTGTACCTGGCCCTGCTGAGGCCACACCTGGAGTGCTGTGTCCAGCTCTGGCCCCTCCGTTTGGGAAGGACCTTGAGACGCTGGAGCGCGTCCAGAGGAGGCAACGAGGCTGGAGAGGGGCTGGGAGCACAAACCCTGTGAGGAAGCACTGAGGGAGCTGGGGGTGCTCAGCCTGGAGAAAAGGAGACTCAGGGGTGACCTCATCACTCTCTACAGCTCCCTGAAGGGTGGCTGTGCTCAGCTGGGGTTGGGCTCTTTCTCCAGGCAGCACTGACAGAACCAGAGGACACAGCCTTGAGCTGCACCAAGGGAAATGTAGGTTGGATATTAGAAAAAAGTTTTTTTTTACATAAAGAGTGATAAAGAACTGGAATGGTTTGCCCAGGGAGGTGGTGGAGTCACCATCCCTGGATGTGTTTAAAAACAGACTGGATGTGGCGCTGGGTGCCGTGGTTTAGTTGAGTTGTCAGGGCTGGGTTGGACTCGAGGATCTTGGAGGTCTCTTGCAACCCAAGCCAGTGATTCTGTGACTGTGTGACCGCGGGCAGCCGCTGCCTCGGCGGCCTCAGCGCAGGGGGGACACGGGGGCACCCGGCACAAGGAACTCGCCAGAGCCCCCCCGCCCCTCACCGCGGCCCCTCCGCCCGCAGCGAGCCCCGAGCTGGGGCAGCGCCGACCGCGGGTCCCACCTGGGCTGGAGAGGAGAGGAGAGGAGAGGAGAGGTTGCTTCTGCCACAAAAAGACCATGTTAAGAACAAAAGCCCCACACTGTTGAAGCTGCTGAAGAAGTGCAGCCCTCAGGAAGCTGCTGCTGGGGGTCTCAGCGGGCCCCGGTGGCTGCTGCAGCCAGGGGAGGGGCAGGGCAAGACACATCACAACGCTGGCAGTGCTCAGGGTCTGTCAGCTTTGCAGGTCAGGCAGATCAAATGAATCCCAATTGTCAGCGATTTCCAGCACCTGCTATTTCTCCCCTCTTTTCCTGCAGGGATTTGACAGCTCCTGGTTTCCTCCCACAGAGCTGGAAAGCAAAATGCCCGCCTGCCCCATGGCCATCCCCGCTGCCTTCCACCGCTCCAGCCTTGTCCCTCTTTCTCTGCCCTTCCCTTGGCACCACTTTCTCCCCGCTCCTCTCCCTGCCAGTGGTCAGCATAGACATTTCACCCGCTGGCAGCAGCTGCCTCCTCTCCCTCGCTCCCATTTTGCCCACTCGGAGCTCCTGGAGCCACCTGCCCGCGGAGCCGGAGCCGCCGTGGGGCCGGGAATGGTGCAGGGAATGATGGCAGGGATTCTTGGGCTGGGCCGGGCCAGGTGCCCGGGGCCAGCAGAAGTGCTCTGTGCCTCTCCTGCTGCCCCTGGGCAGGCAACAGAACACAGCAGCAAAGGCTCGGGGCTCTCCAGAAAGGCAGCCAGAGATCTCTCACCCAGCATGGGCAGAACAGGCCCGGACTGGGGAAATTAAAATTCATTGCATTTATTATCGAACAAATCAGAGCAAGGCAATGAGAAGTCAGTGAAATGCTAAAAATGCACCTTCCCCACACTGTTCTCTCCTTCTTGGGCTTCACTTTACTCTGGCTTTCTCCCTGCAGAAGGAGTTGACTGAGAAAGCTTTGGGCAGCACTGAGGGTCTAAAAGGCAGAGCATCCATTCTGTAAACAAGCACAGGGCTGACAGTCATGGAGAGTCCCAGAGCTGTAATTTTTCCTTTTTCAGTCCTGTCATGGTTTGACGCTGGCCCAATGCCAGTGCCCCCATGAAAACCCATCTTCCCCTGGTGTCCGCTGTGAGATGTGATCAGAGACAGAGCAAAGCAGGCCTCCACTGGTGAACAAGAAAAAAACTTTATTATCACATAACTACAATAAAATTAACACACAGAGCAGAATGGAAACCTTTTAAACATTTCTCCTCCCCCCACTCAATTTCCACAGAATAACACAAAACCATTGATCTCTTCCCAGTCCATCACCCTTCAGATAATCAACTCAGTCCATCTCCACCCTTCCGACAATCACCTCTCATTTCATCGAGGAGAGAAGGAGCCCTCCTTGTGCCACAGGTTTCCCCTGGAAAAGCACACAGCCGAATCCAGCTGTGTTTCCCTGTCACTCAGCCATCGCCTTCGTGACTTCTTCCTTCCATGTTCAGTGCTCTCACCACTGCACATGGACCAGAGCTGCTTTTAGGGTTTCCCCTTTCAAGGATGCCTTGCCCAGTTCCAGGAGAAAACGACAGTCTCTCACCTCATTTTGGGACACCAGTCCCCCCCAATATTTCACCCCCTGGGGCCAAGGGGTCTCACCATCACTCATCACCTGTCATCTCCGCTCACATCGCTCCTTTGGCACCGCCTCCCCCTAAAATGCAGTCTCTGTATTACAGGAAAGGTTCTGTCCATGGCTATACAAGAAAAGTCCAGCCAAAAGCCACTCCATCATCTCCTCCACTTAGGATTTTCTCAACATCTCTCAGTCCTTCTTCACTTGCACAGCTCTCATCACACTTGCACATTTCCTCTTATCCGTTTCTCTCCTCCTTCGACTCCCGGAGGATCAGCATTTGCCAGGTTTCCACCGTCCCACAGAAGGGTTAAAATCACAGTCTCTGCTCATTCCGAACTCCCACACTAGCTCACCAGGGATTCTTCCCTTGTCGTCCCCCCTCTTCTCTTCCTCGGCCAGGCCAGTGCTTATCAAGTTTCACGATAGCACTGGCACCTCTCTCTCTCTCTCTCTCTCCCGAGGAGGGGGACTGCCCGCCACCTCTCTGAGTTCTTCCACCCTTCCATCTCTGTGGGGAACTCACTCTTATCCAAGCCATCGCCTCCCGTCTCTGCCCAAGGCTCCGGCCCACCTCCCTCAGCTCCCCAGCCCGCAGCTGGGCAGGGCAGGTCTGACCTCTCCATCCACCAGAACCAAGAAGAAAGTTCCCGTGGGAGTTCCTTGCTTTTAACCCCTGTGTTCTCAGAGGCGGATCCATATCCTCAATGGCCAAACCAGGTGCCAATATTCACATCTGAGCACCTATTGGTTTGACCACCACCACCTCCCAAAAACTCACTTCCTCTCAAACCACGACAAGTCCATTGTTGTATTTTTTTTGTATGGGTTTAATTAACCTTTAACATTTTAAAAGTGACGGTCCTTTCTCACTTCTTCCAAGGACAGTCCAAAAGTCTCACCTTCAGGCCAGTCTGTGATGATTTCCAAGAGCCCAGGGCCATTTGGATTCCCCAGTCTAGCTTGTTGTATAACGTTATAAATAACAAATCAGGTATTGGCTTTGACATTTATGTACTAACTTTTGTTTTACAAGTTATTACGGATCACAGAAACCCTGATATAGCACAAACTGGAATTACTGCTTTTGATACAGTGTAACCTGTCAGTTCATGTATGCTGCCTACAGCTTCTATAGTGATGTAATAGACTCTATCTTAGACCATAGCATAACAGAGACTGTGAAATGTTGAAGTGATCATTTAATGCAATTAACTCAGAAAATGGTGCAAAATAATGCAGTGATTTCCCACATTCGGGGACTGTCTTATCTGAAAGACAAGATAACGGAAACAGAAACCAGTGAACTGAGAAAAAAAAAATAATTTATTGACCTTTTGTACCAGGGACTGAAAATACAAGATAGAACCACAGTAATAAATAAAATATATTCATTTCATCAAGAATATGGCACAAAGACAAGGCAAAGTATCTTCAGCCATTGCACTGAAACAATTTGATCGGGTTAAATGTTAGCTGAGTAAACACACGAGTGCTACATCCACTGCCATCAGGGATATGTTGGCAGATGTTAACAGTGTTAGACATGCTACCCTTCACACTAGAGCAGCCACTGATTTTCTTTTACTAGCACACGGACACGGTTGTGAAGAATGTGAAAGGCTGTGTTGTATGAACCTGTCTGATCCTTCTGAAACCGTCCACAAAAGCACACAAAAGCTGAAAGATTTGACAGCTCAAATTAAAGAACAAGCTCAGTCCTAGTCAGATGATTTGATCCAAGAATGGAGCTGTGCACCTTAGCTAAAGGCACTTGGTCAGATGGGTCTGTACGTGTTGGGTGTTTTGGTAGTTGTACGAGTAGCAATGCCTCGCGTGTACTTCGGTGTGTGCGACAAACGAGGGACAGAAGGATCAAAGAAGTTTCTATCGCAGGGGAGAGAGGTAGGAAATGGATCCACAGAGAGCTCCTGAAATCTCACAGAGATGATGCATGAAGGTATAACATGGAGGAAGGTTTTGAATTCAGACCTTAGAAGCGATGAGACTTCTTCGAACAAGGGTGTGTCATTACTATCAGACACGACTTTGCCCTTGAAACGGACTAAACTCTCACAGCACCAAAATTGCTGTGCTGTAATATGGCAGTGCTGAGTGGGAGCAAAAAGATGCTTTAAGTAAGTAATAAGCAGATCTATTGCAGTAAAGCTACAAAATGCAAAGTAGTTAATAAATGACGCAGTTATGAAAGTTTGTTTTTGTATGAACTAAGAGGGGGAATTGTGAGAATCCATAAAATCAGAGGGTTTGGGAAAGCGGCAAAGGCAGGCCTCAGAGACAGCAGAGCTGTGATTAGAGCTAAGCAGGAGCCATGAGATACGTCAGCAGAAAAGTAAGGACAAATAGAACAATGGTCTGTGCATTAACGCTTGTCTAGAATAACTCCCTAAGCTGCAGGAAAGTCTATCCAGCAAGGTATTCGGGAGTTCTAAGCTTAATAATGGAGCTCTGTGCATGGTGTTTGAAGGCTTACAGGCAGGTATTGTATTCTAAATGAGCAAGCATTGATTTAACTGAAGGCACTTGTGCTTATAGTGGCTGGATAGAACCACTGACAGTGTGCTTTTGCTTTGTGTGATTGATCAAAAAACTTTTAAAGTAAGCTGTACCATTAAGTTCTTTGTCTGCTGGCTGGGATGTGAGCTGTTGGCATCTTCCCATTGTCATAACCATGTACCGAGAGTGATGCTGGAAAATGAAACAGCTCAAGGCAGGCTGCCAGCAGTCCTTTCCTGTTCGTGATTTGCACACAGCCCCCAGCCAGCGATAAAATGCAAAAACCAAAAGAAAATGTAACTTAAATCAATGTTTGAATATGTATAAACGATTAAGAACATGCATAGAGGTCTAAAATGTAACAGTACACAGAGTTTAAGTTAACCGTGTGCAAATGAACAAATAAACAAATATTGGATTTCATCCCATAATACAAATGTATATAAACTTCAAATTGTGAGCCATGTTTCTCACGCACAATGAGGGCAGTGCACTCCCTGCAGGCAGCATGGGTGGCAGGATGGATTGCAGAGACGTTTCCTTTGCAGCCCCAGCCCAGCGCTGGCTCTGGGGATGGACAGGCACTGAGGTGACCCTGAGAGGCAGTGCAAGGCACAGGGTGCAGCTGAGGAAGGACAGCCCTGGGCTGCGCTGAGAGGGGAAGCTGGCACTGCCCAGCGTGGAGAAGGTCCTTTCTGCAGCCCCCGTCACAGGGGAGCTTGGGCCTTGCTGCAGAGATACGGCCGCGGATTGGAGCAGAACTCGGTCCTGAAGTTATTCTCAGCCAGGTACACGCAGTCGGCATTGCCGAGGACAGGAACCCTGCAGGGAGGAGCAGAGGCAGCGCTGGCTGCCAGGGGAACACCTTGTGCCCCTGTCCGGCCAGGCCCTGCCCGGCTCCCCGGCACTCACCGGGAGCTGTAGCTGCTGCCGTCCCCCCAGTGCAGGCGCTGGCCCCGTCTGCGCAGCCCGAGCCAGTAATCGCCGTTCCCACAGAGGCGGAAGAGCAAATCCTGCCCGGGAGAGAGGAGTGGCAGCTGCCCCGGCCCCTCGGGGGGACACGTGCCCGGGGCTGCCCCCGCACGCCGGGGCTCCTTCCCTGCAAGGCCCCGGCCCGGGGCTGCACCCCCAGCCCTACGAGCCCCGAGCCCGGCCCAGGAGCACCCCCAGGCTGCCCTCAGCCAGCCCGCACCGCCCGCAGCCCCTCACTCACCATGGCCCCCTCATCCTTGGCAATGGCCAGGGAGGCCCCGAGCACGGAGCAGCGTTCCTGACCCTGCTCCCAGGTGCCGTAATCCCTTGAGAAGTAGTAGCAGACCCCATTGTAGCCAACCCAGCCAGGGGGACAGCCCAGAACCACAAGCGGAGTGGCAGCTGTCACTGGAGCCTGCGGAGCTGCAGGGGCAAGAGGAGAAGGTCTGAGCATTGCCCTGTGCAGGGAGCAGGGAGCCCGCTCTGCCCCGAGGGGCTGGGCCCAGGCTGCTGCCCCTGCCTTACCTGCCAGCACAGCCAAGGCCACCAGCAGAGCCAGCAGCAGCAGCAGCAGCAGCAGGATCAGCAGCGCCGTGCCCAAGGGATGGCGCCTGAGCCGTTCACCTGGAGCAGGAAAGAGCTGCTGGCTGCCAGAAGCAGAGCCGGCCCTGCAATCTGCTCAGCCCCTGCCCAGGGAGCACAGCAGGGAGCCCTCAGCCAGTGTGGCCCTCGCTCAGCTGGCAGCCAGAGAGCCCAGAGCCTGGGCACGGCCAGGGACACAGCTCTGGCCACAGCCAGGGACACAGCTGTGGGCACAGGCTGCAGCAGGAGAGCTGCACAGCCTTGGGGGCAGCTGGGGCTCTTGCTGCCAGCCACTGATGGGGCCCAGCAGAGCACCAGGCCTCGTCCACACCTCGGGAAACAGCCACACTCCTGCCAGCCCTGCCCTTGGGAGGGGACACTGGCCCCTGCCTAGAGGCCCCAGCGGTGGCCCTGCACTCACCCAGGAATCTTCTGAGGTCCCTTTTGTGTTCGTTGCCGGTTGCTGATGTGCCCTGGGCAGCCAGGGGCTTCCTCACACTCCCATCCCTGCTGCAGAATCCACTCTCCACATCTTCACTCACTGCGCGCTCACAAGGGGCATCCCCTTGCTTGTGCTGAGAGGCTTCTTGTGCCCCAGGCAAGAGTGGAACCCCGGCTGCCGGTCTGTCCTGGAGGTGCTGGGGCTCCTTCTCAAGCCCATGAATAGAGCAGGATTCACTCTCCTCCTCCTCACAGCCAGAATCACTCTCCTTGGAACAATCAGCACCTTGCTCCCGACACATCAGGAGTGCTGGCAAAGCCTTTGGGAGCTCGGCCTCGGGAGCAGCTTTACAGCGGCGCTGGTGGCACCCTGCAAGGGACACGATGAGCGGTCAGTGCTGCTGCCGGCCCTGCGGGAGCCCGAGGCTCGGCAGGGCGGTGGCAGCTCCGGCTGCGCTGTCCCCGCTGCCCAGAGTTGCGGCAGCAGCAGCGGCGGAGCCAAGCGCAGCCTCCGGGAGCTCGGCGGTGCCCGCAGCCCCGGCCCCTGGGGCTCTGCAGCCGCTGCAGCCCCCAGCTCCGTGCCGGGACAGGCGCTGACAGCGCCTGCGAGCTGCCGCCTGCTGCTGGCCCAGGGCAGCTGCGGCTCGGAGTCCGCCTGCCCAGGGCCGAGAAGCAGCAGCCCCGGGCTGCTGACCATCGTGCCCCGCATTCCCTGCCCCGCCGCCTTGCAGCGCGGCCACCCCGGGCTCCCTGCCTGAGAACTCCCTGAAGGGTGGATGGGGTCAGGTGGGGTTGGTCCCTTTCTCCAGATAGCAACTGACAGCACAAGAGGACACAGTGTTAAGCTGCACCAAGGGAAATAGAGGTTGGATATTAGGAAAAAAGGTTTTTACACAAAGGGTGATAAAGTACTGTTGTCGCAGCCCCCCAGCTGGGTAATGGTTAGCATTGACTCCATGATTCACGAAGGCTGATCAGTCACTTTATAATTCTACACTCATTAAGAAATCCATCACCCTTACAGTCAGTCACCATACAGGTGGACCTAACTGGTCCTCCACTACAAACACCATCACCACTGGCTAATTATGAAACCACCTTTTGGTAAACAAATCTCCATAACACATTCCACAAGTTCAAAGCAACAGGTGCAGCAAGTCAAGATAAGAATTGTCATTCTTTTCTTTGATCTTCTCAAAGCCTAGCCCAGGACAATGCCCGGGAAAGTTATGTGTTGCTTTCTGTGGCCAGAGAGCTGCTGCCACCAAGCACTGGAGTGGCCTGCCCGGGGAGGTGGAGGAGTCACTATTCTTGGAAGTGTTTAAAAACAGACTGGATGTGGCACTGAGTGCCGTGGTTTAGTTGAGTTGTCAGGGCTGGGTTGGACTCGAGGATCTTGGAGGTCTCTTGCAACCCAAGCCAGTGATTCTGTGATTGTGTGACCGCGGGCAGCCGCTGCCTCGGCGGCCTCAGCGCAGGGGGGACACGGGGGCACCGGCACAAGGAACTCGCCAGAGCCCCCCCGCCCCTCACCGCGGCCCCTCCGCCCGCAGCGAGCCCCGAGCTGGGGCAGCGCCGACCGCGGGTCCCACCTGGGCTGGAGCCGCTCCGAGCTCCGCCGCCGCCTCGCCGGGCTCCGGGTGCCGCCGCCGCTCCGCAATGACCCGAACGCGGGGTTCGCCACCGCTCCCATCCCGGCCAGACTCCGCGGGCACTCGGGCTGACTCGGGCTGGTGCCGCAGCACAGAACCGGCGAGCACTGGAGCTCACTCCAGCCGGTGCCGCGGTACAGAGCCGCTGTGGGAGCGGCTTTTGCCGGTTTGCCCAATCCCGCGTGGGGAAGCAGCGAGGGCCGGGCAGGAGAGCGGGGACGGGAGCAGCGAGCGAGGGGCAGGGCCGGGCAGGGCGCGTCATGGAAATCACCGGAGCCGTTTCGCTTTCATGTACCAGAGTGACTCCCGGTTCCACTTTTGGGAACCAGAGTCAGGGGCATATTCAGAAAAAGAAACGCGAAAGGAGAAGTCAGGACACTCCTGTCCTGCAAAAACCTTGGTAAGAAAAAGGGCCCCACTCTGTTTGCGCTGGTCGAGAACGGCAGCCCCGGGGAAGCTGCTTCTGGGGCTCTCAGCAGTGCATTATCCCAGGGATTCTTGGGGTGAGTTGGGCCGGGCCAGGCCAGGTGCCCCGGGCCAGCAGAAGCGCTCTGAGCCTCTCCTCTTCCCCCCGGCCCGGCCACCTCCTGGCGGCCCCACACCCGCCCTGCGAGCTGCCGCCTGCTGCTGGCCCAGGGCAGCTGCGGCTCGGAGTCCGCCTGCCCAGGGCCGAGAAGCAGCAGCCCCGGGCTGCTGACCATCGTGCCCCGCATTCCCTGCCCCGCCGCCTTGCAGCGCGGCCACCCCGGGCGCCGGCACGGCCGCTGGGGCTCCCTGCCTGCGAACGGGGGCACCTGGCACAAGGAACTCGCCAGAACCCCCCCGCCCCTCACTGCGATCCCCTCCGCCCGCAGCGAGCCCCGAGCTGGGGCACAACCGATCACGGGTCGCACCTGGGCTGCAGCCGCCTCCGAGCTCCGCAGCCGCCGCGCCGGGTGCTGCTGGTGCTGCCGCTACCGCTACCGCTGCCCCCATCGCTCCGGCGAGGTCCCAACTGTGAGCACGGCCCGGGAAACGGCAGTTTATATAGGGAAGTCAGAGGGGGAGCGATTTTGGCTGTGTTGCGCAACCAGCGGGCGGACAAGCACCCACGCGAGGCTCCCACGGCGGACCGGGAGCGCTGTTTTGAGCCGCGGCCGGCGGCCGTGTCTCCCGGCGCTCCCCGCTGCCTGTCCCGGGATCGGTGGTGTCACCGCTCGGGCGCCTCGCACTGGGCGCCACTGCCCCCCGGGCATCTGCCATCCCGCTTGGGATCGGAAGCCGAGTCCCTGTGGCTGGGCTGAGCGCGATGCAAACCCGCTGTGGGTGTCGGAACGGCCCGCGCGGGGCTGCCCCGGCCCATCCCGAGCCCCGGGCCGCTCGCAGCTCGGCTTTCCCCGCTCGCAGCCGCCCCTCGCTGCCGCCGGCGCTCTCCCCGCTCCCGGGGCTCGGCTGTGCCCGGCGCGGCGGCTCCGGCTGCCCCCGGGCCACCTCCCTGCCCCCCGGGGCATCTGCCCGAAGGGCTCTGCCTGCCCCTGCTTACTGAAACCGCACGCTTCCTGTGTTAGAATGCCGTAAAAATGTGCTGAAATTCTTTTCTAAAGTTAACCTTCTGCTTTTCGTGAACTCTGATTCCTCTGAGAATTGTTACTGGAGAGATTCAAAGCGGTTAATGCGGTGCCTCATTATTATTATTATTATTATTATTACTATTATTATTATTATTATTATTGTCATTATCTTTATGTGCAGCACAACACGATCTAACTTCTTGAATAGAAATGCTGATAACATTTCCCATATGCCATTACACTAAATACAACCTTGAGAAGCTCCCGGTTTGTTGGACAGGTTTCCAAATTCTGCGCTGTTGTTTCTCTTGGTAAAATTGCACTTTAAAAGGTCTTAGTAAATTTATGGTTCCATAAAATTTGCGCCTACCATGAGTTTTTCTCAATGTTAAATTGCATAGGGTCAACGTATTTGTCACACTTCTCTAATCCCTCCAGTTAATCCATCATGCCATTATTTCAACCATGCCTTATTAATATTTTCAGTGCCTTTTGGTATTAACAACAGCAGAATCAGTTAAATTTTGTAGTATCCAGAGCTTTTAAGGATATAGATTGTTAGTTGGGTTCTGTTTTATTTGAATACGATTTAATGTTGGTGAGATTAAGCAAAGTTAGATCTGAGTAATGCTATGTTTTATTGCTCTGTGGAGTCATTTTGGTTAAGAGTCATTTATGTCAAGGTCGATTTCTGTCAGGTTTGAGCGTTGCTGAGCTTGGACAAGGTCAAGTTTCAGTCTTCTTCACTTTAAGTCTTTTCATGTTCTATTCCAGTTTTATAAGATCTATTTTTATTCAGCATTGGAGAGGTCAACTTTAGGTTCTTTTAAGTGTACCTCTAATACTACTGATGTAACAGTGAATTACAATGCAATTAATTTCAATTCCTACGTTAATTTTGTTTAAATATGTCTGTTTACATTGCAAGATGTAGTTATTTTCTTCTAGAGATAAGACAGGTCCAACTGAAGCAGCAGCGATGAAGCACTGATAAACACCTGCTGTTGGACAGAAGCAGACACAGTTTGCTGAGCCCTCGATCCTCTCCCAGCTCCCACAGGTGTCAGAGCTGCACTGCCCAACAGGATCAGTCACTGGGATCTCTTCTGTTTTATCTCCCACAGCTAACACAGGACAGTGGCTGCTTGTTCTGCAGGATGCTGTTACCCACTGGGAGCTGTTCAGAGTTTCACTGCTGTGGACACATGAATGCTGCAAGAATATTGTCCCAAATTCCTGAGGCGGTTCCTGCTGATCCATTGCTCCCATCACGGGGATTCACTGATTTTTATAACAGGCATTGTTCATAAGGTGTCATTGCCTTGTTTATAACTGGCTTTTCACAATCTTTGGCATGTCTTTGTGTGACTGTCTACAAGACACGTGTCCCTGTGGGCTCTGTCTGTTCTGCTCTCCAGCTGCAGGTGCATCTCTTTGAACAGGCTGTCTGCAGCCCTTCCCTGCACTGCCTGCTCAGCCTGGAGTCCCTTCTCTTGTTCCAGCAGGGCTGCTGGGCCTCGGCCCAGGGCTGGCTCATGGTTTCCTGTGGTTTCAGAGCTCCAGGATGAGATCCCTGGGCTCTGTCCAAAGCCTCTCCTGAGCTGAGGCTCCTGTGCTCTTTGCCGCCCCTTTTGTGGCACATCCTTGTGGGACAGGGCTGTGAGCTGCTGAGGGCAAGGCTGCTTCTGCTCTGTGCCAATCAGACACAGCCCAGGAATTTCCACAGGAGCACTCCAGCAGTTTGCTGTGCTTGGGGCATCTCACAGCTGCTGTTCCTGACAGACTTGCTTTTAGGGTGTGTGAGGGAGACCCTCCCAGTGAGGGTCTGGGCTCTGGCCGGGCCCTGGCTGGACCTGCTTGGAAAATGGCCAACAAACCCAGATATTTTCTGTTTCAAAACACTCTTCAAGCCTCTTTGGCTTGGCAATTTGACCCTCTGACAATAGGACAGCTGGATCTGTTTTTAAAGGGAGCTTGGACACCTTTCCTGGGAATGGCTCTCCAGGTCCTCTCTGAAACAAGGTTGTTCAGCTGCTGCAGGCTCTGGGTGATGGTGCAGTGTTTAAGACATTGATAATCATCCAATTTCACATTGAATGTGTTAATAATTGTAGGAATGTGCCCCCTATGGACAGAGTGACAGAACCTTCCTCTGTCCCCCAAAAAGGAAAGAGCCCAGAACTTTCTCCTGGTGATCAGGTAGAAAAGTCACTGATAGGATCTTGGGGACTTCACCTCAAGTTTGGGGACAGCTAATTGGCCATAAGCCTAAAGGTCCCGCCTGGGCCATTGAGTAGAAAAGCACAGAACAAAGAAGCCAAATCGCTTTTGTGAGGTGTCTTTACCAGGAGCACAAGCTTGTGGCACCTGGATCGCTTTGAGTTTGTTATTTTGCCTTTATTAAACCTTTTTTGTTCCTGACGCTGTCACATCAGCCTCCTGCTCCTTTTATGCCTCCTGATGAAAGCTGAGCTATTCTGGGGTGTAACATTGGGGTGTTGGGAGCTCATCAGAGCAGCTTGAAACCCCCCGGGCAAAACGCTACATTGTGGCGCCCGAACAGGGACAGGTTTTTCTCCTATTGAGAGGAACAGTCTGGGAATATTTTGACTGCCCTCAGTCAAAATTAGGCAATTTTCCTTGGTATTTGCGTTTTTGGAGAAGCAGGCCTGCACCTGGTTTTTGTTGTGAAAAGAAAACCCAGGAAAAGGGGTGTGAGTTCTGAGGGAGACTCTCACCAAAGCCTCCGGCCGGTGACAGGAGGCTGGAACCAGACACGGGGACCGAGTTTGTCGGCAACGCCTGAGAGGAATGCCCGTCTGCCAAGCGGACATAGGGTACGAAATCGGCTCTGGGATATACCACGGGGACAACTGAGAACGACCTCGGTGAGTGAAATATGAAAACACAGTTGTCATTAGTTGAGCAGGAAATTAATTTTTATTTGAACTATAAGCTAGAAATCCAAGATGTGAAGTTTGAGAAGAAACAGCTTAAAAAGCTGATTAGATGGGTTTTCCAGGAGTTTCCAGAGGTAGAGGAGTCTCAAAGGCTCACTCCAGTATTCTGGGACAGAGTGGGATTGAAATTATATAATATGCAAAAGAATAAGAAGTCCAGCTTAAAGCTGCGTCCAGTATTCAGGACGGTGTTACAACTTGTCACTGATTTATCTGAGAAAGAGGCGAGAGACGCCCAGGGGCGGGAGAGCAGACACAGCAGCCAGCAGCAGCAGCAGAGGACCAAGCATCAATGCAGAAGACAACAGATCAGGACATCTCAGCAGTGGAGAAAGCAGGACTAACAGTAGCAAAGGAAAAAATACAGACATTTCCTCCTTGGAAATATTTAGGATACAGGATCACAGAACAAACAGTAACTCCGCAGCCACTCCAGCTAAGGACAAATCCAAGGACACTGAATGAAGTACAGCAGCTAGTAGGGACTCTGAACTGACTTCGTCCACTACTAGGCATTACAAATCAGGACTTAGATCCTCTGTCAGATTTATTGAAAGGAGACACAGCTTTAAACTCACCCCGAGAATTCAACAAAGAAGCCCAACATGCCTTAGACAAAGGGATGAGAGCCGTCCAGTCACGCCAGGCTCACCGATATAACCCTAACTTGTCTTTTTTGTTTGCAGTTTTAGGAGAGAATCCACAGCTTCACAGTTTAATATTCCAGTGGGATCTAGAGAAGAAGGACCACCTGATAATCTTAGAGTGGGTCTTCCTATCTCGTCACCTGGGTAAAACTACAACAACTTGCCCTGAAATTATTTCACAATTGATTATCAAAGCTAGATCTTGAATGCTTTCCCTTGCAGGAAAAGATTTTGCAGGAATCTTCCTCCCTGTCAAATCCAGTTATTTGGAATGGTTAATTCAATATTCAGAACTCATGAAACTTGCTTTAGAAAATTTCACAGGGAAAATTTCAGTCAGTTGTCCCAAGCATGAGCTATTAAGTTCATCATTAAAATTGATTCATAAGCCTTTAAGAAGCCATGCACCCTTAGAGGCTATCACATTTTTTACAGATGGTTCTGGGAAGTCTAAAAAATCTGTGATTGCCTGGCAAAATCCAGACACAAAACAATGGGAATCAGATATTGAGGAAGTAGTTGGTTCTGCACAGATTGCAGAATTAGCAGCTGTTGTACATGTATTCTCAAAATTCACATTTCCATTTAATTTAGTAACAGATTCCATTTATGTTGCAGGTGTAGTGGAGAGAGCAGAAGGATCTCTGCTGAAGGAAGTTTCAAATGCTCAGCTATACAGTCTGCTCAAAAAACTAATCCTATTTCTTTCAATTTGACAGGAACCTTATTTTGTCCTAGCAGAAGGCAATGCCATGGCTGATCTGCTAGCCATGCCAATCCAGCACATGCTCCCTAATGTCATTGAACAAGCCAGAATGAGCCATGCCTTTTACCATCAAAATGCACCTGCTCTAGTAAGAACGTTTAACATCTCTCAGAATCAGGCCAAAGCAATTGTTCAGTCATGTCCAGATTGCCAGAAATTGGCCATACCAGCAAATGCAACAGGAGTAAACCCTCGAGGCTTAAACAGCCTGCAGATATGGCAAACAGACAGCACTCAATATCAGTCATTTGGACGATTCAAACACATACATGTATCGATAGACACATTCTCAGGAGCAATTTTTGCTTCTGCACACCAAGGAGAAAAAAGCAGAGAGGTGATCAAACATTTCTTACAAGCATTTGCATCCCTAGGTGTTCTTCAGGAAGTCAAAATGGACAATGGACCAGCCTACATCTCTAACAAACTACAGGAATTTTTCAGAACTTGGGGTATCAAGCATACCACAGGTATTCCACACTCTTCCACAGGTCAATCTATTGTAGAAAGAGCACACAGGTCACTAAAAATGATTCTTGAAAGACAAAAAGGAGGGACAGAAATGCTTTCTACAATACAGAGGCTGAATAAAGCTATATATGTTTTTAACTTTTTAAATAATTCTTTTATGGAGCAGGTACTGCCAAAATTCAGACATTTCAGCAACACCAGCCAAGCAAAGCTCAAGGAAAGGCCACCAGTCTTCATCAAGGATCCAGAGACAGGACAGATTTCAGGATCCTATCCTCTTGTGACTTGGGGACGGGGGTTTGCATGTGTCTCTACAAACACAGGTCTTCGGTGGATCCCTGCAAAGAATGTCAAACCACAGGTGCAGCCGATCCGAGAGCAGCAGACAGCACCAGAAGCAGAATGCACAGACAACTGAGAGACTGCTGGAAGCAAAGACTGTTTTTTAAGTTTGCACATGTTAAAATTGTTTACAAGAGAGTTTTGCACTGAAAAAGTTCTGTAATTGTTGTTACAGTGTTAAAAAAGATGTTAACCTACCTCTATGTGCAAATCATACACAGCCAGGAATTTGAAGCTTACCTGGGAAAAACACTTGACCAAAGTTGAAACAGAAGATTAGGACCAAATTTAAAAAATTATTGGCATAACTACAAATTACTGACGAGAATGAGAATTTTCAATTCACATTTCCTCCTCTTTCTTTTAAATGAAAAGAAGAGGTGAGGTGTAGGAATGTGCCCCCTATGGACAGAGTGACAGAACCTTCCTCTGTCCCCAAAAAGGAAAGAGCCAGAACTTTCTCCCAGTGATTAGGTAGAAAAGTCACTGATAGGACCTTGGGGACTTCAAGTTTGGGGACAGCTAATTGGCCATAAGCCAAAAGGTCCCGCCTGGGCCATTGAGTAGAAAAGCACAGAACAAAGAAGCCAAATCGCTTTTGTGAGGTGTCTTTACCAGGAGCACAAGCTTGTGGCACCTGGATCGCTTTGAGTTTGTTATTTTGCCTTTATTAAACCTTTTTTGTTCCTGACGCTGTCACATCAGCCTCCTGCTCCTTTTATGCCTCCCAATGAAAGCTGAGCTATTCTGGGGTGTAACGTTGGGGTGCTGAGAGCTCATCAGATCAGCTCGAAACCCCCCGGGCAAAACGCTACACTGGCTCTATGTGTACACTCTGTTTTTGTAAGGAGAAGAATTTGCCTCTACATATAAGTTTGCCAAAAGATGGATGTAAAGTTGCGTACAGTGATTTCCATCAAATTTAGCAGTGTTTATGTTTCCACTAAATCCCCACAAACAGGGGCATCTGCAATGGCTGTGACCCACTGCAGCTCTAACCCACGTTCCCTGGAACCTGCTGCCACCAGAGCGGGGAGCTGGGCCAAGTGCTGAACCTCTCTGGGGCTGCAGGGCTTCCTGGGCCACGCAGCTCCCTCGTGCCAGCAGCGGTGGGTGACTGCTTGAACACTCAGTTACCCTTTCAGATAATGAACCATTTGAGGCTGGGCTATGGACACTGCCTGCAGTGTTAACCCCTCAGTGGGGAGGTCCCTTGCAGGTGCTGCTCAGCACTGAATGGGCTGTGCCAGCCACAGAGCGAGAGCGGAGACACGGCAACAGAGTTAAAGGCTGGAGAAAGAACCCAAAGGATAGACTGGAACAGCCAGAGCGGGTCAGAGACAACCAAAGAAGCTCAAAGGTTTCCCAAAAGCGGAGCCCAGCTTCCAGCCAGCTTGAAGATTGTTTTACCTAACACTTTAGGTGGGGAGTTTGAGCTGTATCATTTATTGGTGTAATTGTGCTGTTGTAATAGATGAGAATCACAAGCATCTGTGGAGGGGAAGTACACAGGGAACCATCAGAGGCATTGGGGTGGTTCCCTTAAGGACCAACAAGTAGAGTGAAACAAGAAATAAAGGACAAGACCAGGTTGGGCCCTGTGTTCAGCACCGAGAAGATTCCACAGCCCTGCTGCGGGCAGCAAGCCCGTGGGCACGGTGAGGTGGGGGCAAGAAAGCCACCCCAGAGCTCTGTCATTCCTCAGCTGTCTTTTAATGCAACAGGAACCAGAAGGCAAGACTGAGCTGGCCTCTGTACTCACCACTAAGATCCACCTGCTATGAGTTAAGAGACAGCTATTCCATGTAAGTTAGGAGAAGTTTTGTAGATGTGCAGTGCTGTGACTGTAATGTGTCCCCCCAGAGTCCCCTGTCCCTCCCCTTGCAGCAGCCTCAGCAGTCAGGGCATTTGGGCAGGGCCGGCTCAGTGCCAGCAGGGCCACAGGACAGCACCTGAGCTGCAGTCAAGGTGTCAGGAAGTGATCTCCAGCAGGGCAGGGCACAGGAGGAGCTGACTGACCAAACTTTGGGAGGGGCTGGGGGCATAAAAGGCAGAGCATCCACTTTGTAAACGCGCACGAGGCCAACAGTCCCAGAGAGCCTCAGTGCTGTTAATTTTCCTTATTCAGTCCCTTGTTCTATTTTTTGTTAAGGTTTAATAAACTTGTAAAATTTTAAAACTGAAGGTCGTTCCTCACATCTTCCAAGGAGAGGCCAAAAGTCTCACCTTCAGGCCAGTCTGTGATGATTTCCAAGAGCCCAGGGCGATTTGGATTCCCCAGTCTAGCTTGCTGTATAATGTTATAAATAACAAATATAGGTATTGGCTTTGGCATTTATGTACTAACTTTTGCTTTGCAATTTCTTATTGATCACAAAAATCCTGATAGTGCAGTTAGTAATTACTGCTTTTGATACAGTATAACCTGCCAGTTTATGTATGTACTGTATAGACTTTAAAAACAGTGTAGTCATAGATACTATCTTAGACTGTAGCACAACAGAGACTGTGAAATCTTGGAATGATTTCTTCATGTAACCAACTCAGAAAATGGTGTAAAAGAATTAAGTAATTTCCCACATTCGAGGATTTTCTCATCAGAAAGACAAGATAATGGAAAAAAAATCAGAGCATGAAAAAACAATATTTTATGGACCCTCGTTATGAGGGAGTGAAAATACAAAAAGAGAACCACAAGAAAAAAAGAAAATATATTAGTTTATTGTACAAAATAGCCTAACGCAAGTCATAACTTAAAAACTAGCAAAACATGATAGAAATTCACTGTTACACTTGAATTATTAAAAACTTGATAAACATGCATGCTCCATGTCACTGCACACAGAATATCATTCAAGTTACCTATGAGCAAAAAGCCAAGTATGCCAGGATGGGATTTTAACGCTTAACAGACTCTTATAAAAAGAGTAAATACTGAGCCGTGTCTCTCTCACATAATGAGGGCACTGCACACCCTGCAGGCAGCATGGGTGGCAGGATGGATTGCAGAGACGTTTCCTTTGCAGCCCCAGCCCAGCGCTGGCTCTGGGGATGGACAGGCACTGAGGTGACCCTGAGAGGCAGTGCAAGGCACAGGGTGCAGCTGAGGAAGGACAGCCCTGGGCTGCGCTGAGAGGGGAAGCTGGCACTGCCCAGCGTGGAGAAGGTCCTTTCTGCAGCCCCCGTCACAGGGGAGCTTGGGCCTTGCTGCAGAGATACGGCCGCGGATTGGAGCAGAACTCGCTCCTGAATTTATCGTCAGCCAGGTACACGCAGTCGGAATTGCCGAGGACAGGAACCCTGCAGGGAGGAGCAGAGGCAGCGCTGGCTGCCAGGGGAACACCTTGTGCCCCTGTCCGGCCAGGCCCTGCCCGGCTCCCCGGCACTCACCGGGAGCTGTAGCTGCTGCCGTCCCCCCAGTGCAGGCGCTGGCCCCGTCTGCGCAGCCCGAGCCAGTAATCGCCGTTCCCGCGGAGGCGGAAGAGCAAATCCTGCCCGGGAGAGAGGAGTGGCAGCTGCCCCGGCCCCTCGGGGGGACACGTGCCCGGGGCTGCCCCCGCACGCCGGGGCTCCTTCCCTGCAAGGCCCCGGCCCGGGGCTGCACCCCCAGCCCTACGAGCCCCGAGCCCGGCCCAGGAGCACCCCCAGGCTGCCCTCAGCCAGCCCGCACCGCCCGCAGCCCCTCACTCACCATGGCCCCCTCATCCTTGGCAATGGCCAGGGAGGCGTTCTGCTTGGAGCAGCATTCCTGACCCTGCTCCCAGGTGCCGTAATCCCTTGAGAAGTAGTAGCAGACCCCCTTGTGCCAAATCCAGTCGAAGGGACAGCCCAGAACACACTGTGGAGTGGCAGCTGTCACTGGAGCCTGCGGTGCTGCAGGGGCAAGAGGAGAAGGTCTGAGCATTGCCCTCTGCAGGGAGCAGGGAGCCCGCTCTGCCCCGAGGGGCTGGGCCCAGGCTGCTGCCCCTGCCTTACCTGCCAGCACAGCCAAGGCCACCAGCAGAGCCAGCAGCAGCAGCAGGAGCAGCAGGATCAGCAGTGCCGTGCCCTCGGGATGGCGCCTGAGCCGTTCACCTGGAGCAGGAAAGAGCTGCTGGCTGCCAGAAGCAGAGCCGGCCCTGCAATCTGCTCAGCCCCTGCCCAGGGAGCACAGCAGGGAGCCCTCAGCCAGTGTGGCCCTCGCTCAGCTGGCAGCCAGAGAGCCCAGAGCCTGGGCACGGCCAGGGACACAGCTCTGGCCACAGCCAGGGACACAGCTGTGGGCACAGGCTGCAGCAGGAGAGCTGCACAGCCTTGGGGGCAGCTGGGGCTCTTGCTGCCAGCCACTGATGGGGCCCAGCAGAGAACCAGGCCTCGTCCACACCTCGGGAAACAGCCACACACCTGCCAGCCCTGCCCTTGGGAGGGGACACTGGCGCCTCCCTAGAGGTCACAGGGGTGGCCCTGCACTCACCCAGGAATCTTCTGAGGTCCCTTTTGTGTTTGTTGCCGGTTGCTGATGTGCCCTGGGCAGCCAGGGGCTCCCTCACACTCCCATCCCTGCTGCAGAATCCACTCTCCACATCTTCACTCACTGCACGCTCACAAGGGGCATCCCCCTGCTTGTGCCGAGTGGCTTCTTGTGCCTCAGGCAAGAGTGGAACCCCGGCTGCCGGTCCGTCCTGGAGGCGCTGGGGCTCCTTCCCAACTCCAGGAGTAGAGCAGCATTCACTCTCCTCCAGCTCACAGTCAGAATCACTCTCCTTGGAACAATCAGCACCTTGCTGCCGACCCATCAGGAGCGCTGGCAAAGCCTTTGGGAGCTCGGCCTCGGGAGCAGCTTTACAGCGGCGCTGGTGGCACCCTGCAAGGGACACGATGAGCGGTCAGTGCTGCTGCCGGCCCTGCGGGAGCCCGAGGCTCGGCAGGGCGGTGGCAGCTCCGGCTGCGCTGTCCCCGCTGCCCAGAGTTGCGGCAGCAGCAGCGGCGGAGCCAAGCGCAGCCTCCGGGAGCTCGGCGGTGCCCGCAGCCCCGGCCCCTGGGGCTCTGCAGCCGCTGCAGCCCCCAGCTCCGTGCCGGGACAGGCGCCGACAGCGCCTGCGAGCTGCCGCCTGCTGCTGGCCCAGGGCAGCTGCGGCTCGGAGTCCGCCTGCCCGGGGCCGAGAAGCAGCAGCCCCGGGCTGCTGACCATCGTGCCCCGCATTCCCTGCCCCGCCGCCTTGCAGCGCGGCCACCCCGGGCTCCCTGCCTGAGAACTCCCTGAAGGGTGGATGGGGTCCGGTGGGGTTGGTCCCTTTCTCCAGATAGCAACTGACAGCACAAGAGGACGCAGTGTTAAGCTGCTCCAAGGGAAATAGAGGTTGGATATTAGGAAAAAAGGTTTTTACACAAAGGGTGATAAAGTACTGTTGTCGCAGTCCCCCAGCTGGGTAATGGTTAGCATTGACTCCATGATTAACAAAAGTTGAGCAGTCACTTTATAATTCTACACTCATTAAGAAACCCATCACCCTTACAGTCAGTCACCATACAGGTGGACCTAATTGGTCCTCCACTACAAACACCATCACCACTGGCTAATTATGAAACCACCTTTTGGTAAACAAACCTCCATAACACATTCCACATGTTCAAAACAACAGGTGCAGCAAGTCAAGATAAGAAGTGCTTGTCATTCTTTTCTCTGATCTTCTCACAGCCTAGCTCAGTACAATGCCCGGGAAAGTTATGTGTTGCTTTCTGTGGCCAGAGAGCTGCTGCCACCAAGCACTGGAGTGGTCTGCCCGGGGAGGTGGAGGAGTCACTATCCTTGGAAGTGTTTAAAAACAGACTGGATGTGGCACTGAGTGCCGTGGTTTAGTTGAGGTGTCAGGGCTGGGTTGGACTCGAGGATCTTGGAGGTCTCTTGCAACCCAAGCCAGTGATTCTGTGATTCTGTGACCGCGGGCAGCCGCTGCCTCGGCGGCCTCAGCGCAGGGGGGACACGGGGGCACCGGCACAAGGAACTCGCCAGAGCCCCCCCGCCCCTCACCGCGGCCCCTCCGCCCGCAGCGAGCCCCGAGCTGGGGCAGCGCCGACCGCGGGTCCCACCTGGGCTGGAGCCGCTCCGAGCTCCGCCGCCGCCTCGCCGGGCTCCGGGTGCCGCCGCCGCCGCCCCGCAATGACACGAACACGGGGTTCGCCACCGCTCCCATCCCGGCCAGACTCCGCGGGCACTCGGGCTCACTCCAGCTGCTGCCACAGCACAGAGCCGGCGAGCACTGGAGCTCACTCCAGCCGGTGCCGCAGCTCCGAGCCGCTGTGGGAGCGGCTTTTGCCGGTTTGCCCAATCCCGCGCGGGGAAGCAGCGAGGGCCGGGCAGGAGAGGGGGGACGGGAGCAGCGAGCGAGGGGCAGGGCCGGGCAGGGAAATCCCCGGGGTGGTTACGCTCTCTTGTACCGAAGTGACTTCCGGCGCCATTGTGGCAGAGTCAGGGGCATATTCAGAAAAAGGAACGCGAAAGAAGTCAGGTCACTCCTGTCCTGCAAAAACCTTGGTAATAAAAAGCGCCCCACTCTGTTTGCGCTGGTCGTGAACGGCAGCCCCGGGGAAGCTGCTTCTGGGGCTCTCAGCAGTGCATTATCCCAGGGATTCTTGGGGTGAGTTGGGCCGGGCCAGGCCAGGTGCCCGGGGCCAGCAGAAGCGCTCTGAGCCTCTCCTCTTCCCCCCGGCCCGGCCGCCTCATGGCGGCCCCACACCCGCCCTGCGAGCTGCCGCCTGCTGCTGGCCCAGGGCAGCTGCGGCTCGGAGTCCGCCTGCCCAGGGCCGAGAAGCAGCAGCCCCGGGCTGCTGACCATCGTGCCCCGCATTCCCTTGCCCGGCAGCGCTTTGGGCTCCGAGGCGCGTTCAGGTTCGTGCCGTGCACGGACACCTCCCGCCCGCCCGAGCAGCGGCCCGGAGCCCGCTGCCGCACGGCCGGGAAGTGTCCCGGGCACGGAGCAGCCGCCTCCGTCCCAGCGAGAGCAGCCGGCGGGAGCCATCGCTGCCGCGGCACCGGCTCGGCCCCGGCCATCCGGGCACGGGGGACACCGCGGGCAGCCGCTGCCTCGGCGGCCTCAGCGCAGGGGGGACACGGGGGCACCCGGCACAAGGAACTCGCCAGAACCCCCCCGCCCCTCACCGCGGCCTCTCCGCCCGCAGCGAGCCCCGAGCTGGGGCAGCGCCGACCGCGGGTCCCACCTGGGCTGGAGCAGCGCCGACCGCGGGTCCCACCTGGGCTGGAGCCGCCGCCGTGCGGGAATGACACGACCGGCAAAACAAACACCGGCGCCACGTGACCCGCCTGAAGCACGTTCGGGCGCTGCCGCCGCACTTATAAATAAGTAGCGGTGTGGATGGAGGTGGGGTTTCGCCAGTTGGACCAATCAGCGTGCGGGAAAGCAGTGAATGGCGGCGAGCAGGAGGCGGAGATGAGACCCGCCCCGCCTCGCCCCGCCCCTTTCCTTCCCAACCTGCCCTCCCCTACCTCACCTCACCGCACGTGACCGCACCTCACGTCACCTCGCTGTTGAGGCGGTGGTGCTCCTGCTCCGAGGAAGCCGTGCTGAAAAGAAACTCCGAACGGGCGAACAGCTCATGAAGAAGCGCAGCCCCGGGGAAGCCGCTTCTGGGGCTCTCAGCAGTGAATTATCCCAGGGATTCTTGGGCCGGGCCAGGCCAGGTGCCCGGGGCCAGCAGAAGCGCTCTGTGCCTCTCCTGCTGCCCCTGGCAGGCAACAGAACACAGCAGCAAAGGCATTCATTAGCACAGTGGGCTTTTAACCATCATGCTCACATCTCAAGGACATACAGAAATCATTCTAATCTCAAGGAAGGAAAAGTGTCCTGGATATTTCTCATCTCAGCAGGAGCCTAAGGAAGCCCTCAGCAGCAGGAGATTGGGATAGCTGCAAGGCTGGATTCTGGAGCAGAGGGAGCAGGGTGTGCTCCTGAAAGCCAGACCTTCACCCACAGCAGCCAGAAGGCAGAAAAACAAGGATCCAACAAAGCCTTAAGTGGGGAACGGGTTATCAAGGGTTTTATAAGGAAAGAACAAAGTCTGGGAAACAGGACATGGAAGGTGAGAGAGGAAGGAGAACGGGAGGCAGCTGAGGCCTCTTCAGATTCGAACAGAAAAGGGAAAAGAAGGGGGGAGAAGGGAGGAGGAAAGCAAAGCCTGGCACTGAATTCTACCGCCGCCGGCACCGGCGCTGTGGTCGCTGCCCGTGCACACGCAGCGCTCCCGGCAGAGAGCGCGGCGCCGCCGCCGCCATCGCGCCGCTCCTCCCCGGGGCGGAGCGCGGCCCCGGCGCGATGGAGGCGCTGCGGCGGCCGGCGCTGCCCGAGGACGCGCTGCGCTCCCGCCTGTTGGCGGCGGCGGGCCCGGGCGGCGAGGCGCTGCTGCGGCGCTGCGCTGAGCTGGCCCTGGTGCGCTTCGCCCCGCTCCTGGCCGCCTGCGTGTGGCAGCGGCAGCCGCTCCGCCTGCGCTCCGTGCCGCGCCGCGGGGAGCCGGGAACGGGCCGGGAGGCACGGCGGGAGGAGCGCCCGGAGCGGGGCACGGTGAGGGGAGCCGGCGGCCGGGAACCGGGAGAGTGTGAGGGGAACCGGGAGAGTGTGAGGGGGAACCGGGGGCGGGGATGTGAGGGGAACCCGGCGGCCGGAAACCAGGAGCGTGTGAGGGGGATCCGGCGGCCAGGAACCGGGGGTGTGTGAGGGGGAGCCGGGAGCATGTGAGGGGAAACTGGGAGAATGTGAGTGGGACCAGCCTGCTGGAACTGAGGGCTTGTGGGGGAGACTCGGCGACCGGGAACCGACGGCGTCTGAGGGGGACGCGGCGGCTCGAACCGGAACCGGTGAGGGAAAACCGAGGGCGTGTGGGGGGGATCCGGCGGCCGGAAACCTGGGGTGTGTGAGGGGGAATCCGTCGCGCTCGAGCCGGGAGCGTGTGAGGGGAGCCGGGGCGTGTGAGGGGAGCCGGAGCGTGTGAGGGGAGCCGGAGCGTGTGAGGGGAGCCGGGGCGTGTGAGGGGCACCCGGCGGCTCCGCAGACTCTCGGTGTCACAGCACGGGTTCAGCCAGTGAGGCATCTGGTGCCCCCTCCCTGCTGCAGCGGGGCCATCCCCGAGCACAGCACACAGGATTGTGGCAGCAGCAGGGTCTGGGATATCCGCAGGGAGGGAGACTCCGCAGCCCGTGCGGACAATCTGTTCCTGTGCATGGCGCTGCTGAGCCGCCTCTCCTCTCTCTGCCCCGTCCAGGCGACACCCCGGCGCACTTGGGCGGCACCACGGTGTTCGGGGATAACGTGGAGGATGAGTGGTTCATCGTGTATCTGCTCCGGGAGATCAGCAGGGAGTTCCCGGGGCTGGCAGCCAGGTGAGGCGGGTCCTGCTGAGCTGCTTTGCTGGGAGGGCTGCCGAGGGGCAGTGCCTGGGCTCTGAAGGTCCTGTCTTAACATTGCCCGTCCTGGGAGGTGTTTCCCCATGCCGTACACCTGGGAAGTGTCCAAGGGCAGGTTGGATGGGGCTTGGGGCAGCCTGGGCTAGTGCAAGGTTTGCCTGGCTGTGGCAGGCGGGTTGGAACCAGGTGTTGATCTTTAAGTTCCCTTCTAACCTTAGACTTTCTGTGGGTTAATCAATAGTAAAAAAACTCCACCAGACACGGATTCAGAAGTGTGCTGTTGTGCTCTGCAAGGCTTTTCCTGCTAAGAAACCAATTTCTCCTTGGCCAGCATTGATGACAACGCTGGAGAGTTTCTCTTGATAGAAGCAGCTGATTTTCTCCCCAAGTGGCTGAATCCTGGGAACAGTGAAAACAGGGTGAGTAAAACTTGTGTACACTTGGCAAGGGGGCCACAGTGGGCTTTCATGTAGCAGCTGGAGTTTTCTCTTGCACCTCTAGGCAAGGTGTCTGACTGCCTCTGAAAACCCAGAGTGCTGCCTGTCCCTTGCTGTTGCTCCCTTCAGGAGCACTCCTGTATCCACCCGAACTTTCAAGCTCGGCTAGAACCACTTGGATTTTTGTTTGTTACCATATTGTGGAGTGTTTAGGGCAGAGGATTTGCTGCCCTCAAAGCAGGGAATGCTCAGGGCTGGAGTGTGTCTGTCTCTGTAAGGACACAGGCTTTGTCTGGTACAGGTGAAATAATGAGCAGACACCTTCACCTGGATATGGATGGCTCCTAATGACAGTGGAATAAAATGGAAATAATTAATTTGGTCATTAGCAAAAAACCTGTTTAATTATTTTTCTCCTACTCCGAGATTCTTCAAAGGGCTGGAACACAACACCAGAGTCGATTGCAAGTGTGTACCTGGAGTGTCAGGCTCGTATTTCCCTTTAGTTTGAGGGAGCAGACAGAGTGAGGGAGTTGAGAACATTGCACTCAGGGCTTTTCTTAGCATCAGGAACCAGCAGAGGTCGCATGTGGCACCTGAAATAATGCTTGTTAATCCCGGGATGCTCTGAAGCAGTTGGGTTATGCTGGTTCTCCTGAAGCACTTCTCTGGTTGAAGAGAAACGTGTAACAATTATTGTTAAGGAAACAAGATCTCTTTGATGGAACTTGTTGCAGTTAAAATAGGAATTTTGCTGGGTATCAAGGATTTTTCCTAATGTATTTAGAATGACAAATGTTTAGGTTCACTTGGGGATTTCAATTTGGAACAAACTTTGTGAGGTCCGGAAAGGAATTTACAGAGAAATGTATCTAGGATATACTTTGAGTGCAGTCTCAGGTCCTGCCTGTCATCTGGGTGCCTTCAAGCACACTCTGCTGAGCCTGGAGGGAGTTTGGTGCCTGTGCCAGCGCAGCCACGCTGCAGGGAGTGTTTGTTTCTGCTCTGCTGTTTCAGGTGACGTTCACTCGGTGTTTATATGCCCAGCTGGTGCAGCAGCAGTTTGTCCCAGACAGACGCAGTGGATACACCCTGCCCGCCCCATCTCACCCTCAGTACAGAGCCCACGAGCTGGGCATGAAGCTGGTAATGGTTTTGGTGCATTTTGGACTTGGTTCGTGCATGTGCAGGGAATGAGTCCTTGTCTGGAAGTTGCCTGCTTGTCCAGAGAAATGTGGGCAAAGTCTGTCACACCTTGAGAACCTCTTGTTGTTGTTGCATCTTTTATTGCAGGCTCATGGCTTTGAAATGTTGTGCTCCAAGAGCAGTAAAGTAGCTCCTGATGCCAGGAGAAACGTGTTAAGCGGTCCTCTGTGGGAGAGATTCCTCAGGAGCTTGAAGGAGAAGGATTATTTCAAGGTCTGTGATCATTTGTGTGCCTGTGGCTTTTAACCCTGCCAGGGAAAATACATTTTCACCCTTGAACTTGTGTGAGGAGTTGCAGCGGGGCAAGAGCCTGAATCCTTATCTCTGTGTAAAATGAATCAGTGTCTTTAAAGGGGACATGTGCAGTTTGTTCCCCTTTGAAAGTAATTTGTTTTGGAAATTCAAAATGAAAAAGCAAGATCTGGGGATTGATGCATTCATCTGGAGCAAGGGGAGGAATACACTGGAGTGAAGAAAACCACCAGATGTGATTGTGTGAGGTGTAACTGATTTCACTGGCTTCCATTTCCTTTCCACCCCTCTAGAATCAAATACTCTTCAAGGTCCATACATAACACCATAGGCCTGTTTGGGCCCATGCCAGTGTAGTTTTTGTGTGTGTGTGGTTTTTGTGAGTTCTGGAGGTTTTGGTGACATTTTGTGGGTTGTTTTTTTTAAGATGCCTTTGACTATTTCTTTGAAGTTGATAAATTGGACATAAATTGAGTACTTACTTGAAGGATATAAAATTGGACAACTTTACTGAGACTCTTAGGTTAATACACTTTAATATACTCAAATGTAGGGATGCCCCTTTGCTGCACTGAGTTCCAGGTGCACATGGCAAAGAGGTTTTGCTTGTTCTGGTTCTCTCAGCATTTCTGTGTCCAACAGTCATCCTTGGGAAGCCTGCCTGTGAAGAGGAAGGGCAGGGAGAATTGTTTGGGCTTATGCCTGTGGCTTGCATTAATAGGGAGAAATGGAAGGCTCAGCCAAGTACCTGGAACTGTTGCACATGGCAGAAGATCACTTCCAGCAATGTGTTGCTGTGCCAGAAAGGTGAGAGCTGCTTGACATTCATGAGTGTCACAGACCCTACAAATCCTTTGGCTGACCTTTGAAATCCTCGCTACAAACACCTGCACCCTTTTCTCCATGGCACATTTAACAGGGGAGCTGTGGCCAGGACATACAAGTACTAATTCCTCTGGAATACTCCCCTGGGAGCAGTTCTGGCTTGAGTAACTCTTGATCTTGGCTTAGTGAAATGCTGAGCTCTTCCAAGTGGATTCCAAGTGGGGGCTGCAAAGCATTATTTGCTTGCTTGACTGTACAAAGTGTATAGAAGTGTCATTGAAAAGCAGTCCCAGGGAATAATAAATACAGGGTAATCTGCCTCCTTTGCTAAAGGAGCTGGCTGTGGATTTGTCTGGAAGATCAAATCCAGAAAATAAATCCCTACAGAAATGTCTGAGGCTTTGCCAGCTCATCATATCCTGACTGTTAGTGTTTTGAGTTTCCAGTCTGTGCTGTTTGGGATCTGGCCATCTTAGTATTTACCAAGGCAAATGGAATGTAAAGGAAAAGGGCCATGACCAGTGGCTTTGGAGCCATCAGCTGGGAATTGCAGGGACTGACTGTGTCCTGGTTTGGCCAATACTCTGGGTAGTGCTCTGGTACTTCCCCCAGGTGCATTTCCCTTTTTGCCTTCTGTGTTTGCACAGAAGGAAAAAGGAAGAATTCAAGTGAAAACCTGAATGCAGAGCATGTGATCCCATTGAATCCATTTCAGTGAATGGAATTTTTTTCTTCTAGCTGTGATGAAGTGAGCCCAGGTGATGAAATCCTGACACTACTAGAGACAACCCCCATTGATCTGAAGGAATTTGAGAGAGAAGCAGCTTGTCTTCCTCCAGAGGATGGTGAGCTGGCTGGGGGGAATTATTCCCATTGCAGACCTGCACCATCGTACGTTTTTTTCAACCTAAAGCTTAGCTAAGCTGGGATTTGCCCATCTTTTCCAGGGCTTAGTTCCATTTCCCTGGTTTCAATAGTGGGGCAGGCAGCTGCAGCTTCACCTCTGAGTTCCTGTAGTTGTTTTCTCCCATAGGAGGCTGAGCCAACACTTTCTGTCCTTCTCTTGGAACTCAATCTGGGTAATGGACAGTGGTGATTTTCAGCTGGCATGAGTTTTTAGTGGCTGAATTCCTGTCTGTCAAGACTCAGGAGTGTTCTGGAATTGTTGGCTGCAGAATTGTTGTTTCTTTTCTCCCGTGGTTTGCCTCTTTTTCCCCTTAAATCTGCTCATGCACTTTGATAAACCTTTCTCTTTGTACTCTCTGCAGGCAGGTTCTGTTGGAGCAGCCACATCTGAGAGTGCTGGCCCTGATTCTGGAGCTGAGGCTGCTGAGCTGGCCCCCGTGGATGTGGACATGAACCTGGTGGCAAACCTGCTCGAGTCCTACAGTGCCCAGGCTGGCCTGGCAGGACCCACCTCGAACATTTTACAGAGCCTGGGGCTGGATTTACCTGAGAGCACAGAGCTCACGGGCAGCTGAGCAACACAGGGAGAGCTTTGGGCAAGGCATGGCTGGTGGGGAGATGAGCACAGACACACGAGCAGCATGTGGAAGGAGAGGCCAGAGGTTTTAATTCAGAGCGTTCTGTTCATTATGTGTCACTTCAGCAGAGTGAATTGACCTGCAGCAGCTTCTGTCTGGACACTGTCTTGGGTGGAAATGAGATTTTCCCAGTGCTGACACAGTTTCAGACAACTGAAAAATGATGTTGAATGAATGACTGAAATGAGCTTTTCTTTTCTTACCAAACCTCTCTTCCATTTTCCCAATCAGTGATCCACCTTGCCACATTTCTAAAATGTCCTTTGACCCATTGCTAAGTGGGTTCAATATCTGGGAAGCAGTTCTTGTTCTGGAAATGCTGCTGCCTTCAGGGGCACGTGGGGAAATACCCCATTGCAGGAAGAGTAATTGCATCGAACGTGTAAATATTGGCCAGAAGTAGTTTTTAAATTTATTTCAATAAAAACAGAAATACAGCTTGAGTACTCAACTGGTTTTGAAGGTATGTATAATGTCTTCAGTGAAATATCAGTTCTTGGAGTGAAAGTATTTTTGTAATTGTTCATTTTCTGACTGAATTCCATAATTGCTGAATGTTGGTATCATGCCAGCAGTAGCTGTGTGTGAGCCCAGGCTGAACAGTTTGGGGTTTTTTCAGTGAAAATGGGGCTGGAAGGCATGCAGCATGTTGCTTTCATGTGGAATGAAAAATCTATTTTAGATATGACAACTTTAGTTTCAACAAGATAAATTTGAAATAAAATTCTTATAAATTCCTGATGCACAGACACCAGCAATGCAGTGCAATGCAGGTCCACATCAGCTTCCTAATTTCTCTTTATTCTTTCTCATTCAGCAGTTGGTCAGTTGTCCTCCGCTGATGTTGTGTAATTCCCTTTGTCAGCAGCTCAGGGAGAGCGCTGGCAGGTTGGACAGGGATTAGAGATGGACAGCAAGAGCTGGGAAGTGTGAAGAAGGTTCTGCCAAATTTCAAGGCAATTGGACTGCTGAGAGGTGAGAGACTCAGACAAATCTGTGGTGGGAAATGGGGTTAGCAGAGGTGTTTTAATTTAGACCAGGATAATGAGCAGTTAGTGTGGAAACCAGAGGTGCTGAGCCTTGGGAAGGGTTGGTGCTTGACCAGGGAAGGTGATTAACACTGGAAATACATCAAATTCTCCACTGATGAGGAGTTAGATCAGGTTTAGATCCTTTTAAAAATAGTTGACTTTAGGAACATGATCACATTTAATGCTGTGTGGCCTGTGCTGTACAAAAGGTCCAAATGGATGGAAGGACTCCCTCAGTGCACGAGGAGCACTCCCAGGCTGAGGTTCAGAACAAAGCTGCTCCTTTGCAAACACTCCAGCTGATGTTGCTGCTTGGATAATCTGACTTTTCCATCAGTGGGGCTGGGATTTCTCTGGGGCTCTGCTCATCCCAGCTGTTTCCATTTGTTCAGCAGCTCCACAGTGGAGCCCTTCAAGGCTCTGGAAGTGCTCCCAGCAGAGTTTGCCATGGCAGAAGAAGCATTTCCATGCTGCCTCTTCCACTGCTCTGAGGTAACACACGAGGCAGCTCCGCTTTTGATTCTGAGAGTGTTTTTAGTGAAGGAAGCCTGCTGGAAGGAATTAGGGAAGACAAGTGGTGGGGTGTGGTTCCCTTTCGATGGATTTCTGTCCAAGTGTATTCTGAAGTTGTTTAACTGGTGAATTTTCCCTTCTTGTCTGTGTTTAAACTGGGGGAATCCCCATTCACCTGCACTAGCAAGGGTATCAATTGAAGGAAACCCTGCCTTGCCATCCTTTCAGGGCTATCAGTGGATGGGGAATCCCCATTCTCTTGCTGAAACACATCAGGGAACACCCTGTATGATGGGATTTTATTGGTTTGAAATGAGAGCAAGCCTTCAATCTTCATCATCTTTCAGTTTAAATTGACAAGGAACTTCTGTTGTGCCTTATGTTTTAGGGTTTGAACTGGTAGAAAGCCCCACTGCTTCCATCATTTGAGGGATTTATATAGAGGGGCAAAAAAAGGGCTGGAAAGAAAAGGTGGCAAAAAAATACAGCAACATAAAATGGGTTTATATTGAGGGGCAAAAAAAGGGCTGGAAAGAAAAGGTGGCAAAAAAAAAAATAAAGCAACACAGAACAGATTTATATTGAGGGGCAAAAAAGAGGCTGGAAAGAAAAGGTGGCAACAGAAAAAAGCAACAGAAAAAGGGTGGGGAAAAAGTTAGTAGAAAAAGGGTGAGAAAAAAGGTAGCAAAAACAGGAGGCTAAAAATGGCAGAAGATAAAAAGGGCAAAAAGTGGGGAAAATGGCAGCAAAAAATGGGTGCGGGAAATGGCAGAAAAAAGCAGGAAAAATGGGACAAAAAATGGGGAAAAATAGGGCAGTGGAAAAAGGTGGGAAGAGTTAAAAAATTGAGATGTAATAATGGTAAAAAGATGACATTTAAGAAGCAGGAAAGCTCTAGAAAGGTGAGGAGAAAAGGGTGCAAAGCATGAGCAGAAGAAGGATGGGAAATGTGAGGGATAAAGAACGGGACTCCCAGAGACACCCCCACACCTCAGGCCCCCTCCCAAATCCCACAGCCAGCCCCACGTAGCCCCAGGAGAGCCCCTGCAAACCCCACAGCCAGCTGGGCCTGGATTCCTGCAGGAACACTGGGGAGCAGCTGGGCTCCTTGCAGCGGGATGGAAACAACGCCAGGGCTGGGAACGTGTGCCCACTGTGCTGCCAGGCTGGCAGGCAGCTGTGTGGGGCCGTGCCATGGCAAAGGGTCCTCAGCAGCTGCCAGGTTTCGGGGCTCCAGCTGTAGCTGAGGAGCAAAGGGATCAGTCCAGGCGGGAGAAATCCCATCGTGGGGTACTGCTGCAGAGTGTGGGTGTTTGGAGCAGAGCCTCTCCTCCTGCAGGCCAACGCTCCCAGATGGGAATTGCCCAGGGCACGAGGCTGGGAAGTGAAGAGCAGAGCTGGTGTGAAGGTAAAGCTCAGTTCACTCAGAGAGATCACACAGGCCACTTGAGCACTGTTACAGTGGGAAACAGAAGAGGAGAGATTTCCAGGAAAGCCTTTGTAGCTTGGTGGGGAAAAGGAGTCATGATACCCAGTGGCTGCAGGGATGATGATCCACATTAGTTCAGGCCAGATTTCCTTTTTTTTTTTAATTGGTGAGGGTATTAACCTTAGCTGCAGTGACAAGTCCAAAGAGTTTTGGAATATATTCTAGTTTAATCTAGCTGTCCTCCCTGCTGCATACTCACAGCAGCCATATTTAACTGTCAGATGAGGTGTGAATTTGCTTCTGTCCCTATCCCAAATGTCATCCTTCCTGGTCTTTCAGCTTCTTTTTAATATGCTAGTAAATCTTCTGCGTCCCTCTGTAGTATTTCCAGGGTAAAAACACTGAAGAACTCTAAGAAAGGATGCTTCCTACCACTGAGCACAGGGACCAGTGGATGTTATACCAGCTTCCCACCTGCTGCTAGGTTGAAAAATGAGCAAGATTTGGATGGGAGCTGAAGGCTGGGGCAGCTCAGTTTGTTCAAGCAGTGCCTGAGACTGAACACAGGAATTGTACCTGTGCAATTACAGGTTATTCTGACAACCTGTCTGCTGCGGCTGCCAGAGGTGAGCTGCTCGTGGTTCCTTCAAAAAGGTTTGCTGACAAATGACTTTTACAAGGTGAGGTTGTCAGAGCATTCCATGGAATGCTTATGTCCTCTCAGGCCAAACATCAGTGTGTGTCCACAGTGTCTTGGAGCTTGTTTTAAGGTGAAACAATTTCTTCATGTAAGAGCTGTAATACTAAAGTCAGACCCTTGTGCCATCCACAATGATTGATAGCAAAGCATGGCCTTTGCACACAGCAGCAGAGCAGCTCAGGTGATGGGAGAGCATGTGGTGAGTGAATTTTCTACCTACGTTGTTTCCAGTTAAGACTTTTTTGAGTGATGCCTTAAGTTTTAGCTTTTATATTTTTCAGATTCTGTACTGCTTTGGTGTGCAGTTCTGAGCTTTACATTAAGTGTTGGTGAGCTCTCTTCACAGGGTAGGGAGACAAAACAATTCCTTCTCTAGCTGGGGACCAAGGACAAATGATCCAAATCTCTGGCCCAAGAGCACAAACAAGGATGAATTGAAAAGAGAAAAACAAGGAGGATGGGACTTCATAACCTGAAGGTATAATTGGACAATGAACTCCAATATTTAAATGGAGCAGAACTTTTAAAAGTGAGAGACCCCGTGACCGGGTGTCCATTTTGTGACCATTTTGGTTCATCCTGGGTGCAGCCCTGGCTGGGCTCTTGTGCTGCCCAAGGTGGATCCATGGAGGAGATCCTTTTAATAAATCCCTGCTTTACTCTTTAGCTCTGTCTGGCCTCTGTTCTAGAGCAGCCTTCTCAAGGCATTATGAGCAGTCAGAGATCAAACAGGTTGTGTCCTGAGGTTTGCTTACTTCAATCCTCTGCTGGCACCTGTTGGAGACCAACATGAGTGTTATGCCTTGCTATTTTTGGGAGGTTGGTGGAATGCTGCTCTCAACCTGCTAACCAAAAAGTTACATCTGATTAATCAGACCAGTGCTATCATTCTATATCCTGCTGATGGGTAATACCTATGAACAGTTGGGCTGCAGTGCCCCAGCTGGCAGCTTTTCAGTGCTGGCTCTTGCTGTAAATCCCTAAAGGCAGAGGGGTCTCAGTGATTTGTACAAGCCAAGTGCTCCCAAAGAGGATTCAGTTAAGGGATGCATTCTTGAGAGAAATATGTTGTTGCTCTGTGCCCTTCTGCCTGCCTGCTACATTTCCATGGGAAAGCCCTGCTGTGTTTTGGTGAGGAAGCCTCTGTCAGGATTTGCCTGTTCCTTTTTCTAGGTCTTGCCTCTATGGAGCATGTCCTATCTTGACTACAGTGAGTGTTCTTCAGGCTTCAGATACATTTCTGAGGCAAATGCAAGTGAGGACAATGTCCCTCACCTTGTATTTATGTCCTCCTCTGGGCTGGGTACTGCCTATCATCACTCCTGCTAGCTTAACATCAGGAATGGAGGCCACCAATGTTGTTTCATAACAAAGTCAAAAGGGTCTGGATTGAGGATTTTATAAAACAATTTAAAATTTAATGCTTTTCTGAAGGTGTGATGAGATGATTATCTTGTGGTTGTTCTAGCTCTACCAAAAAATCCCATATTTGAATAGATTGAAAAGACTTTTTCTCTTATTGGTAGCTAAAATCCCAGGAAGGGTGTTTGTACATGCCACCATGGCCGGAAGGAATCCCCTCCCAACCTCCTGAACTAAAAGTAGCCCAAGCACAGTGTCTCTCAAAGGTGTGGAAGACTTATTTTTTTACTTGCTGCTCAGGTGTCAGGACTGCAGATTTTTACCACTGCTCCCCTGTGGTTGTGATATTTTATGAAAATGCCTTTGCTAGGATTTTCTTCTCCTGAGAAGCTGAAGGGCCTCAGCTTCAAGTGTAAACAATTTGTGATCTGCTGCTGTGGGATGCAGCAGGTGCTTCCTCCATTGGTCAGTGTGGGATGTTTCTCTTGGTGGCCAGTCCAGGAGGCAGCAGCTCTCGGACTCTCTGGGAGTCACAGAACTTTGTTATTCATTCCTTTCTATTCCTGTCTCGCCTTCTGATGAATCTTTCCCTCTGTTCTTTGTAGTATAGTTATAGTGTGGTCTTTTTTAATGTAATATATATCATAATATAATAAACCAGCCTTCTGAAATAGAGTCAAGATCTCTCCTTCCTTTCACCAAGTCCTGACTGCCCTGAAGACCCACGGCAATAAATGGTGACCCCAGACGTGGCAATACTCCCCTGCAGGGAGTCCCAGTGGTGGCAGTCAGGGACACATCCCTGTTCCCTTTCAAGCGCCAGAAAGGACTGTCAGCCCGAGTCAGCAGCAGATCAAACATCCTTTCACTAAAGTGTCTCTTTCACTACAGATTCCTTGCCCAGATGGTTCCCTTGTCGTTCTTCCTCCAGAGAGGTGGCACCATTTCATCAGTGAAATCAGACCAGCTCTCCAGGCAAGGCACAGACTTTGGCCTCAGGGTAAGAGGCCCTGATCCTTTCAAGATTTTTCTCTGTTCCAAGTGCAGTTCTTGTCGTAGCAGTTCCTGTCACCTTTGCATTAGCTGTGGTGTTCTAAAATGCTTATGTGCAGGTCTTGCTCTTCCCCTCTCCACCACCAGATAGCTCTGTTCTCTCTTTTTTGGGACAGAAGAAATTGTCTTACCAGTGGGGAAAATGTAGAAGCCCATTTAACATTTACAAAAAAAAAAAAAAAAAAAAATTGGGTATTTTATATGAAAATGGAAGATTGAATAGGAAGAGAGAGAAGAGGAGAGCAAACAGGCAGTGGCTTTTCTTCTGGTTTCTGACAGCTCTCCCAGATCCATATAAACACAGACACTGGAAAGTGCCACTCTCCCTTTATTTTTGTTCTGGGGAAAAGGGTGCACTGGATGCCCACCCCAGAACAGAAGAGATGGAGGAAAATGGGGCATTGGTACCATGGGGTCAGTGACAGCTGGTCACAACAAGTTTGATGCTTTGGTACTAAGAATTTTATTGTACATTTACTTCAAACCATGGGATCTCAGAGGTGATCCACTGTACGTGGGCCTGTCAGGTCAGTTCAGAGACCTCTGCAGGTCAGTGTGTCTGAGTGCCATCAGTGTGGTGCTGCCCTCACTGTGACAGAGCCCTTGCCTCCAGGGGCTTTGGAAGCTTTTCTGTGGAGCTTTGACAGTTCTGGTGGAATCGCAGAGTGGATGAAGCCCTGCCTAAGCTGTGTGGGCAGTCTGCTGCTGCTGAAGCCACTCACGGATCAGCTGGTGAGCAATGGCCTGTTTGGGAGGGAACCAGGGTAAAACACTACCATCATCTTGCTTGGAAGAGCTGGGCTCCCTCTTGAGACCCTCCACAATTTCCTCCAGGCCAAACCATCGGGCTTCCTCCAGTTCCAAGGTGTCCATACTGATCTGGAAAGAATTCAGAGGGCACCAGTTCCTTAAATCAGCTTTGAAGGTGGGCAGTGTTACCTTGCCTGCTCTTGCTTCCGCAGAGATCCCATGCTGGAATGCCCAGAGTGCTACATCCATGCCTGATGCCAGCCCGGGGAAGGATATTTCTATCCACCAGTGCTTTGTTGAGCTGGCTTCCTTAGGGAAGCCACAAACCAACCCTGCTCTGTCGCGGCAGAGCAAAGTGGCTGAGCACAGTAATGAACGTGGTGGAATCTGAGTGTTCTATGGCAAATGCGTGAGGAAACCTCCTCTGCAAAGTTCAGAGGGAAAAATCCAGGGGTCTCTGGGCTTGTGTATGCAGTGACCTGAGTGAAAGCTGGCACCTTGCAACAGGAGGTGATGGGATTGCTTCAAAGTTTCTTCTGCACTTGCAGAAAAAGCCAATGGAAAATTGCACTTTTAGCAGGGTTTGGTGCTCTCCTAACTGAATTCTGTGGACTGAAGGAGGTTTTGCTGCCTGAGGCAGGCAGGGCAATAGCTCGGGGAGCCCGAGGCTCACCTCGGCCCGCTGGGCTCCCACCAGGGCGTGGCAGGCAATCATTAAGGAGCTGCTGGGGAAGGGCCAGTGCTGGGAAGCCGAGTAGCGGAGCGACTCCACCTCCAGCCCCACCTCTTCGGCCACTTCTCGCCGCACTGCCTCCTCCACGTTCTCACCTAGAACCAACCAGAGTTAGGCAAGGGCGGCCCGGCCTCAGGGCAGCGAACCCTGGCGAGGAAAACGCGGGACACTCTCATTCCCACCCGCAGGAGCTCCGGCTGTGCTGTCCTGGAAACACTTGCTGGCGGGATGCTCCATTAAATTCATCAACCTCTGATAAACACAGGCACCGGAGACATTTTTGGCCCCATCTACATACAGATGGTGGACAGAACAATTCAATTTTAAGCCATTTTCCCTCCTGTAATGAGAGGTCTGTAGTTTTTCTCCTAAGCCAGACCGCATGAGCCACAAAATGGATTTTAAAAGGATCAGGGGTTATAACCCAGCAAGTTTAAAGCTTATGTTTGCTATCAGGGACTAGAACAACTGCTAGACACTTATAATTCCCATTCCCTTCAGGTACATAACAGCTATTTGGAATTCTGTCTGCATGCAAACACTGACCTATTTAGATCTCATGTTTTGCTTTTTTTCCCCCAGCTGTCACAGAATCACAGACTGGTTTGGATCCAAAGGGACTTTAAAGATCATTTAGTTCCACCCCCCTGCCATCAGCATGGACACCTTCTGCTAGACCAGCCTGCTCAAAGGCTTATCCAGCTTGGCCTTGAACACATCTGGGGATGGGGACACAGATCACCTGTGTGTCCGTCCTGCTCTGTGAACAGGGATTATGGTTGATGTCTGTTGCAGTAAGGTAGAAAAATCATAAAGAAAGGCTTCATAGAATCAAGCCTGCTCTCCTGGGGTCGCTGGCTGGCCTTGTCAAAGCCAGCATTTTGCAAGTTCCCATGTGAAAGCAATCCTGGTGTGAGCAGCTCCTCAGCATAACAATCTACTCCTGGGTAAAAAACAACTTGCACTTGTATAGACTGTTTTTACAGGGTTAGACAGAAAAATGAAAACTATCTCTCACAAAGAGCTTTTCCTGCATGTACACATCAGGGGTTTGAGTGAGGGTAACAACTCATTAACTACCAATAAAGTAATTGGCAAGAAAGCTCCTGAGCAATTGGAGTCACACACGAGGGCTGTAAAACTGTATAAAAACGAGTTATGTGACTAAAGAATGGGCTTTTTCCTCCCGTGTGATTTATCCCAACAGATGTCCCCACACCCTGCGTGCCCAGGGCCAGTGTGCTGCATCAGAAGCACTCACCCATGTCACAGAAGCCTGACAGCGCCGTGAACATCCCCGGGGGAAACGAGGGCTGTCGGGCCAGGAGGCACCGGCTCCCGTCGGACACCAGGGTGATGACCACTGGAGACACCTGCCACGTGCACCACAAAGCACAGCAAGGGCTTCAGACAAAACGAGGAAGGGCAAATTTTTGCTTTTCCTGGCTGATTGAGGGTTGCTGGCTGACCACTAAAGACAAAATACCCAGCTAGGCACAGATCCCTTTTCCTGCTTCCCCCAGGGGTGAGCCAGCAGCTCCTGTCGCTGTGTCCCTCCCCTGTGCTGCCAGGTGCTCACCTGAGGGTAGTAAGTGACTCCACTGGCGTGGCAGACACGTTTGCTGCCAGCTGGGTTCTTCTCAGTGGGCTGCCCAGTTTTGCTGCAGTACTGGTGGGAATCGTGCCACCGCAGGAGGGACTGGGCCTGCCAACACAGAGGAGCACAAACCTCATTTTTTTATATATGTATATATACACACACCTAGGGGGAAGAAATAATTCAGAGCAGTCTCCCTGAATAATGCTTTGTGTGCAGTTGTGGGGATAAACTCTGATTATCTTTGGAAGCCTCAGAAAGGTGAATGAAGTATGGGCTTTGAAAAGTGGCAGATTCTGCAATCTATGTTTGCTGCTTCTAAAATTGAGTGTTTGGGGGAGGTGGGCAAGAGCTGCTGTTTATTGGGGCATAATGGGAGCTGTACTGGGAGCTGGACTATTGTAAAGAGTCTCCAGCCCGGAATATCTTCTTGAAAAATAGCCCAGGCATCACAAACATTACAGAGCAGGAAAGGAAACACGAGCTATTTCTCCTCATGGGTCAGGACAGCTGATTCTCACACACAGCCCTTTTCCTAGGCCTTCCAAACACAGAGCATCTGCAGAGCACCAGCTTGTAAGGGAGAGGTTTTAAAAGAGCAGCTCTGAGAGAAGATGTGTGAGTTTGTTTGTGATTCCCAGTTTGCCTGGTAGTTGTTGAGCTGAGGACAAACTGGGATTGCTGTGATCTAGCACATTTCAGCTAAATGGCATAAATTACTGCAGTCATTTTAAAGTCACTTGTCTGTTTCTCTTTCCCTTGCATCTTCCTTTTGGGACTAGAAATTTGGGAAAACTGCTGCAATTTATAGTGTGTCTGTATCTGAGTTCCTGAAAGTGTACAGTAGGTACTTCTACAATATTAGATCATAAAACAATGTGGCAGATGAGGAGAAGGGTTGATGTTGGAGATCACAGCTCCCTAAAGTAAAAAGCCCTGTCCAATACCGAAGCCAGCAAAGGAGAATCCTTCCTGTCCACGACAAAGAGAGCCTTTCGTAGGTCAGTAAATGATCCCTGCAGTTCTGACTCAATGACTGATTTATCCAAGGCTCCTGTTCAAGGAAAAAAAAAAAGAAAAAAGAAAACTTGATCTTATAAATTTCAGCTATTATTGCTATTATTCCAATTTTATGCCCTTTGCTGTTCCAATGTACAGTTTCTGGGAGTTCCCATGGAAGTGAACCACGTCAGGGGAAGCATTCCCAAATGTGAGTGGCCTCCCCCAGCCCACCCATCCTAACACACACAGGCACAGGAGCAGCAGTGCAGTCCATGACCTGCCACGCTCACTACAGCCCCTAGAGAGACCCAGCCCAGCCCTCCGTGGCAGGACAGGTCCTCCCAAGGATTAGGGATCTCCTCCATCCCAGTGCCTCAAAGTGGTGCTGGCAGGGGTGGGAGAGGAGTCATCCCAACCTAAATCCAGCGCGAAGCGTGGCCTGTGCTCGTCCGAACATCCGATCAGCACCGACTTCTCCATCCACTGCTCGTTCTCCTGCAGCTTCTGCAGAATCTGTCTCGTCTCTGAACAGCAGGGAAAGGGGAAGAGAAAGCTGTGATGAAAGCAAAAACATCTCTGGATTTGCTCTCTGGATCTTCAAGGCACAGGCAATCTTGGCTCAAGGCAGAATGCCCACGTGTGAAAGGGGACCAGACAAGTGATCCCACACAGGTAGAAACCTAATATCTGGCTTTGCTCCTAAGCTGTAGGAAGTTTAGACCATGTCAGGCTAAGGGTCCCAATGTTGTAATGCCTGGGAAGCAGCTGTCCATTGGTTTTGTCCTGCACCAGCCAATAGCTTTCTCTCAAAGAAAACTTTTCCTACATTACACCAAAAAGACGTTTGTCAGTAAGGCCTTGTTTGTTTTCCTGCCAGCCCTCTCTCTTCAAAAGGCACAGTCCCAAATGTTTAGACCTGATCCCCTCAGAACAGATCAGGCTGACACCATGTGTGTGTCTGTGTTTCATTTCAGCTGTGTCATCCACCAGGTGTTTCTTTCCGGATGCACCGATTCCTTTCTTACCTGCTGCACTGAGCTGTGGTACCAAATATTTCTTCCCAACTTTCTGCAGGAAGGGGGAGAGATTGTGAAAGAGGTAGAAAGTTCCTGAGGTCTGAGCTTGTCTACAAAGGCTGTCATCTTCCTTTAACTGATTTAAGTATCTGCAGTGAGAAAATGATTGGGAAGATGAATTGAAGATCGTGTTGAGATTCTTGCTTATTTGGAGGCCTTTATTTTGCACAGAGCAGGGGGGGCTGAAGGGGCAGATCAGATTTAAGGTATTCCACGTGCTTGGAGAGTTTTGACAGCTGAGTCACTCTTTGGTGCACTGCAGCCTCTAGTGGAGCTGGTGTGGCAGAAAATACTGCAGTTCTTACCAACCACATGAGTACCCTCAAGTTTGGAGATGCAAGAAGATCAGTAACCCAGTCTCTCAGTCCAAAAGGTCTGCTGTAAAGGCTGCAGGAAACCTTGATCTTCCCTTTACACACCCCAATCCCTCCCAGCTCGGAATATTCCGTGAATTTGGATGGCTCCAAATGCTGTTTGGCCGAACCGCTGAGCACCTGTGATGTTGAATCTGGTTCCCATCAGGCTACATGTGTTATGTTGTACCTGTCACACTGATGTGAGGGGTAAAAACCAAGTCTTAGGGCACAGCTGGCTGGAGCTGAGTTAGGAAAAAAAATAATTGGAAAAAGGGTGTCAGCATATTCTTCTTGCAGGCTGTTTGAAGCAGTATTTAAAAAGAGGTGAGCAGCACCACTTCAAGTCTTCCTGGTATGGTAGGAGCCCTCTAGGCAGGACAGGCAATCATTAACAGAGCTTCAGCCTGAGAGAAGCAGTTCTCACCAGTGGTGGAGGGTGCCCAGAGGCCTTGGCTGTTACCCTTCACAGAGCTCACAAGGCATTTATTTCTGTGTGATGGCTGAACTGTAAAGGATTAACCCCCGGGTGAGGGTGAGGTAGGGCTGTTTGTGCCAAGCTCTGGCCTCCCAGTAGTCAGGAATCAGATGAGAACTTACCTCATTTTTCTCACATAGGTGGAGTGCAACCTGCAGGCGAGGGAGGAGACTCTCCTGTGCAGTGCTTGATACACTGCAGCCATAGCCAACACCTGCAGCTTGTGTCTCTGCCTAAAAAAAAGAGCATAAAATGTAATGCAGCAGCCTGCAAGGTCAAGTTTGATTTAAAAGCTGCAACAACCAGATAAATTTCCCTCTCACAGGATTTGTAGAATCTGCTTTCTAAAATGATCACTTCAGTCATACTTCAAACTCCATTTCAGGCCAGTATTAAAGATTACTTAAAGATAGCTCAGTTTGTTTCCATCTCTGAGTGTGTACAGCTCTTCGAGAGCTTGCTTACAAGACTAGATTAGACCTTCCCGTCCCAAATCCCTGTGTCCCTGGGGAAAAGGGCAGAGAAGGTGGCTGCTCCTTTGCTGGTTTCCTACCCAGTTGTAATGGCCCCGATCCAACCACACACGCTATTGCAGCACACAGCGGATCTGTGGGAAAGGCACTGATGCCAGGAGCGAGTGAAAGGCAAAATATCAGCTGTGGAAGAGAATTCCCGGAGCTAGACACGGGACAGCAGCTGCAGCTGAGCGGGATCATCTCCAGCTACGAACACTTTTTGTGCCAAAGAATCCTACCACGTTTTCAGCCCAGGCTGAAGCCTGACCTTGGCTTCAGGATGTCAGAAATAGCCAGAGACCCAAGACAGAAGTGAATTGTGGTGCACAATCCCTGGTGATCACTGAGAACGTTGCACTCTGCAGCCATACAACACAAAACCCTTTATGGAGCAAGTCACGTTTGCTTTGATACAGACACACGGGCAGTGCCAGGGAGAGTCTGAGAGCTCTTCCTTCAGCACAGATCAGTGATGGCAGCTCCAGAGGTGCCAGGAAGAGTCACAGAGCTCTTCCTTCAGCACAGGTCAGTGATGGCAGCCCCGGAGGTGCCAGGGAGAGTCTGAGAGCTCTTCCTTCAGCACAGGTCAGTGATGGCAGCCCCGGAGGTGCCAGGAAGAGTCTGAGAGCTCTTCCTTCAGCACAGGTCAGTGATGGCAGCCCCAGAGGTGCCAGGAGGAGTCACAGAGCTCTTCCTTCAGCACAGGTCAGTGATGGCAGCCCCAGAGGTGCCAGGAGGAGTCACAGAGCTCTTCCTTCAGCACAGGTCAGTGATGGCAGCCCAAGAGGTGCCAGGAAGAGTCTGAGAGCTCTTCCTTCAGCACAGGTCAGTGATGGCAGCCCCGGAGGTGCCAGGAAGAGTCTGAGAGCTCTTCCTTCAGCACAGGTCAGTGATGGCAGCCCCGGAGGTGCCAGGAAGAGTCTGAGAGCTCTTCCTTCAGCACAGGTCAGTGATGGCAGCCCGAGCCGTGCCTCAGCACGGGCTCCTATTTGCAGGTGCAGACTTTGCCCCGTACCTCTGGATATCTCCGCCCCAGATCCCCCTGACTGGGACAATCCCTTGGAGAAGCCACTGGGAGCAGAGGGAGCTGCGCACGCTGGTGCAGACGCCTGTGAGGACGGTGACTGCCACACAGACCGTGTCACAGCGGCTTTGCTGGGGTGACAGCGGTGTGTGTCCCCCGCACAGCCCGGCGGGCGAAGTTCCCGGCGCTGAAGCCGGAGCGCCGCCTCCGCTCCGGAACGAGCAGCGCTGGCAGCGGCTGGGACCAAGGGAAGAGCCTGCGCCCCCACCCCTTCCCCCCTAGGAACCACCGCGCCAGCCTTGGCTGGGAGCAGGAAAACTCCCGAGCAGGAAAACTCCCGGAGGCCGTCCCGAGCTCCGGAGAGCTGCAGCGAGGCTGGGCTGCCCGCGCTGCCCTCCCGAGCGCTCCCCACTCACTGCGCGCCGTGCGGAAGCGGAGCTGGCCCGGCGCTGCGGAGCGGAGCGGAGCGGGCTGGCCCTGCCCGGCGCTCCGCCGCTCTGCCTCACCGGGAGCGCTGGGAAGTGTAGTTCTGCGCAGGCCGCAGGCTCTTCCCGCTCGGTACTTTCTCTCTCTCTTCTCCTTTTCCCTTTTTTCCCCACCCCAAGCTTCTCCGGGTTTTGTATGCCCAGCACAGGAGCGCTGTTTGAAGTAAAGGACCGCAGGTCCTCGAATAGGAGAAGATGCCAAAAATCACACGGGGCACCGTTTGTGATCGTTTGTTTGTGGGGAATTTTGGAAGGAATTTGAGATGGGACTTTTGGAGTTATTTTTGATGATGTAGTTTATTTTTTCTTTTTTTTTGTATATAGGTAGGAAGGGTGAGTTTGGTTTACGTTTTATGGTATGGTTTAGAAGGTTACAAGATCTTTAGTTATAAGACTTTTTAAGGATAAAATATCATTAATAAAGATATTGTTAAAATATTGCTGAAATATTGTTAATAAGGATATTTATTTTTTGACTTAACCTTTAAATATTTTGTTTTATGGATTTATGTTATACTGTAAGCTTTTCTAGTTAATTATGTAATGACATACAAACTTATAATATTGTATTTTTTTGTTTATTTTTGTAGTCACTTTATTTTTTAACATCTTAAACTTTAAAACTCTAAACTTTTGTTTTTTACTCAGCTTAACGTGTTTTTGTTTTAAACTATAGATCCACATTTTTGCTTTTAGCACTGAAGTTTGGAAGTTTTTTCCAAGGTGTCACAGATCAAATTCTGTGTTTAATTTTAAGCTTTGGTTTACAGGCTCAAAGTTTTGAGAGTTCCTTGCATTTCAGATCCCAACAGCTGGATATATCCAAAGGCTGGAGCTGTTCACTGCTCCAGCAGCCAAATACCCACAGCTGGATTTGAAGAGCTCTGATCAGAAGCACCCTGTGCCAGGGCACGTCAGAGTAATGACAAATCACTTTTCATTCCTTTGCAATCCAACAGATTCCTCTCGAGCATTGAAAACATTATTCTGGGTCGGAGCCTACCTGACTATATTTAGCACAAAGAGAATTGTATAAACATACAAAAAGCAAATGTTTTCAGGGCAGCCTGTTGCTTTTTGGTCATGAATTGAGCTGTTCTAATCGAGAATTCACGTCATGTAATCTGAGAGCATAGCTTGTAAAAACAATAAACAGAATATCCAGGGAAATAGTGCCCTCGTTACCAGAGTTACTTACAAGTTTAGCTTTAATTATGCTTGACTGCTATTTTTATGCTTCCTGAAACAGAGCAGGCCCAGTCTTATTAATCCAGCGAGCTAATTGGATTAATGGACAAAACACATCTTCCCTTAAAAAGATAAAGGATTGAAATATAATCTCTAAGGGAAGTATCCACCCTGCTGTTAAAACAAACTAACAGATTTATTGACCCTAACTGCCCCCAGATATGGATCTTGCCAGAAGAGCTGGCTTTAGAGAGAAGCAGCTGGGGGAGATGCTTGGGACATCAAATCTTGGGCCAGCCTCTCCAGCCCAGAGCAGCCAGGTGTTTGTAAGGGCACCCTGTCACGGGAAGCACTAAAAGCCAGGGCATCATGGCAGGGCAGGGCTCTGGTCTCTCCCATGGGTTGGATTAGCCCAATCGTGCCCAGCCGTGTGCCACAGGAAGATAAGAAATGAGATTAGTGCACTTCTGCTGCTCTGACCTGGGGCACGCCAAGCAACCTGTGAGAGATCCCTGGTGCCTCCTCCCCCAGGCGTCACACCTTCACTGCCCTGGGAGGTATTTCTGCAGCACGTAAGCAAGGGGGATGATTTCAAAACAGAGGCTTGCTTGTCACTTATTCACCTAATCATTTAATTCAAGGAGCACAAATACCAGCTGTTGGTTTGGCACTTGAGCTGGTTCTTTGTAAGCGTTTTGGGGGCTCCAAGTTGAGCGAGTTGCATCTGTAAACTGTTTATATCAGCCCCTTGCAGACATTGTACCCTGTGCTGGGAGATTTCTGGGAGTGAAGTGAGGGCCTGGACACAAAAGTGTGTCTCTGACAGCTTTCTGTGGCTTACCAATTTCAGCTTTGGCTGGGCCCCAGAGGAAATGAATCCCAGAAACTCTCCTGATGCAGAACAAACCAAAGGAGCAAAGAGGACACAGGCAGTAGGAACATCATCTCTTACATGGACAAGATCAAGGTAAATCTTTGGTCCTGCGTTGCTAAAGTTATTATTTTTCTTAAATCTATTATATCTAATCTTAAATCTATTATATCTAAAATCTATATTATTTTTCTTCAATTTTCTATTGTAAAATACTTATATTTGGGTTAAGTGTTGGTAAAAGATTTTTTCCAAGCCATAAAAGCAGCTGGAAAATTTAATTCCAGGCTAATAATGGTTATACTACTAATCTTGTTTTTACTTTCTGTTTTGTGCCTCTGCAGTTGCCCCCAATAAGCAGAAATGAGCATTAGAATTGCTAACAGCTGTAAAACAACTTGTTAAACAACTGTTAATTGCCTTAAATACACGAAACCAGCAAATTCACATCAAAAACTTGTGGTCCAGCCACAAGGAACTTTTTGGAAAGAAAAAAAAAATTCTTTTTTTAGGACGAGCTTAGGGAAAGACAAACCACTTCTTTAAAGAGAAAGCTAACGAGTAGTCTTCTCCCCTGTCATTAAATTTTAGATGCAAACCACCCAAATTCTGGCTTTTCTCTGAAGTTAGAATCGTGTCTGTTATGTATATGATGGACCTTTTGATCAGCTGGGCCTTCTGAGCTAATGTGGGTTGATATAAATATGACTGAGCAACCTCATTAATCAAATCTAACGAGCTGGAGCCTTCAGCCCCCTGCTGATGGGCTTGTTGGTGTCCCCCTCTGCCTGCCCCACTTCCTAAAAATATCTGGAGAGCGCAAAAGAGGATGAGAAAGCAGCAGACCTCGCTTGAAGAGATCTGCCCGTGCCTCTCCAGCGTGTGAGGTTTTGCCAAATCTCTAGAAGCTGCTGTTAAATCTCTGGCTGGATGTTAGGGACTCTTTGGATAATGGGGCTTTAGCTGGATGCCTCAGCTTGGATAACATTCCAGAGTTTCCTGCTAGTTGTAGGAGTTGTATTTCTGTTGGAAGGCGACCAGAAGGAGAGGAAGGGAAGGCTTATTTTTTGATGGATAGTTCCACTAAAAACTGGCCTTCTTCCTGCTCTGCCATCAGCTGTGTGGACACATCTGTGTCCACAGCTGGACAAGAAACGACTACATTCACCTCGTGCCCTTGTTTGTGTCTCCTGTGAGACACCCTGCGTCTCAGCACCCCCCAAAATGGGACAAAACACCCGAGGCTTTGTCCCTTCAGGTGGCAGCTGAGGTGGCAGTCTGGGAACAGGGAGAAATCTCAGCTGTGGATCCACGCTGCAGCCTCCAAGGTCCCTGTTCTGGACGAGGGGGTTTTAAGGCAGTCACCCTGCTGAAAATGTGTGTTGGAGCGGGGTTTGGCCCTGTCATGCCTTTGCCAGCACTTGTTGTTGTGAAAGATTTCCAGCTGGGAGTGACCACGAATTGAAAGGGCAAAGATGGAAGGCTGGCTGTGCTAGTGAGGAGGTGATCCTTTCCTTGAAACCCTCATCTAAAGAGACAGGGGAAAATGCTTAGGAATGTCCCTGATTCCAAGTGAATCGCAGGAATGAACAAACAGCCAGTTTCTCTATGAAACCCTAGAAAGCAATGAGCAGGCAGCATCGATCTCTCCGAGCAAAACTCACCCAAGCAGCTTTTTAAAGCGCCTGGGAGGGTTCGGGGCGCTGTAGCACAGCCCAGGCTGGGCTCCATGATCCCGGACTCTTTTCCAGCAGCCTAACTGCTTCCGTGACGCTGAGCCCGGCTGCCCCGGCAGCAAGCTACGGGGCTGGCGTTCTGGGCAACTTTTACTCCAAAAACACCGCTTCGGCTCCGTGCTCCCCACACTCCTTGGCCCGGGGGTGGTTCCCAGCCCGGTCCCCCCGGGTGCCCGGTCCCCCCGGGCCGGCCGGACCCACGTGGAGACGCGGCGGTGGCGGCGGCGCATGCGCGGTGCGGCGCCCGCCGCTGTGACCGGGCTCACGTAGCGCGCGGGCCGCGCCGCCCGGGGGCGTGGCCTGAGGGGGCGTGTCCGGGCGCGGCTATAAGAGGCGCGGCGGGGCCGGGCGCGCTCAGTGCGTGAAGCCCCCGGGCAGAGCGCGGAGCTGCGGTGCTGCCCCCGCCCGGCCGCCCCCCGTGCTCAGGTGAGGCCCGGCCGCCCCGTCCCGCCGGCCGTGAGGGTGCCCGGGCGGGTGGGGCGGGGGGAAGGGAGCCGCGGGGCTGGGCGGCCGCCGCGCGGCCGGCCGTGGGTGGGGGCGATACGTGGCAGCGCTCCGCCGCCCCCCGCCTTCCCCGCGGCGAGGGGCCGGTGTCCCGGCCGGGGCTCCCGGCCCTTACGTAACGGGAGCCGGCAGCCTCCGGAGGGGGGCGGGAGGGCGCCGGCGCGCCGGCTTCCCCGCGGCTGGCAGACTAAACACGGCCGCCGCCTCCCTCTCCTCCTCCTCCTCCTCTGCCGCCTCCCGTTCCCCGCCGCTGGGAGTTGTCCCCTCGGCCCGCTCGGCTCCGCTGCCCTCCGGTGGCGCGGGTGGGCTCCCGCCCCGCGCGGTGGCCCCGCAGCTGGAGCGCCTCGGCCGCGGGAGCTGCGAGCGCATGGCTCGCTGCTGGGAGGCATGGAAAGTTACTGGACGCGGGGATTGCGCCCCGGGGAGCGCCGCTTGCCTTGGTTTCCCTCGCCGCTGCTTTGGGTTGGGCTCAGCCAGCTGCTGCTGCACGTGGAGTTTTGCTTATGCCTTTGTAGTAAGCGATGGCGTTCCGTTTTGATAGGATCCAGCCTGACTAGCAGGAGAAACTCTGGAGCCTTCAGCATGCTGAAGAATATAATACAAATGTTATAAATAACATAACAAAATATAAAAAATAAACATTACATATAATAAAAATAATATAGTAAAAATGTCGCATGTGCTTAGACTAAATCTTCCAGTTTGCCAGAAAAACTGGCTGCTCCCATAGGGGAGATCCCTCGGGATTGCCCAGCGTTTAGTTTCACTACTTTTTTTCCTGCTGGCGAATGCAGAGTCCTGAAGTGTTCGCTTACTTACAAGTAAAGGTTCAGCGCTCGAGGTTTTAGTGAATGAAAGGCATTTATTTACTTGGTTACAACGAGTAAATCACTGCAGCTCCCCACAGCGCCAGGGGCTGTTGGCTCGGGCTGCAGACGGTGCTCTGCCAGGGGCGGAGAGTGAAGGTAATGAGTTCCCGGCTTGTCTGGGAAGCAGAGTCTGGCCTTTGGGGACAAGCATGTTCCCTGTCCCACTGCCCTACACTTCGGACCTTTGCTGGATTCGTTTTAATGCCTTGGACCAAACTGATTTGACCCGGAGCACTCTGCGCTGCTCCTGAAGTATGTGCTGACACAACCAGTACTGATTAATTAACCTTCTTTCTCTTTGTTTCCCTCCCTGAGCCAGCTCTCTGACCTGTGCAGATTTAAGTGCTGTTCCATAATGAATGGCTTTAAAATGTAGCGTTTAAAGCTGTGATTTTTGGGGCTTGCACACAGATTGCGAGGTGCCCAGTGCAGCTTGGCTAACTGAAATGACAGGTGGTGAGTTACCCTTTGGAAGGGGTGAGGATCAGCAGAGGTTTATAGCAGGAAAGCCTCAGCCTTCATGCTGAGGCTGATACAGATAAGGAAATATTTTTTTCTTTAAAGGAATATACTCTGTGGAAGAACCCAAGTGATCATTGGTATTGTCCTGCTTTCTTTATAATTCACAGAATGATGAGGTTGGGAGAGACCTCCAAGATCCTTGAGTCCAACCCAGCCCCAACACCTCAGCTAAACCCTGGCACCCAGTGCCACATCCAGTCTGTTTTTAACACATCCAGGGATGGTGACTCCACCACCATTCCAGTTCTTTATCGCTCTTTCTGTAAAAAACTTTTTCCTAATATCCAACCTCTATTTCCCTTGGTGCAGCTCAAGGCTGTGTGCTCTGGTTCTGTCAGTGCTGCCTGGAGAAAGAGCCCAACCCCACCTGAGTACAGCCACCCTTCAGGGAGCTGTAGAGAGTGATGAGGTCACCTCTGAGTCTCCTTTTCTCCAGGCTGAGCACCCCCAGCTCCCTCAATCACTTTAATGTCTGAAAATGTTCCTGGATATCTCTGTATTTGCTCAGCTAATCCTTGAGCAGTAGGCTTGCCTCCCACCTGTTGTGTCTAATAAAATAATTGCTCTATTCCATCCCCAGTGTTCTTTGACTTGGCCTGGGAAGTTCAAACAGGTGAGCTCTGAGGGCTGTGTCCATTCCATCTTAGTCTGGAGGAAACCAAGGCAAAACTCCCTTCAGTTCCCTGTGTATAAACCTCTGTACAAACACAAGTGCTCTGTATTCAGCCATGAATGTTGTCTTCAACTTGGAAGCAAATGATAGGTAGAACTTTGGAATTGATTCTCATCTCTTATTGTGTTACATTTTTCATATATAGATGAAATATTGTAACTTTGTCATTAAAAGATGCTTAAAGTGCACCCTGTTCTTTTGGTAGCAGCAGTTGTAGAGAATCTTTCTTCTCTCACTGCTTTGATCTTAATTTTAAAACAGCCTTTGATCATGCTAGAGGACTTGGGGACTGGATTCTGGTGCTTCTGTCCTGTGAGACCTTTAAGCAATGATGGCAGCTAAATGTTCTTAAATGTACTTATTTTGGGAAAGTTCTTTCCTTTTCAGTAGTATTTTTGGTCACATTGTGTCATGAGACTGTAACTTGGGTTGTCCTTGAGATGGGAGAGGTTTAGGGCAGTGAGCAGCTATCACTTCTGGTTCCATCTTCTCCATGTCCCCTAAGCTCAGCTTAACTGGTCAAGGGGTTTTATTATTATTTTAATGCAGTGGGGTCCATAAGGATTGTGAGAATGGACCCATCTTTTAATCAAAAGCTGAGGATCTTGGTGATAAGTTTTGCCTCCTGGCCCTGCCGTGGCCTTCATCTTGAGCAGGCCAGCTTTTTCTTACCTAAATAAAGAAGCTGGTTTGGAATTGAGTTAGAGCCATTCCACAGCCCTTCAGTTTCCATTTTTTATCCTGTTTTCTCAGTCCTGGTAAGCACCTGGGAGCTTGGAGCTGGCAGTGAGGAGACTTGGCTCATGAGCATCTTCAGCCCTTGGTCACTGAGCACTGGGAGCTTGACCGTGATGAGGTTATGTCACGTGTCACTCTGCAGCTGTCTTCGCTTGCCCGCTTGCATCTTTCTACTTGTAAAGCAGAGCTGAACCCTGGGAAGTCCCCAGAAAAACCCCTTGAAGTTACATCAGTTGGAATGGTGGTGTTGAAATTTGTTGAGTGCTCAGAGAGTCTGTGCTGCTCTTGGCAGTGCCATTGCTCTGCTTGCTGCTTTGTTTCCCTTCTCTCCGTGTGTTTGTTTGCTCTTTGCTGTTCCCCCCCTTCCCCTGCTGGTGTTTTGCTGTTTCAGAGCTTAGTCAGTGCTCGTTCCCAGGGGAGGCAGGGAGCTCCTGTGTTGGAGCTGTCAGCTGCACTCCCACTTCCCTGCGTGGGCAGTGATCCCTCCCCCCCGAGATGCTCGATTGCCATTTTTGTGGGACACGGCTGAGGAGGAGGGCGAGACTGACAGGAGTAATGGAGAGAGGATTTTCATCTTGTTTTACTTCATGTCACCAATGGGAAGAAATTAAAACCTACTAACTTGGCAGCCTGTGAGTCTGGGAGATTTCCAGTGTCTACACGAACTGAGCTGTGTTTGCTTTGATTGGGAACCTGTGGCTGGTCCTGCTGCAGTGGTTGGAAAGCTCTGCTCCTTCTGAAATTCTTCCAAGAATGGGAGATCCAGTTCCTCTGGGCAGCCTCTTCTAGTGCCTAAGTGTGAGAAACTTTGTGTTTGTACCTCCTTGGAATTGCCCTGGTTGCGTTTTGTGGCTGTTGCCAGTCACTCCTGCTGTGTGCCTGTGGAGATAAGGAGAAGGGAATAAGGTTGCAGCAGTGTTTGCAGAAGCCTGGTGTTGGAGCAGGCTGCAAAGGCAGCTGGAGAAGGGGAAAACCAAGATGGAACACTGTCCCTAAGAGCAGCAGGTGGAGAGGAAACATTGTTTTCTTCACTTTTTTGGTGATTCTGTTTATTGGTTTTTCTTTGTGGTTTTAAAAAGTTTCATCTTGATTAATACAGCAAGAAAAGAAACTTTCCGAGGCTTCTCTTGTGTTTCACTGGGTGCAGTAAACAAATAGCTCAGTGCATTCCCAGTGCTGATAAAATTGGCAAATATTTACGATGTAGTAAAGCTGTTTGTGCTTTGTCACCGACTCACAGATGTGTTGGCTCGAGTGCTGAATGAGCAGGAGGCACTTGGCTTTCTGCAGGGTGAAACAGGAGCTGAGCGGTGCTCTCAGTAAGAACATCCGTGGGTTTTGATTAGGTATGTTTGAAACAGTCTGATGGCTGCCTGTGGGGAGGAAGAGGTGAGGAAGGCTGCTGTGCACAGCAGGGCTGCTTTAGAGCATTGGTGAGGGGGAAAGAGGCACTCCAGGAGGCTTCCCTGTCCAAATTCTCACTTTCACCGGCAGAAAGCGAGTTCTAATGTGACGGAATGCATTGGCCCTTCAGCTGTGGTCAGGCAGATTTTGGGCGCTTTACAAGAGCTGGAGGCTGTGCTGCTTTTCTGGGCTCGTGAGCATTTCCTGCTGCTCCTGTTGGTGCCAGTGGAGCTGTGCTGGTCCTGTCCCACAGGCAGGCAGGCCCCAGGGGAAATCCAAACCCCAGTGCCTCCTTCTGCAGTGCTGCAGGTGCAGGGAGAGGAGGGAGCTGCCTCCTGAGCCTCAGGCGCAGTGTGAGGAGAGATGCTGCACTCCAGAGCCAGGGATATGTTCCTATCGATGCCACCACCTGTGCTGGTTTTTATTTGAGTGTAACTTTTGAACTTCCCTGGTTATGTGGGGTCTCACCCCTGGATTGGGGGGACCCCGAAAGATGGAAAAGTCTCTCCTCCAACCCCTTCAAAGAAAGACTCAGCAGTCTTCTGTTGTCCGGTCTCAAGGTTGTTTATTGTTGTTTATCTAAAAGATTCTTCTCCTGAGCTGCTGTGGCCCGTTCAGCAGGTCAGACAAAGGCACACTGCCCTCCCAGGGGCTGCTGCCATCTTTGATATCACACATTCCGTGTTACATGTTTATACCTTTCCCCCAATGCCAATCATCTGTATTGAATGGTGACTTTCTACTCTAAACCAATCTGTGAGTGCCAACACCACCAAAGACATGGAGGCTAGGAGGGAGAAAGGAGGAGGACAGGGCACACCCAAATCCCTCCATCTTAGAACCCCTGACCCCCATGTACAAAACTCGGACCCCTGTGTACAAGGCTTAAACCCCCCTGTACAGCACTCAGAAATCCTTCCTTTCACTTGGTGACTACTTCTAATACAATACCTAAACTTGTGTGTGTGGCTTGTAATTCTTCACACAGAGTTGGTGATTTGCTCCATGGGCTAAGATCCAAACCCCACGTGTGTCTTTGGCTGCTGCCAGGGTCTCAGAGCCCCCTGCCAGCGGCTCTGGCCATCCAGGGCACCCGGAGGGATGTTCTGGATTCCCACAGTTATGTTTGCACTTTTGCTGTGTGAATACCATACCTGGGTCTATGTTCTTTGCTTGATTAAGGTTATGCTACTTTCTTCCCTAAGCAGGCCAAACTACCCTGCAGCTGAGCTTGTTGCTTTTTTTCTTTGTTTTTTCCTTCATTAGTTGTGCTGTTGGAAGAGCTGTAAACCAATTTGTTAGTCCATGCACTGGAGTTCATTTTTTTTTTCTGGCCAGCTACAACATGTGAAAGTTTAAGCTTTTGTTTGGGGGGGAAAAAAAGCAAACCTTGCGAATTCCACGACAGCATAATTACTCCTGAAGTATGCAGGAGCCAGGCAATGCTGGGCTGCTGAAGGGATCAGGATCCTGAAAGGCTTGAGCTTGGCAGCTGGCCGTGCAGAAAGCACTGCCTGTGGGTGCTTAGCCAGGATCCAGGGACAGACAGAGCTGCCTTTTGTGTCAGGTGTGGAGCTTGGCTCCACGGAGGCAGCAGGAGCACGCACAGGGCTCCCTCTCTGGGCTGCTCATGTAGGGTTTTCATTCAGACCTGCTCCACTGGCATCTTCCTCACTGAAAAAAGGAAACTTTTTGTTTCCCATTGAGTGGATGACCTTGATAATGACTATTTTAAATCAGTGCTGTGGGCTTTTTTCAGTGTTTGATGGTTTCTTTCAGTGCTTTGTGCAAAGCAGCTCTGCCTGCAGCATGGCTTAGATGCCAGAAAGAAGAGTGCTGCTGAACACCTCCTCCCTGAGCTATTCTTTTTTCTCAGGTGCAAAAGCCAGCAGGAGGGGCTCGGTCTGTGGGAGCTGCTCAGGCTGTCGGGGTTCTGCTGCCTCAGGCAGCAGTGGCAGCCCCAGGAGACCGAGCTGCCCTTTCTGGAGGTGCATAGCACTCTGGTGAGCAGGGGTTTTCACCTGTTCTGTGTTTCTCTCACAGGTGTGTGGTGAGGTGGCAGCTGTTGAGCAATGGCGTTCAAGAAGGTTTGGTGTGCCCTGGCCCTGGGGTTTCTGCTGCCTTTCTCCTGTGCCCACACGGACTTCTTCACTTCCATTGGTGAGAACTGCTTCGGTGTAGCCAAAAGAGTTTCTTGACAGCCCCCAAAGCTCGTTCTGCAAGGATGTGTTAATCATCCAAGGCCCTTATTGGTACAGAGCTAAACCCATTTCCTAGTTCTTAGGAAACTTATGGCTTTTCTTTGGGGAGAAATGGGCTTTAAGTCAGTCCAGGGGTGGTCCAATGAGCCAGGCTAGGCTTTGTAGTCACTATTTATTCTTAAGGGTGTTGGGATTGAAGCAGGATTTTGGTGCTGCACCCCTGTGGAAGGAGGAGGTGAGCTGCCAAGGGCACATCATGGTGCAGTCTGGAATCACCCTTGGCTTCTGGTGGGCACTGCACCCCTTTGTGCTGAGCCACTTCAGCTGCCTGCTTGCAGGAGGTGGAGCAATTATTAATTAATGCCAGGGCACCCTTGAAGTCACGGATGTAATCTTAAAAATAAAGCCCTGGATTAGTGGTGTGTATCAAACACAAAGGCTTTGTGTATATCTGTAGCTTTCTCTTTATTTGCTCTACATTATGTATGCTTGGATGAAAGATTACTCTGTGGCAAACTATTTCCTTTTCCAAATGAATCCTAAATTAGTTCTAATAATAAATATGCAGTATTACATTAATTTCCATGGCAACAAGCTTGGTCCAGCAGGAGATTTTCTCCTTCAAAAAAAAAAATAGGTCTTACTCGGATACTCCTTCAAGGTTGTTTTAACAAATGCAGAAGGACTTTTGGGGAAGTAGAAAAGAGGAAAATGCCTTTAATTCTCAGGATTTTGTGTTTCTCCTTGACTCACCCAACTCATTTTTTTCTAGGTCATATGACAGACTTAATTAATACAGAAAAAGATCTGGTCGTGTCGCTCAAAGATTACATTAAGGCAGAGGAAAGCAAGCTGGAGCAGATCAAAAAGTAAGCAGCTGGTGTCCCAATGCTAATGGTCAATGATTTGAGTCCACCCTTATGCAAAAAATGCTTCCTTAAGGCTGATTAAATTTGTGGAATTTTTCCTCTGGGGCAAAGCTTTAAGTAGCAGGTTGTGCTGGGTGTTTGTTGTAAGCTGTTCCCTTTCAGCACTGCTTGGTGTATAAATAAGAAGAGACCTGACCATGTGAGGAGCAGAGCCCAGTGTGTCAGATTTTATCACAGCTAGAAATAAACCTATTTTATCACTGAACAGGATGCTTTCCTTGCTTTCAGAAATATGCATGAATCTGTCTTGAGGGTGTTGAAACAGTTCTAGGTGGAGGAGTGGTTTTTATCTTAGCCTTTGTGTGTTACTTTCTGGTGTTCCACCATCCAGGAAGAAAGATCTTTCTTTGTCACATCAAACACAGCCTTGGAATTGCTGCCAGCTTTGGAATGTTACAAGTAGATTCTTTACAGCTACAAATTAACAAGGGAGCGAGCCAGAGTGTGTGAACACAGCTTACTGCACAAGTGTTGCTGCTCTGCTTTCATTTTATCTGAGGTGCTCCCTGTGAGCTCAGGAGAGTTTACAAGCTCTGTGAGAGTTATTTAAAGAACCTGGGAAAAAAATGCCAGCGTTGTTTGCTGGCACCTGGAGGATGCTGGGAGCTGCTCCTGCAGTGGGAAGTGCAGGGAGGCTTTGACCCTGAGCCATGTGAAGGCACAGGGTGAAGCTGGTATCTTTTAGTCTCGCTTTGAGCTGGAGCTGGTCCCCAGCAGCTGCTCTGGTTTGGAGGGAGCCCCTCACTGGTGTGGCTGCTGGAAAACCCCCAGGGACTGGCAGAGTGCAGGAGAACAGTCAGGGCAGCGTGGGGAGATGCAGCCAGAGGCACCTCTGCCAGCTGTGGGCATCCCCCTGCCTCAGGTCCAGCCTGCAGATTGCATCCAGGCAAACCAGATCCTGGGACAAGAGGAGCTCCAGCTGAGGGGCAGAGCTCCCTCCAGGCTGCAGATTCTGGATTTGCTTTCTTGCAGGAGTTTGGGATTCTCTGTGGGGTGTGGCTCCTCAACATCATTTTACCCTGATTGCAGGGCTTTGCTGCACCTCTTCATGCTGTACAGCTGCTTTTTTAAAATTTCTTTTCATTTTTAAAGCTTTGCTCATTTTGGGGCACCTTGGGGTTGTGAATGACTTGTGGTGCTTAGAGAAGTTTGAGCTGGAGCTGCAGCACCAGAAACTGGGTCTGGGCTCTTCATTTGGGGGTGTGAGAACTACTGATGTTGCTTCATCCAAGCTTTCAGCATGGACAGGAGCTTTGTGTTGAGAGGCAAGGGCCATCTCACAGATGTAAGTGTGTGTCTAAACCTGAAATAATATGAGACAAGCATTGAACTGCCTTTTTGTAAGCCTTAGGGGGAAAAAGGGGTGGTGATTGAAGGATGGAAAATGTGGGTAAAGCTTTGTTTTTGATTAGTCCTGCTTGACAACTCATAATGGAAGTGCTGGTACTGTGCTTCTGGGGCTTGTAGGAAGGAATTCTTCCAGCAGGGTTCCAGCAAGGACTGCAAGAGCAGCACAAGATTTGGGCTGCAGCTGAGGAAGGAGATTTAATAAAGGAAAAGGAAGTAGCCCTTCTTGTTCCTTTTAGAAGAGCTCTAAATATAGATAATGCAGAAACTTGGAATTTTGGTTGGCTTTTTTATTAGTGGAGACATTTGAGTAGTTTGCAATCAGTTCCCTAGCACGGCACCAGATCTCTGTGAGACTTTATGAATATTTTCATTCTAGATGGGCAGAGAAGTTGGATCAGCTGACAGCTACTGCCACAAAAGATCCAGAGGGGTTTTTGGGCCATCCTGTGAACGCATTCAAGTTGATGAAAAGGCTCAACACAGAGTGGGGTGAGCTGGAGAGCCTGGTCCTCAAGGACATGTCAGATGGTGAGTGCGTGCGCCTGCAGCAAAATCCAGCACCACAGGCTCGCTGCAGGTGCTTGCCTGTTGCCTTTCACATGTCAGGGCTTGAATTAGATTTGCAAATCTGCTTTTGAGACTGAGCATTTGTGGAACTAATCTGAATCAGTGTAGTAAACACTTAATTGCTGCCTCTTTTCTTCAGCGAGAGTGGAAGCTCTTTAGTAAGGAGCAGGATATGAAATGGTTGACTGTGAAAGACACTCAGCAAAAGGGAACCAGGGTGGTTACAATGGACCTGTGAGACTGTCTGATCAGCTAATTAATACCAGATGGAGGTTTGTAGTAAGGAATTATAAGAAAGCAGAGCTTTCAAAAAGAAAAGGCTCTGATGAGGGTTCAGCACACTCAGCTTCCCTGCTGCTGTGAGAGGGGCTGAACATGGCAGCAGAAAAGGCTCTGCACCTGCCAGCCAGAAATCTGCACCAGTTGTGTCTTGAGCCCTTCTGAAGGGGTGGGGTAAAAAAAAAAAAAGTGTTTATTTTTTATTTTTCCTTTGCTTTCTTTAAAAAACACCCAAAGCAAATGCAAACTGTGCAGCCTGTGCTGAGTTCAGGTCAGGCTTGTGTGAAGGTGCATTTTGGCTTTCCCTGGAGCAGGGAGTTCACACAATTCCCAGGACAGGGGTGAGCAGTGTTTCCCTGCCTTTCCCAGGCTTCATCTCCAACATGACAATCCAGAGGCAGTTCTTCCCAAACGATGAGGATCAGACTGGGGCAGCCAAGGCCCTCCTGAGGCTCCAGGACACCTATAACCTGGACACAGACACCCTCTCCAGAGGGAACCTGCCAGGTGAGAGCCATCCATGGTTGTTATTTGCATTTCCTAAATGTCCTGATTGCAAATGGTTTGCTCTGTTCCACCTTGCTTAACTGCTCAGCCTGCAGGGAACATTAGGAAGGGGGTTCAGCTGGCTAAAATTAATGAAAAAAGTGGTTTTTTCTGGTTGAAATCTGCATCTTTCCTCTAGTTATGGCAAGATAATCTAGTGTTAACAGTTTCTAATAAAAATCAGTAGCAATAAAGCCTTGCCTGGGTGGGGGTTTTTTCCTTGTGTTGCACTGGCAGATGCCTGGTTTTATTGCACAACTTCATGCATTTTAACAAGTTCCTTTGAGCTTAAACTTCAGGGATTGTGTAAACTGAAGAGCAAGAGATGCTGCACACACAGACTTGAGCCTGTGTGGCATTGCCTGAGCTGATCTTTAATAGGCTGCTCTGTGCAGGAGAAGACACAATTTCTTTTTTTTTTTTGTCAGGAAACTTTCTCAGCTGAGTCTTCCTTGTTTCCTCTGTTCAGAAATAGTCCTGTGTGCCAGCTGGCAAAAAATTAGCTCTGTACAATCCATCTTGTTTTTGCAACTGCTCACTGTGGTCAGATGCCTAATAAAATTAGGAGTAATTGGCTTTATGTGTTATGATGCATAACTTTGCTTTTGGGTTTGGTTCAAGACCTGCTCAAGGACCTGCAGATTCTCCCTAATGCAGTGAGCAGCTCGTTGGTGTTTTCTTCAAACAGCACAGAAGTACAAGGGGAAGTTGTGCTGCTTTTGAAGCAATGAGCTGTCCAGACTGTGTGCAGTGAAGCGTGCTGGCAGAACCTGCGAGTTCTGCAGGATAGGAGAGAATGGCTTGGACTCTGGAGAGCTCCAGAGGGGAACTTCCCATGTGGTCACTTGTTTGTGCTCCTTTTCTTCATTCCCAGGGAATTTCTTTTGGTCCACAATCTCAGCTACTGCCAAATCATTGTGTCCTTTGAGGGTTTGCAGGTTCAGGCTCAGGAAGCTGCAGTTGCTGCCCATCACAGGGGTGGACAGCAGAACAGCTGCCCTCTTTGAGCACTGCAGGGCTGCTGGTAGAAACCCAGAATGGGTTAAGATGAAATCAGGGATGCAATTCTAGCTGTAACACTGGCAGGTCCTGTTTCCCTTTTGCAAGATAAAATTTGGTTTTTCCTAGGGCCTGTATTTCCAGAGGCAAAAATAGGAATCTGTAATTTGCCTACTAGTGCTTTAATCTTTCAGAGGTCACTTAAAATGTTTCTAAAAATGACTGACTTGAAAAAAATCCCAAGCAGCTGGGAATTTACTCCCTGATGTTTTCCTTCTCCTCCCCCACCAAGCTGTCACTAACAAGTCGTGGTTCAGTAACATTTTGAAAGTGATAATGTGATGTCCTTGAAAACAGTTCTGAAACTTCAAGTTTGGCTTCTTTTTGCTCTTGCTGGAAGTGGTTGGGGTTTTGAGGAAGGAAGGTTTGTTTAATTTGATTTTTCACTAGTGGCAGAGACATTTAGCTGTTCCCTGGTATTCTGGCAGTGGAAAGCTGCATCTGAGTGCTTGTGTGCCAAGGATTTACAGGCTTTAGAGACTTCCAACAAACAGCTACTGCAGAAGGGAGCTGTGGGAGAACAGAAATAAAACCCTGCTGTGAGGAATGAGAAATAACTCAAATGTTTCTCAGAGCACAGGTCTGGAACCCTGTGTAAACTCTTTGTTTTGCTCCAAATACCCAGGTGTGAAGCACAAATCCTTCCTAACAGCTGAAGATTGCTTTGAGCTGGGCAAGATTGCCTACACAGAGGCTGACTACTACCACACAGAGCTGTGGATGGAGCAAGCCCTGAAGCAGCTGGATGAGGGAGAAGTGTCCTCTGCAGACAAAGTCTACATCCTGGACTACCTGAGCTATGCTGTGTACCAGCAGGGGGACCTGGCCAAGGCCATGGCACTCACCAGGCGCCTCCTGGAGCTGGGTGAGGGGCACAGGGACACAGCTCTGCTTGCGTTTGTCCTGGGCACTGCAGCCTTGCCTGGGATCTGACTCCTCTTACGCTTTGCAAAGTGTGTTTTTGCATTTTAGATGGGGATTTGCTGCTTGTACTGAAGGGTTTTCATGGCTTCTGTACATTTACCTGTCTGAAATCTGGTTCTCTCCCTACATTTTGCTTTCCTGGGTTGAGATTGCTTCCCCTTAGGTAGGGGCAAAACCAAAAGTAATGAAACTGAAACTAAATTGGTGATAGTCAAATCTCTGCAGATGATTTAAATACAAAGTCAGCATGCTGAATTTGAAGATGAAGGTGAAACACATGTAAAAGTGTTTCATGAAGATTAAACACCTGTAAAAACAAGAAATACAGAATACAGGACAGTGAGATAAGAGTCTGCTTCATGAAAAATGAAAGCATTTGTTCTCCTGTAAATACTCCACTGGTGACTGACTGTGTAACGGATGCTCCAGGAAGCTCAGAACTAACCCTAACGTAGCAAGAGCCACTTATTAAAGATCTGAAGCTAATTCTGTAAGTTACAAAGCTTTGTCACCAGAAATCTTAAGTCCCACCCAGGGTATTTTCAGGTTTCCAGCCAGTCATGCTGTGCCAGCTCTCTCCCTGTCCCATTCCCTTGTCCCTCCCTCTGAAGTGAGATGGGCTGGAGTGGCCAAACCCTTTTCCTCAGTGCTGGGACCCCCATGTGCAGTGAGGGTTGGAGAAGCAGTGGTGTGCATCTGTTTCCTTTTGCTTTCTGTGAATAACCACTTCTGGATGATTCCTCAGGGGCTGGAACCCTGCCAGTGATCCCCGTCTGTTTCTCTGTCCATAGATCCTGAACATCAAAGAGCAAACGGGAACATGAAATACTTTGAATACATCATGGCTAAAGAAAAAGAAGCAAACAAGTCCAGCACGGGTTCAGAAGAGCAGCAGGAGAAGGAAACTGAGGTTAAGAAAAAGGATTACCTGCCTGAGAGAAGGAAGTACGAAATGCTGTGCCGTGGGGAGGGGCTCAAAATGGTAAAGTGGAGTAGACTGTTCTCAAATGTTTGAAACCAAACAATGTCAGGAATTTGTGTGTGGTGTGCAAGCAAGGAAGTTGTTAGAGCAGCTGGATGAGTGTGCAGAGCTGAGGATCATGTGTTGGATTTCTTCCCCCTTTGGCCTGTTCAGTAGACAGAAAGTAACGCTGCCCCAGGCACTGCTGGCTGCCTTGGATGTGCTCCATCCGTGTCATTAATTGAATAAGGATGCTGGAGGTCCGGAGCTACAGGCAGAATTAAATAGGGGTGGTTTTCTTAGTGATGGAATTATCTTAGTAGGGTTGTGTAAAGTAATGCTTGCTGAAGTATTGAACAGCAGCATTAAAGTGCAGAGAGCTCTGGCCTCTCAAACTGAAATCATCTCTTTAACCTGTCACATAAGGAGGTGGGGAGAGTGAGTTGTTTGTGCGTCCGGGACGTGTTCTGCCCTTGGAGACACCAATGTCCCCTGGCAGCTCTCTGAGTGGCCCTTGCTGTGCCTCCCTGCAGACTCCCCGCAGACAGAAGAGGCTCTTCTGCCGCTACTACGATGGGAACAGGAACCCCAGGTACATCCTGGGCCCTGTCAAGCAGGAGGACGAGTGGGACAAGCCCCGCATCGTTCGCTTCCTGGACATCATCTCCGACGAGGAGATCGAGACCGTGAAGGAGCTGGCCAAGCCCAGGGTAAATACCTCACCCTTCCCTGCCTCTGGAATCTGCAATCCCTCGTGTGCTCGGTGTGAGTGAGTGGCTGGCTGCTCTGGAGGGCAGGGGGTGTGCAGTGAGCTCACACCTTGCTTGCCTCACCTTGCAGCTGTTGGTGGCACCCCTGGAAGGAGGCTGGGAATTCTCTGTGAGGACTGGAGCCAGGTCCCAGCAGTGCAGGATTGTCAGGCTCTTCCAGCAGACACAATTTCAGCTGGTTTGGATGAGGAGGAGAATGGTCTCCAACAGAGAACAAACATAAAGCAGTGAGGGTGGACTGGATTATTCCTGACTTGTGTTTGGTTTTCTGCTTTTGTTTCTTTCCTCTTTAAGTCTGGAAGGGAAAGGCAACCATTCCTCTGGTCCTGGAATGCCACCTTATTGTATAGACAAGAAAGAATGGTTATAGTCTCCATTTTGGTACAAGACTGGCTTCTGTTGATGCCTTGTGAAGGCTGACCTAGAACAGAGATTAGATGATGCTAAATGATGAAGCAGGGATTTATTAAAAGGATCTCCTCCATGGATCCACCTTGGGCAGCACAAGAGCCCAGCCAGGGCTGCACCCAGGATGAACCAAAATGGTCCCAAAATGGATTACTGGTCACAAGGTCTCACACTTGGATAAGTTCTGCTCCATTTGCATATTGGAGTTAATTGTCCAGCTACAGCTTTAGGTTATGAAACCCCATCCTGCTTGTTTTTCTCTCCTCAGCCCACATTGTTTGTGCTCTTGGGCCTGAGATTTGGATCATTTGTCCTTGGTCCCCAGCTGGAGAAGGAATTGTTTTGTCTCCCTGCTCTGTGCAGAGAGCTCACCATCCCTTAATGTGGAGCTTAGACCAACGCACTAAAGCAGCACAGAATGTGAAAAATAGAAAAGCTAAACCCGAGGCCATCACTGTCTCCAGGCTTGGACGCTGCCTGCAGATGAAAGAGCTTTTAAGAGGGCAGGACATAGTTGGTTTTGGCTTCTTATTGACAATGGTGGCTCATCACCCCTGTTTGAGACACTGAATGCAAAGGTTCTTGTTTCTCAGAGAGGAATAATCCAGGGCAGCTCGACTGTCTGAGAAAACAGTGTCCAAGGCAAACAGCAAACTGATGGAGTTGCCTTCTGTATCCAGTTGGTGCAACTCTGCATCTGCAAATGTACATTGAACATGTAGTTAGTTAAATTATTTTCCATCAATTCTAAAGTAAGATGTAAACTCATAGAAATGTAATTTTCCTGCTTTTTTCCTTTGCTTTTGGCCTAAATGGCTTTTTTTGTCCAGAATGAGCTGAGCAGATGGAGACCAGGGGAGTAAGAGCATTCAGTGCAGGAGAAGCTGTTGGCTTGGCCCAGAGCTGTGTTGTTCATGGGCAGCTGGGCAGTGAGGCTGTTCTTGGCCTACCAGGGAGCCTGAAGGGGATCTTAAAGCTCCCTGAAGCCTGAGCTGTTGGACATTGGGAAGAATCTCTTCTCTGAAGAGTTTGGCAGGCCTTGGTAGGGGCTGTCAGGGAGGTGGCAGGGTCACCATCCCTGGAGGTGCCCAAGGAATGGCTGGACATGGCACTCAGTGCTCTGGACTGGGTGGCAAGGTGGGCGTGGATCAGAGGCTGGAGTTGATTATCTTGGAGGTCTTCTCCAACCTCAGTGATTCTGTTCTGAGGTCTCTGAGGTAACGTTCTGAACTGTAAGCAGGAAGTGCAAGCTTTTCCCTCCATGTACCTGTGAGGCATCTCCTCCTGCTGCCCTGGCAGGCAGCTTTGCTGCAGGGCTGAAAATCAGAGCCCCCACTGCTGGTCTGGAGGTGTTGGAGCTCCTTTGCTGCAGCGTGGTGCATTCCACACCTGTGCAATGTGACCAGACCATGACTTTACAGAGCAGAAAACTGTAAATGTGTGACTGTAGGCTCTGAGCTTGCTGAGGTCGCTGTGTTCCTGTTGAACACTCAGCTCATGGCACAGACTTGGAGACCTTTATGGCAGGAGCATCTGTATGCAGTTACTGTTCCCATATTCCCATGGCTGAGGCCTCGCATGGCTCAGCAGCAAAAGGATTTTGTTCCTGGAGACCTAAAGGTCATCTCCTCCTTCCTGCTGCTCGGGATGCTGCCATCCTCTGGGAGGAGAGTGCTGATCTGTGCCCAGCCTTCTGCCGTGCTGGCAGGATGAAGCCTCATTATTCAGCTGTGGAGTCTCCTTGGAATTGTAGTTTGTGCCTTGTTTTTTTATGTGTCTGCATGGGAGGAGAGGAGAGGCAGTGTGCTGGGAGCTCCCTTCTTGTAGGTATGGAGAGGCCTTGGCTTGTTTAGTGTATTTTAACAGTGGAGAAATGCTTCTGGTTGTTTGGGAGGTGGCATGACATTGTGCCCTTTGCAAATCTGGGCTCTGCATGCCAGCCTTTCCAGGTCTGAGCGATGCAGAGTGTCTGGTAGTCCAAGAACCGAGCTGAAGGGCACATGTCAGGTTCTGAGTTGGAATGTTAACACAGATGGGAAGGCATGAAGTACATGGAGCACAGCAGAGGGAAAGGAAAGCCTTGAGCCGGGAGTTCCCACTCTGTGTAAATGTGACCATGGGTGAAGCAGAAGTTGAGAGCTCAGAGGAGCTCAGTGCTGCTTGTGGTACAGGAAGGACCAAAAAGGAATGGTTTATTCACCTTTGGCTTATGGTGCTGCCTGGATTGAGTTTACCTGTTAAACTCCTCATGCAGGGGCAGGACAGTGTAACAAAGCACCACTCGTCCCCGTGCCACACCACTGCATTGCTCCCAGAGCATTTCACTGCAAAAGAAATCCCAGCTGCTGTAGTCTGCTGTATTCAGACAGCTATTCTTACTACAAACACAGAAACAGGACTTGTGGAAAACCTTAAAAAAACCAAACAAGAAACCTTTCTCTAATAAAGCTGGAGCCTGCCCTGGTTCCCCGTGGCCCTGCAGCCTGGGTGGCGGCAGGGCAGGGCAGGTGCCGGGGCGGTGGCGTTGTCCCCTGGCCAGGCTTCTGAATGGTCGGATTGCTGGGCTGCAGATTGTGCTTGTAATGCAACTTCTGATGGTTCGCTTCACAGCTGAGGCGAGCCACCATTTCAAACCCCATAACGGGAGCCTTGGAGACGGCACATTACAGAATTAGCAAAAGGTAAGAGAGCTCTCTGCCAGAGGTTTGGGCCTGTCATCAGTGTGTACGTCCTGCTCGTTCTCAGGAAACGAGGTGGGCTGAAGAGACAGCTTGCAGTCCACCTTGTGATTCCCTGCAGATCTGTAACAGGCTGTTGCTGCTGAGTTTCTCAGTCTTTTCCTTCAGCTGGAAGTTCTGGGGGCGTGTTTTGATTTGTTCTTTCCCTTTTGGTCGCCTTCTCAAGTCTGTTTTTTTCAAGCGAGTCTCTGCAGTCAGCGTGAAAAATACAAGATGCCACAAAACCTTCAGTAAAATCTGGTTTTTGTTTTTAATCTATACGTTCCTTTCCCCTTGCTCTTCTCACAACCAAGAATTGTCCTCCCTTTCTCTGGAAAATGAAACAGACCTAAAATGCCTTAATGGGTGTAAGAAATGCTTCAGGTCCTTGCTGTGCACACAGACACACATCTCCTTGTCCAGGATAATCCCACACTCCCAGCTGAGCTCCTTTACCTCCTGCCTGACACAAACCTGGCAGAGCACAGGCTCCCTTCCACCGGGCTCCTGGTTCTTTTCAGCTTGTCCATTGAGTACTACAAGAGCTGAATTTAGCCAGTGCTTTCCAAAATTGGCTGGATCTGAAAGAAACCACCTGCCCCTGCTTGCCCTCCCTTGGTTTTAGCCATGGTAATTAAAGATTGGCTGCACAGGCCATCAGCACTGAGCCAATTCTGGGAGGAGTTAAAGCTTCTGGGTGAGGAGGAACTGTCTGGGAAACTCAGCATCATGAATTACTTGTAGAAAATCTTGATTTTTAAACCAAAAAAAAAAAAAAAAAAGGAGGAAAAATAATAAAGGGAGGAAAAAAGTGAAAGGACAATCTAACCAAATTATTGCAACCAATTTGTTGTGATTTGGACATGGCAGCTGCAGCTTGTGTTGCCCTTCCAACCATTGCTAATATGCGAGCATCGCATCCGGACCAATCGGAACCCTTTCAAACACCTGGGGCTCGGCCAAAAAGCAGCCTGCAAGGTGGGTAAGCCTTGTCCTTTCTCTTTTTGTAGCTGAGCCGTGCTACTGTTCATGACCCTGAGACTGGGAAACTGACCACAGCACATTACAGAGTCTCTAAGAGGTAAGGGGAAGGGATTCCTTGTCTGAGGAAGTGTCTCCTGGGGCTGTGCCGCTTCAGCACGAGGATTCTGTGGCACTGTCCTTATTCTTCAGCCTTTCTTTCAAAGAGAGTGGCCTAAGCAAGCTGAGCTGTCACCTAACAAAGCACAGGGCCTGCTGAAGTAGGGATTGGTTGTCAGTGGTGGCGTTTCAAGGTGGAAGTGCCCTCTCTGGCTGAGCATGGCTTGTGTGCTGTGACTAACATACTAAACGTGGGCGTGGGGCTCTGCTGGCTCCCAGGGCAATGGGGCTCCTGCCTGGCTCACCTCTGCTCCCCAGCTCCAGTGCCCACACTTGCTCAGTGCTGGGAGCTGCTGGGATTCCTGGCAGCAGTGCCCAGTAAAGCTAGGGGATGATTTTAGAGGTTTCCATGTTGCAATGGTAGTTGGAAGGTAGTTGCTGCTCGAATAGAAACTCGGTGTTCTTCCAGCTGCTTAGACAAACCCCTGAACTTGGAATGGCCTGGAGCTTTTATTTAGCTGTGAATTGCTTCAGAAGGTAAAAGTGCTTCCAAATATGGGCTCACACGAAGGTGGTTGATTCAGGAATGATGATAAGTCTCAGGAGAACTGGAAAACCACGGTCTTTAAGGCCGCTCTAGTGGAAAGTTGAAAACTTTTTTTTTTATGCTTCACACCCTTGCATCCCGTGGGTCTGTGTGCTCATTGGCACGGGCACGTAGTGGGAATCCTCTGGAAATTGTCTGGGAAGCTCTTACATGTTTGCTCCTTAAAACTGACCCCGTGGAGGGTCCTGAGGAACATTCATCTTCCTGTTGGACGTGTGTCGCATTTAATTTTTATTTCTTGTTTTTAATGTTCAAGTCTGTCCATGTCTTACCTCTCTTGGTTATTTGTCACTGTGTATTTGGAAGGTTTGATTTATTCACTTGTGGGGTTTGTCCTCTGTGCCAGACAGCTCTGGAGTATTTACTGAGGAAACTCCTTCATCCTTTTGAACATCCCCTCATGTCAAACCTGATGTGCTAATGATGGGAATTGGAGAAGATGACCAGATTACTCTGATGGAAATTGGGATGCATAATTGGTCCCTATTTAAATAGATCAGGCTTAGTGAAAACTTTTTATTGAGAGTTGTGATTTTTCATTAGTAGGAAGTGTTATTCCCTGAGGTAGTGCAGATGCCACAGGCAGAAAAAATAGTGCAAGGCAGCACCCAACATGAAAGGCCTATCACAAAAACCCAGGATAGAGCCTGGGGAATGGGACCCTTAAATTCTTAATGAGGATTGGTGCTTAAAAATGTGGGACATCCTTCCAGTGTACCCAAGGAACTCTGAGTTAAGTCACGTTTTACTGAGCTAAATTTTTTAAATTCAATATCTCACTGGAAACTGGAATTAAAATTGTAGAGACATATCGAAGAAGTTGGAGAAGGCCATTTTTTGAGGGTAGGAATAGCCTTGAGGTGTGCCTTCTCCTGCTTCCCCCTGCCTTTGCTTTCCTCCGTGTGCACATTTGCAGGATGGGAACGGACTTACTTGACACCTCAGTCTGGAGTGGGAGGCAGAAGCCACCCCCACCAGCCTGATTTAGAGGGCCTGTGCTGTTCCTGCTGCCCTCCTGCACTGCCAGAAACATCTTTCCCTTGGAGCTGCTCGAGCTGGTTCAGATTCCAGATGAATCATTGCTCCTGAAAACCAAAAAATGCTCACTTCATTTTTTTAATACATGACTGCTTTCCCCCTCCAAACATTCCTTCCCAGCACATGCCCTCCTAAATTACAGCATTCCTGCCTCTGAGAGAGCTACTGTTCCCTTGGTGGGACGTGGCAGCTCTGGGAAGGGAGGCACCTTGCCAGTGTGTGCAGCAGCAGGACAAACCCACCCACTCACACACTGCTTTTACAGATCAAAACTCCCTTTTCCCCCTTCCCTCTCCTCCCAGCAGGCAGCCAGAGCTTGCAGCATCTAATGCTAAAAGTTTCCATTTCAGAAATACCAGGCTGGGCTTTTACTCACTGCCTGCTGTGTCTCTGCTGGTACTTTTCTGCACACCAAGTGTGGCTTAGGAGGCTTTTAAACACAAATCCCAGTATTTTGTGGCCAGTGACCTGCAGAAGTAGTGTTGGGATGTAATGTTTTATCCCAGACTGACCAGTGCAGCTGAGGAGATGGGATCTGGGGGGATGTGCTCTTGTGTGTTTGGTAGCTCCAGAGAATTGTCTGGCTTTTCCTTAATGTACTGCTTAGTCTTTAAATCATTTCTGTGCAGAAGCATCTGCCATTCCAAATCTCTGAGGTGCCTCATGCAGAACTAGAAGAGGGAGGAACATGGGACATTTGTGGCCGTCCCCATCCCTGGCAGTGCCCAAGGCCGGGTTGGGCAAGGCTTGGAGCAGCCTGGGGCAGTGGAAGGTGTCCCTGCCCGTGGCAGGGGGTGCAATGGGATGAGCTTTAAGGTCTCTCCCAAGCCATTTCTTGATGCCACGAGTCAATATGATTGTTCCTGACTGTTTGTAATGCGTATAAAAGTTGTTAAAAGCCCCCCCCAGTGTGAATTCAGCACGCTAATGGAAGCATTACATTTTTTATAACAGTTCAGGGATGGCTTTTTACAAAGCCAAGTGGGTCAGCAAAGCACCAAATGTGAGTGGTGGTTATTAAGGAAATGCCAAACCCTTCTGTAACTAAATCAGGGGTATCTTGACCTGCCCTGTGGCCTGTGGCTTCCCAGGAATTGTCCCTTTTTTGTTGGGGCCCATCAGAGGCTCAGAGGTGGCAGCTGGTCCAGAATAGGACAGAATGCAATGAACCTGGAAGTGTGTAAATATTAAAAGAAAAACTGCTGAGCATGTTTAAGGCTGTTACTGCTGCATCTCCCGCACCACTGGCCTGGGGAGTCTTTCTCTTTTTTTGATAGACAAGGGCAGGGGAAAAAAAAGCCAACTTTGTGTGAAGAAATTGTTTTGAATGGGGCTGAGACTTTTATCAGCAAGGGACCGAGCTGGGACAGCAGCAGAGGAGGGAATGGGGGACAGCTGGAATATCCTGTGGCCAGGCAAAGCCGTGGCTGCAGCCTGCATGGCACCTCCAGGGTTAAATCCCCCTGTACCTCTGCAGCCTCCCTGTGGTTTTGCTCAGCACCCAGCAGACAGGCTGGCACTTGGAATATGGTTTTAATTCCCTGTTCCTCCACCTTTCATAGGCTTTCTTTGTATGTGGAGGCAGTTTGTTTGATTTTTAAAATACACACAGTACTGCCCTTGCTGAAAGGCTGCAGTATTCTCCCTGGTGCAGCAGTCACTGCCATCTAAATAACCAACAGAGCAGCAATGCTGGGGTTTTTCTTTCTTTGGGTTTCTTTGGGTTTTTTTTTCCTTTATTAACAGACTGGACAGAGGCAGACAGGGCCTGCTGGGTGTGTTGGGGCTCTTCTTGTGCCTTAAACGTGAGGTTAGGGCTGCTTGTGAGCATCACCTGGTCACCCTGGCTGTGCAGCATGGCTGGTTTGGGGATTTTTGTTTGGGGAATGCTTCACATCCATGTCTTAGCATCCTTCTGCCACCTGAAATCAAAGCAGGTCGTGTTGTAACACCTCCTGGTACTAACAAGTGTCCCGCAGTGGATGGGGATGTTTGTGCATGTCTGTCTCGAGAAATCTGATTTCTTTTATCTCATAGTTCATTTGTCATTTCAAAAAGCGCTCGTAGAGATTCTGTAACCTGTGTCAGTGCCTTGTGTCATGTGTCATGCTACTGTTCCTCCCAGGCAAAGTATTTGGGGATTTACGGAGTTTTTAAAAATGCAAATCAAAATAAAATCTTAATTTAGTATAGATGTGAAGGCTGATTTGAGTAAAAATACATGGATGCTGCTGCTGCTAGTTTCCAGCTGGGCTCTGGGCACAGGGATTCCTGTCCAGCAGGAAGCACTGCTGAGCCCAAAAGCTGAGTCAGCTGCTAGAAAAAAGGTAGAAATAGCTATCTCCATTTTCCTGCCAAAAAAAAAAAAAAAAAGAGGAAAACAAGTCCCAGTTCATCAATATTATCACCCATATTAGTGCAGGGGCTGCCAGGTAAAAGGAAGGTGCAGTGGCTGGCATGGGATGAGTAAAGCAGCAACAGAAACAGGCAGCAGGGGAGCAGATGTGGAAAAACTCTAATACACAGTAGGAGGCAAACATTCTGAAAGATGCCTTTGGAACTGAGGCTGACCTTCCACATTTAAGAAAAAAAAGGGGGGAGGTTAGTTTGGGTTCCTCCTCCTTAAAAATCACTGTGTACCTGAAGCATGTGCTAAATGCCAGATTTATAACAGGCTGTTCTGACAGCAGTTGTTCGATTTAATGCATTATTTGATTGTTCTGAATGATTTTCAGTAGCACTGCAGGGGTAAGGGATGAGAAAGGGCAGCTCCCAGAGTGCTGGCCTGGAAGTGTGTGACATTTGGGGGAGCTGAGTTCCAGTTCCACAGGCAGAAACTCACCTGCTCCTGTCCCAAACCTTGCTTCAACATGCATCACCCCAGGGGCTGAAGGAGCTGTTGGGAGTGGGGTAAGAGCAGCACTGTGTGTGCCTGGTTTAAAAATCAGCTTGAAGCACTGTTTGTAGCACTTCCTTCAGTCCGGTGTGTGTGGGAATCCAGGCCCTTGGTTACAGAGCTCCCTTAAACCCCTGCTGGAATTGGTCTTTCTAGGAAGTGCATTCATTAAATTCAGGGCTTCGTAACACCCTGGAAATACTTCTGGTCATGCCACCAAATCCTTGAGAAGTCCTAAAAAGCCGATCTCCCATTCCAAGTAGCTGCAAGTGTTGCTGGTGTGCTGTTGCTGCCAGGTGTCACTAACTGTCCCCCCCCAGCGCGTGGCTGTCGGGGTACGAGAGCCCGGTGGTGTCCCGCATCAACACCAGGATCCAGGACCTGACAGGGCTGGATGTCTCCACAGCAGAGGAGCTGCAGGTAAGTGGCAGCTTGGGCTTGGTGCTAGTCACCATTTCAGCACCTCTTGTGCTTGTTAAGGTGAGGTGGCCACAGAAAAACTCATTTATTTCCAGAGGGGAGAAAACGCTGTCTTTGCAGAGCAGCTGGTCAGTGTGAAATGGCTTTTTGGGGCTGGAAGGAAACAGTGATGACTGAAACTCTGGGTGTGTAGTTCCTTTTTATTTAGTCAAATAAACTGAGTTTCATGGCCACAGGGTCAAACTTTGCTGCTGTTGGAGGCAGTTAAAAGTTTAACTCAGGGAAGGCCACCAGAGTGTCCCTGGGCTGTGGGAAACACTGGCTGTATGTGTAACTGGAGTAAACTGCAATTTAGAAGTGCTTTTGTTTATTTGCTTGAGGCCTTTAAACGAGCAGCTGCCTCCCTGACTGCGAGCAGAGCATGAGTACCTAGAGAGCAGGACACCCACGAAGTGCTCCTGAAACCTGCTGTGCTCCTTGCCCCTCTGTCAAGGTTCCTGGTGATAGAATGGCCGAGGATCTGGTGGAAAATTGATGTTATTTTTTTGTAACCAATTAGCAAGAAGGACAGGGAACTGTCTTTATTGACACAGTCAAATTCACGTCAAAAAGTAGTTTCAATTTGATGATGTAAAAGCACCGTGACACTGTTTTGGAGAGAGGCTGAAAAGTTTTCTGTAGAAGAAAAATGCTTTTCTGCCCTGGGAAGCACCAGATTCCTTACCTGGAGCATCCTGCAGTGCCACTCTTGGATGTGCTCTTGCTGCTGACAGAGGCTTGACATTTCCTGGGGCTTGGTTGTTTAAACTTCATCTCTGCAAAGGCTGTAGCTGACAGTCAAACCCTTGCCTGGCTCAAGACTGATTTACTAGATCCTGTGCTTCTCCTTCCACTGTAGGTAGCCAACTACGGCGTAGGAGGCCAGTATGAGCCTCATTTTGATTTTGGAAGGGTAAGTCCTGCTTTGTCTTCACTCTTTCTTCTTCACAGGCGCTGTGTTTCTCTTTTTCAGGTGGCAAATTATGGAGTGGGAGGACAGTATGAGCCCCACTTTGACTTTGCACGGGCAAGTAAAGAGCTGGAGGAGAGCTAGACTGGTGAAGCCTGGGCCTCTGGGCCGGGGCACACTCTCTGTTCTTCCACGTGTATTCAGTTTTATAGCTCTTCCACTTTCCTAATCCGTGTCTGTGGAGAAAGCCCTCTAAACCACCAGCTGAACCTGGGGAGGGTGCCACTGTAAGCTGAGTGCCAGCAGACTCCTGACAACTGGAAAAAGTCTCATCTCACTGTCCTTAATTTTTTAATTGGATTTAAATTCCCCGCCTGTTTTATTCCAGCTTAAATTGCAGACTGCTGAAATTCAGTTGGTTATTTACTGGGCATAAATCTGTGTGGTTTAACCCCTTCAGATTAACCTTAACCCTGCCAATCCCAGCCACCAGTTCTGAATCAGGATCTTTGCTCTGTAAGCCCCTGCTCCAAGGCTTTGCTACCACCTGACAGGTTTTGTTTGGAAACACTGGCCTTGTTTCCAGGAGTAACAACTGCTGGAATTTCAGCGCACACAAATTGTGGTCACAGGGGGTGGGTTTAAAAACAGAGGTGTGACAGAAGTTGATATCAAAACTCATCAAAATGGGGTTCATTCTTGTAAGTCGAGTGCTGGACACCTCTTGGTAGCCTGGTTTGTCACTGAGGCTTCCTCCCTGCTTCCCAGCTGGAATCCAGAGTGGAGTGTGGCAGGGAGGTGTCCCAGCTGACCCTGGGACTGAGAGCTGCCCTGGCTGCTGCCAAGGACAAGGGGGATGAGTGTAATTAAATAATTCAGTTTGCTGTGAGGAGGATTTATAGTCTCAGCCTCAGACAGCACAGTTGTTGTTACCCATTAGGAATCTGGGCTTAATGCCCTCCCTCCCTCCCTGTCCTACAGAATTTCCAAGTGCCTGGTTTATTTAAATTGATAGATTCACTCCTATTGCATTCCTCCCCTCCTTCCAAATCGAGGGCTTGGATTAATTCTTCTGCATGAGTCTGTTCTGTGCTGCTGGCTCAGCAGCTGTGTGCCACTGGCTGCTCTCAGCAACCAAAAAGAAATGCTGATGGAATCTGCCTGCTTTTGTTCACAGAAAGATGAGCCAGACGCTTTTAAAGAATTGGGAACAGGCAACAGAATTGCTACTTGGTTGTTTTATGTAAGTGATACGTTTCTGCCATCTGTCACTGCTTATTCTATACCACGGAATGATTGCATTCTGCTTTTCTTTCATTCTTTTACTGAAGGGACTTGCAAGTGAAGCAGCCACTAACTTTGGGGTAATACATATGGGGGGGCCTTCTTACCCAGACTTTGTGGTTCTTCCATGTGGCTTAAGGAGGATTTTCCCCCCACATTTGAGCATTAGCTTAAATTATTTGCCTGCCTGTTTATTTTTGTATCTGCATCAGTTTTACAGCAGGTTCATTGTCTTAACACTCGAGTGGGAGGGACAAGGCTGGGACTGCACTGGGAACAGAGGGGGTTTGGCCTTCTTAAGGGATTTATGTCAAAATTAAACTTCACTTTCACTAGAAAGTGAGATTTTATCTGAACTCACCTGTCCTTCCCCACCTGTTCAGATGAGTGATGTGTCAGCAGGGGGAGCCACGGTCTTCCCTGAAGTGGGAGCCAGCGTTTGGCCGAGAAAGGTGAGCAGGATTGATGCAGCAGATAAATCCACTCCTCCCCACCCACCCACCCAGAACAGAGCTTGAAAATGAACATTTAAAATAACTGTAAGCACCTCGGTGCTGTCAGAACAGTGCCATGATTTTCCTTAAGTGCAGCAACTGGAGCTGTGCTGGTGATTCCAAGGGCCCTGATATTCCATGTGTGGACGCAAATACAAAACACTTAAATACTCCAAAACACATTTTGAAAATACTCAAATCTGATTGATTTAGTCTTGAGGCATCTGTAGGAAATTTTCCTCTCAGTTTTTTCCTTCAAGCAATGTTTGCCTTTGCTGGCCTGCTGCTCAGCTTTAGTAAATAATCTTGGCTTTCTTAAACTGGTCAGGAGTTGAATGAAACTGGCTTAGGATTTAAAAAAAATTAAGAGCCAAGTATACAGACATACAATAAGTCAAAGGAGAGAAACACATGATAGAATATGGAAAAGAGCCTTCAGTTTAAAAGGAGGATCTGAAACACAAATGCACCTACCTTTGCCTTTGGTACAGGCACAGGGCTGTGTTCCCTCCATCCCCAGGGAACAGCTGTGTTCTGGTACAATCTCTGCTGTGACAGTGTGTGTGTGGGGTACAGGGCTGAGTGTTCCCTCCATCCCCAGGGAACAGCTGTGTTCTGGTACAATCTCTGCTGTGACAGTGTGTGTGTGGGGTACAGGGCTGAGTGTTCCCTCCATCCCCAGGGAACAGCTGTGTTCTGGTACAATCTCTGGTGTGACTGTGTGTGTGTGGTACAGGCACAGGGCTGTGTTCCCTCCATCCCCAGGGAACAGCTGTGTTCTGGTGCAATCTCTGCTGTGACAGTGTGTGTGGGGTGTAGGGCTGAGTGTTCCCTCCATCCCCAGGGAACAGCTGTGTTCTGGTACAATCTCTGGTGTGATAGTGTGTGTGTGGCACAGGGCTGAGTGTTCCCTCCATCCCCAGGGAACAGCTGTGTTCTGGTGCAATCTCTGCTGTGACAGTGTGTGTGGTACAGGCACAGGGCTGAGTGTTCCCTCCATCCCCAGGGAACAGCTGTGTTCTGGTACAATCTCTTCCCGAGCGGAGAAGGCGATTACAGCACGCGGCACGCGGCCTGCCCGGTGCTAGTGGGGAATAAATGGGGTGAGTACCTGCCTCTGACCTGAGTCTGGGCTCTGCTGGGGGTGGCTTGGCTTTATTTTTCCTTTAGACTTCAGAAATTACGTTCTTTGTAAAGAAATTTATTTAATTCACTTTATCTACCTCATATCTCTCTATACGTTAAATGTATTTTATATATTACCATATTTCATCACGTGTGTAAAGGAAATTAGTACTGTATCTACTTTAAGAGTTTTTGTAGCTTTGCAGCCATACTGGAGGGGTTTTTGTTTGGTTGGTTATTTTTATTAGACTAACTTCACAGATTTGTCATGGCAGTGGGGTTGGAATGAGAGAGTCTTTTAAGGCCCCTTCCAACCCAAACCATTGTGTGACTAAAACCCTTTAGAAAATTCAGATAATCCTGTGCTTAACCAGAAGCTTGCCTAGAGCATGTTTAGCTTCAGCAGCAGAGGAGCTGAGCACGGGCAGTGATGCAGTACCTTTGTGTCTTTGCAGTCTCCAATAAGTGGCTCCACGAGCGGGGGCAGGAGTTCCGCCGGCCGTGCACGTTATCGGAGCAGGAATGAGGCACCCGGGCTCCCGAGCACTCAGGGTGTGGGAAATGCACACTCCTGCCAGTTTACAACTGACTAACAAACACTCCACTACAGGTTCACCCCGCCCAGCTCAGCTGTGGACAGGACAAACGTGCTTTTGGTTCCCTCCAAATCCCCCCAAGGTTTATCAACAGAAAATACCGAGGCCGACAAGTGTCACTGAAAAAAAAAAAGGACAAAATACAGATAAATACAGATGAGGGCCACAACTTACAGTGGTGTTGTGTGTGGTGTTCCTGTCACCATCATCCCTCTGAGCAGTGTGGGCAGCCAGGGATTGTCTGGAGTCCTCCTGACACCTGCCAGGCTTCGGGCAGGATCAGTGCCTGGGAGGGCTCCCTTCTAAGGAATGCTGAATTAAACCCTTTCCTGTTCCTCAATTCCCAGACACTTGACTCTCTGCTTTCCTAGAGTGCCTGAGCACTGCAGGCACGCTTTGCTGGAAAACAGGTTATTAGCATGTTTGAGCCTGGTTTTCCACTTCCACAAAAGCCCCTCTTCTTAAACTTGTCTTCCTTCTCAGCCTGTGTGGAGAATTTGGCTCTTAATGCTTACCACACGAGCCAGCAGTTCCACAGGCAGGGTCAGGATGCTTCCACAGTGTCAGAGCAGCCTGGGAACACCCACAGCCCATCTTCCCTCCTCTTCTGCAATGTTTGTCCACAAGAACAAATGCTGCTTTTGTTCTGTCCTGGCAGCCAGCTCTTCCCTCTGCTCCTCGGGCAGTGGGGATGGGGATGTTCCCATCTTCATTAATCAAAATTGTCGTGCCTTAGGACACTGGAATTTCAAATTGGTTCTGAGACTTCAGGTGCTGAGGTAACACAGAGTCCTCACAGAACGCTCCCTGCCCTCGTCCCTCTCCCAGCTCTCGAGGTTTCAGGAGAAACTCTCAGCCTATTTATAGTCCTGAACCTTTTTTAGATGCAGGCTCACTTTCCTGAACCCTTTCCCTTCCACAGCAGGATTTTTAGCAAAATATCCAAATATCTCACTAGCATGAGGACAAAAATCAAAGGAAGCTGCACCTGCCTCTACCTAAACAGTCCAATTTTCTGGATGATGATGATTTTACTGATTTAGGGGTCAAGCCTGAAGTCTTTACCAAGGGAAAAATTCCAATTTTGGTTAATTGGATTTTCTGCCTCAATAAAATCTTGACAGTTGAGCCAAAATGTACAAAACCTGTTGTTAAATGTGCTAGAAATACCTCTGGATTACTGGGAATGCAGTTTAAGGTACTATAGTTGGAGGAACTGCATACTTTCGGAAGATACTTTGAAAGGTCTTTGCTGGAAAATAATTGTTAAATTTCTACTGAGCCTGGTAGCAGTGGGACCCACAGAACTGCCCCTCCTTAGCCCTGCATCTTCCTGAATTTTGCCTGGCTTTTGGCAGCTGGAAAACAAGGTCCATCCATAACGTGAGAACACAAAGTCTGCACAGTCCCACCTCACATCTGTGCTGCTCATTTACCAAGAGCAGGAGCTGATCTAAATAAATCCACCCAGAACTGCATTAGCAGAGCTGATCTTTGACATCAAATTGTAATAATTTTAAAAAAACCCAAACCTGTAAGATTTGTGCCTACCTGAGTATTTTTACTTTTTTATCTGTCTCTCCTATCCATGGTTCTCTGTTTTCTCTGTTCCATCTCTTAGTTTGTTAAGCTCCAAAAAGGTAACCAAGGCTGCAGGTACCTCCCACCACGTCCCTGCAGGTGAAAGGGGACAATGAACAGGGGGAACGGTTGGCAATCCTGCCTTTGGGGCATCCATAAATGCTTGTAGGGAAGCCAGTCCTGCCTAGTAAAGGAGCACAGAACAGAATCCCTGTGTTGCCATCAGGAACAGGTGTGGAAAACACCTGCATTTGCTGTCCCATCTCTGTTCACCACTCACCAAAGCATGAAAAAAAGCCAGAGCTGGAGAATTCTGCTCAGCAGTTCCCTCCCTCACCTCAACAGCAGTGAGTACTTCCAGTGTTAAACAGCATCAGTCTCAGGCATTGCTTGGGGAGTACAAATGTTCTGGTGCACGACTTTTTCAAGCAGTGAACCACTCACAGATAATTCTACAGGAAAGAATTTTCTACTTTTGACGGTAGAAAATTTTACTTGGTTAAAGGATAAAAAAAAAATCAAAATTAAATCTCCAGTCTGCTGGGACACATCAGGAATGTTCCAGATTATGACAACGGGGTTGGCTTAGATTTTTAAACTGCAGACAATCTCTGTTTCCTCTCCCTCCACTGCAGTGGTGTCCATGCATCCAATGCTGACTGTGTAAGGGATTACACCGGTGCTGCTGCTTCTGCCTTATCCCATCATTTCTCAGAGGGCTTTTGGATCCCCAGTGTGGCTCCTGTTTGAATCTAGTTTTGTATTAAACATGATTGAAAACTGTCTGGGCTCACAGTGACTGACAACTGCCTTACTGTTACATTTTTTTGTAATAAAATTTTTAATGTAAAAAAAAAAAAAAGTGAACAGGCTTAAAATAAAAGCCACTGCCAGTAGCAGTGAGAAATCCTCCACACCCAACTCTCCTTGTATGTGGCTGCTATAAATCTGATCACACAGAGTTTTATCACCACTTTTATCACCATTTGTGGAAACCAAGCTCCTCTGTTTCCCTTCAGCATCTCACTGGGCAGGTGCAGGAGCTGCTCCTACCCCAAATTCCTGTTCAGCCCTAAACTTTGTGTCTCCACTGGGAACACCCAGCACTAAAGGGCTGCAAGAGGGGAGGGCAGATAATGCTGGGCTGCAAGCAGGGTCAGCTGCTGAGGGTCCCTTTTCCAGGGTGGCAAATCTATTTTGTGAAGCCAGAAGGTCAAACAAGCACTTACCCTGGGATGGTTCTAGGGAGGGGAAGAAAGCACCAGAGACTCCAACAGCACAACAAACAGACGTGTGGGAAGGCTGGCCTCTTCCATGACCAAAACCTCTGGGGTCTGTACACCACAGCCATCCCTGGCCTTCACCCTGCAGGGCAGTGGAGCTTGTGCCTAATTCCCATCATCAGGAACCTGCAAAAGCACAGCAGGGGCTGCTGAGGGGTCTGGATCCTTTTGCCTGTGGAACGGAGCCGTGTGCTGCCCATGGGGCATGTGGCTTGCAGGTAGGGAGGGCACTGCCCCAGCACAGCTGGTGTGAGCACATATTTGAAATAAGCCTGAAGAGCACGAGCACTGTTTGATTTTGGGAGGGTGATGGGGTTCCATCCCAGCTACCCTGTCCTGCTGAGCTGCTGCCCTGCTCCTGCCAAGACGGGCCTGGGAGGAAGGGAAGGGCTCTGGATCAGCCCTGTCCCTTCCCAGCCAGTGACTTCCCACCTTCCTACCTGGGTCCCTGGGGCTCTTCTGGCACAGCTGCAGCTGAAGGGTGACCATGGGGGTCACCACCCTGGGAGGAACCCAGCAAGGGTAAGGACCACAGCAGCTGCAGCTGAAAAGGCAGGGTTAGGTCAGAGATACGGAGAAAGGCCTGTCAATGTCACAGGGCAAGATGAAGAGAAAGGAAAGGGTCTGACAGGATCATAGAATCCCAGAATGGTTTGGGTTGGAAGGTACTTAAAACTCATCTAGTTCCACTCCCTGCCATTGGGACAGACACCTTCTACTATCAGGGATCCAGGGGCAGGCACAGCTCTTTTGGGCAGCCTCCTCAGGGCCTCACCACCCTCACAATGCAGAATTTCTTCTCAATAACCCCATCTATCCCTGCTCTGTCAGTTTGATGCCCTTCTCCCTTGTCCTGTCACTCCAGCCCTCTCCAGCTCTCCCTGAGCCCTTTTAGGCACTGGAAGGGACTCTGAGGTCTCTGCAGTTTTTTCCAGGCTGAGCAATCCCAGCTCTCCCAGCAGAGCTGCTCCATGCCTCTGCTCATGCTGGTGCCTCCCCTGGGCTCTGTGCAGCAGCTCCAGGTCCCTCCTGTGCTGGCCCCAGGGCTGGGGCAGCTCTGCAGGTGGGCTCTCACCTGAGCACAGGGGCACAGGGGCTGAGCCCTCTCCTACAGCTGGGGGAAGGCAGCACAAGGGACCTGCCCAGGGACTCCCGGAGAGACTGGAGCTGCCCACGCACTTGAGCTCAGCCCCGTTTGGGAGGGGGTCTTTAACCACCCCAGCCACCCTCTCCCGGCTGCCGGACTCTGACCCGGCTCGGAGGACTCGGGGATTTCACCATCGACCCGCAGCTCTCCTCCCCATAATCAGTGACTCATCTGGCTCCCGAGCCGAGCTTTGGAGCAGCCACGGATCACCCACTAACCCGAGCCACCAGCGGCTCTTCCCCCCGCTAAACATCCACCGGCAGCTCCCTGAGCCGGCCAAAGCCGGTGGAAAAGGAGCTCGGTCCCTCTATCCCCCGCCCCCCCAGCAGAGCGGCACGGGCAGGATCCTGGCACAGCCACGACGTGCCGGGAAGGAGGAATGCAGCACAGGAGCTGCAGCTCGGCTCCTGGTGCGGAGCCAAGAGGGCTTCTCCAGCTCCAGCTGGGATGGGGCTCATTGCCACAGCAGCGCAGGGACAGGACGGGTGTAGTCACCTGTCCCTCCCAGGCCAGGAGCGCTGCCAGCAGCCCCACAGGCCCGGGAACGCGTGACTCACCGCGGCCCCGGCCGCTCTATATTTGAGCATTACGGAGGCAGGAATGAATGCACGCAGGCAGGAGCTGCCGAGCCCGAGGTCAGCACCAGGTTCAGCAAGCAGTTGTCAGAGTTCACCATCTCGGCAAAAAGCATCTGCACCCTTTAAATCTTCGGAGAGAGAAGAGCTGGCTCTGGGAAGGGGGTTTTGTAACCGCAGCGGGCCAAAGCCAGGCCAGGGGACCTGCGGTGTCCCACTGCGCACATCCACGGCTCCCCGCTGCTGCCACTCCCCGAGGGAAAACTGGAGGTCGCTTTTACCCAATCCCACATTTTTCCTGCTCTTCAGATCTTGCAGTCTGGGTGCAACTGAGATATTTGCAGCTGGACTGAAAAGCTCTCAGGAGACTGGCTGGGAGGGAAGGAAGGAAGCAGAAGGAAGGAAGGAAGGAAGGAGAGTGGCTCATCCCCGGGGCAGGGCAAAGGGGCTGCCACGTCTTGGAAAAGCAGTTAAACTGCTTTTTACTCACCAACCTTTGCTTTGGGACCAGTGACAAACTAACAGGAAAGTTCCTGACTCCTCTTTACCCAGGCTCTGCTCTCTGCCAGCTGCTCCCTCCCCGCCCTGTTCGGCTTTCCCAATTCCAGTTGATTTTGCAAACAGCCTGGGTGCTCCAGAGCCACCAGCTGCAGGCTGCATGCCCTGCTCATGCCACATTCCCTGTGGTTTGCCTCCTCTGCAGTCCTGCCAACATTTTTTCCCTCTCTCCTCGCCTTCAGCAACACATGGATCAGTCAGCAGGGACCGAGGGATGACAAAGAAAGCTGTGTTCTGGAACTGTCTCCAGAACAACCCTAAAAGGCTCTGCATAAAAGCAGGACACCATGCACAGACACCCAGAGGCTCTCACACATTTCCATGCTAGTCCCCAACAGCTGGTTTGCTCTTTTTTACATTAATTTCTGCCAGGCTGTTGGCAAAGGCTGGGAGCACTGGGACTGTGACCTGGAGTGTCAGGCAGGGCAGGGACTGAACCAGCAGAGACACCAAAGGCTCCACTCACTGCAGGACACAGCGTGGGACTCTTGAATCCAGTTTCCCTGGCACTGGGGCAACAAATTCCGGGACCATTTCCACCCATGACCGACAGAGCAGTCCCCAGCTTGGTCTGAACAGCAGGAGAGGCCCAAGCTCTCCAGTGCTCCTGCAGGGAAGTCATCACTTCCCCAGCACCCCCTCTGCCATGTGCCAGGGGTGACACAGATGTCACAAAAGGCTTACTTGAGGCAGGGATTTGCTGATTCCCAAGCTGCCAACCTCCCTTTCCCAGTGTTCTCTGCATCTGGGTTTATCTCCCCAAAGGCAAAGTTGGTTTGAGGTTCCCCTGGGAGCTCCTGCACTCCTAAGTGTCCCCTCATCCAAAAGTCAGCCCTGGCAGCCACGGGCCTCAGAACAGGTGGAACAAGCAGGCAGCAGCTGCCTCTGGCTCCACACCACTGCATAGGAGAGGCTCTAACCAGCTTGTTTGCTCCCTTCCCCACTTCTCTGACTTACCTGTCTAAGAAATCAAGACTTGGCTATGGTTCCTCCTCCTCATGCCATGTCTGGAGCTCATCACCCAGGGCCACAGGCAGTGCCAAGGAGCTCTGGCCCTTCAGAAGCAGCAATGCAGCGGGGCTGAACCTCCTGCAAAACAATAAATTGCCAGAATTTGCACTTGTGTTTGGTATAGATTTAAAATGCCTGCAGCCCAGCTACTGCTGAGAGGCAGTGCTGGGGCACATCTGAAAAGCTCTCTAAGAGCAGCCAGAACCTTCCCACACCATTTCCCTTCTCTATTCTTCATGAGTGGTTTGCTTTGTCTTTTGCTGTTGGTGTTCATTCGGTTGCTTTCTTTTTAATGAGCAAATTTGAACCCTCCACCAGCTGAGCTGGCCCCTGGGTGCAGGCAGGCCTGTCCCACTGCAGAGCCAGGAGCTGCAGCTGCCCCACAACCCATTCCCTGGCTCAGGTCTCAGTGCCAACCTTTCCTCCTGGGTCAGTGGTGCTACATGTTTAATTTACATTACACAGGAGCTGTAACAACCAGCCCTATAACATCAGCCACATCAAAGGCAGTACTCACCCCCAACACTGATCCTGGAACTGGGGGTGATGCCAAGGAATTGCCCTGAATGTAGTGTTTGTCCCAAACTTCTCCAAGCTGCTGGATCAACCCATCCTCTGCTGGATCAACCGTTCTGAGGCTCCGTGGGCTCTTGGGATTTGTTAGGAGCAATACACCCAGCAGCCAGGCTGGGGGAAGCTCTCATCCCACCCCTCCCTGCGCCCAGGAGGCCTGGGGAAAAGGCAAGGTGTGCTCCTCAGCCTGCCTGAGCAGTGGAAATTTTGGACACAGAGAGAGATGCTCTTCATGTCCCAGCAGGCTGGGGAGGGAGTGCAGTGCCCTGGGGGGGAGAGACCCTGCTCCAGGCTGAGGGAGGGTCCCTCCTGGGGACCGAGTGTGTCCCAGCGGGATTGTGCAAACTCTCGGCTCTGGGAGCTGAACTCCCGGCGCTGCACTTTGCACCCCGGCTGCCGTGACCTCACGCCGGCTCCTCGGGCAGCGTTTAAAGTCCAGGCAGAGCGGTGCCACTGCCTCCTGCCCAGAGCAGCTGATCCCCGCCGCTGCTGCCCCTGCCCCTGCCCGGGGCTCGGCACCGGCCCTGCAGCATGCGGCTGCTGCTAGGGGCAGCGCTCCTGTGCCTCAGCCTGCGCCTGGGGCACGGCTCCGAGGAGGCAGCACCCGACAGCCCCGGCCAGCAGGACTCGCAGGCGGCGTCATCCTATTCCGACTGGGGCATCGACACCATCCGGGATGGCTTTGAAGCGGTGAACAGCTACTTCGACTCCTTCTTGGAACTGCTTGGGGGGAAAAACGGAGTCTGTCAGTACCGCTGTCGGTACGGTAAGTGACCCTCACTGCTGCTGCCTCCTCTCTCCTCGCCCTTTCCCCTCTTGCCTTCTCCTTCCCTGCGGCCACGACCAGCTCCTCCTACCCCGGAGCTGTCCCCGGCAGTGCTCAGGGTCACAGCTTCTGTGCCAGTGCCAGCACAGGTTCACTGAACCCCCTTCCCCGAGAGCAGCCGGCTCTCCAAGGCACCGCGCTGAGCGCACAGGGCAGCAGGGGAGGATGCAGCCTTCCCTGCCGGGGCACACAGGTACCGGGCTGCCGGGGCACACAGGTACCGGGCTGCCGGGGCACACAGGAACCCGGGCTGCCGGGGCACACAGGAACCCGGGCTGCCGGGGCACACAGGTACCGGGCTGCCGGGGCACACAGGTACCGGGCTGCCGGGGCACACAGGTACCGGGCTGTCCCACTGCCCGAAGCCTGGCACAGCACAGGGAGGGGAGGCTGAGCCCGCTGCCCTAATCTCAGCAACCTTCGGAGCGTCCTTATCCAGCAGCTGTGAGCTGGCCAGTGCCGCGGGCTGGAGCAGAGATAACAGCGGGACAAACCGCACGTCACCGGGAGGAGCCTTTAGTGCTCAAGGCAGAAGGAGGCAGCTCCTGCTTGCTTTGGACTTCAGTTTTTGGTGGTTTACCAAAAAAGGATTAGTTTGGTTTGTCCTGGGGGCAGGATGAAGGCCCTCAGGACCTCCCCCTCTCGGGGAGGGCAGGGCAGGGGACGGGGAGCGCAGAGCTGCAGTCTGTGGGGTGACAGGGCCACAGGCAGCACTGGCCATCACCAGGGTACCTGTGGGAACGATCTGCTTAGGAACCAGCCAGGAGTTTTCCCACAGATTGCATCCTCTCCTCAGCCTCCTACAACTGTCCCACAGCCACATCTTGTCCTGTCGCCTCAGCCTGCTGAGCCACAGCTGCCTGCCAGCCCCTTGCCCCACAGCTTCACCCCACACCCCCAGTGACCACCTGGAAAAGATGCTTGTGAGCACAGAGGGATTTCAACCCCTCTCCTCCCCAGAGCATTGTTTTTCACAGACAGACTCGATGCTTTGGGGAGACCCCACTGACTGTCTCAGTCTGTATGGACCCCATGGACCTCCTGCTCTTCCCAGGCCAGCAGCCAGGGCACTGGGACAAAGACATGCTGCAGGGCTGGGAGCTCAGCTCCCTGCCAGGGGAGGAGGTTAAAATCAGTCTGAAAGTTGCTGATTTTTTTGTTTTGTTTCATAAATAATGTCAGAGAACCATAGAACAGGCTGAGTTGGAAGAGACCCATCAGGGTCATTGAGTCAAACTCCTGGCCCTGTGCAGGACACCCCAAGAGTCACACCCTGTGCCTGAAAATGTCCAAAAACTCCTGGAGCTCTGGTAACCATGGGACCACTTCTCTGATGAGTCTGGAAGTGCTTCCAGTGCTCAACTACCCTCTGGGTGAAAAACCTTTTCCCAACATGCATCTAATGACCATAAATGTGTCCTCCCCCTCCTGCCAGCTCTGCTCCCCAGGTCCCACACTGAGAACAAACCGGGAGCAGCAAGCCAGGAAGCTCAGCCTCACGGGATGGAGGGAGCCAGGTACCCAGCCCATCACCACAGCCCCACAGTGGCCCTGGGCCCTCAGCCTGGGGGTCCCTCAGTCCTTTCTGCAGCAGCTCAGGAGGGCCATGTGTGTCCCCAGTGCCTGGAGGAGGTGGTCCCCAGACCCCCCAGCACCCAGGATGGAGCCCATCAGGCAGTCTGTCCCACACTCATGTGTGTGACAACCTCCTAAAGGTCCCCACCATGCTCCAAATTCAGAGCAGAAAGGACTTGCCTGAGAAACGTGGCTGGGACTGCAGTGTGCCTGAGGCAATGCTGATATTCAGAGCTGGATTCAGGGAGCCTCAGGACTCACCACATCATGCAGGAGTTACTGCTTTTGGACACATCCAGAGGGCTCTCCCTGCCTGTCCTTGTGAAAAGCATCTCCAGCGAGCAGCACAAATCCCTGCTCACAGCCCAGGAGCACCCTGCATCTTACAGGAACAGTGTTTTACCCTGAAAGGAAAACAAGGCCATTGTTAGCCCAGTTCTCATCCTCTGCTGAACAGCTCATTAATCACTGCCTGAAGGAGGACACTGCTGAAATGCTGCCCACGTGGCTCCAAGGGGCTTGCTGGACCCTTCTAGGACCATTTGTCTTTGCTAATCTCTGGCACAGACATGGCAAACTGGAGAGGATGCTGGGATGCTCCCAAACCAGTGAGATCCAGTCCTTGCTCAGAAGGATGAACACGAACCATCTTTGTGCTGAATCAGGTTCTGATTGCTTTTTCTCCCCAGGCATGAAACAAAAATTATTCCTTCTACTTACTTTCATTTCAGCCAAGAGATACCAATAATAGATTATTTTGCCACAGTAAAGGTCAGGACTCACCTGTGATTGCCACATCCATTTTCAGCTGAGCACGTGGCTGTTCCAGCTGTAAGACTCTCCTGATTTTTCAGCAGCTACCTGAGGTCTGAAAACAACCAACTTGATGGATGACTACCTTAAATCAGGACATTAGGGTTATACTAGCATTTACTGGCAAATACTCTCCTGCTTACAAAGTCTCACTGGGCATCTCAGGGGAAACAAACAGCCTGAGCTGGGAGTGAAGCCCTTGTAGCTTCCTCCTGGCCAGACAAGACTTCACTGCTCTGCTCAGCATTTGGTCCTGAAGGGCTTCAGATGAGGGGGCACCTCCAGGCTGTGGGAAAAGAGCCTTCAAATCCAGGCTCTCTCCAGCAGGGCACACAAGGCTGGGTGTGTGCAGGCACCTCTGCTCAAAGCCTGCCTGCCTGGGGCACTCAAACAACAGTGGACCACCCAAAAGTGCAAGGAGATCATCCATTCACCCAAAAATACACTCAGCTCCCCCTGCCAGTGTCCCAGCACTGCAGTGCCTGAGACCTCCTGCATTGCCAGCAGTGCTCCAGCCAGCTGGCTGCTTTCCAGCCTCTTGGAACAGCTACAACAGCCTGGGGGCATTGAAATGCATCAGGGAAACTCAGCTTCAGTTCTAGGGCTGTGGCCACAAGGCAGTGGCCTGAAATCGATCTTCTTGTCCCTAAGGATGGGCAAGCAATAAATGATAACAGGAGCACTGAGTCAATGCTTGCAGAGAGGCAGGAATGCCTGATATTCCTGTTTTGCTTTTGCCTTCCTGTTACCTACAAAACAAGATGTGGGAGAGAGGTTAATTGTGGTGTCTTGGACTTGACCTAGCTGAGAAAGAGTACAAAGGGGCACTTTGTAAGTTTTAAAGCTCTGTTTTGCAGAGGGGAGGGGACAGGTTTCCTACAAGGGCTTATCCTGAGGGCAGTTTGATGTTTTGTGGATCAGCACAATCCGTATTTACGTGAGGGTTTTTTTCCTCATGACAGCTTTCTGGAACATGTTAATAGTTGTGACTTCAGCTGAATTGAAGATGTGGAGACACAGCTACTTTTGGCTGGGAACTGGATAATGGAGGTAGAACCGGAAAACTGGATGATCTTGGTCCCATCCAACCCAAGCCATTCTATGATCTCCACATTCCCAAAGTTTCACTCCTACTCAGACTTGCCATCTTATCCCATTAACTGTCAGTGTGCTGCAGGAACAGAACTTTTACAACCAATATTACAAGCAAGACACTCAAATTTGACTCCATCCTGCAAAACCCACAGCGGATTTTGAACTTTCCTCTGCCTCCTGCATCAGTTCAGGAACATTTGAATTCTGAGTCCCAGTTTCCACTCCCTTCCAAAAAACCATCAAGGCTCTTTCGGAAGGGGAAAATTGCCTGTTGGCATCTCACAGCAGGACAGCATTTCAGTTTGTTATTTATTTGTAGCAAATCTGTTATTTAAGCAAAACAGCTCTGGCAAAGTTTAATTGGGAGGTGCTGGGAACACTCCTACATAATTCCCTCCGAGGCTTTTGGCTGCAAGGCCTTCCCAAGGGCACAGCAGATTTATGGCTGAATTAACCACTGGCATTTTAGGTACCTGAACAGAAAAATGGGGAAAGCGTCTTAAATAATTCCTGGTGCTGACAAGAAGCAAGAAGTGGAAATGGAGTTTAAAAGAACCCAACCCTGCCTTGAAGGGCTGAATTAGATCCATTTTATGTCTGTATAAATTCTCTATAGCCGTCCTCAGGGAAGCAGAAACTTAACCCTTGATGTGACTGGCTTCAGAAAGCCCAGCTCACCTGAGTTTTTGTTGGAGCATTCCCACGGTTTATGCTTTCCCAGAGCAGGGACAGCACCCAGGGAATGGCTGGAGCTCTGTCAGGGCAGGGTTAGGCTGGATATCAGGAAAAGGTTTTTCTCCCAGAGGGTGGTCAAGCACTGAGCAGGCTCCCCTACAAAAATCAGATGAAATGCTGCTGGAAGGTCGTGCTAGAGCTGGCTGTGAGCTGGACTCCTCCTACATTGGGTAAATAATTATTCACAGAGGGAGTTCTTGCTCCTTTATGCATATTAAGAAGCAGACTGAGGAAGGTGCAGAGATTAAAGAAATAGAGATGATTTGCAAAATGTGGCAGGGCATCACCAGGGGCAGAAAACGGACCGAGAAGACCTGCTCAGAGCAAGATCAGACATGCAAGGTCTGGCACAGTTTGGGGGACATCCACAGCACACCAACAGTCCAAGAATGAACTGAGGATAGAAAGAAACCCCCTTGCTGAGCTAGCAGTGTAAGCAGTAGTGTTTGGGATGCAGACCAAAGGGGAGCTGCCTGTCACTCCTTGCTGTTTGGACCTGTTCTTGGGAAGATCAGCTTTCCTAACATTTGTCCTGTCTTTTCTTTCCCAGGGAAGGCTCCCATGCCACGGCCTCACTACAAACCCCAAGAACCCAACGGCTGTAGCTCCCATTTTCTGGGGCTCAAGGTACCTGAAAGTGTATGTACTGTCCCACCCACCAACCCCAAAGGCTGCAGCTCTCCAGCACATCACCAGCTCATCATTCTGGGCAAGGCAAAGGCTGGGCAGCTCGGTGACAATAACCTATGTGCACGCAGCAACACCTGAGGGCATCCTCCACACCCGCCCCTCCACCTCTTCCCACACTTTTTGCCTCTGCCAAGCACTGAATGAAACCCACAGGCTTTAATACTGCACCTGCTCGTTATCTTAAAGGCAATTAATGAACATATTGGAATCACCAGGAAAAGCCTTCCCGGGAGGCTCTCAGAGCAGGGATTCCTATTTAGCTCATGCATTACTGCTGCCCATGGAGTCTGCAGCAATTAGGCAGATTCCTGCTCTTACAACCTCTCTCTTTGCAGCTCATTTTTCATGTTAGGTTTAATTCCTGAAACTATTTCACTGCAAACCTTGTGGGCATTTCTGTGGTGCCATCTCTGTACCCAGGCAATCATGAGTGCAAAGAAGGAACAATTAATCCCCTAAATTTTACATGAGGAAGGGCAAAAAGAGGAATAATTCATAACAAGCTAACAAGTCCAGTCTCTCCAGGAGACAGGCCTTCCGCCCCATCACCCCCAGGGTCATTAGGTAAGCTTAGAGGGAGCAGAACTCCCCTGACCACGCTGTGTTTGCCCTTGGCCTCAAGTGCATCTCTGAGAAATAAGGCATTAAAATATTTATGGCACGTATATTGGGCCAAAAAGCAGGACCTTGTCAGGTTGTGGGAAAAAGAGGAAAAGAGAAAAGGGGCCTTTGCCACTGTTGGCAAGGACATGGAGCTCTCTGACAAATGAAAACTAGAAAATGGTCATGGAGGGGCTGTTTCCCACCTCTCTGCCAGATGCTGATTCCCTGGGACACAGAGATGAGAAGAGAACGTGACATAGCCTGCACTGAGCCTGCACCACTGACACCACGGGGCTGCTCCCTCTCCCTCCCTTCTTTAGATGGTGAGGGAGCAGCACACATCCCTCCTGCTGCCCTGCTCTCAGGAACAGCTCCTGGAAAAGGAGCCAGCTGGGCTCTGCAGCACCTCACCCGTCACAGCTGTGTGAGCCTGAGGCCAGGACTCAGCCAAGGGACACCTCTTCTCTCTTTCCCCAGCTAGACTTGGGCATCCCTGCCATGACCAAGTGCTGTAACCAGCTGGATGTTTGTTATGACACCTGTGGGGCCAACAAGTACCGCTGCGACGCCAAGTTCCGCTGGTGCCTCCACTCCATCTGCTCCGACCTCAAGCGCAGCCTGGGCTTCGTCTCCAAGGTGCAAGGTAGGATCCTGCCTCACTTCCCCTGTGCAGGGAGCCCCTTCCTTGCCAAAAAGAAGCAAAACTCTGCAGCAGGGAGCAGCGTCTCTGTCCTGCACTTGTCACAGCTGGGTGAGAACACAGAGATCTGCCCCCTCTGCCACACACTTCTGTCCCAAGGCTGGAGACATTTGGTTATTTGCATTTAGAAAACATTACAATGTGTGAAAAAAACCACAAACAACCCTGGAAGTAATTCCTTCAAAACTTGGGATGCACTCCCAGACAGTTCAAGCACCTTCACAGGATACCAAGAAGCCTTCCAGGGCCAGTGAGGCACACACTGAAACCTGTATGTGGCCAGGGGCCAGCAAAACTGAGAGGGCCAAGGACAGGGCTCTCAGGGATCTGGTCACAGATAAGAGATGATGATGGCACCAGGGACACACCAGGCTGGGGGTGGCTGAGCCACTGCAGGCAGCTCGGGATGGCTCAGAAGTGCTAACAAGCTCTAGTGATTTGCCAGGAGCTCAAGTGCCACGCTGGTGTTGCCTAATTTAAAAAGCCTCAGCCTGCAGGTCTGAGAAGAGCTTTTTTGGTAGCTGCCAAAAAAAGTAGCCACCATCCTCTGCTGATGCCCAGCTCTAAGGTATCCTTAAATATGCATTTGTTATCCAAAGGTGCAGCCTGAATAGGACACGTGGGAAGTCTGCATGACACCAGTAGATGTCTGCAGATGGCTTCCTACCTGGTCACAGCACGGAAAGAGTGCCCAGGCCAGCAACAAAATCAGAGACATGGACTGAGACTTAAGAGCTACAGGCTGAGCACAGTCAATCTTTCATGGTTACCCTTATCAACAGCTCCTCATGCAAGCCAACTTCTTCCCATCTCTTCAGATTTTCCTCTTTTTCATATGGTTCCTTCTGGTTCTCTGCTTGCAGCAGCAAAGCAAACCTAGATCCTAGGGAGTTCAGGGGGAGCAGAGCCCACACTCCTGGGCTGAGCCAAGCCACCTCTGGCAGGCAGGAGTAGATTCCTCCAGCATCCCTGTCCTGGCTGCTGTAGGAGGCACAGGTATCACCAGTGAACCTCTGAGCCATCCTCCCGTCGCCTCGGGCTCTGTCCCCAGGGCTGCTCTGAGCAGCTCCAGTCACAGTCCTCCTCCACAGCCATCCCAGCTCTTACCTGGCATCCAGATCCTTGGTTTTCCCACTGACTCACCACAGCCTCTCCAGTGCCTGCCAACTGAGCAGCCTCCTAGGGAACAGGAGCTCTGAGGTGTTTGGAGAGGCTGAGATAAGAGAAAAACAGTCCTAAAGGCAAGGCTTTCCCAACTTCATCATGCATACAGCTATCAGTGTTGGTGCCAGTAAATAGACCCTAAAGATTTACTATTAACCTATTTATTTACTGGCAAGCCCTTTCAGGGCTGTTTTTTTGGGATGAGGAGGGGCTAGTAGTCAGGCAGTCAGCTGCTCCAGCTGCTGTAGGATTTTTCATGCTGGCTGGCAGCTGGCACCCTAACTCCCAAAAAAGCCCAGAAAGGTTGGTTAGTAGTGGCCATGGGCAAAACTGAGAGGAGAAGGAGTAATGTGGAGGCCTCCTGGGAAATCTGTTTGGTAAACAGTGCTGTTTGCGGAGCCCTTGATGATCCATCAACCAGTAAGGCCTGAAAGAGGTAAGAAAGGAGGGGTTTGGGGGGAGAGAAATTAGTGTCACTCTGGGGAGAAGATGTGGCCACAGCTCTCTTCACAGAGAACAGCGGGCTGAATTTTTCCCAAGGATTTTTCCTGGGGAAGGCAGTGAGAAGCACAGAGAGAAGAGGAGAAAACAATTCTTATCTCTATCCACTGCTCTTGTTGTTTTGCACATATGGAATGTGTTATGGAGATTGTTTACCTAAAGTGATTTGTTAATCAGACACTGGTGAAGGTTGTTTTGATTCTTTGACCAATTGGATCTACGTGTGTCATGACTGGAGACAGTCATGGGTTTTTCTTTAGTATCTTTGTAGTACAGTATTTCTTTAATACAGTTTTAGTATAGTATTAGTGTAATATAGTATAGCTTAATCAAGCAATTGTTCAGCTTTCTAAGTCATGGCGTTAGAACACATTATTCCCTACGCTGGAGTCACCCTGCATCGATAAGAAGAGAGAAGGGAACCTGATTTATAAAAATGCAGTTCTCAGAGAGAAAAGACAACAGCCCACACTTCCGCATGGAGCTCAGTGCAGGGCTGGGGCTTGGGTGCTCGGGGTCGCCTGTCCTTACCTGGCCACGCTGTCCTTCTCCACAGCCTGTGAATCCATGGCAGACACGGTGTTCAACGCTGTCTGGACCCTGGGCTGCCGGCCCTTCATGAACAGCCAGAGGAGCGCCTGCATTTGCAGCGAGGAGGAGCGCGACGAACTGTGAGCGACAGCAGCCGCCCGCGGTCCCCGAGCCGCTGCCAGCGCCCCTCTGCAGCACAGAGACTCCTGGCAGCCCTCGGGATGGGCACCCCGGCCACTGCCAGAGCCCCTCTGCAGCACAGAGACTCCTGGCAGCCCTCAGGATTGGCACCCGGGCCAAGGCACACATCCACAACAGCCTCGGGGCAGGGCAGAGCCAGCCCACGGACAGAGGGCAGCCGTGCCTGCTGCCCACCGCAGATGCAGCTCCACAGCCCCACTGCTCCTTCCCAAGCCCACAGGATCCCATGCCAGTTCTCTCCAAGGCAAGCAGGATGCAGTGCTGCTTATAAACACAGGACTTACATTAAATACATACTATTACCTCCCCCCACCCTGTAACCCTCTAATTTGCAGTGCAAGGCAGTAGGTTTCTGCAAGCCCTGTGAAACTCCCAGTCCATGGATATGCTATGTACATTTTTGCACTGCTGGTAACAGACTGAAGAGGGGTAATTTGCTTTCAGTACATTGCTCACACCCATCCCTGACACTTTCCATCCTGTCGTTACACGTCCTGACAACTCTGCATATTTAAATACCTGGTGGACCCTAAACTGATTTAGAACATCTGGGGATTTCTTAAGCATGAGTTAAGGAGAAAGGCTTGAGGTGTTTGTGGGACACAATTGATATTCAGGACCAAAGCCCACCATTTATCAGATGTGAGATCACAGCCCTCTCCCCAGTCTCAGGAGAGGAAGCCACTTTTCTTCTGCCAGTGTCATCCACATGTATTTAATGACTTTTCTCCTATAGCATTTAACAAAGCTTTGCCCTCAGGATCCCTTTTCACACAAAATGGCTGGGTATCCACCTCCATCTCTTGCACGAGCAAAACAGGAGGCTCACAGTGGACTTGGATGAGATATTCCAAATTCTGGAGCCTTATCTGTCAGGTGACAGGACTTATGTGCTACCTCCGTGGGGCTGCTATCAGCAGCCTCAGACATCATTCCTTCTAAAACGTGGTTAATACTCCCATCTGTTATGGAGAGCTTTTGTTGCATGCAAAACCAGAATTTAAAGTGGTGCATGGCATTTTGCCTCCACAGAACATTGGCAGGCAGCTTTCAGCCGGGTTTCTTGTTGGAAGGATGTTGCTGCTGGGTGTGTGCGTGCCATGCCACGTAAATATTTCAGCGGCTCCTGCAAACATATTTATGGTTATGTTCTTCCATCTGCCACAGAGAAGTTAAGGCTGCAAAAGGGTGATTTAACAAGAGTGGAAAGAGTCTGTCTTGGTTGCTTTTCTTCCAGTTTAAATGGGTTTAAAATGTATGCATGGAGCTATAAATTATTTAAGCCCTGTATTCCTGTTCCTGCCAGTCATCTTTGCCTTACAGTGAACAGCAATGAGACGTTCAGCTGGCCCCAGGCGGGCTGGAAAAACAAGAGCCCCCTGGTACCCGGACCAGGAAAATGGAAGTGACTGAGTGAGGTGTACTGGGATGTTTTCCATCACAGAGGACTTCAACACTGCTCAGATGTAATGACAGCTTTTCCTAGCTGGGCTAATGCCACTGGAGAGGGAATTCTGCATTGCTGAGGTTCACTGCTCTGTCAGAGCATGAGGCTGGACAGACAACCTTGATTATCCAGCTAAGAAACACCTACTTTTGGCTAGGGATGGGAAGGAAACATTCCTCATTCCAAACATTGCTCAGACTTTGTATTTTGTTGGTGAAATAGTGCCTGTGGTCAGTTTAAATGTGAGCTTACTCCTATGATTAAATGACAAAAAAGTTAAAATAGCTATATTGTCTACGTTCAATAGCCGACTGCATGGCAAATATCTTAAATTATCTTATAGTTCAAGTGATACCAGATTAAAGCCAAGCAACTGCTGGCAGGCGATGACACACACTGGAGAAATCAAAGGGTTCAGAACAAAATCTCTGTACCCAGACACTGATGGTGCTGGAGATGTCGCTACCATAAATCATCATTTCTCCCTGCTTTCAGACCACCATTCATCCCAAAACCCTAGAGACTGCTGCAAGCAGGCCAGCTACTGAATAAGTTCATTTTTCACTGTGCTAATCTGGAAAACCCCACCAGCAGCTCTACGAGGAAATATTTGAACCTTCAAGTGGTGGCAGTGACTCTGGTAAAGCAGCAGATAATCCTGTGCAGGAGCAAACCAGCACATGAACCCCAGTAAAACTGCAACCAAACTAAATCTGCTTCCCCTCCGTGCCACTCCTGCTATCCAGTGATGTACAACCATGGAAGCAGCTGATCACAGGATTCTCCAGGTTGCTGCATGAACCTTGGGTCATCTTCAATTCTGCCCTGCTCCGGACACAAAGACACTGCTTTGCTCATCCCGTGGCTTCCTCTTGACTTTGTGCATTGGCAGGATTGTGTTCAGCTGCAGAGTGGAAAAGCTGCTTCACATGAATTCGTCAGGAAGAACCAAATAATGTGCACAATAACTGAAATAAGCCAGGAAAGGAACTTCTCCCTTCATCACTCCCCCCACATGCCTTCCATATAAACAAACAAGACCAGTTGATTCTCCAGAAGGCACCAGATAATTGATTTAATTTCCCAGCTCTTGTTTTATCAAAACAAATATATTTAGCGGAGGCTGCCTGAACAAAGAAGTGACAGTGGGAAACTGCCCCTGTGGTCCTAATGCAGATGTGAATCAGCAGAACAGCAATCCTAGGAGAAGCCTTTTTCCTTTCTTTTTCTTTCCCATATAGTTGGATGATACACCATCTTTCCATTTATACCTACTTTTCATCATAGAAATATTTTTGTTTACTCTAACACACTCACACACATTTCCAAGATTGGAAAAGCAGCCATAAAGCTATTTAGAAAAATTATTAAACTCTCAGCCATTAAATGTTCATTCCTCACTGGAATCTCACTTGCCAGAACAAATAAATCTGCAAAACAGATTGAAATGTTGGAGGTGATTTGTGACTCCCTTCTAAACAGTCCCTTCAAATGGACTCCCCTTCCATTTGAGAGCAGCAGCAAATTTTGGCTTTTGCAGCAATTTGGCTGCTCCGAGCAAAGCAGAACGCAGGTGATGAAGGTTGGAGGCTTCCAGCAGACCTCCAACCATGCAAGACAGAGCTGCACAGTGAGGAGCTTCTTGTAGAGAACCTTGGGAATGCACTGCAGAGCCACTGCCACTGGGGGAGATGGAGTCTTCTCCTCATCCTCCAGCCCTGCCTGTCCCACGGTGTCCTTCACCGCTGGCTGTGCTTCCTCCCTTCCACCCCACACCCTAATCCTCTACCACACAGCTCAATGAAGCCCAGAGGAGCCTGAGCTGATCACATCCATTATATTTTCTTCAGAAGGAGCTTGACAGCCCAAAAAGATTCCTGACAGCCACGATGCCACCACCATCACCAGTAATTGAGTCCTCCTGCCACGGCCACTCAGACAACGCTGCCGTGTCTCCTGTCACCAGGCTCACTGGGGACAGCCCTGTCCTGAGAACTGCCACATCACCAATGATTGCTATAAATAATTAATGTGCATTCCTCTAATCCTCTGTTGGAACCACGGCCTCGCTAACCAGGGCAATGCATCACAACTTCCAGACAAACACTTGGCAGCAGCACGCGTGGGAGGGGGTGGTTATAGATGTTTAATGGTGGATCTCTTACAATCAAGGTGCTACAGCACTTAGGAAAGGCATTTTTGGTGGTGGAAGAAGAGGGAAAAGAATAATTATACACTAAATACAGGAGGAAACACTATTAACTTCATGCAACTATCAAAAACCACTAAAAAATCAAATCTCATTAAATACCTTTTGCTATTTAAAACCCCATTTAAATGTGCCTGTGATAGATCTGAGCTTTAGCTGCCTGTAATGACCATTGCATTGCTCCAAGGAACTTACACATGATGAGATATATTTTATGCACGTTTTTATTAACAGTCACCTGAAATCTTCAGCATCGCTCACAGAGCTGCACAGCAAACACACTCAGCTATGATACTATTTGTACTGTCTGATGCAAGAAGGGCTTGGATAACATTTGTTTAGTCAAGGACAAACAGTCCTGGGACCTGTAGGTGGATGTAGGGAAAGGCAAAGTTGGGTAACACTTCCGGCCTGCGAAGAAACAGGGTCCCTTCAGCTAAAAGATTGTTGGGGAGAAATGCAGATAAAACCAAACTGTTCTGCAGTCCGGGTCACACTCCAAGGGCTGCCTCATGGGCTCAAACCACTTGACAAATAATCACCACAGAGTTAAGGAAATGAGTCCGGAGGTTCAAGCGGGGCTTTAACAAATACCTCTTTTTGGTTTCTCAAACAAACACAACAGAAGGCAGTGATAAGGAAGGCCAGGGATGCTGTTCCAGAGGGTGGGTGTCAGTCATCAAAGTCGATCCTGATGGGGCCTCCTGTCAGGACGTGGTTTGCCACGTGAACAGATTCCTTGTCCTGCTGCTCCTCCCGTTGCCCGGCCGACCGGCGCACGCGTCTCCGGCAGCCCTGGGCGCAGCGCGAGGTCTCGTCCAGCGCCCCGCACACCAGGATGCGGCAGTGCAGGAACACCTCCTGAGGTGGGGACACAGCAGCAGGGTCAGGGCACAGCCCTGGGGACCACTGGCACTGCTGCCAGAGCCAGTGCCACAGCATTCCCCTGGCATGGGGTCCGCGTCCAGCATCGCTGCCCGCAGCCAGAACACCCGCTCTGTTTCCTTGTGTGCCCTCTCCAGAGAGGTCTCAGAGGCAAGAGTGGGGAGACAGGGAATAGAAGGTGGGAAATGATCCTCCAGGTGAAGGGATGAAAATGGCAGGAATCAGCTTGGAAGAGCTCACGTGGACTGGTAGGACCTGCGTGTCAAGAATACATGAAGCCTCGCAAGGATTGATGGAGACGTGCAAGAGAATTTCAAGTGAGCTGGGAAAACAAAGCCAGGAAACCAAAGGGAAAAAGGAGGAAAACGCCAGGTGATGAGAGGCTAAGTTGAGGGGAGAGGGAGAATGCAAAGAGCAAGGAGACCTTGCTGCCTTTTCTCCTTGCACAGCACAGGCAGTGACAGGATTGCTGCTCCCTGCCCTGTAAACGACCAGGAGAGCAAGCAAGACCCCGCAAGCAGCAGCCACAAAGATTTACAGAGGCTTGAAACAGAATCCATTGTGCAGGATGGGAAGATGCAGGTTGGAGGCAGCAGGGGTAACCAGAAAGCCAAGGGAAATTTCTGAATTTTAGAAGATCTCATCTATTTTAACCCTACTGGGGCTCTCCAGTAGCTGGAGCAACAGCTTTATACCTTTTGGAGCAGGCAGTGTTGGCTGAGCATAACAATGACTGGAAGACCCAATTTCCTCCAACACAGAAAGGAAAGCTATTTGCATTAGGAAAATAGCTTCCTTCCACTTCCAAATTATCCTTCCACTGTCTTCCCACTACAGAGCTGCTGCCCCAGAGAGACAGCCTGGTTTCACACTGAATTAAGCAGTATGGTGGCCTTCTGTCTGCAGTGCTGGCATCTGTACTCACAAGAGCTAGAGAAGACAAGGCTGAAGAGATCCCAAGCTAAAACTGTGTTGTTTTAATGACAGGGCACCGTGAAATGTGCCTGGTGACTGAGAACATTTCTCTCACCCAGCAAACAAGAGGCCACCAAGACCACCATGGAAGCAACAAAGATTTTAGCCTGCTGTCGCTTGATGTTCCAAAAGTGTCTTTCATATTTTAATTTCAGTTGTTTTGATCAATCTCTCCTGAAGTACTTTTGTCAGGCTCCTGTGAGGTGCAACTGCTGAACAGGAACAACTGCACCTGCCTTGGGCCAGCCATTCCATACCCTTTTCCAACTTGGTGCTAAAGTCCTCAGTCATATCAGAGCTGATGAAATATCTGAGAGTTGAGTTTTGAGCTTACCTTGTTGTCTTTGCCCACAAACTTGAACACAGGAACCTGGAAGTGCTTGGCAAGATGGTCCTTTGACGTGTACTGCTTCACGGAATCATCAGAAACACAGCTGAGGAGAGCAGAGGGATAGGCTTTAATGGCTTTCCCAGAAATGGAAAAAAGAAAGAGAAAAGACATTCCAGCCTACTTAACCAGAGAAAGAAAAGGAGGGATTGGTTCTCTCAGGCTCAGCTACCATTTCTGCTACTTCCTCTTTGGCCACAGGAGAAAAGCCGGGAATGATGGGGAAAAACAGCAGCATTGCTAATAGCATCTCCAGACAGGGAACAGCCCAGCAGGGAGGGCTGGCAGGACGTGGCCCAGTCCCCTCAGAGAGCGACTGCCAGCGAGCTGCAGGCAAGCCTGTCCTCATTTCACCTCCCTGTGCAACAGCCTGCAGTGATATACACTACAGAATGTGCCATGCACTTACTGTACACACATAGATATGCACATAAATTATGCTTAAAATGAAGCAGCCTGCACCCACATTACTAAAATATGACAGATGATGAAAACAAAAGTCCAGATTTACTTTGCTTAGCGTCATTTACATTTTTCTTCCTGCTGGATTCGGTCAAACAGCTCAAATTCACTACACCAAAAATTTATAATTTCAGTTTTTCCATCACTAGCAATGCATGATTGTAAGAGAGGTCGCAGAACTGCGAGAAAATAAGCTGCTTTTATACCAAGCTACATTCCAGGTGCAGTGCATTTATTAACTATTACAGCCTATTTAGAGTTTGACCGACAAAAAGTTTTGGTGGCTCAATAATTACTGCTGATTATTGCAAAGCCTTGGGCATCTTGGGAGGCCCTGATGCTGCTGTGGAATTGCATTGCAGGGCAGCTCATCCTTTCTAGCAAGTTAATTCCAAAAATGTGGACTTTGAAAGATATTTAAAAAAAAACAACAATAAAGCAGTGGTGGAAGAGACAAGAGGTACTGGTGTAGCTCAAAGCCTTGCCCTTGCAGCAAGCTCCAGCTCCCATCTCCTCACAAGAAATGTGCATGGCATTGTCCGCAATGCTGATGTTTGACACGATCAGTTGTAAAAGAGCACTTCTGCCTTCACTGAAGGGAAGGCAGAACTGCTCTTTGGGAATCTCAGTGTTGTCAAAATTCCTTTTTAAACAAGGCATCCGATTGTAAGGAATGACAGTTAAAGACTTTTCATAGGTGAGTGGCCAAGCTCTAGGGCCATGAAGTCAACTCACAGGCACGTTCTCATTTGTGAGCACATAAACTGTGATGATTATTGGACACTGGCTCAAACTGACTCCTAAATCAATCCCAGGCTCTCCAAAGGTTCTCCACACTGGTGGAAGGAAACCTACTGGTTTGGGGCTAGGGAGAGGGAAAGTGGAAGAACACCACAAAGGAATCAGAGATACATAGACAAAACCAGCACAGAAACCTCACAAGTCACAAGGGCAACTCCTTTTGCATTTGTGGGGCCAGACCATATCCCACTCTCTTAGGAAACCCACAGAGACCCTGCTGCCCACTTTGGAGAGGTGAGAAGAGACAGGTATGGAAGGAAAAGGGGTGGGCCTAGTCAGGATATGGGGAAAACCACCCGACCCCTGTGCATAATGTGCTTAGGTTTGGGGAGCAGAATGGCAGAGCCATGGGAGGTGTGCTCTGACCCTTTTATTCAGGGTAGCAAGGCTGAAAGGAAGGCTTGCACAGGGAAACAGCCACCTCAGCCTAGCAAACAGGGCAGCCAGAGGCATAAGAAGATGAGCTTTGCAATGGAGCTACCTTAACCACCCCGTGCTCTGCTGAAGCACAGCTCCTGACCTCGGCAGTGACATGACCTGGCTCCAGATGCCCCAGAGAGCTCCAGCGCTTATCAGCTGAGCCATCGGTCACTGCCTTTGTTCCCCTTTGTTCTCAAAAGGCAGGGAATTAACAGAGAAGAGAGCAGCAGAGGGACTTTTCCCATTCCTCAGTCCAAGTTATATCCCCTCCAATATAAACAGTGTTTCCCTTTGGATTATGCAGTTAACTCTTGCAGGTCTGATCTGACATAAACTGATACAAAAATCCCATCTTTATTGCCATGGGCTTTTGGGGCTGGATTTCTAGAAGGAAACTGAGTTATTACAGAAGAGTTTGGAGCAGGGACAACTTATCAGTGCATTCAGCTAAATTAATTTTGAATCACTGGGGCCTGCAGTGATGGCTGCAGAGTGGAGCACTTTTCCCTTCAGTGAAGTTTTAATGCCCTCTGCAGGTACCAAGGGACTGCTGGTGCCATAAATCCTCCAACCAGTGCTGGGGTGAATTCAAGAGATGACAAATCCTGCCTTCTCCCTTCTCTATCCAGCTCAGGCTTTGGCTGCTGTTTTGAATCCCATCATTTTCACTCATGGGGAGAAACGAATGAATGTTTGAGGCCTTGACTCTGCGAAGGGTCTGTGGGAACCGCCAAGCCAGGGAGTTCATAAAATCAATTTTTCCATTACAGATCTGCTCATAAAGCCCAGAAACGCTGGGCACAGAAGGACTGCAGCCTAGGATGAAGGGAGAGCAGGTTAATGCTGAATCCTTTGTCAGAAGGAAATGAAAACAGTATTTTTGGGTACTTTACATTGCAGGACCCTTTTGCTACAAGACAACGACACAGGAGTTGCCAGCAGCAGCTGTAACAGTGGATGATTTAGTCTGGCAGCTGAGGACATGATTGTTGTCATCATTAAATGGTCTGGCAGGCATCATACAGGATTTACACAAGCACAGTCCCTTGACTCTCAGGCTACAACTCTTGGGTATGTCTTAGCTATTCCTTTGGCTGGATTTCCCTCCCTAGAGGACAGCAGACTGCCTCACAGCTATTTCCTCAGAGCTCTCTGGTTAAGCAGCTGGATGCAAACACTCCACAGCAATGCTGTAGCATAGCAGTCATTTCAGCACCCAGAGAAGTGTCTGAAAAGAAGGATCATCTCAGGAGCCACAGCTGAGCCCACAGCAAGGCTCCCCAAACCTCTGGTGCAAAAACCACTACAACAGTGAACCCACAGATCTGCACAAGATTATTTTTAGCATATCCTGGAATGATCACTTACCCCAAATACCTCAAAAAATTACAGCCAACCTGAAAGACCCTAAGTTTATTGCACTGACAGGCATCAGGGAGAGCAAAGCAAGGGATTCTCCTGCAGCTTCTACCAGGACTAGCAATGGGCTCTTCTGGCTCGTGCTGTAATGAGGCCATTATGAGAAAATTAAGAAACTTGCTCCAGTTGCTGCAGCAGCTGCCTGGCAGCAGCACACGGCCATGGGGGTTCTGCACATTGGCTTGGCACTCTGTATCTGGCAGAGAGAGGATATCAGGAAAGAGAATCTTTTCTACAGGAGCCAACTCAATTATCCACAAAGCTAGTGACAGGGAAATACATCCTGTAAAGGCTGCAGTCAGAGAAACCTCTCTCACTGCCTCCCACTGCTTCTCCCAATTACTTTTGACTGGACAGGTGGTTTCAGCTTGATGGCTGCTGGTGATTGCTATCACCAGGACAGACAGGCTGCTGTGGAGAGGGGGAGAGTGTTTCCTGCATCACACAGACAGCTCAGCCCCGCTGCCAATTCCCTCTAAATTGCCAGCAAGAGAGGGAACAGTGAACTCACCCATCTTGAATCAGGTAGTACTTCAGGATCTCATCAATTTTGGAGGTGGGAGTGGCAAAGCAGCTCTCCACCAGCGTCTCCAGCCCACTGACGTGCACCAAGGGCTCAATCCCAAAGTACAGCGAGTCCCGAAGCTTGAGGGTGGGAAGGTCACCCCTGTAGGGCTCATCAAAGTCTTTGTCCTTGAAGATCTCCAGGGTGAAGGGGAAGACGCCCTGGTTGCGGCTCATGATTTCCAAGGGAGAGTTCTTGAGGTTGGGCACGTAGCCCTCGGAGATGGTGTAGCGGCGCGGGAACTCGCACGTCACCGGGATCAGCAGCTTGCTGGTGCGCACAATGATGTCCCCATTGCTCCCCGGGGTCTGCTTGGGCAAGCCAGTCACCAGGTTGGTGGCAATGATTTTGTCATTGATTACCTGCAGCGAAGAAAGGGGAGATCACTGAGAAAAACCTCTCCGGGCTGATACTCAGAGTGATAGTATAGGGATAAAATGTTTCTAAAATCATGGGATATTCAGGGGCAGGTTGGAAAGAAAGGTCAGGCCTGGTAGACCCTGGGAAAACATTAGGCTTTACTGGATCATGCACCTGTAAAAACTGCACATGTATAATCATTGAATGACTATGATAAATGATATGATTGTTAAATTTGACGATTGTTTGGATATAATTATTGTTTATTCATAACAAGAATAATGAGAAACAATGTTGGGGGGTTTGATGGAAATTACAAAAATCCATGCTTGAATAAAATTAATGTATACAATAGAACAATATAAGTTTAATAATTAATATGTAGTTATATAACAATAAGGGTATAAAAACATGTTCATCCTGAACCCATAGCAGAGCCAGATTTGGGTCTGTACCCCTGACACCCAGAGCTCTTCAATAAAAGCACCTGCATACAATCATTCCATGATTCTGTGTTCCTGAACGCTAACAAGAGTAGCCACTGAAGGCCCAGCTTGTGAATTTACACCCCACAACCAGAATGATGCTGCTCATCCTCACAGACCAACTAAGGACCTCGGTCTGCTGGCACCACACTTCTGCTACCCCTCTGCTAAGGTGAGCCATTGACCAGTTGCCAGTTTAACCTTTCAAACATTATCAGGAGACCAGAATCTGTCTCAGCAGGAGGATGAAGTGTGAGGGCACTTGTATCTTCTCCTCTTGTGAAGCAGGAGGAAAGCAGAAAGCAGCACCCGTGCTGTCAGACACTCACTGCTGGAGGGGGCATGGAACAAGCTCTGTGACTGTGGAATGCCAGCCCAGATCCACTCTGAGGGCAGCTCTGAGGGTGCAGCTAAATCAGCTTTGTTCCCCAAGAAAGCCACAGCCAAATCCCCAAATCCCAGAGACTGGGCAGTAGGTATACGTACATCTACAACGGTTCCACAGGACTTCAGGGAGAAATGGATGTTGACATGAGTGCCATTGGACACGCCTTTGCACGAAGTGTTGATGAGGGAAAGGTCCAGGCCTCCAACCAGGTCCTTTGGGATGCTCACCTCAATAGAGCTGGACTTGCACAGCACTGGAACTGCAAGAGAAGTCCCCACAGAATAACAGTCTGCACTACAAACCTACCAGTGAGCTGGAGAAGGGCTGTACCATATAACTGGGGGAATAAAAGGGCAATCACAGACAGCATTTATGATTATGATCCTGCCACAGGAACCTAACTACCCATCTTGCATTCCCACCTACACAACACAAACCAGAGCTGCCACTGCCCCAAATTCTCCAGCCACAGCAATGCTTTAGAAAACAATGAAGACAATCACTGCACTTGCAGCAGAAACTCAGCTGTGCTTTCCAGCTTCACTTAACACTCAGCACAGATTTAGTTGATATCTCTTGCACTGTGATGTCCTGGGAAGAGCCTTTGCCAGATATGGGTATCAAATTCACAATGCCCCAGGCAAAGCCTTTTTTTAAGACCCTTATTCAGATTTTACATCAAACCCAGAACACGTTGAAACAAGGCAGAGTAATTCCATATAGATACCGAGCTAAAATGGAAGCACCTCAAAATGGCATAATAATATTTTTATAAGCAATAAACCCAGCTCTGACAAACAAACCCAATTTGCTCACTCATTCCACCTCCTTCCAACCTTTAAATTTTAATACAGGCCTCCGTGTGAATTTTTTAAATTAAAATTTCATTACATAAGAAGCAGGAGAAAACAGACCTTGGACAAAATAAAAAAGGAAAGAAGAGAGAATAATTTTCAATTAAAAAGTAGTTGTTGTACCTATATTCCTTGGGATTATTAAGTTCAGTTGGAAACAGGACAAACACACTGGTAGCATATATTCTGGTTTCAGCCAGAAAAAAAACAAACCTTTTGCAGGATTTACATTTATAATATTTTAAAACCCCACGACAAAACCTTTTTGCAAATATACCAGTTTCCCGAGATTTTTGCCAAAATTAATTGCAGTCCCAGTCCATTACATTCCCGTGACCTGCCTTCCCTTAATTTCAATCAATAATTATGTAATTTAAGATTCTGGATATTTGAAATAATGAACACTGCTAAAATGGGCATTTTAACTGCCTTAAGAAATTTCCCGGTCCCAGCTCAGGTATTTGCAACAGCCTCTGAGCACCTTCAGGAAGGATTTTTCATCAGAAGAGGATAATTTCAAAGTGATATACTAAAATGCATGCAGAGTGCCCAAAGCAATATGTTCCCATAATGACACTGCTGGGTTAGAACAGAAGCTCAACAAACTAAAAATTACCTTAACCTTTCCTCCACTTGCAGCAGAAGGCAAGTGGGAATAACTGAGCATGTCAAATGGCACAGCTCAGGAGCAGACAAAGGGACTCTGAGAACACAGCATAATGCAGACAGAGAGGAACATCCTTTGGAGAACTGATTGGCTCCATCTGGATTTAAGGACTCGCTGTTCTAGCACTCCTTGATAAATAAGAAAATGTGCTGCTTTTATAAAGGTGACATTCAGGGCAAGAGACTTGGATCCCAGCTGCAATACTCTGAAGTTCAGGACTGATGTAGTTCAGGATCTCTCTGTTTCTACATGTCTTTGACTGGCACAAAGTGGGAGAAAGAAAAGATTCCATTTGCCCTGTGCTTCGGAGCTGTGTGCCCTCCACCCCCTGGACACAGAAACAAGGGAAGGAAACCTCTTGACTCAAGCCAACTCGTGGCTATTTGAGAAAACACCCAGTGTGTGCCAGTCAAACATTTTAATTCTTCACCTCATACTTCTCAGAGCACCTGTGAGAACTGGGAAAGCCTCCTCATTTCCACTTTAAGCTCTGTTTTGCACCAATGCCTCTGAGCACCTGCCCCTGGTAGGAAGCTTCTGTGGCGAGTCCAAAGCTCATTTCTCTGCCTGCTGTTGTTGTTGGCACCATATTCCAGCCTCTGGCTCCTTCCTTGGCCTTTCAAAGTGCTGCTGCTTGGAGCAGAGGTTATCTCCCTGCACAGACTGCTCAGCACAACAGGCTCTCTGGTGCTGGGGAGCCCTGACCCACTGCTACAAACATGAACCCCCCTTACCTGCAGAAAAATTTGGGCAGGGGATGGGGGAGAAGAGCATTTCATCCCTACTCTTCAGGAATAGGATGGGCTGCAAAATTCTAGGATGATCAGCAAAATTCCCAGTCTTTTGCTGGCTGGTATCTCTATGGAAAAATTGCAGCCTGCAGACTGTGATTTCTGTGGAAGATTATTAATGTGTGTTCTGAACGTGGAGACAGTGCAGAGGAGGGTGGAGAGGTGGCAGATCCAACTGCTTCAGGCTACTGTGCCTACCCTGCACTGTTAATATAAACCTGATTAGGTGTCACAAAAATTGTGTGGTACAGTTCCATATCTGCTAAGAATTGCAGGCCACAGCATGGGGACACAAACTGATGAATGCAAAAGAACAGGCAATTTCACTTTATGAGATGCTGTGTGCTGAGCCCCAGCCTGGCTCCCAGCAGTGCTGCTGCTCTCATTAGCAGCCTCACCAGCAGCAGGAACCCTGGCTGGGAAATCCAGGACTTCCAGCCCTGCTGGGGCTGCCTCAGGGGCCCAGGACTGAAAAACATCACTCTGTTCTGGCCTGTATCCATCAATCAGACCTTCAGTCAGTGAGTGTGATCACAGCTCTTGGAAACCCCCACCTCCACCTCCTCACCAGCACTGCTGGATCCCAAGTGGGCAACGCTCACCCTTGGGAGCCATGCATTTCAAAAAAGCTTAAAAAGCAGAAATTCCACCAAGCAGAACCATTCCAACTTCCTCTCTGAGGCATACCTGCCCTTTTGGCCACCATGAAGCCCAAATCTGTCCCTCCCACTGATGTCTGGGCACTCTGGCACATCAGACAGCAGGAGGTTCTCTGAGCACACCAGACTGCTGGTAGCCTGGATGTATTTGCATAAGAAATCTTTGCAAAAAAAACCAGGGAGCTTGTTTATTCCAAGTGCATGCCACAGGCACAAGTGACTCAGCATGAAGGACTCCCTGTGGAAAGTTCAGATGGAAGGTTCTCCAAGGATAACGCTGCCCTGGCCTCTACACAGCAGAAGCAACATGTCAATTTTTGGATGCTATCCTGGGCACTTTTCCAAGGGGCAGCAGGAGCACCTAATATCAAAGCTAGGGCCCTGCTTCAAGGCACAGGAATGCTTACTGGAATGGCATACTTGGAAAAAATCATGCCTCTCTCTTTAACCCTGTTCTTGGAAGGGACTGGACCACTTTAGCTGAGAGTTTGAAGACTGAAGCATGGAAAATGTCAGCTCTAACAGTGTAAATTTGTCAGGGGTGTGCACAGAGTGGTATGATGGGAGATGTTTGTGGGAAATAGTAGAGGTAAGGAGATTTCCAGAAAGCTGGAAAAGCAGGCCTGAGAAACAGAAAGAACAAAGAACTATCTGCAGCTGCAAAGGCTGCAAGTAGAGAAAGTTACAATGGTGTAGCAAAGCAAGGACATTAAACAATAGCTTGAGTTTCAGGCTTGGCTAAGAGAGACCTTAAGACTGCAGGAAAATATGCTTAGCAAGGTAGTGGTAGGTTTTAAGCTTAATAATGAATGATTGTGTATTGTTAATAGAAAGAATGTTTCTATTAACACAAGCAAATTTCTCTATAACACAAGCAAACATTGTGTGAAGCAGGTGTACATGTACTTTTAGTGATTGGCTAGAACAATTGTCTGCAAACTTCAGCAATCTGCTATTGGCTAGAAAGTTTTTAAAATGCTCTGTAAGAAAGAAATCTTTGGCTGCTGCTGGCTGTACATGAGCTTTTGCCACCTTTCTGTTGTCTCAACCATGTAATGAGGCTGAGGCTGCAATAAAAGCTCAAGGATTGTACCCCAGCAGTCCTGTCCTGTTTGTGAAAACAAACTCCAAACACAATATTAAGCAGTATTAGTCGTAAGGGAACACTGCCCTACAACTAATGTGATGCAAGGTGCACTCAAGCTGGGCCCTGAGGATATTCTGCCTGGATAGAAGAGCAATATCTTCAGGCTTTCACCTTCGGATGGTCTGTCGTTAGTAACAAAGCTCCATTAACCCAACTGGGAAGGACAGACTAAGAGAAGACAGCAAAAACAAGAAGAAAAGTTCCTTCAGACATTCTCTCAGGGGACAGAGGCTGCCGGGGATATTTTGTTGACCTACCCTGGCAAGTGTGGTTGTCTTCTGACAGCACAAGTCCCCTGGGACATTCACACTGGTAGGTGCCTTCCACTTCAATGCAGGTATGGCTGCAGCCTCCGTTGTTATTGTGACAGCCTTCAATTTCTGGGAAAGAAAGGAAAATCAGCACATCCTGCAGGCCCCAACAGGCCCCTGACCAACCCAAAGCCAACAGTTCATTTCCCAGAAAATTAGGTGTAAACTCCTTTTATAATTGTACTTTTACAATTAAAGGCAACAGTTTGTCTCCCACAAAATGAGGTGTGAACTCCTTTCCTAATTGTACTTCAGCATCATGATTTTTTTTTTTCTTTCAAATAACCTTAACTGCTTGATTTTTTTTAACCCTTTCGGGTGAATATGCTAGATGAGTACTACTGTTCTCAGTAAAATAACAGAATATGAGATAAGCAAATCATAAATATAAAATATTTCTCCCCGAGCCTGCCATCAGAAATCACTGTGTGGTTTTCACTGAAATGTAAAGAATGGAAATCCCACACTCAATCCTATATATAATGCATGGAAAATAACAGCCCAAGCATCCCACGTGAGTCAAAGCAATGGGTAAAGCATCATGATGTAAATTTTGAGATAAATTAAACCCTACTCAGCCTTAGCAGTTCATGTAATCAAGCTGAATCTCCTGCATTTGTTCTTTTTAGCAACAAACTGTGAGGTGGCTCACACCTCACATCCCATTCTCTACCAGCTCACAAACTGAGGATACATCTTCAGAAATAAAACTCACTAACAAGATTGTAAAAATCCCCAGCAGCAGCGTTAAACTCGTGAAAGGCACCATCCTTCGTACAGAAGGGAAATTAAATGATATATCAAAGGCCCTAAAAGCCAACTTGGGGAATGGCAGAAACAAATGAGTTTCCAAACAGACTATTCCAGCCCTGTCAGAAGAGCACAGCACTTGGGAATAAAAATTGCACAGCTCATTTATGTGATGCCCCAGCAGCTCAGAGCTGGATGTGGCAGAGCCCACAGACCATTTTTGGCCCCACACAACCTGACAAGTAACTTAAGGAGCACTCTGCCCAGCAGCATTTCCCAGGAAACTGTCACTGCTTGGATGAGTGATGTACCAGCAGAGCTAGAGAGCAGATTTAGCTCTTTAGGGTAGCTGAAAAGTGAGGCATACCTGTAGTTGTTTTTCTTGTCTGAGGCCCCACAGTGTCTGTGAACACCACACAGCAGCTTTGCTGTGAGGGAGCACAGTGCTTTCCCACAGCTCACCACAGAAAACATCAGGCACACATCAGTTTCTGCTGGGTTTGCCTATTTCTGCTCAGGGATGTTTGTACATTGTTAGTGACAACACATCAGGCCCACAATTTTGTCTTCAATCCACCAGTCTAAATTTATCAAGGGTTTTCAAGCTGGCTGTGCCACCACTGTGAAGGAACTGTGGCAGCTGCAGGGAGCAGCAGAACCCACAGACAACAAAGATCAAAATGCTGCCCTAATCCCAAATTTAACTTCTGTCTGCAGATTGGCACCCCCTCTCCTCAGTCTCTATCCTGGGAGGCTAAAGTGATCCTCATGCTCTAATCTAATGTCACGGCATTACCCCATACCTAATGTGAGCTGCCCAAACCCAGTGCTGCTAAATCTGCCCCCACAAACCTCCAGAGATTCAAATCTCCAGATATCAAATCCCAACAACTCCAGCCTGGACAAGTTCTGCCTGGACAACCAATCTTCCAGATCCACTGCTGCCTTTCCCCCATGGAGATAAACACAGCAAATCCTAACAGAAATGGACAAGGCAGCGAGAACAACAAGGAGATTTCTCTGTGCTTGCTTAGAAGGATATTTTAGTATCAACCCCTCTGGCAAGCACAGAGGTGATATCAGTGACATTTAATCCCAGGTGCAAGGAGCCAAGAGAGAGCCAGTGCTGCAAGGGAATGATTTACAGAGTGTCCAGCAGCCTGTGGCAGCCAAAGCCTCACCTTCACAGGTTTTGCCATCGCTTCCCAGCGTGCGCCCGACCCCGCACTCACAGCGGAAGGAATTCTTCAGGTTAACACAGAACTCGCTGCAGCCCCCGTTGTTCTGCTCACACTCATTTTCATCTGGAAAAAAACCAGCTCTGGAATGGAATGAATAATCCCACTACAAGTAGTAACACTGACAGTAGCTTTTGAATCTCTTGGTGAAGCTCTGAAAACTCTTCCTAACTCTTTTTTAAAGGCTAAAGTGGCTCTGTATCTGTCTGCCCCCCCCCCCCCCTTTTTTTTTTGAGAGGTTCTAATTCCTCAATCTGATTTAATCTCTGTGTGCAAAAAGCAAATCAAACAGAGAGAAAGGAACAGACATTGCTCTTGCTGAGCCACAAAATGAGTGATTTCTCTTAGGCAGGCCAAGATGCTGAGGTTATCAATTAAGCTTCACATGGGGTTTCATCAAAACAGCTTAGAAGCTGGCATTTATTAGGTGTCAGAAGCTTAAAACCAAGAAAAAAGAAAAGTACCATTTTAACAGACAGGTCAGAGATGAGTTCTCTCAGGTATCTGTGGTCCCACACATGCACAGAACCCACAGCCGGCAGCTGCTGGTGGTGTCTCCTTCCACAAGCAATGTGAATTGAGTATTTTTAGCCAAAGACTGGGCTGGTACCTTGCTCTGGGAGGCAGGAAGCATGTCCAGGAGAGTCCCACAGACTCTGCTTTTCACACACGTGACAGGCTCCACACTTTCCCTTCTAAAAATAAATCTAAAGCTGCTTAAAAACAGAAGTGAAGAGGGAAAGGGCTACTGGCAAAGGCACGGAGATGTTGTTAGAAGGGCCTAGAGACTGTCTTGGTCAAGGGCTGGGCCCACAAATTCCCCTGACTGGTCCTTCCAAGGTCTACAGCACACACAGATCTCTGTCCCTGCTCTTCCCTACTGGTGACAAGCAGCACTTCTGGGACACTTCTGGTTGTCTTGAGACTGGACTGGGACAGTGCTGAGCTGATTTTAACCATTGCTTAGTAGAACATGGATCCAGGCATTGAAGAAATCAAAGGCAATGCACTGAAGCTGGTGGATGCCTGACAGGAAGTATAAGACTTTATTTAACCCCTAAATGAAAATGTAACTCAGGATCAGCTGCTCTGCTCTGGGATTTAAAGCATCTAATGTACTGAGAAGCACAGGGAGGTGCACAGAGCTGCTCAGCCTTCACAGAATGGTCTGGGTTGGAAGGGACCTTAAAGCTCATTTGTTCCATTCCCTGCCACTATCCCAGGTCGCTCCCAGTCCTGTCCAGCCTGGCCTTGGACACTTCCAGGGATGGGGCAGCCACAGCTGCTCTGCTGCGTTACTGCAGCAGCTTCAGTCCCCTCTTTGGGGGAGCTGGGAAAGAAAGCACATTCTCTGTTTAGGAAAGACTAACAGGGATTTATTTGGTTTCTCCATAAGCAGGGCACAGACTCTCTCAGAGATGTGATTGCACAATTAGTCAGCACAACAGAAAGTTATTAGAAAGATCATGGAGCCACACAAGAGAGGCTGCAGCTAGGTGAACCAGAGTGAGCAATCCAGCTGAGGTGCTGTGCCACCTGGGAATCTCGAGGAGAAGCAGCAGGGCAGAAATCCTGCTGCTGCACACACAGACAGGCTCAGGACTCCTATGTGCCTCCCTGCTGCAGGAAATCCTTTCCTCTGAGCCTGCCACACATTCACTGAGTGCTAGTGCTTGTCAAGAGCACTTCTGTGACTGGAAGGCTTGCACAGAAGCAGCCAATAAATGCTTTTAATTATCTGAGAGAGCTCAGTCAGCCACTTGGCTGCAGACAAGTGGAGCTACTTAAGCAAAAGCCTTCCCCAGAATCACTGGGAGCAAGTGTAACTCTGCAGCAGGACCAGGCTGCTCCTTCCACACACTGGAATGGCTGCGGGGCATGCCCTGATGCTCACAGACATGAGGTGTGTGAAGAAAGAAACCACCCACACCTGCTTTGTCTGGTGTAGCCCCTGCGGAGCAGACTGACCTGCCACACAGCCTCCTTGACCAACTCTGCTTTCAGCTTCACCACCAAATCAAGTGACAGATGAGATTCCTCCTCCCCCAAACACCCTTTCCTCCCTCCTCTCCCTATCCATCAGTGTGGCTCTGCAGCTCCCCAACAGCCACCCCGTCCCAGCCCCTTGATTTGTCCCATCATTTTCCCAACCTCTCAGTCTAGGTGCTGTCCCCCAGTACCACACACACAACCACAGAGCTCTCCTCAGAGCTTCATAGGGATTCCCTCACAAATCTCCAGACCCCACGCTCCCCACTCTGCTCTCACCTCCCTCCTGGCTATGCTGGTCTCTGTCACCAAGTGCCAGCTCCCTGAATACTTGTCCCTTGTCATGCTGCCTAAAACCATTGCAGCTGTGGTGGGACTCACAGTTTTTGGATCTCCTCAAGCCCCAGGCCCTGGACAATGTCCCAAAAGGGCAGGAAGTATGATGGAGTTCAGTGTGCAGCCCTACAGCAGCCAGCAAAACTTTTTTTGTAGGAGAGATATTCAACAGAGCATGTGAGAGGAAATCTCTAACGCCAGACTGCACAGCACTTCCTGAGTACCACAGTGACACCACAGAATCCTGCACCACGATCTTGCAAAGAGACTCTGCTACCACCTTCAGCAGCTGAACCATGCAGAAAGCAAATCCAGCCTCACAAATATGGAGCTCCAGGGGCACCAGAATGGATGCAGTCATGGGATGTCATATCTTGGAACCATTTACAGAATCATAGTCCTGGTTCTAGGCAGCAAAGGGGAAAACTCCTCTCAGGATATCCTCTCAGGATATAGCATTTTTATAGTGCTTTGTACAGCAAGGGATTGAGATGTGAGCAATGAAACAAAGGGAAGAAAGGCATCAGTAAGTGGCACAGCTTATTTCCCCCCTTACCAAGGCACGTCTGGCCATCAGGTCCGAGTGTCGTACCCGGGGAACACGTGCAGTCACCGGTGTCCAGGCAGGAGTCCTGGCAATCCACCACATCACAGATGTCATAAAAATCTAGGGCACGACAAGCACAAGGTCAGCACAAAGCCCTGAGCATGCAAGGAAAGCACAGGATTTGTCCCTTCAGCTTCCCACCCTGTGTGCAGCCCCTCAGTTACAGAGCTGGCCCACACTGGGAAAGCTGACCTGCTGAAGCTGCTGAGAAACAATCGAGTTTAATTACTGCGAGGCAGAGATGCAAATTTTGACTTTGGTAGCGCGCCAAGACAAGCCACAGGGCCCACAGGGAGCATTAAATCACTGAGGCCAGGTCAGCTGTGGAAAAATCCAGCTAGAGGAACAAAGCAGGTGACACCGCCTCGCTCATCCTACAGGGCCAGGCCAGCACCTGGAGAAGCCAGGCAGCCTGCTGGGGACCAAGTGGGGCTCAGGGAGGTGACTTACGCCCACAGTAGGCGTGGAAGCAGACGCTGGGCTTGGTGAGGTGGTACACGTAGTACCCCCCCGGGCAGGCCTTGACCTCGATGGTGGTGTTCCAGAGGCAGCAGTTGCCGCTGAAGCTGGCGCAGGCCTGGCGCCGCACGATGCCGTCGGCCGGGCGCGGGTGGCTGCCGTTCATCCAGATGGGAGCGTGGGTGCCGCAGTGGTTCTCGGGGATGCAGAAGGTGGGCATGGCGTCGCCGGCCATGCCCGTGAAGCGGTACCACTCGCCGTCGATGCCGCTGTCGCACGTGGGCTGCCCGTGCGAGCCGTTGATGCGGTGCTCCGTGTTCCTCCAGGGCTCGTTCAGGCTGATGTAGGCAGAGCAGGGGTCCAGGGCTGGCACACACAGAGAGAGCAGCTGGTAGATATCAAACTGAGTTGTTGATGGATAACTTCAAAAGGGTTTTTTTATCTCTGTCCCTGACTTAACAGAACCGTTGTGATCTGTTCTCACCCCTGGGGAGAAAAGGTGATACTGGCAAACTCATTGCCTTTGGTGGGTCCAGAGGAGGCAACGAGGCTGGAGAGGGGCTTGGAACACAAGCCCTATGAGGAACATTTGAAGGAACTGGGGTTGCTTAGCCTGGAGGAGGCTTAGAGGTGCCCTTATTGCTCTCCACAACTCCCTGAAGGGAGGTTGTAGACAGGTGGGGGTCGGTCTCTTCCACCAGGCAGCACTGACAGAACAAGAGGACGCAGTCTCAAGCTATGTTAGGGAAGGGATAGGTTGGATATTAGGAAAAAATGTTTCACCGAAAGAATAATAAAGTACTGGAATTGTCTTCCCAGGGAGGTGGTAGAATCACCATCTCTGAGTGTGTTTAAAAAAAGACTGGACATGGCACTTGGTGCTATAGTCTAGTTGAGGTGTTAGGGCATAGGTTGGACTCGATGATCTTAGAGGTCTCTTCCAACCTCATTATTCTGTGATTCTGTGAAAATCCTGACAGCTTGCCTTAAAGGTCTTGGAAGAACAAATAAATTAACAGAGCTCTTAAAACATTATGCAACAGTCTGACTTGCTCTTTAGCAGACAGGGAAAAAAACAAGATACAAGCAAATCTGAGGTCCAGGTAATGATTTCACCATAGCAAATACACCGTGGGATCTAGCCTAGGACAAAAATCCTCTGGTCAAGACTAACTGAGCACCTGCAAGCCTCTCCTGAAGTCACTGGTAACTCTCCCAGCTGCCTTGGAACAAAGGACTATATCTCAAACAGGTTATGCAGCCTCTTTTAAAACTCACCCATGGCCAGTGTCAGCCCTCACAGCTGAGCTGCCAAACCTTTTAAATCATTATCTTACGATCTCGAGGGTGTGAAGGTCTGGATTGGGACCTTCTGGGGAGCAGCACGTTAAACCCTCTACCACAGCTGTGTTCCTTGCAGGCCCACAAACCCTCCTGTTCTGCACAGGAGATCAGCTGCTTGTGAGTGAGGTGAAGTGAGTGTTTGTGGGGGCAAGACATGAACACATGGACTTCCTGGCAGTGCTCAAGGAGTGTGTCCCTTTCCAGAGGCCATTCTGAACCTTCTGCAAATAATTAAAATATGAGAGTACCATAGGGAGAACATAAATGAAGAATTTAAGTGTTCGTTAAATTTTCAATCTCCTCCTAATTAACTCTCATTTGGCAGCTTCCTCACTGGAAGTCCAGAGGTTCCATTTTGCCTTACATTTAATACCTGATTAAGCACAATTTATCTATGACAAGCAATTCCCTACTAAGCAAAAGGAATGCTAATACTGCCCCAAGTAAGGAAAATTGATTACCATTTCCTAAAACTAGGCTAATAAAACCAATCACTCTGACAAAATGCATCTTGGACTGCAACAGCCTCAACCTTCCACAGCACATTTCTTTTGAAGTTCTAAAGCTGTGCTGTTTTGACAATAGTGTGATGGAGTTTGGGTGAGGGAGGAATACTATGCTCTCTCTATTAGAAACACAAATGATCCTGGGTCATTATTTTGATTTGTTTCACTGACTTTAAAGTGGGAGCTACAACTGCTTCAGAGAACAGACTTCAAGTCACTCTTATTTAGCTGTGTCCTCTGTAAATATCTGCCCCACAGATGTGCTACCTTGTAAAAATATCTCACAAATGTAACATCTCTCACGCCTTCCTCAGCCACAGATACATTTTGCTTCGTCTCAAATCCAGCATAAAAGGCAGGAGCAGCTGCCAGAGTCAGGAGTGCTGCAGAGCTGGCACAGGGAGCGTGGATCTGGGTTATGGAGGAATCTCTAGTGCCAGGATTCAAAGACATGCAGAGGAGCTGATTCACTGCCACCACAACCAGCCTGGCTCTCCTGAGCAGCAGAGAGGGGAATGCAGCAGGGAATCTCTGATGGGATTCAGCAGGCATTCCCTCCTGAGCTCTCCTTTTCACCTGTCTCTGCTTGCCTGCCCTTACAGCACTGCTGCGGCTGTATGTGGGTAAATCCCATCCTCCAAAAGCTGCTTTGACTTCTCCCAAAACGAAAAGGTAGAACAGGGCTTCCTCTGGGCTTCCCTCAGTGTCATTCCCTTGGTTTCCACAAGAGGATCTGGTGTGGCCTTAGGGTGAGTCACTGACTGAGATGAGAAGGTTTTCGTGTTGTTAGAAGCCAAATGAGGTGAAGCGGGAATGCCCTGTCAGTTCCCGGCTGGGCAGCACTAAAAATACCAACACTCTCGTTAGCTTTCATGTAATTATGAAATATCCCTTGTAGACAGACTCTGGGAACGCTCAGCTAGGGAGATTACATTGTCTCCTAAACATCCAGGAGAGAATTTAAAGGCAAAATTTAGTGAGATGAACATGCAGCAGCTCAGAGGGAGCTGGAAGAAGGCACATCAGGGGAATTGAGGTAGCATTCCCTCACATCTTTCATTCCCCTGAGAGCTTCTGGCAGGAGTGAGGAGGAAGCAAACAAGCAGAAAAAGCAGACAGTGCTCTTTGGAACACTGCAGATCCTCACAGCCACCTTTGGACTGCCAGCGCTGCCCCACTCCAGCCTTCCTGTAGACACCAAGCAGTCTTTGGCAGCACAGTTTTTAAATTTGAATTGATTAAATTTAGTTTTTAAGAAAAAAATCCACAAAAATAGAGAAGGGACTGATCAGCCTCTCCCCTCTTCTCCCCAGACAACAAGCTTGGGGGTTTGCACAAGTTGAATTACTGTCTCCAGCTCACTACTTTTCATTTTTCTTGGCTCAATTCTTTTCCTCCTCCATGCTTCTTGCGTGGCCAGAGCAATTGAGGCTGACAAGCCTTAGCCACGAAGCAAAGCTTTTCCATTTGTAAGCTTGACGCTATCATTAGTTCTCTGACTGACATGGTAGCAGCCAGACTGAGTGACAAATCAGGTGACAAATCAGGCTCCAGCAAGCACTGGTGAGTGCCCCATCCTGCAGAGATTAATCCTGGGTGCATTGTGTAACTGGAGGTCTCTGCTCCAGCACAACTGAGCAGTAAAGGGAGCAGCACTACATTATGGCACTAAATTCAGTTCAGATTTGTCAAGGAAGAAGGTGAAAAGGTAGCATAATGTCTACTCATAGAGTCTGTCCTCCAAAGGGAGAGGAAAATTCCACAGTGTCTTGGCAAGAGGTTCTCCCAGTACGGGAGACTTCACGCTCTGTAACAGAAGGATCTTTCCAACTGGAAGGAATTTCACATCACCTTCAAACAAAAGGGGTATTTCTCCCACCTTCCAGTCTTTCACCTAAGAATACCAAGGCTCACAGTGAACCTTAGAGATGCCAAACAGAAATAAGGCAGTGCCTCTTTACTCACCCATCGAAGACACTGGCTGGAGCTGAACAATGAAGTAAATACAGAAAAGCAAGTACTGGAACATCCCACTGAGCCAAGGAAGAGCCACCACTCAAGGGACAGAGGCTTCAAAGTCCTTGTACAGGCTGTGGCTCTTGCAGCCTTCCTCTCAGTGGAGCTTCTGACTCCAGGCTTCCAGAAGAGCAAGCGTGATTGCTGTCCTGGGAGTTTATCAGAGGAAGAAGCTGAAGGGACGTGGGCTACAGCTCCAGCCTTGACCTCCCCAGAGCAGCTCTGCCCCTTACTGCCAGCAGGGATGTACTCACTGATCAATCTTGTTTTTTGGACTTGACTTGCTATTGTTTTCTGCCCTGAGAGCCCCACAGTGACACCTCTGCTATCTTATCCAGAGAAGAATTCTGACCAGGGACACCCGGACATCCTGAAGGGATGGAAAAGAAGAACATATGGGTGCTTGTTATCTGTGCTCCTTCCACAAGTCTCACTCCATGGCTCCCTCCAGGCAGAAAACACCAGCTAAGGAGCCTTAACTGCAGGAAGTGGTGGCCAAAGGAGCAGCACTGATCCTTCCGAGCGCAGATTGCAGAGGAGTGCCTGGAGCAGAGCTACAATGGGAACATCAGTCAAACTGAAAGACTGGTGTCCCACAGGGAAATGAGCTGTTCCTAGGCTACACAGAGGCCCTTGCCACTCCTGGTCACACAACCTGACCACTGCAGCGAGATTATCAAGCAAGGCAAGTGAAGACAGTTTTCTGCAGTGCTCTGACAAATCTCTCGTCTTGAAAAAAACAAACCAATCCCAACGTTAAGGAGTTAATTTTGGTGCAAAACAGAGTATCTAAGAACCCCTCCTGACTAGCTCAGACCAAACTGGGCTGAGGCACAGGTGACAGCCACAAGCTCTAGATGCAGCACACTGAAATGTGTTCTTAACTACAGCAAACCCAGAAAGAGTTCTTCCCTCTCACCCCACCCCAAGAGCTCTCCATCGGCAATGAGCACAGCTGAGCCTACAGTAATCACACAACCAGGCAAATGTGGGAACTTCCCCGTTCCCTTGGCATCCTGCATTTCTGCAGCAGGCTGGCCTAAGAAATGACACCAAGCTTCAAATCCCAGCAGGAAAAAAAGTGGCTCCATTATTTACATGATGAATTTGCACAAGACCGGGAGTTGGGTGCTTGTCTGTCTTGCAGGGACTGTACATTACAGAAAATTCTCAATGGCCTATCTGTCAGGGTGTGCTCCTGGGAGTGAAGGGCAATGTGCTGCCCTCCTCCACCCCAGCACAGGAGGTTTTTTTCAGTGGTGAATGATTCTAGGGAACAAAAAAAAACTCCAAATAAATTACTGTTATTGCTCCCATAAGGTAAAAAAAAAATAATTCTTGTGGCTCTATTGTGCTGACAGCTGTGCAGTACCAGAAAGGTTTTTCCAACAACAGGAAAAGAGAACAGATTCACTATACAAAGCTATCAAGGCAGATAACCCGTAAGAGGTGACTATGTGAATTCCCAGAAGAGAAACTAAAATTGAACAGAGAATAATACAGCAAGCCGCTGGAATTTCTGTTTTGCCACTTTCGTTGAGAGGCTGGTTCATACTTATGATGCCAGGTAAATAAAACTGACAAGCCTGAATGGAATGATCTGTTTGTGTCACAGGTTGTACAGCTCCCTGAACCATCCTTCACCAGCTGCTTTTGTTTTGTAGCTGCTAGATGAGCCTGTTGTAACAAGGTTTTGACAGGTACATGGAAGTGACTGACAGCTGACAATTAACACAGAGAAATGAACTGCAGCATGGCAAACTGGAGCCTCAAAGGTGTCACCTACAGGCCCTATCAAGTTCTCAAAAATGGATTAAAGCAGGAGATACCCCAGCATTCCCAGAGAAGACACTATCCCAAATCACCATAACATCTAATTGACGGAAGTGGTCTCAAGCTGGAGAAGACAGCCAGACTACCTCTAAACATTTCCAGGAAGAAGCACCAGAGGCAACTCTACCATCAGCAGCCTCTCTTTGAAAGTTAATTTGGGTGATACTCATAGCTGCAAACAACCTATGCCTCAGGGAGCTGTAACAGTTAGTCCTGAGTGGATAGAGGGGAAAATTCCAAAGAAAAAACCTCCCTGCAAGGAGATGCTGTGGGAGAGACACAATTCCAGTAGGGCATTCTGTAGGACCAGCACTCTCCAGCAAATGTTATTCCTGGCCTCCACATGTGCACCCCAAAGACTGATGGACCCAACACCCCAAAAAGAATCAGCTTCAAGTTAGAATCTTTTAAAAGAAGCCACCAGTACTGTTTAAAAGATATGAAGAAGGAAGGCAAAATTAAAATAGAGGGCAGGGATTTTATTTTGGTACCCAAGAGGGATTTTCTAAAAGCTGCTACAAAGCCTGTGCATATCTGTTCTTAACACAAGAAAATGCTCATTTTTCAGGGTGCAACCACCCTTCCTGTGGAGGACAGATCTCTGCAGGGCTTTACCATCCTCACACAAGCAACTCAAATTCTTCAAGGCATTGGCTGGGCTGGAAAGCCTCACACAGTTTGTAATGGACTCGTGAATAAAAGTGTTTTGGCATTTGCTGAGGTGGTCTGGGTTTTGTCAGAGCCACCTCTCAAGACACAGCAATGCCTGGGAGGTGTGTGAAGCACAGCTCTGGGTGCAGGAACCTGCAACCTGCCTAGAAGGAGCAGGAGGAAGAGCTAATCAGCACTTCCTGCTGCAGGGAGGGAGGAGAGTCTGGCACACAGGACAGGCTCCCTTGTGTGGGATTGACTGGAGGATGCACGTTCACAATAAGCCCTGACAGGCAGCTGAGATGGATTGCACTGAAGTCAAGGACTTGGAGATAGGCCTTGTTGCTGTAAACAACTTGTTCCAGAACCCAGAGCCAGTGGGAAGGGCTGTGGAGATCAGGGAGGGAGCAGAAGCTGAGTGAATTGTGAGCAAACTCCACACGAGTACAACACTGAGAGCCCATTAACATCACTCCTAGTTACGAGGAGCAGTTATTTCCTTTCCCTTAGAGGAGCACTGTGATGCAGAACTTGGTGTTTGAGAGTGTTTTTCCACAGGTCCTACAAACTCAGCATATTTTCCATGCTCCTCCATTTTCAGATGGAGGAATTAGGGCATAGACAGCACACCAACAACTGCAAAACTAGTCAGGGGCACAAAGAGAAGTCGAAGTCATCTTTTAAGAGCCCTCAGAGCCACAGCAGCACAGCCTAAGAGCAGTTCTCCCCTGCTTCAGGGCTTAGGTACACTGCAAGTCTAATTTTCATTACTGGATTTTACTTTTCATCCCCTTAAATGCCAGTAAAGAAAATAAGCCTGATGAACTTTTTAAAAGGAATAATCAGCATCTCTTGGGATAGGTAGAAGAATACTTAAGATATAAAAATCTCCTTCCTCTGTGAAAATGAAGCCATGCAATGGGGCACAGAGGAAAGAAGCTTGCTTTTATAACTCCACACACTCAAAAAACCCAGGGGATACCACAGAAATTGGTCCACTGGCTCAAAGACAGGGCAGCTTGGCCAGCTTCACATGGCTGGCTCAGTGCCATGGTCTGACAGCCACCAGCAGCTTCAGAGCACCATGCAAACCCTCTTAAAGCCAACACGGAAGCATAAGAACCTGCAGCAAGGTGATCATCATTGCTGCCTGCCAGGCAGGAAGGGTTACAGGGGGAAAGAAAAAGGGTTTCTTCTTTGCTCTTGAGGAAAGAGGAGCCATGAACAGCTTCCCTGGAGGGGCCTGCAAGGCAGAGCCTCACGGGTGTGGCAGAGGGAACGTAATGCTGTTCTCCAGGAAACTTTGAAGTGGTCATATGTTAAAACCCTAGATGCTAAGAGTTTTGGGCCTTCTACACTAAAAAACACAGACCCTCAAGAGAACACTTTGAACCTAAAGCTGTAAAAAAACCTTGCATACATTTATTTGACAGCTCCTTCACAGAAGAAGTTAATCAAAAGCACGACAAAATCAGTAGAAAAAGCAGCACCTGAGCACTGCAATGCTCCCTGCTGCTTGTCCCTCACCAGGGCTGAGGAATGCAATGGCACATTAAAATTCAGGCAGCACTGCCTGCTCTGCAAGTGCTGCCAGGGGGACAGGACCCTATCACCTGCCTGGCTCCCAAAGGGGAAACGCTGCTGCAAGAGTGTGTGCTGATGATGAGATAATGGATCAGGAGAGCAAACAAACCCTGCCCTTCCCTTCAGTGTTAGCATTCCAAGGCACTGAGACTGGAGTGGGAGGCTTGTGGATTTCAGGGCACAAGTGCAGCCACCTGCTTTACTTTTGTAACCCACACCATCTCCAGAACAACATTAATTCATGTGCAGGAACAGTTTTGTAACAGCATCTTCTTGTTTTCAAAATAGAGATGGTGGTGCTGAGATGTCACAAAGTCTCTTGCTCTCCTGGACGCCAAAATGCAAGAATTCTTATGCAACTGAGCCAAACAATTTACCTGAGGGTGGCAGCAGCTCACCTGGGGACAGCAGCAGACTAAGGGCTGCTTGGAGGAAGGAGGCCTGTCAGCAGTGATTAAAGGTAAGTGACAGCTAACAGCTTCCAGCCCTTCCCCTCCAGCTCTGAAAAACACTAGAGTTGGCTTTTTCAAAAACTAGCTAATCATGGATGGTAATTTTTTTAAGCAGCCCACGGGCACGATGGAAACCTGCAGCAAACATCTCATCCTAATAATCCATAAAGTCAGGACAAAGCCTGCTCTGCTGATTCCCAAAGGTAATGAACAAATCACGTGTCACCATGACAAAACAAACCACTCAAGGGCCCAGAAAGAAAGGAACTGAAGTCTGACACTCCAGTTTTTCTCCAAAACAGCACTTGAGTGCATACAGAAATACACTGAAACCACAGGTCTCTCTTTTGGGTTGCTGGACATTACTGCCCATATATACTCTTATCCTACTACTATGCTGGCCAAAGAAAGGAAGATCTTTTTAGACCAAGTATCTCTACCTCTACCTCACCACCTCAACTGCTCCTGAGATCCCTGTGATAGGCAGCCAGGCCTGGCAGCCACATCTCCCATCCAGGCTTCTTCAGGAAAGCTATTATCTGCACCACCACGGCCTCAGTGAGGTAAGGTCAGTCAAGAAGACACAACCTAAACAAAAAGAAATGGAGGAAACTCAGGAGAGAGTTGCCACACAGGGAATATTATCTTCTCAGCTGGGGAAAATAACATTTTTCAAGAGCGCTGATTCAAAAATTGAATAGTTATTTATTGTTCCAGAAGTACATTGCTCTTTTATACATATTTCATAAATGATACAGGATTTTACACATGTTCAGGGGTTTTTTTGTTCTTTTTTTTTTTAAAGAAGGACTTTTCTCCATGCTCCCTCCCTCATCCCAAACACACACCAAGGATTCAGCTACAGGATTGTGTTCACTTTTTTCCTTTTAAAACTCATCACACAAACATGATAAAACAGATAAAAAATAATCACACAATGTAATTAAATGGAAAGACAGAGGAGAAGGGGGAGGGAAGAAAAAAAAAAAACAAAACTAGAAACATGCACCCATTCGGTCCAACATGCCACTGAGTGAGAAGAGGCAGCAATCCCAGCTGTGTTTCCACATCTGCAAGGCACCTGGCATCTAGTTAATACTGAATTATTTTCTTTCCTATATTTTTAAAACATGTTTCTCCAAAAAAACCCAGAAGCCTCTTTTCCATGACACAGTGAGGAGTAGTAGTGAAACATCAAAAAGAAGCAGCCAGCCTTTCTGTACATAAAGCTTAGTGTCCTTCTCCCACCTTCTCCACAGCGTTTATCAGCAGGGTGCTAAACCAGACTGACCTGCTTTGAGTGAAGAGATGTTTTATCTGCTTAGAAAGCAGCCAGCCTTGGCTAAGAGAGAGGGCAATGGGTTGACCTTCCTTCCTTTACTTCTTTTTAGCTAAGAACAAGAGATGTCATTAGCCACTCCTAAGTAATTCTGACCTGTGGACACAAAGTTCACTTAAAGCTACTTGATCAGGGGAAAGTGCTACAGAACCAAAGCAGCTCTGTGTCTTGCACTGTAAGATCCCCAGGCTCCCAAAAAGCCTCTGGGCAAGGGAAATGCTCTGACGATATGTGAAACCTTCTATCCCATCACACAAGCAGTCAAGTATCAAGTTTCATTATTCCATGTTCCAAAACTGTTCATTTAAAAGCAGGAGTCATGATTCCAGCAACAGTTTGGTAATCCTTTAAGGCCTCCCTAATTTCATAGTCCAGGTGGCTCTCAGATTTGGGGTAGGAAGGGGGGAACCTCCCTGCCTTAAGACTGAATATAAAAAACCGCTCATGCAATGCTGCCATGGATTTCTAGGAGGAGCTCAAGGGCATTGGGACGCAAAGTTTCGAGAGTTATTACGGAATAATCCAAAACATCCATTATCAAATGTCCAGAAGAAAACTCATTCCTTCTCTCACTGGGCTACAACCAATCTGTGCTACAAATAAGCAAAGGAGGAAGTCAGTGGAGCACAGGGGGTGGGCTGGGAGGGGGAAGCTCACGGTTTTTCCAGTAGAAAGCAGTCTTGTAGTAACTTTATAAAAGAGACCAGGTCTGACCAGAAGTGTGCGTGTTAATGGCGGTGGAGTGCAAGTTCTGATCACCAGCCAGAGCTCCAGGTGGCTTGGATTCTTTGTTCATTTATTTTTTTCTCCTTTTGTTTTTTTTTCAAGAGAGAAAGAGAGATTGGAATCAGGTAAAGGAAAATTTAAAAAGCTAAGCAGGCTGCTGGTGTCTTATCAAGAGGCAGAGCCTGCAAAGCTGGAAGAAGACACCCCTACACCCCAGCATTACATTCTCTTCATGAACCCCCCAATCCTGTATTTGTACACAATCGCCATTCTGACAGTTTTTAAAATGTGACTATTTGCCAAGCCCTTTTCAGAACTAACATTCCACAATGTCCCATCTTCAGATTTAAGAGATTTTCCCCCTTGACAGTCCTTTGTCTTGATTAAAGGTAAAAACCCTCCACCCCCTACACCACATCCCAGCTTCCACCTGCAATGCTTTAATTAAAAAAGGCAAGAGCTATGAACAGGTTTTTTGCTGGGGTTCAGAGCTTCTTTGCTGATCAGTCCTTTTCAGAAATTTGCTGGATGGGCAGATGAACTTGCAGTGGGTCTCGAAGCCTTTTAAGGTCCAATTCTGCCTAAAAGTAAAAGACATGTTATAAAGCACAAGCTCCCGAAACAACTTCCCCTAATACCATTTCCCTTTAGAGAAAGAAAAGCTTTCCCACATTTCCTTGTGTTTCCCCTGTCCAGTAGGAATTTGCCCAAAGAGTGAAACAAAGTTGAAAGCTCTTATTTACAAAAACCATTCTCAGCTGTATTTCTCTGAACTTGTCTGCACACAGCCACTTAAAGGAATAGGGTAGGGGAGGACTTGGATCCCCATAAACTCACTGAAATATTTTTTAAACCAGGCCAACAAAACCCCAACAAACCAACATCCCAACTAGATTATCAGGGATGGCTGTTTCTAGAAGAAAAGCTGCAGGAATACATGGCCACCCAATGGCACCTGTATACAACATGGCATAAGAAACCCCAGAAAGACCTTTGGGTCCTTCCTTATGTACTTTGCTCTCCAGAGGTAGAATATGTCTTGCCCTGGATATCTTACACTGTCATTTCCAGAGCCTGGGAATGAAGGATGATAGAGAGCAGTGGAAAATAATGTGGCAACTCTGCTTTTTCTGCTCACACCATCCTTCTGCAATAAGGCCCCGAGTAACACAAGGAAACATCTCTATCTTTTGCTGAACAGATCCCACAATATGGATAATCTGTCAAGAGTGTCTGTCTCCAGAGTCTGAGAAATCTGCCCCCACGGATTTAAACAATACAGCTACATTTTCTGAACATGATTTTCCAGGACTGCACTGAAGTGCTATGTCAGGAAGACCTGAACTGAAAGGATGCAAGACTTCATTCCTCACTAAATCCATCTGGTGTGTAGGAGCTGAGAAGAAAAGAAATCTTGAATTAGGCTCCTCTGAGGCATGAAGAGTCTGAAGCAACTCAAGATTTACCAGCAGTTTCTGAAAGGCCCTTAAAGATTGATATGGGTTTCATGTTGATTTACACTTCCAGCAGTTCTATTCCTGGTAATATCAAAGCAAATTCAGTGATTGCAGTGGGGCTGTGACAGGAAAATGGGCTGAAAACTTAAAATACATTCATTCTTGCTCAAGGTGTGTCTATTAACAGTAACGAAGACCTAAGCAAGCACTAATTTCTTTATCCTGTTTCTGGAAAAATTCTTGTTACCTGAGCAATTGCATCCTTGAGTTGATTGTATTTCTCTAGATCAAATCGTGTCTTTTTGGCTCCTTTATGGAAAAATAGTAAGTACTGTCTGTCTCTGGCATCTGGATAAACATATTCCTAAAGAGAAAAAAAGGAGAGAAAATAGGAATAAAGCTACAGCAGGGAGGCAGCACAGGATGCCATAGCACAGTATGTCTCTGGTTTTGGGACAATGACCAGTTCCTGACAGAAGGCACGAGCCTGGTCCAAGCTCACACACTGGTGGGTGACCCCTGCCAGCAGGTAAACCCCCACCCAGTCACTCACTGCTGCACAGCTGGATGGAAGAGCAAAGAGAATCCAAAGGTAGGAAAAAAACAAGAAAGATTTAAGTGTAAAGTTAAAGACAGTTTAATAACTGAGGGAAAAACCCCACAACAACATAAGAGTGATGCAAAAGCAATCACTCACCACCTCCTGCCAGCAGACCGATGCCCAGCCAGACTCTGAGCAACAGCTGCTTTGGAGAAACTCCCTCCCAATTTATTGCAAAACGTGACATCATGGGGCATGGTCGGTTCAGTCAGTTCAGGACAGCTGTCCCAGATGTGTTCCCTCAACACCTCATGCACCCCCAGCCTATGCCCAGGGATGGGAAGAGGAGGACTGGGAGGGGGCAGAGCAGGGAGGAACAAAAACCACAGAAGGCCGTGATGCAGTACCAGCACTGCTCAGCAACAGCAAAAGCACTGCTGTGTTACCAAGGCTGTCCTGGTCACAAATGCCAAACACTGCACCACACCAGATGCTCTGAAGAACATTAACTCCATCCCAGCCAGACCCAGCAATGTCAGACATTTGCTTCTCTACTCATTTGTTACACTCCAGCAGTGAGTTATCAGCACCCTCCTCCTGTCCCCAGTGTTTGAATCCTTCCATGCAGAGACAAGAAGAACTAACGTTTCGTACTGACAAGTTAGTAGGGAAAAAAAGGAGGGAGAAAAGCTATAAATACTGTCCCTGAAACGATGCAGCTGACACACCCTTGGGACACCATGCTAGAACACCTGCAGCATCTGTTCTGATGGCCCTGTGACAGTAGAGACACTTTGAGCCCTTCCCTTCTCATTATTTAGGCAGAATTAGGAACTGATGAGACAAAAAAAACATGCACTAGAAAATCCATAGAGAATCTGTCACAATTACAAGGATCCAGAGACGGATTCTTCATGTGGATGGGACGCCAGGTCTGTGAAAGGCATTTCCAACAAGATGCCTGATCCTTGGACACCTTAAAAAGGCCAGCATGGCACGTGAGAGGGGTGGACTTCCTTGAAGTTCAGAAGGCATCTCAGGCAGCCATACCTGTCTGTACTGACCATATATGCCAGGAAATGAATCTGTTTGGCTACAGCAGTCAGTCACCAAACACAGAAAAACATTTCTGGTAAGACAACCAGCCAGGACCACCGTGAGAACACTCCAAGGCCACACACCACCTCCCCGGCCAACACAAATTCAACAAGCATCATCTGGGTTCCAACAGGACAAGGAAGGGCAAAGCAGCTTCTACCAAGCACAACTTTGCTATTTTTCTAGGGAGTAGAACCCAGAGAAAGTCTTCTACTGAAGTGTCAATATCAGCACAACAGGTCCTACCTGGCGGGTCATTACGAAATAAGCATACATTGCCATGGCACTACCATAGGTGATGAAATAGGTGACTGGTTCCATAATGTCCCAAGAGTATTCCCACCAGGTGAGGCGGGCCAGAATCCCAAACTGAGTGGCCATGTAGGCCAGGCCTCCCCACAACACCAAGGTTGTCCTCTTCTCTGCTTTCCTGCTGAGCTCCATCCTCACCTGCAGAAGGCAGAAACACACATCTTGCAGTCTCAGAAGTAATTATGTTAATATTGTTAAGAGATAATAGTGTAAAATCAGTCCCTTATATTAATAGCAACATTAAGTGGTTTGAAACGTTATTTGATTATGCATGATGCTTATACAAACACACCTCAATTCCTATTCCATCACCATCTTGCTGTCACCTATATTTACTCTGAGCATGCTCAGAATGCCTCAGTAAAGTATTTATTTCTTTATGTTCAGAGATGTTCTGCTGCATTAGCCTCAGCCTTTATTTACTAACAAGCTCATTTCCAACTAGTTGAAGCAAGGAAACAAAATATTTCCACAGAAACCAGAAGCAGACATGGTTTGGTAAACACTTGGTTCAGTGATCTTAAAACTATCTGAAGCATGTCAGGGACCCAATTAAAACCTGGAAATACATCCAGGCTGCATTTGGGGGATAAACACAACACACTAAGAAACTTCTTACTTTTTCTAGAGGTGCTAGCTGCTCCTTCAATTGCTCTAGTCTCCCTATCAGCTCCTTCTCCTTGTTCAGCTGGTGCTCCTCGATGCTCAAGGCTGTGTACAACTGCTGAACCAACGTCTTCACATCATTCAGCGTCGTGGCATTTTCATGGCTTAAGAGCTCTAGGGAAAAGCAGAGGCTGCTTTAACACACTGTGCCCACAGGGTATCCCACGGGCCCTCGGGGAACCATATTAGTCTGCACTGGAAATGAACAAAACTATCTTCTCAACAAAGAGGCCTTTGGAAGAGCTCCAGCTCCAACTCTAAGACAATGTGATTCCCTTGAAAGAAAACCAGGCCCTACTACTGGATATTCCTAAAATTTGATAAGAGAGGTGTCCCAATTATCCAACAGCTGCTTCTGATTCATATTCATATACAAGACAAACGAACTAAACTAGCTACGATCCATCACACCAGCTGTCAAGACACAGGCAGAATTCAGAATACAGACCACCAGCAACCAGAGTTATTGCTGGTGGCAACTGAACACTGGGGGTTAGGGATGCCACACCAGCCCCAGCAGCAGCAATCAGAGTGCCAGTGCCAAGAATTGTTTCCCAGTGCTCTGTGGGTGACACTCCTTGCTGTGCTGCCTGCAAAGGAGTGAAGCTCTCCCACGCAGTATCTAGAAACAAGAACAGGGCCACGACTCAAAAACACCTTTATCCTTGCATTACAACTCAAAAAGGATTCCTAGAAGACACCAGTTCTTAAAGGACTTGTGATTACTTGTACTGTCTTACAGTCCAGATCAGAAAAAAAGAAGTTTGAAATTAAAGCAAAAGATTCTGACATTAAAAAAAAAAAAAATTTAATTTTTGTAGCATCCTTGGACTTGTACCTAAAGTTATCAAAATATGATTTTATCAACTCAAAAAGCTATGGACAGCTTAAGTTTTAACACCAGCAGCTCAAGGGAAAAAAGAGACTCAGTTGCCTGTGCCAAGACACACAAAGCACATGATTTCATTCTAGTTAAAGGGCTCCTGTTCTCCTCCGAAGAAAAATCCACGTGTTCCTACTGAGGCAAACATCAAGAAGTACTTATTTAAAAATTACAGTATTCTGGCATTTCCATTCTCAAATACTCAAGGTGGTCTTGTAAAAATGCAAAAGAGCTGAAAAGTTTGACAGAACTAATCTCAGTGCCTATTTGCAGGCACAATCATTTTAGCACAAACTATAGAAATCTCCTTGGCAAGTGCATCCTAGGAGACAATTTCCTGTAACCTTGGTGATCCCAGAGCTCACCTATCAGCACACAGTGGGTGACAGCAGAGTAACTTCCTTGTGTGTGTGGTACCCAGTGGTTTAGACATCCACTCTTAGCAGAGAGCTTTCTGCTAAGGTGCTTTCAATGAGATGGGGGGGGGGGGGGGGGGGGGGGGGAAATCATCTCTAGTAGAGGTCAGTCTACCCCACATTTAGGTGAAAAATATCATCTCACTCAGTACACTGCTCTCCCAATTCCAGAATAATAGAACAATAAATTCTCCCACATTTGTGAGCCAAGAGCCAAACAGAAACAGCATTTCCCAAGCTGTCTCTCTAGTTTAAATCCTCAGAGGTAACTACAGGCATGCAAGAACCTGGTGTTTTATGAAGGCTATGAAGCTGCCCAGAAGAAAGAGGGCAGATAAAAACACCGAGTTCCTGCCTCCCCCAGTAATGCTGAAATGTCTCAAAAGCTTCTTTGCAGGTTTTCACATCTTGAAAATCACACATGCTCAAAGAATATTATTGAAATGGATTTTTCTTATTGACTCAAAAGAGGTTGCTTTCCCTTCCCCTTCTACCTGATTCTTCTAAGGGCACAGTCTCCTTTGTTTCACTGTTTGGTAGCTAACAGGGTTTTGAGGTTTATCTGCAATATTCAAAGTACCACACTTAAATGGAAACAACGTTAGCCGTCAGGGGAAGCAACAATTTATTCTTCCAAGCCAGACAATCTAAGTTCCAATCTAATTCCCATCTTGTATTGTATTCCTTCAGAATGAGTTAAATTAAATTACTTTCCAGTAATTATAAAAAAAAATTGAAAAACTTAGAAATTAAAAGGAATTCTATTTCTTTGTTTATTCCTCTTGAGGGCTGGGGGCACTAGCTTTGAACGGAATGAAATATCTGCTTTTCATTAGTGATTATTCTGATTACTTGGATATCTCTAAATTGGGCTCCAAGGGCAGGATTAGAAACCAGAAGGTTTCCCTTCAGAAACAACACTTCATGCTCCTGAACAAGATAATAAAGCATGTTTCAATGAAGCAGGGAACTGAATACTGAGATGAGCTCCCAGAGCTGAGCAGAAGCAGGCTGCTTTACCTCTCTTTGGTGGTCTGACGTGGTAGGAGACATCATTAATGATCAGTTTGAAGTCATCCAGCAGAAGCAGGTCTATGCCTGTGGAGGAGGCCACACGTGTGCCATCTGTAAGGAAAACACAGATGATGCACTAAGCAGGAGGAACAAAGAACTTAAACATGTTGGGCTAAGTTGTAACATCATCCCAAACCCACCTGTTTGGTTTCTATTCTTTGTAAATAGAATAATGTAATATTATTCACAGAAAACCAGAGGGTGGATCTCTTAATTTACAGTACTGGACTATGAAAAAATAGCACATCCAAAGTATGAAAGTAGTGAACAAAAATACAGAAAACCAAAAATCTATAACAAAAATAGTAAAGTCTTCAGACGAACTCGATCTCTTGATGTGCTTTGCCATATGACCAAAAATCAAAGACCAGAGTCTCTTAAAGCCGAAGCAGAATTTGAGTTTAAAAAATAACTTTAAATTCTTAGCTATTTACAATAAATCATGTAAATATTCTTTGTAAAGGATGATACTTTTTGCCAGGACAAGAGAAGGTGAAACATGACTGAGTTCTCACTGCTAAAGCAGGATACTGTTTCCCACGTACCACCTTCCACACCCTATTCCTTATAAATCGATTTGAACTGCTCTGTAGGTTGCACAGCTTAAACCTTTCCTACTAAATAGTAGGGAACTCACCAGAGAACATCTCCATTAGGACTGATTTCCTTGGCAGCACTGACTACACCATATTCTAGCTCTAGGAATAGCACTTCTACCTTCTGCTCTTTCAGGAAGGTCGGAGAACTCGCACCACGGCGAACTTCTACTCCAAAAGCAAAAGGCTGGATGCAGACAGCTGGCAGGCAAGTAAATCAATCAGTTTGTAAACAAGAGTACCTGCTGAGTAGATTGCAACCCGATCAATCCCTCTGTCCTCTGCTCGCAGCTGTTGCAAGAACACCCCGACGGAGTCTGAGATGGGTTTCAGGGTGAACTGGCAGCGCTCGCGCCGCGATGGAAGACTCACAGAAATCACAGGCAACCCGTTCTGGTAAACCACCGTCACTTCTGCAGAGACAGCAAGAACACAAGCGCGTCGTTAGAAGGTAACAGATCTTCTCTACTTGTTCCACGGAGAAGAGGCAAACCTGATTATAATCTCAATATAACTGATTAAACTTTTGGTTTTCTCAAGAGATGTGGCCAAATAAAAATGGAGGGATAGCAGAGATTCTCACTCCAGAAACTTGGCAGTGTTTTTCTGTACTTTGCAAAAGTTACTTACACTAAACCCAGTCACCTTTGTTCTAAAGGCAACATGATATCTAAAAGCCGTAACACAGCGGCACAGTGTGTTTTGGTTAGGTTTTGAGACTAAAAGCATTTTGGACTATGGAAGACAAAACACTGCTGTTTATAGCAGGATTTATAGCTCAGGAGACAAAGGCAGATTGTGTCTATTAGGAAACATCAAGGAAAGACCCACTTCAAATGTTTATGTTCTTGTTTAGTTCTGGTTTCTTCCTCCTTGTCCGGAGGCAAAACATGTAAGAAAGCAGTCAGGAGCACGAGGCTGTAGGAGAACAGCACTGCGAGTTTAGGCTTCAAGGTCATTTCATCTAAAATTCATGGGATCAATATGCTTTGTACTTCTCCAGACAGGCATTACTACTTAGGTGTAGATAAAACAAGATTTTTCCATTTCTTTGGCGCTGCCAAAAGCTTTTCTGAGGGCGTTCTTGAGGATTTCTGTAATTCTAAAATCAATGGTAGTGACCTGTATGAGCTGTAGGCTGTTTATTATTTTACTGCCACAACCTGCTCCACGTACTTTGTGAGATCCGTACATAGAAAAGAGAAGTTGAAAGTTCATATTCCCTAAGCCCTTTACTGAATCACAGTCGTAACTGTCCTCAAGTGATGTCATTGCTAAGATATAACAGCACACCTCAAAATGATTTGCTTTTATAGGTATCTTTCTTATGTAAAAACACAGAGGGTTTTTTATTGCTCAGAGCATTTGCTGTGTCTCAAGGATGGTGCAGTCACACCCACCCACAATTCATCTGCCTCAGTATCCCAACCTGTTGTAGCTCTGGTCAGCTCCTGTCTCCTTAAACTCACTGAACTCATGCACTGACGTGCCAAGTCATTTTAAGCAGCTAACATCAAAACCAGCCAGTCAAAAAGTCAACAGAAGTAGAAATAAAGGCAAATAATGTTATTTTAACTAGCAAAGGGAACTATGGGATGGGGACAAGTCCTGGGGCAACACGCCTTTTCAAAAATGGGGGATTGTGGATCTTGAGAAAGGATTTACCAAGTGCACTTTCACAAAGCCAGAAGAATTCTCTTCTCATTCTTAACTATCACGCACCTTCATGAAATGAATCAAGCATAAAAAAGCTTTTTCCCTCTTGCAAGGGACTGCTGCTTTCAAGTCCTTAAAGACTAGATGGAAGCAACCAAGTATGGTCAGCTAAAACAACTAAAGCATCCTAAGAGGCTCCAGTATTTGAAAACCTATCAATGCCTGTTCTCAAGACTCAGACATCTGACAGGATTTTAGTAGCTTTAGTGTTGTGAAGCACAGACTTCAGAGAGAACAATCAGATATTTACTGGAAAGAAATAAAGCAAAATGCTAATTTATTTGGACTGCCAGACAGAATTCAGAGCTCCTTAGCAGCAGCTGTTATGACACCAGCTATCAGGTTTTCTTTAAATTTAAAATGCTACCTGGATCACACGGGCAGTGAGGCAGTTTTTTGCAGAGAAAAAGGGAGAACAATGTTTGCATTTACACTTTTTCCATGTATCCCCATTGGTACCACACCACAGCCAGAGCTCCAGGACTGCCAGCCCTGGAGGAAGTGCCTAGCAGGAACAGCCCTGCTGCATCTTAGGAGTCATCAGCATTAGGAGCACACACAAAGCCTTTCACCAGGACTGCCAGCTTAGGTGAAGTATTAAAGACCAAATTATTTCCCTTCAAAAGACAGGGTCCATAAGCCTATAAATACAGCTGCTTTATATTTTCCTTGCAAAAACCTTGTAAAAGTAATTTCCTAGCTTAATTCACTGGTGGGGAAAGTCCATGATTGCAGGTTGATCCTCTCACCACCTCCCACACAAGCAATGCTGGTCAGACTTCTGCATTGAAGAGGAAAGAGGCAAAGAAAAGAAGGAAATCTGAAGGACACAATAACACAAACCTAACAGACAGCAGCAGGCAGCTCCAGTAGAAGTTATTAACAAGCCCCTGTGACATGGCTGCCTCACTCCTGTCTCCCACAGCCCCGTGTGTCTTCTGCATCTATTTCACAAGTTACTAAGGGGACAAAGCATTTGGCACCTCTCTAATTACAGAGCTAAGGTTTCAGCTAATCTTCCCCTAGTAAAATTTTAAGCCAGGATTTAAAGGCATGGGATAAGTAAAAGAAATTAATTTTATACAAGTGTGCTGCACTTACGTTTACAGTCACCTACAGCCTGGCCAGGAATGGTGCTAAATGAGACCGTGGGGGATTTGAAAAGCTTTACATGCTATATTAAATGTGGGCTTGCTTTGAAGCATGAGTTCCATCCAAGTGCCACAGAGTTTTGACTCAATCATACGTGCACCAGCAACAGGTCATGGGTATTTTTTTTTTTAAGATTTCCATTTTCACCTAAGATCAACTTGAGCAACAAACGAGGTCAAAATGAAGTACAGTAAAAGAAAAAACCATGGCCAAAGAAGTCAGTGTTGAACATTGGCTACCGGTAAAGGCAAAGTTATAGGAAGAAATAATGAGAGAATTATTCAAGCACAACACAAGGAGAGGTAAAATCAAATCACCACAGGCAGATATCTTCTCAGCCTTACACATCCTCTACACTTCTGCTTGTTTAAGCTGGCAGGTTTTCATGTAAGCTCTGCAGAGCAGTTAGTCATGTTCTCTTTGTCTTTGCACACTTGTTATCCTGGCAGGGGAAGCAGGAACCCTTCATTTATTAGCTTTCAGACCTTATTAACAAGCTTTAACAACGAGAGGATCCACTCAATGCCCACGTCTGTCAGCACAAGCGCTCCGCTCCCTGTGCACAGCATGCAGATGTTAAGCAGCTGAAGGCTGCTCCTTTCCTCTTTGCATTGTGGCACACTGAGATTTTTACAGTTCCACCAGTGCATCCTTTTGCTTTGTGCTCTGACAACCTTAGCAAAAAAGCTTCACGTCTGAGCTGTCCCAGAATTTAAATAAAGGAATAATATTGCCTTGGCTTCAAATCTTATTTACTGTAGTAAACGATGCTTTTGACTATGCTGGCATGTAGCTGAACTGCACTTTCGTTACATAAATGGACTTAAGGGGGCAGGTAGGGTCAGGCTGAAGGGACCACAGTGAGTCTTCTGGTGCCACCTCCCTGCTCAAGCAGGGACATCCCAGAGCACACAGCAGAGGATTGTGTCCAGATGGTTCTGGAGTGTCCTCAGCGAGGGAGACTCCACAGCCTCTCTGGGCTATCTGCTCCAGTGCACAGGAGAAGTTGTTCTTCTTCATGTTCAGGTAGCATTTCCTGTGCATCAGTTTCTGCCCTTTGCCTCGTGTCCAAGTGCTTGGCACCACTGAGCAGAGCCTGGCTCCAGCCTCTGGCACCTCCCCCAGCAAGGACAGCACCCTGAAGGGCAGGGGTCATACAGACCTCACAGCTACATCCGAAAGAAGTCTGGCAAAAAGACTTGGACAGTTGCACACAATTCCGTGTTTCTTTGTAAAGCCTGTCCAGTTTTGTAAGGACAGTTCATAGAAAAGCTGCCCATTGCCTTAATTCTTCCTGACGTTGTTCTCCTTGTCGCTTCCTTAGCTCCAAACTGGATTGGTGCCCAGCCAAAGAAGCTTCCATCAGAAAAGGGGGCAGGGAATGAAACGTGAGTTGGGGAAGCCCAAGTGAGGCAGGAGATGGTGTGTACTCACCATCAGAGGGCACTACGGTACTGCAATACACCACTCTCACGCTCTGCCAAGGAGACAGCCGCTGATGCACCTGGAAAACACGGGAAAAAGGACAAATGTTCAGAGTCTGGCAGGATCCGGCCCCGCGCCATCTCCTGTGCCCCCTCCCCAATGCCCGCCCGGGCACTTCCTCCCGCCCGCAGGAGCGGCCACAAACCCGGAGCACCTGTCAGGAACAGCCTCTTCCCTTCCCATCTGTCACCCCACAGGGATTCCCCCCGCAGCCAAGTTCACCTCTACACACCTCACGCTCCACACAGGTAGCTGAGAGTCTAGAACAGAACAGTTGTGGTTTGTTTCCCTTAATGTGACATGGATTTTTAAAGCCACACGGTCAATCAGTCTGAAGAAATCCGTTTAGCTTACTACACAGACACAGAGCAGAAATCATGTCAAAGCACAAGTCCTTAAAGGTTAAAAAAAGAAGTTTTTTGCATAACCAGGATGGATGTTTAGAGTTGTGGATTAACTGGGTCATTCTCTTTGGTTGTTTTCCATGCCAACATTACTTTTCTCATGTCCTTACAGAGGGAAGCCAAACTCTGAGACACGAAGCAGTAAACACGCCTGTGCGTAGAAGAACAAATTGTTCCAACATAAAAAGCAATAATTGTAATACTGAGCTATAAAAATAAGAAACAACAACAGCCCAACAGGAAGAAAGCACATGAATGGGTTTGCATGTTCTGCAAACTTAGCAAGAGACTCATTTGCCCATGAAAACCTACAACCAGACTAATTTAAAGTCTGTCTTTTAGATTATATTACACTGGCTATATACTAATCCTTCCCCAACACTGAAATTACAACTCTGGCACAAAACTGGGTTTCCAGCCCAACTGTACATCACAGTAAGGCGTAACACAGCAGCTCTCACCTGTCTCTGGTGGTTCATATTTCAGTGGCTAGCCTCAGATTTTTCAACAGCTGCTGTCCAATTTGGACATTCCTACGGTCCGGGATACTTTTTCTTTGCTGAATGCTAAAACACAGCTGCCAAGCCGACATTTTTATAAAGGTATCTTACAGGGAGGACTTGTTTAAGTAAACTTCTGATGAAGTTTGCAAACAAAACCCAGGTTGTTGATTATTTCTCTGCAAAATTGTCCAGACCTCTGTATTTCATGAGGTTGCCTTTGATAACCTACTTTGAATGGCTTTAATTGCTACTTTCCTCGTCCTCTGAAGCCTGATATCCAAACCAAGGATAGTTTCCACTAATCTTTCTCAAAAGCAGGACCTTTGGCCCTGATGGTCACTACATTGACAGCTCTAGAAATTCACCATGACACATGCTGTATTTATATTTCATTTCAATCCATTTTGACAACAAAAATCAGTCATTTTCAATTTGCCTCCTCTAAACTGCATTTTCAGCTTCCCAGGGTCAAATCAGACAGGAAAAGGAGTGGGCACCAAACAGCTGTAACTCAAGTGGGAAGCTGAATGCTTCAGCAAAAGCAATGTTGTAAAAAACACCTGCGTGTTGGGAACCAAAGGGCAAATTTACCTTTTTGCAAGGGAAATAAGCAAGTCTTCTTGACTCTGACAGCATGTGCTGCTGTTGAGCAATCAGGACTACCCCTCCCGCTTGAAAAAAACCCAAGTTTCAGACTCAAAACTACCTGAGAAAAACACAGCCACGGTCCCACATACTGCACAAAGTCAGCTCTGTTGTCTTGGCATTACCATTATATTATTAACAAAGTCAGAAGCTTCAAGGATCAGATGTGGTGCCACATGCAAATCAATTTTCAGAACCAATTTTTACCTAAGGAGGGGAATTTCAATCTTTCCAAACATAGTATCAGATACAAAAACAAGTGGGCAGAATTCACTCAGTGAGACACAAACCCTCCTCAGTCAGAGAGCACTACCCCAAAGACTGTTTACAGACCTGTTTTACCTGATCCCACAGCACAGCTAGCACTCATAGGAGGTTTTTACTGCTTCACTCTCCCCCTCTACACAACAGAATTCATTCATTTTTCAAACACTGCACAGCAGGACTCTGCCTTTCTACCAGATGTGGATGGCAGCCCAAAAACACAGTTCTCAGAACATCCTTAACCCTGCTAAACCCAGCATTATCCTGCTGCAAAATAACCATGTAGCTGGAAGATATTATCAGGTAGCACACGCAAAGACTTTGCCTTGAGGCTAGGAGTATCTGACAGACACAAGCTCACTCCAGAAGCCTCCTGCCCTCATAAAACCAAACAGGGAAAAGGCAAAACAGGTTGGAAAAACCAGGGCATGTTAGGTGACTCATCAAAAAGCTGAGGCAACCCCTGGCACAATTCTTGCATCCCAATACGGGCTGAACCCCTCTGTTTCCCTAACACTCCCCTCCCCAGCAGTGTGCTGCCAGTACATTTGACAGGAGAGATGCTGTTAAAGCACTCGGATCTGTCGCTCCTGCAGCTCTCAACTGTGCTGCTGCTACCATTCCTTATCGACAGAAGCAGTCTCTACTGGGCAGGAAGGGAAAAAAAGGAACAAATGAGCTCAAAACTGAGCAGAGACCAAGATGTCATGATATGTCATCCGAGGTTAGCAAGAGCTTACGGAGTCATCCATCATTTTTATTCCTGAAGGGAGACTGTTGTTTTAGAATTGAGATGGAGAGAAATGTTGGAACCCATTACCCGATGTCTGCAGCTCAACAGCTTCATACAGAAAGGTGGCAGAAGGCTGAAGCTGGGGATCAGAGCAGCGCAGGGCACAGACAGGAACCCATTTCAAGCTTTACTGACCAGATGTGCCCCTCAGGTAGACAGCCAACAGCCCGCCCCCCTGCAGCAACCGGGTGTGCAATAACTGCACCCAAATTTTAGTCCATACAGGCTTGTCCACCCCTCCCAAAATAAGCAATTCTTGGGAGTGTGAAAAGCACCAAGGCCAGACCACAAAAACGAAAAGCTTTAAGCACTACGATAACTTTCTGGGTCTCACAGGAACACACGCAGGAATTCACATTCCACATCCATCAGATCCTTCATTTCCTGCCTTATCTGCAGTAAGATGCATGCTAAGAGGCTCAGGGTTATGCAGCAGCTGCGCTCCCAAAATGATTAAAGGAGCCAGAGGAAAAAAGTCCCAGCCCTCTACCTAAAACTTACGCTTTCTCCAACCTAAAGGCAAAAATAACAGCATCTCTATAGGTCCTAATGTAGCTTTCTCAATACTACCTGGGTGACCAAGTTAATTAAAGCCTTGCTGAAAAAAAATCAACCTTTTGGCTACCAGGGAGTGCTTGCTGATGGAAAAACGAGCAGCTCCTGTTCTCCAGGTATGTAATTATCAATGACAGAATGCTAACAACTTTAAGAGAGTCTCCAAACACTAATTAAAATCAGAAAAGAGGTTGACCAGGAAAAAAAACACACCCCAAGCATGAAAAAAGGTGAACATCTTACTCTAGAACCCCAGTAAAACATGCTGCTAACTCATTACCTGGAGTATCAGTGCAGCAAGAGCTGCAGAGCTTTTGTGAAAAACAGCATTCTCTGCCTAAAAATTTCGTACTACAAGTAAAGCATTTAAGAGACACGTTTGCAAGTGCTTCTGGCAACATCTATTCCACAAATTACAAGGAGCCTCCTTTATATGGAGCTGCCTTAAGTCTGATGCGAAGCAGCTCACCTTTTCCAACAAGAAACAAGATGTTTTCCTCTCTATCCCGACTTCTGCTGCATAAAGCACTGAATATCTTTCCTGGCTCTAAAATGATTATCCTAAAACCTCCAGGCTGGAATCTCAGTGATGAAAATTGCTGGGAGCTTCCCCAGGCAGCCCCAGCAGCCCACCTCAAACATACTTAAGGGCTCCAGTTATCTGTCTTTACCTCATTTCTGCTCCTGTACTCAATCTGTTAGATTCTGGTCTCTTTGAAACAGGATGTTGGAACCCTGGATGCTGAGAATTTCAGGCTCTCTGTGCTGACAGGCTCTGACCCCCAAGAGAACACTCATTTGACCTGAGGCCATGGAGAAGGCTTCCAAATTTGAATAACAGAACTAAGATTATGAGTGTGTAGTTTGATTAGAAGTGTGTAATATCATGCAGTAGAAAACTTGGAGTTAAGTTTTAAAATATAGTAATATATATAAAGCTAAGATAAAAGTTTTAAAGCAGTAACTATGAGTTTATTAGACAGAAAAGTCCACATTAACAAGACACAAGTGATTAGTAAGTTAAAAGCAAAAATAATTTCGAGTAATTTCTTCATTAGACAATTTTTCATTAAAAGACCTTGTAGAGACAGATACGAAGCCATTTTTGTAACTTGTTAGTGAAACACTGTAGAACTCATAACTTGTGAGACTGTAATATAAATAAAAACTAATAAACATCTAAGTCTAAGCACAAAATACCATCTCTCAAATGCTTTCAATCCCAACCAAAACAAAAAAGAAAATAAAGAATCAACACAGTATCTTGATCCTAAATTATCAAAGTTCCCTTCTGTCCTCCCCTTCTCCTTCCCCTTCACACCAGCTGTTTGCAAAGTAAAGGAGACTTGGGGCAAACCCATGCCCTGACCAGAAGCCTGCTGTCCGAGGGATGTGATGTGTGACTTCCCAACACAGCCAGTGGTTTTGCACCAGCACATAAGCTCTGACTGCACTGAAGTACATGGAGCTGTGAGGGATTGAGAGGGCCAGCTGCCCAGCCAGCTGCTCCCAAGCTCCTCGGGAACAGGACAGGAGGATGCAGGATAAAAGGATGAAGACAGGGAGATCAGTCACCACTGCTCACTGGCTTAACAGACTGGACTAAGTGAAAGTTGATTTACTGCCAATTACAGCAGATAATATCAAGAAACAGCCTGAAATTAGCTCCTAACCCAACCCTTTATCCAGGATCCAACTCTACCCAGAAACCCCTTAGTCACTGCACACTGAGATCCCTCATCCCCTGGGTACCCCACAGAGAGATTCCTCAGCCCCCAACACCCCATAGAGATCAGAAACTCCTCAACCCCAGACACCTCTCAGCCTCCTGAGACACCCCACAGATATCAGAGATCCCCCTCAGCTCTGGGACACCCCAGATACCAGAGACCCCTCAGCCCCGTGACAGCCACACAGCCCTCAGAGACCCCTCAGCCCCATGACACCCACACAGCCCTCAGAGACCCCTCAGCCCCACAACACCCCACAGATATCAGAGACCCCTCAGCCCCACGACACCCCACAGATATCAGAGACCCCTCAGCCCCGTGACACCCCACAGATATCAGAGATCCCCCTCAGCTCTGTGACACTCCAGATACCAGAGACCCCTCAGCCCCGTGACAGCCACACAGCCCTCAGAGACCCCTCAGCCCCACGACACCCCACAGATATCAGAGACCCCTCAGCTCTGTGACACTCCAGATACCAGAGACCCCTCAGCCCCGTGACACCCACACAGCCCTCAGAGACCCCTCAGCCCCACGACTCCCCACAGATATCAGAGACCCCCCTCAGCCCCGGGGATCCCTCAGCCCCGTGACACTCCACACAACCATCATGGAGACCTCTCAGCCCCGTGACACCCACACAGCTTTCAGAGACACCTCAGCCCCATGACACCCCGGATATCAGAGACCCCTCAGGCCCAGGCACCCCACCCAGCCCGCACAGAGACCCCTGCCTGCCCCAGGCCTCCCCACCCAGTGACTGTCAAACCAGTCTGCCAATAAACCCCTCACAAAGGAGCCGGTGGGGCTCTGAGCGCTCACAGGACCTTGCCAGCCCGCGGCAGCCCCTCACTGAGGGGCTCCGAGGGCAGCGCGGTGACCAGGGGAAGATGGCGGCACCTCGTGAGGGACCCACCTGCTGCCAGCGCCAACTTCAGCTAATTCCTGCTAATTCCTCCTCAGCGTCCTCCCTGCCTTCCTCAGACACCTCCAAAGGGATCAAAACAGGCCTGTCTACCACTGGAGACGTCTGCCTGCATCTCTCACCCCCCTCTTTTCTTTCTGAGGTGCCTGGACACCATTGCCCACTTCTGGGATCTCTCTTTGAGAGAAAAAAAAAAAAAAAAAAAAAAAAATCTCAATCTTCCTTTGAAATTGAGCCCAACTTTACCAGGGATTTTCAGCCCTGTACGGAAGACCTTCTCCAGCTTCTCACTGTGGTCTCCGGATGCATTCACACAGCCAATACAGCAGTGTAGTATTTCCCAGCAGGTGTGCCCTGGGCTGCTGTTTGGGAGTCTGGGATGTGATAAAACACCCCCTGCTCCCACAGGGGTACAGCTCACACTGCATCCCTGCAAACACCAGGGATGGGGCTGGAGAGGGGACGCCCCTGTACCCAAGAGCTGTGCCCTCGCAGCGACAGCAACAAGCCAAACGCTTCTGAGCACAATTTTCTCTAAGTCCAAACTGCTGCCTTTTTCAACCATACAGCTCGTCTCCCAGGACCCAAACAACACTTGTCTGATTAAATCCCACTGGCTTGAACTGATTCCTCTCTCTCTTTGACAGCACGCCCTTACTCCATCCCACTCAAGAGGTCAGATTTTGCACCAAAAAGAACATTTTGCACCCACTGCCTCCACAGGGCAGCGTTTCATGTGGATGAAGGTCAAGCAAACAAGAACCCGTCTGAACTGCAGTGCTGTTCTTCATGGATTTTTTTCTTCTGTGTTTTAAAAGCAGGCTGTAGACAGACACACACAAAAAAAGGCAATGCCAGCAAGATGTGGGAAGTGTTATTCCTTACATTTGGAAGCACTTTGTATGACCTACGCGTTAGCAAATGATCTTCATTTGTCTCAGTTCTCGTTCCTGCCTGAATTTTCTCCTCTTCCAGCATTAGTACAAAGCTCTAGCACATCTGCTAGGAAGGGAACATAAACAGGAGGTGAGCTATAAATACTCCTTTCTCATCCTGCTTCCTTTGCCCATCTGCCTAAAAAGAAGCAGGTAATCCACAGTGTCCAGGAAGAGGAGGGGGTAGGAGGAAAGAGATTAATTCTCTGCAGAAAAGGGGAAAAGCAGGGATGAAGTAACTGTTCCTCATCCTTCATTGTGCCTTTCTCCCAGGCATTACTGCAGCTCTGGAGATACTGAAATGAGGAGCTGCAGCAGGAACTGTTGTTGAGCAGGAACATCACTGCATTTGATGGGTTTGACTGAGCCTCTGGGAGACAAGAAAAGGAAGTGGAGGTAATAAAAGGGAAAAAAGTTGAGCTGACATGTTAAGCCCATCAGTCAGGCAGAATCTATTGCTTTTAACAGGTGCTTCCCTTGCCACCATCCACATCACTTCCCCCTTAACTAAAAACCAAATCAAAACACCAAACTGAAACCTCCTCTCAGTCTATATTCTTAATTTTATTGCAAGTGCCAACAATTTACAGAGAAATACCCAAGTACCCAATTCCTAACTTAAGGCAGATGATAGGCAGGGTACACCAGACCCTCACACCCCCTCTTTCACCCAGCCTTCACACAGAACTGCCTGCCCCTGGCAGACAACACAAAACAGGGCTGGAATTTCTCCCTGACAGTTTGCGATGCCAGATCACAGTTGCACCATGAAAATATTTTTGCTTTAGTGGAGCAGGATGGTTTGGATTCCACTTCTTTAATACAATCCTCATGGTTACTGGGAAAAAAAAAAAAAAGCTGAGAATTTAAATTCCTTTGAATCCTGAAGGCTTGAAACACAGAACTCAAACAAAACACTAGGATGCATTTAAACCTCTGTCAGCTTTGCAACCTGAGAGCTAAACTCCTTTCCCTAAATTCCAGATTCACCACCTGAATCTCACTGAAAAGGTTTATAACTCTTGTGAAAATTAAGGGGGCTGTCAACCACTGTTTAAAAGAAGCTTGAAGACTTCAGTGAGTTCTGAGCTCACTAATTTCAGGGATTTTGTCTCTCTCAGCCACCCACAGCTGAAAACTGCATAACCAAGAGAAAAGGCATCAGATGGATTCCCCTCAACCATTTCCCCAGGGCAGCTCAGCTGCTGTTTTGTTGTTTGGTTTCTTGCTTGATTTTGCCCCTCTAGCACTTACCAACCCCATTAGACAACTCCTTTAGCCTCTGTTAGAAGAGTTTCAAACAAGAGCTCTTGCCCCTCTTCTCCCAGTGCAAAAAGAGCTTCCCAGTGAGGAGGAAACAGCACCTCACTGACATCCCTGCACTCCCAGCACCAAGAATGAAACAATGAGCAGAGTTAGGGAGTGAGATTCCCACAAGTGCAAGGGAATTCCTTCTGCCACGGTGCGTGTTGGGGAGCAGCCAACTCCCACTGGTTTTCCAGGGAAATAAACTCAGAAACGAGGGAACCTCGCTGGTGGAAAGGCACAGCAGGCTCGTGCAGGCTTCGGAGTCGGAGCCAGCACATGAACAGCTTGAGAGGATCTGCACACCCTGAAATATGGAGAGGTGCAACATCCTGCAAGCCACAGCACATCCCACTGCTGGGGGAGTCCTACACCATCAACTCCCTGCAGGAAAGCACAACACAAGCAAATCCCATCTCTCTGGCTAACTTTACACCTGGGTTTGGTCCAAGAAGTGGTGGAACAGAAAGGTAAGTACTCTCAGACAGCAAGAAGCTGTACCCACAAAGGCAAATCCAAGCAGTCCACAAAAAGTGGTTCCTTCTCTTGGATGATGAGCCTTACAGGGTGAGCCTAGAGGCCAAACTCACTTTAGGACTGAATCCTTTATGAGGCACTCAGCAGGGAAGTTTAAGAGTGTTATCCAAAAGTGCTAGACAAGTTTTATAGGTATTCTGATTCTCACAAGCTCAGACCCTAAGCAAAAAATTAAGTTTGGCTACAAATACCTGCAGCCAATCCACACTGGCCAGGTTTATTCTGGAAGAAATACCAAAATGTAGGGTGTTCAGCTTGGCATTCTTCCCTGCTTTCTACAATCAATTTGCAGCAGTTTACCACCAGGTGAGATTAGTACAGTAAAAATCAATCCTTTTGCTAGTCCCACACACATCTCATGAAGCCCTGGAAGAATCCTCCAGTTGATTAAGGGTGGATGCCTGACATTCTCCCCCTGATATACTGCTTGCTATAAGGATTGTTACTGTGCAGCTCTGGCTTCTAAATCCCTTCTGTTCCCTGGCAAGACTAGAGCAACAGAAGGAACCAAAAAACATTCCAATACAAATATATGAACGTTTAAAGCCATTAAAGAACTTCATTTCATTGTGCTACCAGACCACAGATCAAGGATACTTACACACAAACTTAATATCTCTATATGTTAATGTTTAATGTCCTTTGGTTAACGATGTACTTTTACTTATTTTGCAGGATTGCCCTCCTCCTGTGCCCTGAGAGAGGAGATGGTGCAATGCTCACCTCCTGTGTGCCATAGGTACGTGCCTGGAGAGGCAACTTGGCAGAAGTTAAAGCAGGAGTGAGAGGCAGTGCTCTGCAGAGGCAGATCTTTATTGACAACACCAATAACGTGCAGGAAGAACACAAACACGTTAATTGTCAACCTGACGCTTAACTAGCGTGTTAAATTCAGTTCCCAAGGTTTCCCAGTTCAGCTTTTCCCTGCTCATCTCACCTGGTCTATTTGGGAGAGGAGGAGGTCATAGAGTCACAGAATCCTGGAATGGTTTGGGTGGGAAGGGACCTTAAAGATCATCTTGTTCCAGCCTCTCTTCCCATGGGCAGAGACTCCTTCCAGCAGACCAGATTGCTCCAAGCCCTGCCTGACCTGGCCTTGGACACCTCTAGGGATCCCCAGCTTCTTTGGGCACCCTGTGCCAGGGCTTCACCACCCTCCCAGGGATGAATTTCTTCCCAGCATCCCATCTAACCCTGCCCTCTGGCAGTTTAAAGCCATTCCCTCCGTAAATAGTCTCTCTTCTTGTAGGTTCCCTTCATGTACTGGAAAGCCACAATTAGATTACCCCAAAGCTTCTCTTCCCCAGGCTGAATAATCCCAGTTCTCCCAGCCTTTCCTCACAGCAGAGGTGCTCCATCTCCCTAACCATAGGAAAGTGGTGTTGACCCCTTCTGTACAGCACAAGCAGCACCCACAGGGTACCCTGCAGCGCTCTGGGCATGGTTTCAGAAACACAAACTTGCTCCTGGCTCCTCTGGAGGAGGAAAAGCTTTTATCACCTGCGGGACTGCTCCCCAGACCACTGCCTCGGCAGCAGGTGGGGCTGGCTGGAACACTCACTCCTTTATCACTGGTCATGAGCAGGAGGCCCAGAGATCAAAAGGTTTTTATTTAATTGACCATTGATAAAGGCAATGACTGCAACAGCATCTCCTAATAGCTCAGAGCTATTCATCTGAGCATCTCCTGCATGGCATTGCTGTGCTACAAAACTGAATGTAATCAGGCTCAAATGCAAGGAAGCACAACGGAGGCACGAACAGAAAGAGTCTGAGGAAAGCTGTAAACTGAAGTCAGTCCCTTCATCTAACAGCCAGAGCCACCCTGAAAGCTCAGTCACATCCATCACTCCTCCAGGCTGAGCCTGTGGGGATGAGAGGCTGGATGCCCTGGGGAAGGGCTGCTGCTCCCCTGCAGGTGCCACCGCAGTGCCACCTTCAGCACCAATCCACTCTGTCCCTCCCAAACCTCCCCCTCCTCTGTCCTGGCAAAACCAGTCAAAACGGGGTTTATAGACACACACTGTGCACAAACCCACCTTCAGTTTATATAATGATTAAGTCCAGGCATCCAAGTTAAAATCACAAAAGAATCTTAAAGAAAAACAAACCTATGACTTCCCCTAACTTATCAAGTTAACCACTGCCAGGATGTATGATAAACCAGGATTACCCAAACATTTCATTCTACCTCTTTGCTTAAAAAATACTGTTTTCTAGAAATTTTCTATCCCCCCAGATCACAAGGCTTGTTTCAGTAGGATTTTCATTGAAATTTTCCAAACTGCTTCAGCTCAAGTATTTTTACTCTGCTTTAAAAGCACAGAACATACAATATACTGGGTTCACATCTCTACCTACAGGTTTTTTCCCCATAGAAGCTGTTGCAGCTTCATCCAAAGAATAACACACAAGGAAGATCCAACACCAAACAAATCCATTTTCAACAGCCAAAAATTGATTTGAACTACTTGCCCAATTATAAGCTGCAAACCACACATCAGAGATGCACATGGTGCAAAGGGTTTGCAGTTCACACGTCTTTCCTTTATGAAGGCTGAGGATTAAGTCATATTAAGAGAGATTGAGAAGCCTTGGAAACGAACCCCTAGAAAAAAAGTACTAGGAAAATGAACATTTCTCTAGTTATTAAGGCCTTTGAAGAATGAACAGACCTGGGAAAAGAGATTATCCTGGGGGAGAGGGATTTGGAATGGAAAGTAACAGGAGATCTTTGGCTTGATCACTTCCTTAAAGCTTTTCCAAATCAATTAAACTGGGTTTAATATACTGTGATAGGTGTTCAGTGGTCTAGAAGAAGGCAATTTACAATTTGGCTCTGAGTTATACAAGCTGTCAGAGACACCTTTGCAGTTTGTATTCTCATTGACAGTCTCAGTTAGTTAATGAAAATTGAACCATTCTTCTCTGGAAAATTAAATATACACACAAAACAGAGCGAAAAAAAAGCCTCTGTGGATAAGCCACGAAGCGACAGGCATCAAGGTAAGGACTTCAAAACATATTTCAAAACATATGCTTTCCATCCACGAGAGGAGGCTGGCTCAGCTCACACAGAATCAGATACTCTCCGTACTTTCTTTCCAAGAACCTTTTTAGTGCTTTCTCACTGCACTCAATAGCCCTGGGAAGCAGGACTTTTCCTTTGATCCAATGCTAATTATGACTTAAAGCTCTTTCAACTGTGAATCCCAGGTTTCTGCTCCTGCTCCTCTATGGGGATAGCTTTAAGAGGCCAGAGAGAATCACAGAATCCCAGACTAGCTGGGGTTGGAAGGAACTTTAAAGCCCATCTCATTCCAACTCCCTGCCATGGCAGGGACACCTTCCACAGACCTGGTAGCTCCATCCAGACTGGGCTTGGACACTTCCAGGAATCCAGGGGCAACCACAACTTTTCTGGGCAACTTGTGAAGGCCTTTCCCACCCCCACAGGAAAGAATTTCTTCCCAACATCCCATCTAACCCTGCCTCTTGGCAGTTTGAACCCATTCCCTCTTGTCCTGTCACTATCTGCCTATACAAAAGCCCCTCTCTCTCCTTTGTTTTTAAAATTATTTTGGCTGTTTTGGGTGAACAAACTATGGGGAGAGCACTTTTCCTGAGGTACGTGCTGGTAGGACTCTGCCTGGTTTTCCAAGCCTGTGAAATCTGCTGGGTTGACAGCTCTGCAGTCTGCTACGTGCAGCTTGAAATCATCCCCAAAATAGGCACCAGCAACTCGGAAGGTCCAGACATAAAGGAAGAGTGATTCTGGGCTGGGCCTCCATTACAATCTGTTTCTTTCATTCTCCCCTGCTTACACTGCTTTGCTGATGGGTGGTGGGATCCAAACAACTTGTAAGTGAACCACAAGTACCTGCCATAGCTGCTGGTCCAATTCTTTCCAATGGGTTCTGCTGAAAGCTTGCCCATCCAAACACTCACATGAGACATCGAAAGCAGATCCCTCTTTCTCTTTTGGGTTGGTTCTTTGGTTTTTGGTGGGGGTTTTTTGTTTGGTTTTTTCTTTTTTTTTTTTTAGTATAGATGAAGCTTATTGCTCAAATCAGACAGAAAGCAACAAGGTGATGAGTTTAGGTATGAGGCCCAGGCATTTCCAAGCAAAGAGTTTATTCTTTTGGGGAGCAGGAGGCCTGATGGACCCTGGAACCGCCTCAGAGAGCCGAAGCCTTGCGTGCTTTCCCAGCACAGCACTGAAAACACATTAGCCCTTGAGAAAGCATTAAGAGAGGCACTAAAATAGCTGGCTGGGAGCAGTGTAAGTGGCTGTCCAGACAAATACTAGGAGAATCCATAAAGAGCTCTGGAGGCAAAAAAAATCCTCAGTGGGAAAGCAGACCACTGCTGCAGACACGCAAACCAGGAACACTTACATCAAGTTCAGACTAAATATCAAAGATCATTCATTTCTGAAGGGGAACAGTCACAATGGAAACTAAAAACAAGCACAAGGCACAGCTGGGAAAGCAGCAGCTAGATGAGCACAGAGCAGGGAAACAGGAGGAACACAGGTCACAGCCTTGCTACAATGCTGCAGGACACTGCACCAGCTGCAATCAGATTTGCTCAGGAGTGCAAGAAGCCAGCAAATCCACTCAGGCAGAGCTCATCCCACAAGGATTGCCTACAGACAAGCACCATTTCTGCAGTGACATTCCCAATGACCCTGTGCCATCTCCAATGAGGAGGCTGTACAGCAAACAACCCCCTCCCCAAATTTTATCTTGCCTCTTCACACAGCAGGCACAGGGTACTTGACTGTTTTCAAGCCAGTTTGTAAAGTTTAAAGTCTTATCTCTACTCTGTGTTCCTGTAATTCAAGGATATCCCTATAAACTTAGGAAAATAATTCAGGCCAAGTTAAAACTGCAGGAGTTTGAATACAGCCTGCGAATCACACTTGAATGGTGGGTGACTGGCACACCCTTCTCCTCTGGGGATAAATTTCCTTTCCACATTAGGAACCCAGAAAGATTCATTCCAATATGCCTGCAGGCAAGAGGAACAGAATTAATTTAAGTTCACCTGAGGTTTTTTTCTGGCATTGAGAGGTTCTCAGCAGGCAAATGCTAACAAGGTATTTATGAAGTTATGCTGTATTTGGAAAGAGGGGCAGGGGGAAGCTTTGGCCTGTCCCAGCATTTCTGAACGAGGTCATCACCAAGTTGTCACAAGTCCCCATGCGTAGCAAGGGGCTGGGCCACCAAATACCACAAAAACACAGTATTTCAACTTTTTAACAGTAACAAAGAGAGACATTAACAGTTTCACAGTCTAGAACAGAGTCTGTGTGGTCTCCAGCTTGGAAACATTTGTGAGACCTGTTCTATTTCTTAGCCCTTATTTGTTATTAATACATACAGTATGTTTAACAACACAGTAGGCAGTCCGGCAGCCTAACAGATATAGTAAATGAGTCTGATCAGCAATAACTGCTGTTCTCACCTTCTGTAGATAGGGAGGATGGATCCAATAAAACATTAAGAGTCATGAATTTGACACCATGACTCTCTGGATTACCAAATACTCCACCTTCCAGAACAGTGTAAAATGCAGAAGCATCATCTCCCAGACCACTGAGCAACCACCACTCCTTTGGTTTTGCAGGCTGGTGAGAAATGCGTTGGCAAGTTTGTAGGGGAGTGTGTGGCAGCTCAGGGGATGACGTCTGGCAGAGGGAACTTTTCCATGCACATTTATTATTAATTAATATCAAACTCTTTTTTTGGAATTCTGCATCTTCCAGACAGAAAGTCCCACCTAAGGAAGATTAAATACCTGGTTTCTCCAAAAAAAGCAACTTCTAACAAAGCATCTCGTAAAAGTCACTCCTCTTACCCACGAGTTGCATCCATAATTTCCCTGGACAGAGAGGCAGCACCTGTGATGTTTAAAACCCCCAACACCCTGCAGAAATCCCAGCAGGACATAGGAACACTCTTGTCCCTGCTGGCTGAATGCCACGGGTGTGCAAAGCCAGCTCCATCTCTCGCTGTGGTGCTGCTCCCTCGCTGATCTCCATTAAGGGTGTCACTCAGGGCAGCCTCAAGGCTACCAAGCCACAAAGCCCTGCAGCTTTGCAGAGGCCCAGCTTGTACCCTCCTGGGCACCAGGAGGTTACAGAAAGGGGCTGTAAAACTGCCCCCCTACTGCCCTTTATCAGCCCTGCACAGAACCACCGACACTTCTGACACATCTCAGGTGTAGGAGGTGGTGGCTGGGTAAGAAAAATCAGGACTTGTGGACCTTGCATAAACGGAATTTACAAAGATAAATAGAAATAAAGCCTGCACGGTCCCAAATAGATTTCAATAAGCCTTCCCCACACTATTTACAGCCCAGCAAGAGGCTTAAAAATGCTCATTCTGATCTGGCTAAAGGTAGCTCATGCAAGGGTCAGGCTCACCTTAATGGGGTGACATAAACTTCTTTTGGTGCCCCAAACCTTCCTAGAACTGCATTTTAATGTCATCTCTTTCCCTGCTTCCCTCTTCCCACAAGCCAGGATTTCTTTGATTCTTAGTCTATTTAGGAGATAATTTTAACTCTGTCACTGGTTTGATTGCACTGGTGCTTAACCACACTATTAGGCAAATCATTAGCTGACATGTGGCACCTTTTCCATCTGAGAGAGACACGATCAGTGGGGAGGATGGGGGGAGACTCCAGAGAAACAACCCCTGCCAGTCCTCAGATTTAACAGGCTACAGCTGTAAAGCACTGCTTGGGCCACCATACCCACTTCATCATGAACAACAGGGGCAAGACAAGCAGCTGTACCTGCAGTCCAACCTGCCTGGCATCACACACCCAAGGTCACCTGTGAAGGACAACGGGCCGGCTTGGTCCTGGAACCACCACTGAGGAACCTGAGCAGCACAGGAGCTGCAGCAGCCAAGCAGACAACCGACCTTCTGTACTTGAACACCAACTGTGCAGGACCCTTCCTGCTCCACTTCTACAACCCCGGGCTCTCAGACTGCCTGTGTGTGGCACATTCTGGCAAAGGGCAGTGGAGCCCATCAGCTCCAGCCTGGAAATGCTGCTTTGCAAGTTTACTGTTCCAGGAGCAAACACAGCAGGTTCAGTCACTTGCTGCTGCCCGAGAGAGGCTCCTGCGCCTCACTCACGCCCATTTAGAGCACACTGCTTCAAATGAACAGTAAGTTAGAACAAGGAGCTTTTCAAAAACCACAGGACAGCTGGCTAAGTTCTATGAAGGGAGTGTTTCCCACCTTGTGATTCCTTCAAGGCTCCCAATTGAAGTACATAAGCAAACAGTAAGACATCATTTAACAACTCAGTGTGCCTAAATTGATTGTTAGGGCATCAGTGAGTCATTAACTGCCAAGTTCCAACAGCTGCTTTCTCCTTCTAGGAAAGCCTTCTGCCCGACACACACGAATTTGATTTGCATGGAGGAACCATTTTGCAAGCCTGTGACACCAAAGCCTCCTGCAGCAGCAGCCACAGCTCCTGACTTTGCCAACAACCCCTGCCCAGCAGCTGCTCCAGCAACACATTCCCTCCACACCCCAGCTCTGAAGCACCAAGTTCTTGTCCTCTGCTGGAGTGAGGATGGAAGGCAGGTCCAGATTACACAGCAGTGATTTACAGCCACAATCTCAGGCTTTGCAGTCCAGCCCATGACTGAAACACACCTGAACACAGTGTTTCCTTCTTCTGAAGTTTCTTGTTAACAGCAGACTGTGTTAAGAGCTGGAAACACCAGTTCACTCAAGGAGACAAGTGATGAGCTGCCTCTGTCTGCTCCTGGGGAACAGCAGGAAAAGGTTGAGGTAATAGAGGAGGCTTTAAACTGGTTGGCAGAGTTTGCTCTTCACAGAAAGTACATTTCACAAGTCATTTGGGTGACTGGCACCTTTGCATCTCCTCTCCATGTGCTACAGCACCTGGGAGCAAGTGGAGTCTGAGACCAAGTAAAGATGTTCTGGATTGCTTAAAACAGATCTCACACGATAGAAATGGCTCAAGTACTGACACAATGAATGCTTCTTACGCTATTTTACCACTATTTTTCCCATTACAAGGGAAAAACCCCTCCAAGATCTCTTGCAAATCAATCCTGGGAATCCATTTTCCCTGCTTTTTGCCATAGTAGCTGAGTTTACACAGAGAAGCAGCCAACCTGGCCCAGCTGGACAACAAAACAGAATTCCAGATGGGATTTTAAAGGTCTCCCTTACTGACTTGATCTTAAACTACAGCAGACTGCCAGTGCTTTGCTGCTCACTGCAGCAGCTCTTTTCCCTTATGTGCCAAAAAAAGTCACCAGTGAAAGAAAAGTCACAGGGGACATGAGAGAGATCATCTCTCTGAAGTCACCAGGGCCACCTCAGGAGGGACCACCACAGCCAAGGGACAAGCTCTACCAACAGGAGAAGGCACACAGAGTCAGCTGGCTGATTTCAGAGCTGCTGCTGACAGCACCGATGATTTGTGCCATTACAACAACACTTCTGAAGCCATCAGCTGGTAGCAGCTTACCAGCTATCAACAGCAGCAAGATGGAGAGCAAATCCATGAGCTACCAATGGCACTACCCAGAAAGTCTGTGAATATTCATACCACTAAAGCACAAATTAATTTTTAATTATTTTTTTTACTCTGAAAAAAAAAAATTAGCAGCTTCAAGTAACCCTAAAGCTTTACAAACCTTAGTACACCAAAACAACAAACCCAAAGATGACCAGAGGACTGCTTCACTCCATTTTTCTAAACCAGTGCATTTGTACTTCCTACTTTCCCCTCCTTAAGGAGACCACCATTCAGTTCACTGTATGGAGCAAGTAGCAATACATTGATGCCTAAGTTTTAGCTTTTCTATTTTTCAGATTCTGTGCTGCTTTAGTGTGTGGGTCTGAGCTTCACATTAGGGGATGGTGAGCTCTCTGTGCAGAGCAGGGAGACAAAACAATTCCTTCTCTAGCTGGGGACCAAGCACAAATGATCCAAATCTCAGCCCAAGACCACAAACAACGTGAACTGAGGAGAGAAAAACAAGCAGGATGGGACTGCATGGGCTGGAGCTGGAACTGGACAATGAACTCCAAGATGGAAATGGAGCAGAGCTTATCAAAGTGAGAGCCCCCGTGAACGGGTGTCCATTTTGTGACCATTTTGGTTCATCTTGGGTGCAGCCCTGGCTGGGCTCTTGTGCTGCCCAAGGTGGATCCATGGAAGCCTTTTCATAAATCTCTGCTTTATTCTTTAGCTCTGTCTGGCCTCTGTTCTAGGGCAGCCTTCTCAAGGCATCACCACAGTGGAGTAGAAGTCACACACACACACACAACACAAGGCAGACTTTATTCCAACAGCTTCACATATTTCAGACTGCAGTTTCCCAAAACTTTTTCTCCTTTTTTTTTTTTTAAACCCAACTTTGAAACGACCAGCAAAGGCTCCAGTAGGAATTAAACCCACTTTTATAATCTGTGTGGCATGCACACCTGACACACAGGTGTCTACAGCTGGAGCCACACTGCCAACAGGGACAACAGGCACACCAGTGATCCACATGAAGTGTGGGTAACTAAACTTTCAGATCAGCAATCCATTTTTGCCCCAAATAAAACAGTGACAAGCACTGTCAAAGCACCCACACATGTCTACTGGGCACAGGCAGCACAGTGGAAGAGAGTCAGCTCCCAGTAGGCTCTAAAAGTCAAAATGTAGTGAGCAAACCTGTCTTGAATTGACTAATAGAGCACAGTCATCTGGTTTTATTAAGAGTATTTCTTCAGAGCAATCCTAAAATGCAATGGATGCATGCTTGGGCTATGCCACAGATCAGGCAAGCTCTCAGGTTACACTTGCAGCTGTTTCCTCAGCTGTCATCAGCCATGTGGGAATTTCTCACCCACAGCAGAGGCTGCCCTTGCCCTGCTGGCCAGGTCCCCCCACCACACTCTTGATCTCAGCATCTTCAAAACCCAGTTCATGGCACCACATACAGCACATCCCATCAGGCCCTCCTCCATCCTCCTCCATCATCATCTTTCCAGAGAAAAATAAGCTAAATCCTGCTTTTTGTAACTGTAGGACTGCAAAAGAGTTACAGGGGCAAAGTGAAAAGCTGTGTCAAGGTCTACCAGTTTGGGCTTCAAATTTGAGTGAAGCATGCCTCTGCTAGTGACCAGCTAAAGAATAACACATTTAAGAGCTGCATAGGGGAAACAAACTGCATTCCTGGGAGAGAAAGAAGAAATGGCTCAGCTGTAGTTCTCAGGAGCAAACTCACAGGTTTCTCAGGAAACTCAGAAGCAGATTCACACCACCAGATTTGGCAGGAGAAAGTGAATACAAGAGATGAGGATGAAAACGGAATGCTAAATGGAATTTTCAGTTACTAAATGCCAGGTGCAGACTTGTAATCTGTTTCTGTACGGCCCTGAGATATTCACTTGACCCTTGGCATACCTCATGTTTCAGGATTCTTTTTTGCATCACAAAAAGGTGCCAGCCCCACTCCCTTACCCAGAGCACACGTGCAGCAATGGAACCCAGAACCCATCCTCTGGGAGCAGGCAATGGATCACAAGTGAGCCACTTCAGCACTCCTCTTCCACTGGCACATTGGCACAGTGCTCAGCAAGGGAAAACCTCCCCTTTCAAGTTATTTTATTCATGTTAAGTGTTCCCTCCTCCCAGACCCCAACTGTATTTTAACGTTTTACAACTGCAAGTCAAGTTTACCAGGGGAGGGAGACCGGTGCCTGCTCCCACTGTCCCGGGTTTGCCGTCACTGGAGTGTACTGTGCTGTTACCAGCCCGGTGTATCTCACCCCAGTTCTGAGCTCTGTGTGCTCCTGACAGGCTTCCCTAACATCCACCCTCTCCAGGTGTCCTTCTTCCCTGCCCTTCCATCACTCCTTGCCCTTTCTCACAATCTAGGGAACCTTCCACAGCCATTTCCTTACAGCACCAAGGCCAGGAAAAACATTCTACTGAACTGTGCAACCTTCAGCAGCTTCTTGGCTCACAGTTCACAAGCAAAGTTATCACTGGCTCATACAAAAATCTCTAATGCAGTTAAAGTATTTCTGGCAGAGAAACAATAAAAAAGTAAAGTGTTTCAAATGCCTGGCTAAATTTGCTACAATAGATGAAAAAGGGCTTTCCAAGCAAATTTATCCATGAGATCACCTCTCTGTGGTGTACAGCAACAGCTTGATTAATCACAAAACTATTTGCAAGGACTTGCCAAAAAGAGAGGAATAACAGAACAGACCCTGCAGAACAGCTCCCCAACACAGGCAACACACACACACTCTTCATCCTTCTGCATGAGAAGCTGCTCAAGACTGGACTCTGAATTGAAAACTGTTTTATTCTGTTTAAAGGAACTAATGATGCAAACTGGCTGTGTCCTTTCTCAAGTGGTTGCTGCTTTATTCGCTACAGCCCTCTGTTTGCACAGCACTTAAATACTGATTCAGTTCTTTCTAATAAAAGATTTCACGTAGAAAAGAACCCAAAGAGGTAATGCAGGTACACAGTGAGTGATTTATCCATGTACCTCCACACAGGCAGCATTCTTCCTCCAGTCAATAAACTTTATTCCTCCTTAGGAAGCATTTGACACAGACATCAAGCACAAATAGATTGTCCAGCTCAAAGCGGGAAGCACACAGGTCAAAACACAATCTCAGCTCCAAATCACCATTTTTATTTCTGTTGTGACCCCTGCAAAATAGCCTTCCCTTTTATACTAAGGGTGAGTTCCCAGTGCTACCAGCTCTTGCTGGATTCCCCCAAACTCCTCATTTCCCCCTCAGCCCCAGTGTCAGGACACCTATTTCAGTCAAACCCTCCAATATCTCAGTTCTACTGCCAAAAAGCAGAGTCTATAACTTCTGGTATTCAACAGCCTTAACGCATCAAAGTGTAGATGAGTCATCAGGGCAAGATGAAAAGGTTTTTTAATATTGCCAGTAGAGGAAAAAAAAAATTGGTTTGTGGAAGAGACAACTTAGTCCTCAAATATGAGTCTCTCTTGGTGAGCTCTGCCCTCAAATGGATGGTGTCAGTTTGATGCATCAGTGCAGGAGAGATCAATGCAAACTAAACTTTGTGTCTTCAAGAAGTTATTTTCCAAATCTGCCTGGGAATTGTTTAAGCATTACACAGGCTGAAAAAAGAATAAATCAAGCCTAACGATTGGAAACACAAGTAATTCATCTGGCAAGCTGAGAAAAGAAACAACCGACCATGAATAATTCAAGAGGGGTAAGGTCCAAAATATTCCTTTTGGTCTATTACCTGCAGCCTGAAGTGGTGATAAAATACTTGATTAAATTGGAGAGCAAAAGCTGTTCAGCACAATTACTGGATAAATATTTCAGAGCAATTTTTCTGTTAAATATTTGGAATCCCCCTGCCAGCCTGCATTCCACCCGAGGACACCAGGGGAGGGTTTCTACAAGAACTCGTGGCCTTTCTGAGGCAAAAGCCTCAGAGCGTGAGGGATGAGCATTCAGGCTCACAGAAACCCAGCTCAAATCACTTTGCAAGCTAATTGTTTTGGGTATATCTTCAGACATTCGTTGAGAAAAACCTTGAAAATTCTACTCGTGGAAGTAGGATTTTAGGTGCTGCTTTAGGAAAGCATCCTCCTCCTCCTCTCCTCCCTCTCTGCCCTGTTTTAGCTGTTGAACAGAATCAGAGCTAAGGAAACAGATCTCACAGACCATTGAACCTGCATTTGCCCACTCACTTCACCTCATCACTGAGCTATGCAGCCTTTCCAGGGAGCACAACAGAACTGCCACCTGATCATGCCAAGGTAAATCACTTAAACCAGTCATGATCTCTGTTATTTCCATGCAATTTGCTTCACAGAGCGATTGGGCACAGAGTTCTCTAAGCAACTTGAAATTCTGGGGGAAAAAAAAATACTCTTAATTGCCATTTGAACTCTTAAGGGAGGGATTTCTCAGGACCCAGAGGGGAAAAGAGCAAACCTTGTGCAAATAAAGGAGGGATCAGCAGGTGAGCCCTGTCCAGATGTGATCATGGCATTATCAAGGCTTTGGGGATTTTCCCTGAAAGCCCTGCATCAGTGAGCCTGCATTTGGGAAAGGGAGGGGAATATGGCCACCAAAGCTATTTTGGCTTTGACAAAAAGTAACTTTCCCATTATAATTATTTCTTAATCCCATCTTTTTCCCCCAGCCTAAATAAATGTATCCCCATGTTGGGATACATCTGGAAAAAGGAAAAAAATCCAACCCACACAAGCTCAGGTACCTTCAAAGGCTTGAATGACCATGATAAAAAGGAAAACACCTTTCAGTTTGAAAAGCATAGGAGGGGATAAAGCTTCAGTGTGGGAGTTCAGGAGCAGCAAATGATGCCTGGGCCAAGGAGGAGTTCTCAGAGATAAAACACTCAAGAGCAGAAAGGTAAGTTCTATCCACTTCTAACTAAAGAAAAAGTAAATGTTATTGAATTTAATCAAACCTCCTTCCCTACTCTTTCTAGCTGGGTTTAGCAATAGCACAACAAAAACCAGTCTGGGGAAGTGTAACTTCAAGTCCAGGCCATTTCAAGAATATTGAGCTTCAATAAGTCAAGCCACCAGGCAGGAAAACTCATTAGGAACAGTCAGCTTTAAATGCATTCACCATTTCTACTTTATTTTCCCAAAATGCCACTCATATGCAGCAATAGGGTTTCCCTGCACTGAGGAACATCCATCCAGCTCCCACAATCCTAACTCCCAGTTTATCTCTGAAAACACACAGCATGTCAATTGCTATGTATTTCACACACTTCCTGATTTATTTAAACCAAAGAGACTTGTAAAGAAGACATTTTTATGACTTATTCTAATTGAAGTTGAAATATAAATCTCCAAGTCAAATGTAGCTACCTTAAGGGGTACTTGATAGATCAATACTTTAAACACATTATTCAAAGCATTTAGGTTCAGAAATGTAAAGCTGCTGCTAACCAGCTGTTTAATAATAAAGAGACATAAAAATTCAGTAATGAGGGCAAAAACCAGGTACTTTTGAAGCTTCCAGAAGAAATCTGGAATGATGATCCTTGAGGATGCCTTCCAAATCAGAATATTCTGTGAAATACACAGTCAGCTGATGTCTGACTTCCATGGAAGTGAAAAAGATGCAAAAGCTATTTATGTTTAGTTTCCATCAAGAAACAGGTCTGATAAAGAGATAACATGCACAAAACAAACAGGTCTTTAGGCCCCCTTATCACAAAATATTCAAAGCCTAACTTGGGATTTTGACAGTCAATATTTTCCCTTTGGCTTTACCTGCCTTGTGATTAAAAAAATAATAATAAAATGAATGCACATCCCTGGTTTTATTTTTGGGCATGAACAAAGCCAGGCCCTGGGGAGATCTCATCCAAAATGCTCAAGGGAATTTCCACCAGGGCTGTCAGCTCTGGGGAGCAGCAGGAGCCTGTGCCAGCTCAGCAGCCCTGCTCACCCAGCCCATGCTGACCTACGGCTAAGGCCGCTCACACAACCCAAATTCCTCCCAGCTGGACACCGAACTGGCAAATCCCATGGAAGAGCTGTGGATGCCGTCAAGAGATGCCACTTGAAAAGCCTCTCTGCAGTCACAGTGGTCAGTGGGTCTGAACATCAGTGAGGGAAATGCAAAAGCTGCTAAGAAGCAAAATTTTGGGCTTTCTTTTGTAAAAATTAGTTATTTCATAGCAATTGTAGTGAACTTCATGGGTTTTTTTCATCTCAGCACATAACAGCCTCAGAGATGCAGAACTTCTTCAATTCCACCTGAAGGTACATGTGTTCAGACCCCATCTCTGAACAAGCTGAAATTCCTTACAGTTTTATTTCGTTTTTTAAAAGCACAGGAGTCTTGCACTGTGGAAAATTAATCCAGCTGCCACAGTGCAGGACAATGAGAAGGACAAGATTGGCTTGGTCTCCCCCAAAGACTCAGAGCACTGTTCATGAACGGCTTAGGTGTGTTCCCTGCTGGCCAAGTGTGGCCTTGTAGCTGAAGAGCAGAGAAGTTCCTTGGCTTGCCTGTGAAACAGAGGTGCTTTGCCTTTCCTGCCCCTTGAACAGCAGGGAGCTGGGCTGGAGGAGGAGGGGAGTGATGTGGCATTAATTTTGGGTAATTTTACCCATAAAAGTAGGGGCGCAGTTCCTGAACCAAGCCGGCTCTCAACAGGTTTATTTTAGAGAACACGGTTTGCCACAGGGAACAGCAAGGCACGTCAGCATCAGAACCAGACTCCCCCTGCAGCTGCCTCCACCCCAAGCCCTGCTGTTAGCCCATCCTGCTCCCAGGTTAAGAAACCAGCAACCCCTCCATGGTTAGAGAAACCACAGTGCTTTGCTAATGCTGCTGTGGGCAGCACTGGCCTCGTGTGGCAACGTTTTATGCACTTCCCAAATGTTACAATCCAAAACCTCAGACTGTGCAACACCACCAAACTCTGCCTTTGGGAACTGCTCCTCCTTTGGCACCTTTATTACCACACCTGGTATGTCAGCATCATTTTGATCTTTACTTGCTCAGGTCTCACACAGCCCACAGTCCTTCACCCTTCACACCCATTCCCAAGGTAGCTTGGGGTTCTCTGCAAAAGCAAGTTTGACACAGAATCTTGCCCAACACTGCAGCCAAGGAAGCCATTCCCTCCAACCCAAGGAACCAACCCTCACCTCCCCTCTTGGGGCTGCATTTTGAACAGGACTGAGCTCTGGCCCTGCTGCATCCCCCCTCTGAGTCTCTGCTGCCAGCAGGCACCATCCATCTCACACTGCCTGAAGCGTTTGCACGGCGCTCTCCCTCCTTTAGGGAGGAAGCTTCCCTGGAGCAGAGGATGCTTAACAAAAGCAGATTAGATAAATCACAAGGTGCTGCCGCTATAAAAATGTCCCTTAATTTACTATCTTAATTAAGGAGACCCCAGACCGTACTGCCAGTGGCAGGGCCTGCCTCCCAACCCCTGCCCATGGCTCTGCCCTGATGTCCTCTGGTTTACTCAAGCTCATTCACTTTTTTTTTCCTGCAGGCTGCTATCATCTAGATAAGGGAATCAACACAATGTGCTGCCACACAGCTGCTGGTTTTCCTGCTTGCAGCTGAAAGATGAGAAATAGCCTACCATCCCTGTGCAGTTTGGGGTTGACAACTTCTTTCTAAACAGAAATTAAGGCTAGCGCTGGTGGAACTTAGCCTAATTGAGCACCATACCACTGGCAGATCTTTGTTTGCATCCATCCTTGCTCCCCTGAGAGCCACATAAGCATCACCAAAGCTGGTGGTTGAAGCCTTTAAACTACCATTTAATATAACTAAGAAAAAAAAAAATCAAACATTTCAAGTACTGCATTAAAAGTTTAGGAGTATTCTCTTCTCCATGAAGGGAGAGTTCCTCATATGAATCTTCTAACTTTACTTCCATAAAAGAATAGCAACTTTTAACTTCCAGGTGGAAATTACCACAAGGCTGGGTCAGAGCTCTGTTTTCTCATTGATTAGAGAAGACCAATAAACTGTGAACACCCAATTCAGTAAAAGCTCCACTATTAATTCAAGGGGATGGAGGGGTTACACTCACCCTAGAGACCAGGCAATACATCAGCACATAAGGCACAGACAAAAAAAGCTTATTTTTTTCTCACTAACCCCAATATCACTTTGTAAGAAACCCAAGTTGTCAGCCAAATTCATCTTTCCTCAGAAACTTGCACACATTTTCTGTGAATTTTCTAATTTAAGCCCTCCCTTAGGCAGGAGAAGGCTTCCCAACACTGCAACGAGCAAATGAAAATTAAATCCCTCCTAAGCACCGCAGCAGCAGAAAGCACCACCTTGAGCTTGCTTTGCCCTCCAAGTTTATGGTTGAAAATACCCAAAATTAATGCCACACCATTCCCCTTCTCCTCCAGCCCAGCTCCCTGCTGCTCAAGGGGCAGGAAAGGCAAAGCACCTCTGTTTCACAGGCAAGCCAAGGAACTTCTCTGCTCTTCACTTCAGCTACAAGGCCACACTTGGCCAGCAGGGAACGCACCTCAAATTGATGCACAGCTCAAAGTAACTGCAGTGAGTGGCATCCTTTGAAATCCAGCGCAGAGATGTGATGCTGAGCGAGCCAGCAGAGCTGCAACCATTTGCAGCCACCACCACGCAACAAAGCAGCACCAGTCTGCACAGGCATTGCTGCACTCCCTAAATGTCACCCAGTGAACCCTTCAGTGCTGTTCAATTTCCACAGGGGGTTTAACTTTTAGCAGGACAGGTGGCCCCAGCTGCTTTGAGATGCCAGATTTCTGGAGGAATGCTGTTTAAAGGACTCAAATTCACACTGAGCTCAAAATAAATGAAGAACACTCTCAGGGTGCCTCCACAGGGCTTGCAGGATGAGCCAAGGACTTGTTTCTTCTGCCTCATTTCCTCTCTCAGGTCATGCTGAGAAACCCCATTAAAGCCAAAGAAGGTAAGAAGTTTTGATAAACTTCAACCTGGAAACACCACTGCAAATAAATCCAAAGCTCTGGCCAGCAGCTTTTCCCTACAGCTCCAGTGGAAAACCACACAGATATTGATGGGAACCCTCCAGAGCTGAGTGTGAGCATAGCTGGGCTTGGCAGAGTCACCAAGACCTGGGCTGGTATTCAAAACACCCAGAAATTGAGAAACACACAGAGAAACTGAACTGAAATCTCAGTATATTCTGTACAAGTTAGATTGAAAGCAGTCTCACATTAATTCTGACACTTCTGAAGTAATTACTCAATGCAGATGCTGTAATGTGCTATCTGCAGATGATACTGGTTCATTCCTGCAACCTCTCTGACACTCAGATCTGTGTTTCAGGCAGTCTTAAATCACATACAATCATAATTCATCGGCAGAGAACAGGGCTGAAGCTCGGCAAAGAGTTACAGAAAAATAATCTCTGCTACACATCATCAATAATGCACAGCCAACAGAAAGGACCGTGTTAACATACAGATGGGCAATAATCTAATTAATGGTGACCTTTTATTCTCTTGCACTGCCTACAGGTCAAAACGTTTGAGTCACTTTGAAAGGAGAGATAATGTCAAAAATGGCTGTTTGGGGAAATCCCTACATCTAATAATGGCTTTAACGAGCCCATTCCTTCTGACTTGAACTGAAGAATGCTTGATAGTTGCTATGAATACAAACGAAGGGATTTCCAGTTAATGTGCACGGCACAGGGAAGCAAATCCTCACGATTAAACACCTCCCTCCTCTCTCCTTGCTCCACAGCCCCCAAGACAATTAACGCTCCGGGGCAAGAGCTCCAGTGGAATTGCTTCTGAATTCACTGATCAGACCAAACACGCTGCCACCATCTGCTCCAGCCTCCTTATCCCATATGCAAACCCTTCTTTAAGAAAGGAAAGCTACTTGTTAGCAGCAGGGTCTGTACTACGAACTCTGCTACTCACACAATCACAGAATCACTGCCTTGGGTTGGGAGAGACCTCCGAGATCATCGAGTCCAACCCAGCCCTGAGACCTCAGCTAAACCCTGGCACCCAGTGCCACATCCAGTCTGTTTTTAAACACATCCAGGGATGGTGACTCCTCCACCTCTCCGGGCAGGCCATTCCAGTACTTTATCACCTTTTCTGTAAAAAACTTTTTCCTAATATCCAACCTCTATTTATTTCTCCTGGTGCAGCTTGAGGCTGTGTCCTCTGGTTCTGTCAGTGCTGCCTGGAGAAAGAGCCCAACCCCAGCTGAGCACAGCCACCCTTCAGGGAGCTGTAGAGAGTGATGAGGTCACCCCTGGGTCTCCTTTTCTCCAGGCTGAGCACCCCCAGCTCCCTCAGTGCTTCCTCACAGGGTTTGTGTTCCCAGCCCCGGTGCCTCCTCTGGACGCGCTCCAGCGTCTCAAGGTCCCCCCGCTCGGGCAGTGCAATCCCCTCTGTCACCGTCATTCCAGAAGTGGCTTGCTTTAGGGGCCAAGGGCATCCCCACAACCCGACGGGGGGAATTCAGCCCCGCTTTGCGCTGGCACAGCCACAGCCTTGCCGCAGGAGCCGGAAGGTTCCCAGGGCAGGAGGAGGAAGGTTAGCGGCAGCAGGAGCCGCCGGCAGGGAGCCGGGAAGCGGAGATCGCCCCGCTGGATGATGATGATGACGGCTCTCCCCTCTGCTGGGCACGGAATCCCTGCTCCCCCGGCTTTGCAATGAAGGTGCGGCGCATCTCCATCGCCGGGCTGGCTCTCCCCAGCGGGGGAATCACCGCTGCTGCTGCTGCAGGAACTCCCAGCCCAGCGGCTCCGCAGTCTCACCGCCCCGCCTGCCTGCCCGCCGGGGGTTCCCTGTGTTATAAATAAGAGATGGTTTGAGAGCAGAAGCTCACATCCCTGCGCTGCACTCGCAGCCGCGACTGCGGGGAGGGAGCGCTGGACGAGAAGCCAGCGGAGGATTTCTGTCACCCACCCCCCGGGTCTCAGCGCAGCGCGCCGTGCCGTACCAGCAGATGTATTAATAGCTCTGTATTAAACGCTCCTAACTCATCAATTTTCTGTTTGGAAATTCGCTCCCAGAAAGAATTACACTGCTGTAAGAGCAGAAGCAAGAAAATCCACAGAACAGCAGGAAATGAGCAAATAGAAGAGAGTGTTGACAAAGCAGTCGGGCGACTCGGGACTGCAACAACTCACCCACCCAAAAACACGCAGAAATTCTTCACACAAAAATGCTTTCCATATTTATGTGGCATAGGCGAACTTCGAAAAATTAGCCCGAAATTATTAACCCTTCAAGATCCCCTGCACTCACTCGTCTTGCTAAACAAATAATTCTTCCCTGGAAGGAGATCTATTGCCTTAAGTGCATGGCACAGAGTTGCATTAACGCTGAGTTAGTCCTGCAGAAATCATTCTGCTCCTTCTGCTGCAGCCAAATGCTTCTACTGTAGCTATTGCTGCAGAATGGAATCGTTGTGATGTTCTAAGAATTCATTCTTTTTAGTCTGGAGTACCTGTCAATGGAACATCATCTACCCACGTGTGGTGGCTAAGCACTGGAACTAATTACACACACCACATTAAAGCCCCAACACGAGATTTTTTTTTTCCCCCCCGGTTCCAACAGATATCTTGTCCTTGAAAAAACTAAAATAATCAAGCTTGAGAAATAAGAGTGGTTTTAACTACATTCAGAAATTGGGATGGGTGGGCAGAGCACTTTAGTTCTGAAACACAAACAGGGATTTTAGCTAGAAAAATAAAACTTAGACACCACAATCTTTATATTAAACAGAAAACTCCTGGAGACTTTTCTCTCTTCATGCTCCCTCAGAAGCCCATTTTTCCAACAGGAGGTTTACACAAGCATTGCTAGTCCTACAGATGCTGTTCCACTGGACACAAAGGAGTGCCCGAGACCTCCACTGGAATTCCCTGGGCAGGGGAAGAGCCCTGCCCCAGGCAGAGCATGGCAACACCACAGGATGGCATCAACTGCTGCCTTCCTGTGGAGCAACAAACTGCACTCTGCAAGTAATTCATTCTGTATTTGTACTTTCTATTTATCTGAGCTAGCTATCTGTTTCAGCTAAGTGCGGACACCAAACCTACACAGCAGGTGAGAGTTTATGTTTACAGAACAACATTTCCACAAACACAGAGCTGGGAAGTCGAGGTGTCCCACCCCTGCACACAAATCCTTTCTGTACATTGTTCATGTGCTTCAAAAATTCCCCCCATCAGGATTTGGCTCCATTTCTGAAGCTCAGAGGAACCTGCCATCCTGCTCAAGCTGGCAGCTCCACCACACCTGGTACCTAAATCACACGCTGAATTTTTAGGACTGAAGCTTTTATTGCAGACATTTGAGTGTTCACACTCAAACCACAGAGCTCAGCATTTCTCAGGCAGTTACAAGGAAGGAAAATGAGAGTGCAACTTCTCACCCTGTTGCAGCCACAGCCCAGAGTTACAGCAAGGGGAGGGGTGAAATGAGGTTTAAATGAAGGTCAACATTTGGACTGGGAGTTATTGAAATAACTCATCTGGAAAATCAGCCTTCAGCTGCAGCCAAAACACAAAAGTCTATTTTCCAATTCAAACTTGGTTGTTTAGTAGACACAGGCATATTCTGCTCAGTGTATTTACCCAATATCCTGCTATATGCTTCATTTTATGAACAGCCAGGGAGAATGGTGGGACACTGATAAATGAGTAAAACTGATAAATGGGTAAATGTCGGACACATTTTGGATACCACACGCACAATAAAATTGCTTGGGAGGCAGCAAAGAAGTAGAAGACTTCTAATCATTCTTCCCAAGAAATAATGCGTCCCTTCAGTGAAAAATTCATGTTCACAGTATCAATGAGCAAGAAAAATGCATATGCTCCACGGTGAGATCATTTTTGTCTTTAAATCAGAGGAAAAGCAAACACACTCCTGCCCTCGCTTCTCCTCAAGGCTCTGCTATTCGATTTCCCTAAAGACAGCAGTTCCCAGGCTGGGGGAACACATTTCCATCTCTGCCAGGGGACACCAACAGCATCAAAGGAGGGGGAAAAGAGCACGGATCCGACTCCAAAGGTTGTGGCAGGCAGCAAACCTCCCCGAGTGACACTGTACATTAAAAATCTCCCTGAGCAACAGCAGATTACGAACATGGGAACAGATACATACACGGGAATCCCCCCAGCTTGGCTCACAAGTTGTTCTCAGTGCTCTGGCACGTTCAGCAGCGAGCTTTGGAGCACGCAGGGAGCACGGAGAGACTCGCTGTGTGCTGTGTGCTCCCAGCTTCCCTCCCACCCCGACAGCAGCGAGCGCTCCTTGGGTTTACAGAGGCGGCAGGCTTGGAAGAGCAGGCAGAAAGAAACCGATCTGCAAGCCTGGAGCGAGCAGCAACCAAAAGGTTTTATTGAAGCTCTCAGTTCACTCCTGCCTGGCTGCCTACAAATGAAAACACAGCCCCACTCTTTTGTGGTACAAATGGAGCAGGAGAAGCAGGAGATTCCCTCGCCTCAGGACACAGCATTCTGCTTTTCAGCTGGGTGAGAAAGGGAAATACAAGCTCCAGCCTCTTGTGACATCTAATGAAATGCTGTCTTCCTCATTTATTTTTTTTTCAGGATTGCCTCTGAGGCAGAAATTCATTTAGAGAATCACCTGCTTTTTCAGCTTCTAATTTTGATATTCATTTAGAAAAATCAGTGTCAGTGCTGAACAACCTGAACTCCCCCCATCCCAGCCCCAGCAGCACGACACTTTATTGACCCCACAGAGCTCACTCCTCTCCCCCAGAGGCGCTCCCAACAGTCTGCCTGGCACAAACCACCGCATTTCCTATCCGGCCTCAGGGAGAGGAGAAAGCCCACATTCATCATGTGCAGCCCACACCACTCCTGCTGTCATTGCCTCTGCTAACAATCACATGCCCCACAGTTTTGAACTTGGTTTTATCCGCAAGTTACAGATTTTCAGGAAGGACAAACAGGTGGGATGGAGACAAAGAGACCCCAGGACACCTTCCCTACCTGAGCAGGAGCCCTCATGAAGCAGGTAATGAACTTCAAGGCTCTGCTGCTCCTTCTCATCCCAGTGGGATGAGGTCAGTGCTGTCCAGCAGCAGTGGAAAAAAAAGTATTTTCATTTGCAGAGCACAGCTGAACTGATAAAGCCACCAAAGAAAGATTTCAATCACAACAAAGGGCTAAAAAAGCACCCCAACCAGCCTATGTATTAGAGATCTCACATGTTTCTGCTCAACTCCAAGCTTTGAGACATTTCTCTTTGTTCCCACCTCTTATTGCTATATTTCCATCACACGACTTCAACTTCCCTGACTGTTGTACGAGAAACCTGAAGTTCTTTATTACAGAAATAATATCTTTATTGTATTATTAATATTAAATATATCTTTATACTATCTTATATATTATATCTTTATTATAGTTATTATTATTTATATCTTATATATTATATCTTTATTATATTTATTATTATTTATAAAGCAGCCTCAGAATTTCTCTCACTCCCTGAATTAACCTCAGTTCCTCAAAGGTGCATGAAAGCAGAACTTCTAATATTAAAACTTTTTTTTTTCTCATAATAAAATGATAAAATGTGAAGGTAGACATCTTTTCCACAGCAACATGACAATGAAGGCTGTGATGAGAAAGTCCCAAGGAATTTCACCAGTGCCTTTCCATGGTGTTTGAGACTCTGGACATCCCTAAATAGGGACAGTCCTGCTGTCATGACAGCCAGGGCTCATCTCCAGCAAAACCAGCTGAGCCTTCAGGTATTGAATTAATTAAAGTTTCCTGAGTCATTTCACAAATCAGAGGTCATTTCACCTTCTCCAGAAAAGCATCAAAAATGCAACACACAAACACTTTCACGGGAAGGGGCAGAGGGAATGCAGGTATTTATTTGCATTATACTCAGAGCCACCTCCAGGGCTTCCTTCACCTGAGTGTAGTTTTGAGTGCCACCCGCTTGTTCTGAGCAGTGAAGAGCAGGAGGAGTGACATCACCTTCCTGTGCAAGTGCAGCTCTTTCAGTCACAACAAGCTTTTTTTCATGCCAATAAAACTCAGAAGTCTGTTCCAAAAAAAAAAAACAAGTCCAGGATTTTTCTGTCTTTAAAACAATTCCCAGAGAGGTATTTGGTCAAAGGTGGAGAAAGCAGGGCAGCAGGAACAAGATGACCACAGCACATCTCTGAGGACTGCAGACCTTCTCACATCTCCTCAGGCAGTGACTAACTGCTGCCTGAGGAGCTGCCACTATTCTTTCAATCAAACCCCAACCTGCTACAGCTCTGATGTGAAATTTTCTTGGCTAGGCAGTGCATTAAAAAAAACTCAAGGAACAAGCTGCTTTTTTAAATAGTTCTTTCCAGCATCTTTTTGCTATGGTTTTAAATGGAGTAGCAAAGAAACCAAAATATTTCAATCAATAGCTGTGAAAAAGAACAGAGCATTCTGTAACACGGCTACAGGGGAAGAACAAAAAAGCAAGGGTTTCTTTGGAAATATTTACAAGAGGTTTCTATTTCCAAATCTCCACACGGCAGAGCATTCCAGGCCGTGAGACATCCTTGTTAATGAAGCTGTGAGCTCAGTTAACTCAGACAACATCCCCATACGGCTTGATTGAACATTTTTTATATCCATCATTCGGGAGCCTATCTATATCCAAGTGTCTTCTGCAGGAAGCTCTTCAATTTGACTTCCCAACATGTGTGAAAGTCAATCCAGAGGCACTTCACACAAATTAATGCCAGCTGCTGTCAGCAGCTAAAAGATCTCAGCCCGAGAGAGCAGAGGTTATTCAACCTGGAGAACACCAGCAGAGCTCAGAGCCCCTGCAGGGCCTAGAGGGGCTCCAGGAGAGCTGGAGAGGAAATGGGGACAAGGGGTGGAGGGACAGGACACAGGGAATGGCTTCCACTGCCAGAGGGCAGGGATGGATGGATATTGGGAAGAAATTCTGTATTGTGAGGCTGGGCACAGAGAAGCTGGGACTGTCCCTGGATCCCTGGAAGTGCCCAAGGCTGGGGTGGAAGGAGCTGAGCTTTAAGATTTGCTCTTGTCCATACCACATCACCTTTATCCTTGCCTCACTGCTGCACTGGCATCCTCTTGGAGCTATTCCCAGGACCTCTTACTGTTGGGATCACCCCCATGTACCTTGAGACAGGCACACACAACACAGAGCAATGGGGTTTGAGATATTTATAAACCACGTTATGTAGAAAGGGAAACACAGGAACACGCACTGGATTATCCTGGGGTGGGTTTGTAGACAATTTTAGCAGCATATTTGACTAACACTGTGCATTCACATATCTCAAGGGATAACTTTCAGAAAATCAAGTGCTCTCCTCATACATTTATGTAGGGCAGCTTCACAACATATGTTATCATAGCATTATTTGGCTACAACACAGCCAAAAGCTCCAGTTCTCCTACACAGATCCTGATTTTATGGCATAATTTTCCAGCTGGTACAGGAATGTTAGCTTGCAGCAGAAAAGGTAAAGCAGCATTTCTCACTTCTATTAGCACAAATACTCAACAGGGACAGCATAAAAGGGATTCTTGTGTCATTTACCAGATCCTCATTACCCCAATTCCCACCAATTGTTATACCTGAGACAGCAGCAGCCCAGTGCAGTCCCAGCAGCCCATTTCTTTCCTCCTTTGTAAGGCTTTTAATGAGGCTGCCTGACCAAGATGAAAACTTCTCAGTGTTAAGTGACCTCTGGAAACCCTGGGGCAATGGTCCTGACTTTGGTGGAGATGCCCTTCAACACCTTCCCAATAATTTTCTTATGAAAATACACAGAAAACAAGAACACCCACGCATTGCATGACTGTGCCCTGAAGCCAAAGGGTTTTAGATTGCTCAGCTTATTTGAATATTATTCTGGGGGGGAGGTAGTGTCTAATTATGCAGCTAAACCTGCCAGCAAGGATCTGGCTGCCATTTCATTTCTACCAGTTATGCAGAAAAGGTCTCTGAAAGGACACTGGGAATTAGTTTGTGGCAATAGGTTATGACAAACTTGCTGATGAATTTGAAGAGGGCCTTGACTGCATTTTCAGCAGCTCCAGGCACTCCCTGCCTTCAGGCTCAACCCAAGTGGCAAGAGCAGGTTAACAACAATCTCTGGTGAACTTGTTTGCCTGATTTAATAATACCTGTGATATCCAGCAGACACCATCTTTTATGCTTGGGACAGGAAACAGCAGCAGGAAGCACAAAGGTTATTCCCTTGTGCTGTACTCTCACCTTCTTCCCCTCAGCCATGGAATGTGAACATCCACATTCACACAGCCAGTGTGTCTGATTCACAGCCAGGGGATAGAAAACCCCCTGGACACTGCAGTCTGCTCCTGCTCCATCACTGGGGGAGCAAAAGCTCTTCCCCTGATCCCTCTGATGGCCTCACACCGGGGCACTGTCAGCAAACCTGCAATTTCAGTTTTCTTTCCTTCAGAGCTCAGAAAGCCATCCAAGTCCTTGCCATGTGATATTCCTTGGCTCCCTGGGGTTCAGCTCAACACAGAAAGCCAAGATGGAAACTATCTAGGACCAATCCCATCAGAGGGCATTCCCAATTTCCAGAGTGACTCACCCATCCCTCCTGAAGCTCAGGAAAGCCAGCCACAGTCCAAGACACGCTCCTATAAGGTCAAAGATAGCACATGCCAAATTTGGATGCTGGGCAGCTGCCTGGCCAGGCTAATAGCATTTTTTATAACATCATTCTATCTCCTGATCCAGTCACCTCTTCCCCCGCAAGGGCTCCTGTGGAGCTGTTTGCACCCCCTCCTTCCGAGTCAGAAATTCCTCTAGAGATTGCCTTTTAATGAGAATTTTTTTAATTCTATACAATAAGCACCAGTAGCAAATAACACTGAGGAGCAGCAGCATATGGCAAAGCATACAGGTGGCACTCAGCCCATCAGCTTTGTCTCTGATCTAAGCAGCTTATAAAGAAGCAAGCTCTTCCATCTCCTCTCACCAGAACCAGGATGGATTGTGAGATCCACTGCGTTCCAAGGCAGCATTAGTGCCATCCTCACTTGCCAGGGCTTTAAGGAGGAGAGTTGTGCCATGCTTTAACCATCTCCCCTGCAGCCACTGAAGCAGGAACCTCATGTTTTAAGTGAGAGAAATATTCCTGTCTCTGATTTGATTCCTCTGTATTTGGAAAAATAAACTGCATGCAACAAAACAGAAAAACCAGATCTGGAAACAGCCTTAGCACTGCCTTTTGCACTTGGAGCTCTGGAAGGTTGCCTTTGCTGTGGAGGTCCTGCTGCTTTAAGGCAGAAATAGAAAAAAAAGGCCTGATTACGCATTTTCTTCAATAAATAATGCAAAAAGCCCACACACTCCTGTGAAGGGAGATTCAAACCTGGGTCAGTTCAGAAAACACCCCACCTACCACAGACCCACTACAGAAACAGCTCTCCCAACCCTCAGCCACACCTGCTTTGCACATCAGAGTCCCAGCTAATCCTGATTTTACTCTCATCAACACTTTAATTAATGACATGCAAAAGGAACTCACAAGGCAAGTCCCTATGGAAAGAGAACAGCCCAAATTTTGGGAAGCAGAGCTCATCAATCCCACTGTTAGCAGGACTGACTGCAGCCTGGGTTTTACTACATCCAGTTCTGCATGCTGCTCCAGAAAAAATCCTTGCCCACTAATAAATCCACAGGGAATTCTAAATGCTGGCTGCAGGAAGAGAAGGCAGAGGATTTTTTCCAGGGGCAGGGGGACAAGACACCTCTGAAGCGCTCCTGAGCCAGCGACCCGCGGAGCTGCAGCTGCTGCTGCTTCACACTTGCTGCTCCAGGTCCCAGGGGAGACAGGGGATTACTGCAGGATGTTTTCATGAGCTGCAATTAGGCAGTGCCAGCATTTCACAGCTCTAACACATGAAATAAATAGCTTGACCTCTGCTCCCTCACACCACCTCACACCCTGAAGGGCGAGCGCAGCCGTGCTGCCATCGCTTCCCTCCGCGTGGCCAGCATGGAAGGGGGCACCACATCCCCGCTAACAGAGCTGGAAAGGCTACTTAGAAGAAAAGAAAGACTATAAAACTGCTGGAGCAGTCCACTGAGGCACCTGCTTTTCACTGACCGCTTCTTCTTTATTAACTACACATCGAGCACCGAGTATTTCCTGCGCCAGCATCCAGCACTGGAGGGCCAAAGCCGAGCGGGCAGAGTTCCAGCAGCACAACTTCAGGCAGCACAGACTCCTTGAGAGCTTTCCTCAGGCACACGGAGCCAAGAACGCAACGCACAAAGCCCAGCTTAGGAGCAGTTTATGGCACAGAGCTGCAACGCTGCCCCAACAGCGCTGGGGGAAATAAAAATGGTTTGAGGAGAGAGCGACAGGACCACAGGGCTTTTGCCAGGTCACTGACAGCACAGCAAAGCCCTGGTCAGAAGGCAGTTTATTCTGTTTGCTTCACCAGCTGAATCATTCAGTGATGCCTCTAACAGGACTCAAGCTTTTTCAGACGTAATGCTCATTTCTTCCTAATTTCATGGTAGAATCCCCAAGTCCCCACTTTTTCTTTTAAACAGCTCTTTAGAGCCTCAGCTGTTCTTGCTGGCAGCTTATAGTGGAAAACATTACAGGAAAACAATACATGATCAAAAATAAAATTTGCTAAACCCCATGATTTCTAGGGCAACAACATGAAAAACAAGTGACCTCCCTTTTTCCTCTCAAATTCCAGCAGTTTTAGAACTCCACTTCAGGCAGGTTTGGTACCTCAATTGATCTGCATTTTTCAGCACAACTAATTTATTCCAAAACAATTCAGGTACCCAAGATCCTTCTAATTACACTTCCCCCCCCACACACACAGAGAAAAAATACTTTCTTCTTGGCTCTCAGGAGTGCCAGATCATATCTAGATTGGTCCCCAGGAGGATTCTTCCAGTGAACTCATATTTCAAAGCAGCAGAGATGAAATAGCAAGATGCAGCAGAGAAAACCCAACTGAGATCCCAACTGGGCACTACACCACCTCTCTTCCACTCTGTGCTGTGTGAGGAGCACATCGGGAGCCAAAAGCAACCAAAGCACAGCCTGGAGGCGATGCAAGCAGCTGCTGATGTGCACGGGAAGCCTTGGATGCAGCACCTGAAGCTGGGAAGTTTTTACACCCTTTTCACTGCAGGTTGTCAAGGGGTTTCATACCTACAGCTCTGCAAGCAGGAGAGGGAGTCACTGATAATCTGCAGAACCCTGCAGAGGAACTAAAGACATTAAAGTCCCTATTTCCACACAGCTAGTGTCACAACAGAGCATTAACTCACAGCACACTGGCACTTGGTTCCCCAGCATCCCACACCTCAGCTCAGGGCTTTGGGGATGCCATTTACCCTTACACTTACCCCATGTCACCAAACCCCCTGGGCAGGTTGCAAATCTGCCCCACTGGTTTATTTTTATTTCTATACAAAGTAAGTTTGTAGACAATATGTTGGCTCCAAAAGATTTCTTTACAAGAACCTCTTTTGATACCGCTGTCCCAGCAGTGGTGTGGGCACAGGCCCAGGGCAGTGACTGTCCCCTGGGCTGGCCCTGCTCAGGGACCTCCAGGGCTGTCTCCAGCTCTGGGTCCCCAATCCAGGAAGGACATGGAGGGGCTGGAGCATGTCCAGGGAAGGGAACGGAGCTGGGGAAGGGGCTGGAGCCCCAGGAGGGGCTGAGGGAGCTGGGAAAGGGGCTCAGCCTGGAGAAAAGGAGGCTCAGGGGGGACCTTGTGGCTCTGCACAACTCCCTGCCAGGAGGGGACAGCCAGGGGGGCCGGGCTGTGCTGCCAGGGAACAGGGACAGGACAAGGGGAAAGGGCCTCAAGCTGGGCCAGGGCAGGCTCAGCTTGGCCAGCAGCAGGAATTTCTGCATGGAAAGGGTACTCAGGACTTGGCAGGGGCTGCCCAGGGAGCTTTGGGGTGCCCATGCCTGGAGGTGTCCCAGGAAGGGCTGGAGGTGGCACTCAGTGCTCTGGGCTAGGGACAAGGTGGGCACAGCTTGGGCTCGATGATTACTGGAGGTCTTTCCCAACCCCAATGACCCTATAAAAACATTTTAGTTCCTAGAGCATTTCGCAACAATATTTTTCTTCTAAACAGCTGCAGACATTTTTTCTTAATGGGGTAGAACATTAAATGCTTTTTTAGAACACATCCCACTGAATTCTCTACCGTGCACTCAGCAGCACCACAGTATTTTAATTTTTTGTCCACATCTGCTGCCACAGGCACAGAGCAGTGCCCAGGCAATAGTATCTACTACGACTTGCACAGCTCGTGGCACTCCCAGAACCATGATAAGCCTCCAGCACTCCTGCCAGCACAGTGCATTATTCATCAGATCTTTTTATAGACACACCCCCCACAACCAAAATCCCTCACTCACGACACTTCTCCCTGGATCTTCTGCTGAACCATTCCAAGCCAAGTTTTACAAAACTGGGAAGCTTAGCTAAAAAGCAGCACTGTGTAAGAGGGCAAAACCACAAGAAAGCACAGTAAAATCACACAAAATCAGTAAAAGCACCAAGAAAGCAGTTTAGGAGACGGAACAAGCACTCTCCAGACAAAGCTCACACAGGTGAGGAATCAGCTCCCCAACACTCTTCTAGAACATTCTGCACACATCTAAAGGTGTGGAGGCTCCCTGGCACAACTCCTCTGCAAAGCCTGGAACTTTCCACTGATTCCACCCAGCAATAAACATTGCTTGGCAATATCAGTATTGCTTCTCATCTCATCCCCACCCCTTCCCTGCAGGAAGACAAGCCTCCAAAGGCTAGCAGGTCTCCCATGTCAGCCAGAAGCAAAGTGTAGAGACTGAAATATCAGCTATCAGCTCTAAAATATAATCATAATCAGGTCATCATAATCACCTGAACAAAAAACTTCCTAGCAGGTGGCCTGGGCAAAGCTCAAGGAATGCAAAAAGCCTTTCCCACCCTTTTATTCTGGGCATAGAAGGCCAAAAGATTTCAGCATCCTGTGAGGTCACAAAGCTGAAAAATAAGCCATGTTTGGAGAAACTTCTCATGCACACCCAACTGGAAAAAGGTATGAGGTGAACAAAATTCCTTCCTCTCTCTCTAGGAGAGGAGGATAAAGATGCTCACCTTGGTCCCACATCAGGAATAAATGTTCCCGGCTTTGTGGGAAAGTCTGTCCAAGCCCTCATCACCTCCCTTAACAACACAGGCTTTTCCCAGCTTACTATTTAAGCCTGAACTGGGAACACAACCACACAGGGGGGAGGAATAAGCAACAAAAGCAGCAGAGAGTAATGCTTGAAAAAGCTGCCACCCCTCCTGAGCATGCGACACGCCAGCAATTACACGGAGGGGAAGGAAACAGAAGTGTTCTCTGTGGCAAAGATAAACACTCTCTCCCAAAAATGCTCTGTAATCAGGGCAGCAATGACACAGGGAAACAGAAGGATGGAAGGAGTGGTTACAGCCTAAACAAAAAGCTGCAGTCTTGTCGAGTTTTATCTTCTTTTCCTCCCGGGGTCAGGGTTGGATTGAAAGCGCTCAAGACAGTATTTTGTGCTCAGACTCAGATGTTTATTATTTCTAATCTCTATCACAATCTTACAAGCCCCGAGTTCCACAGCATTTCACTAACAAGCTACAAAATGGCCCCATATCTATCTCTACAAGGCCTTTAAGGATAAGCTGTCCAATTAAGAAATGATACAAATTATTTTTACTTTTAACCCAGTAACCAACCACCTGTGGCCCACAATGGGGATTTTTTTTTATCCAATTACACAAAACCACCCAAACCCACGAAGAAGGTGAAGAAGGACCAGCCTCTGCCCTAAAACCTCCATCTTGCTTTGTATATATTACTACATTCTAAACCCTTAAACTCTAAGTTTCCCACCATGTGATATTACACACTTCTATTCAAACTCCACACCACAATCCCAGTTATGTCATCCCATTTTGGAAGCTTCTCCACAGGTCAATGCAGTGTTCTTTTGGGGGTCAGTGCCTGGCAGCACAGAGAGTCTGAAATTCTCAGCAGCCAGGGTTCCAACACGGGCACAACAGGTTCAACACCCAAAGTCAAAGGATCTCTGGATTAGGGCATTTGCCAAACAGCCACAAAAATAAAAAACTGAAGAGATTATAGACTTGCATCTGAGAAGAAGGGCAGAGGGTGAGGGCTGCTCCCAAATCACCCAGGTTTCTTCTACACTGATGACCCAAAGCTACATTCACGCCATGATGCGGAGCTCAAACTGCTTCACCACAGGCCTTCACAAGGCCCTTCAAAGTCCAGAGCTGCCATGCAAAGACACAAAAAAAAGGATGCAATCACACAAAGAAACAAAAAAAAGATGCAATCACAGAGTTATTTCTACATGTTCCCAGAAATACCCCAACATGGTGCATCACACAGAGCCTTGCAGGGCAGCCAGTGGAAGGTGTAATTGCAGGGGAATTCAAAGTCTCAAACTTGAGTCCTCCTTTAAAGATCAGAGATTCTTACTGTTGATACCAGAACAACATTAAGGTGCCATCAACATTAAGGTGCCAGCTCTCATCTTAAGCAACACTCAGGATCCTTCTCCACTTCAAATTAGGGTGGTGCTGCATGACTGACTCTGACTTTCGAGATACTGGAATTCATGACAACTTGTACAGAGTCCTACCAGAAATACTGACCATGTTTTTCTCCTTAAAACCTTTTCCTCAGCAGAAACATTTATTTAAATTCAGGACTGGCAGGAAACCAGAAGCTTCTCTGCTCTTCAGTACTGACAGGAGCTGGGTTGGTCTAAACAAGGGCTTATTCCCTGAACTCTCTCCAAAAACCTGTTTGCAGGGATGTTTCTGTCCCATTCGGGAGGTGGAAGGGTGTCAAAAGGAGGATTTTTCAGTAGGAGCAGACTAGGTTACAATGTCAACAGAAATGAGAAGGCAGCATATCAAATTGGGATGAGACAAAGGAGAGGGGGAAAAGGAATCACTGCTGTAACATTCAACACAAAGGCCACAGGAGCACAGGTCCTGCAGTTGGAGTGGGAAAATCATCACTGAGGGAAGCACAGAGACTGAAGAGACCAAGATTTACTCCAAGGCAGCAGCTATTTGGCACATCAAAGCAGCTATAGAAAACTATCAAAGTTAAGGCCCACTAGGCTCAGCTCAAACAGTCAGGAGGTTTCCGTTCCTGCTGTTTTGGTGAAATAAACAGATTTAAATGTTGGGAAGTTACTGAAATGTGCATATTGGAAACAGCTATCTGTAGGTTTTGCTTTGGGTAGTTACCAACACAAATGTTTTTCACTTGCCAAAGTATTCCCATGCAAATATCACTGCAGGATTTTTCAAATCACTCTGGCTCTGAGCTGAACCTGACTCGGGCTCCCATCCTCCTACCTGAGCACAGGCATACAAAACTGACTTGTACAGTAATTTCCATGGAATAAACCACTTCAGAGGACTTCAACACCTGCCCACCAGAACCCCCTTGTAAAGAAAGAAGTGGAAATCACGATCAGTGTGTCTTCAACCCAAGAAACACAGAAAGCAAGAGCCAAAAGCTAGGAGAGCAGCAGGGTGGTGCCGTGGCTCAATATGATCTCTTTATTGCCCCGGAGGGACCTTGGCTCCAGCTGCCCCGGTGGCTCCACCAGCAGCCAGCAGGAACAGTTTGCTGCCTCACTGTCTAAACAATGGCAGAAGCCACCGGATGCAGTGAGACTTTGCTCCCAATAAAATCTCTGAAGGGACACACTGTGCTGCAAAAGTCACTGAAGACAAGACACTCACCTTCCCTGGTCAAAACACCCCATTAGCTGCCCACCTCCCTCCTTGTAAGGGTCAGTCCACCAGTTAGCAGCACTTCTGGAAGCCTACCTAAAGCACTTCTGTCATGTCAGATATAGGAACAGCCTGACAAGAGCTTCCCCACACAAAGGAAAAAATTACAGGTGGATTTCTTTTTGGTTCAAAGCTCAGCCAGCAATTAAGATGCTAAGAGACAATGGCAGTGTCTCTCTAAAAAGCCCCCAGTGTCCAGGATTGCAGAGTAAGTCAGCATTTAACTCCACAGCAAGTATTTTCTGGCTTTTAAAAGCTCCAGCAGTCGGATTAGGAAGTCGGGGGAAAAAAAATAGCCAGGGGTTTTCTACATTGGGACAGAAGCAAGAAAGCAAAGCCAAATCAGGGCCACTTTGGTTCAGAGCACCTTAACTGAAGAATTACATCAGGCTTAGCATCATTGAGAATTCCAGAGGCTTAAATTCTGACTGACACCACAATTGATGCCTCACTCAAAATTAATTCATCATTAAAGATGACCCGCTGCCATGAGACATCAAAAAGTCATTACAAGCCATAGGAGCTGGATGCTGCAGGGCTGAATTCAATCCCATCTTTAAGAGGTTTTTCCTTCAGGAAGGAGAAGCTCAAGTTGCAAGATTAGTCATGCTTACAAAAGCACAGGGACAGCCCCACACACCCTGCTGAAAGGGAAAGCCCAGGCTACAGGGGAGAGTGCTCCAGGCTCTCCCAGACAGGAAAAAGCCTTGCCCTCAGCAAAAAGGAGAAAACAGGATTAAAAAAAAAACCCTGGATATATTTGAACCATTAATAATGTTTTTTCCTCTATCAAATACACCATTCAATCAACAGGTTTTTCATGCCTCATTTTTTCTCTTTCTGTAGACATTCGTGTTTCACAAGCACCCCAAATCCCAGACAAATTACCATTTAGAATACTGTGTGTAGATATATATAAATATAAATTTTAAATTACAATTCAAAACACTGTGTGTGTACATACATATATATATATATGTCTATGTATATGTATATGAAATGAAGGCTGCAAATTTGCAAGCTCCTTTGTCACTGTGTTTTCTATCAGCTCAGAAAAAGGAATTCCCTTTACCTGGAGTAAATTTTTAAGGTGAATTTGCTCCAAGGGAAAGCAAGAGTGGGTTTTGGTCTGTCTCCTAACATTTGTTTTCTCTAATCATGCTCGTGTTTTCCAAGGTTTTACAGGGGAGGCACTGCATTCATTCCCAGTGTTGCAGCCCTCTGGCTGCCCTGGGAAGAAAAGAGTACACAAGGACTTGAAAGAGACTCCAAGCTCCAACACCTAAGAGACAACACTTCACACAGAACACTGCTGTTTCATCAGTCTCCCACTGCCTGTCTCGTTACCTCAAAGGAATGGGAAATTAATTACTCCAGAGCCAGGAAGGCTGGATGTGTCAGAGCTCCTAATGATATTCAGGTACCTTCCAGTGCTCACAGCCAACTCATCTCACAGCCAAAGAGGGGTGGGGGAAGCAAAACACCCAATTAAGAGCAGATGAAGGCACTTGTTCACTCCTTTCAGTAGGTGTAGTTCACTTCCCAATTGCCTCCTGCATAATTACACCTAGAGGTGCTCCCTGTCACTCCGCATCTGCTCTTGCGGTGCATTATTTTGGCAGCTCCATTCACGCCACTGGGCTTGGATCTCCAGTTTGGGGATGTGATTTTCCAAGTGTGGGGGATTACAAAAGCAATCAAGCACTCACACTCCCATTTTTAGGTTAATTCCTTTGGGTTAAAGGCTTGCAGTTGGCAAAACCTTTCACTAGAGGAGGCAGAGTTTACACTGATTTCAAACTAGTGCAATCAGTAATTCCTGCAGTATCACCTCCCCTCAAGGAGGGCTGCCTTGGCCAAGAATACAAAAAATAGACTTTAAACAAAGCCAGGCTTTTATCGGGCCATCAGGTGTGTGCTGGAGCACAGACACCAGCCCTAGCAACAACTTCAGCAGAAATATTGCTGTCCCACAGGCCAGGCTGGTGTTTTCTGCAAGGCTGAACTCAGCAAAACACCTGCCAAGCACTGGAGACAGGTTAAAAAACCAAAAAAACAGGGTAAGCATCAATCAAAGTCACTTAAGAAGCAGAGCAGCTCCTCACTGGCCTTGACTTCACCCTTTTGACAGTTCAAAAAACTCCCAAACAGGATATTCGAGTAGGGCTGAGCAGCCAATCACAGGAAATTAATTTTATATTCTGCTAGAGGGAATGAGGCAGCTTCTTTCCAGCTGAGAGCATGGAATTATTTGGCACCAAGCGGCTCCATCCCAGAAGCTGTGACAGCAGCTGCACAGCCCCTCTCAGTAGGGTAAGTTCATCTCTCCTTTGTCTCAAATCCATTCTAGTCTATCTCCAATTCTACCAACTGCCTGGAGAAATAGAAGCTCCCAGGAGGATTTGAGGTCACCACGACACAACATTCTCTTCCATGTAAATAATTTTGCAAAGCATCAAGGACAGGACAAGGCCAGCACCACAGCACAGCCCAGGCTGGACGGGACCTCCCAGACACCTGAAGCTGCTCTCCTCTTTTCCTCCAGCTTTAACAGGGAACATAACAGCTCAAAATATCTCCAGCAGCCTCTGGAAGGGAGAACATCTGTCCTTATCCAGGGATGTGACAAACGGATGGCGACCACAGCTTTTATCTGCCCAAAGCAGGAAGGGCAAGTTAAAAACCCAAACTCCCCTTCTTAACTGTCCCTGAAGCTCAACTGAGCCTACTCATCTGCTTTTATAAAAATATTGTTCCGCTGCAAGAAGGACCTTCTTATTTTTTAATAAATGCTGTTTAGAAGAGATTTATTGACAAGAATTATTATTATTCTTAACAAGATGTGGCCAATGACAGCAATGTCTCATTAGTCCACATAATTTATACCATTTCTAGAGCAAATTCCAAGAAAAACTCTGAGACCAAACATTTTTCTTTTCAAGATGGAGACTCAGATAAGGTTTCCTGCCCAAGATATCTAGAGATGTCATTATTTTTCCAAGCTGCCTCTAATGAGTAATTTGAGGGGGAGGTTGTTTTTGTTTTGTTTTCAGAATCACAACCAGCGACGGCCTCCCTGTAAAGGAGAAAGAGGAATTCACAGCAAGTAGCTCTGGTGCCAATATTTCAAAAATAAGCAACTTGCATAATCTTGAAAGCATTTATGTGGAAGCTCTCCTTCAGGAAGAGGCCTTTGATGAGACTCTGGTTTTGACAGCAAGATCCTTATATGGATTCAAACCACACAAATCATTTTATACAGAGCACGATTGTAACACTGCTCACTAAGAACATGCTGAATGAATGGAGGCCACAACCGAAGATTCATGGAGGCCTTGGTGATCCTAACTTGAAAGTTTCATACCAGGAATACCAGAGGAGCTTGGCAGAGCTTTTGTTTTTATTTAGACACACACAGTTTTCCCAAGAACAAGCTCCCTGCCAAAAGAGCTCCCAGCCAGGGACGCTCCCAGGGCCCAGAGATCAACAAGGAGTGACCAAGGATGAGGGGTTTGTGCTCTTCTGCAGGAGCTGGACCCCAACCCCCAGGAAAATGCACACATTTCCTGAGTGTTTATAATGGAAGCAAGATAAAGTGCCATTTCTGAGAAGTGACATTAGTGAGAACAGGGCGTTACATCAGTTTACCAGGCTGCAGTGCCCTGCCAGTGTGACAAGGAAACCTTCATCTGCTGAAGCCACTCAGCACATCCCTCTGCACCTCATCTTTCCCTTTCCCCAGAGCCTCCCATCCAGGACAGGCTTCCTGTGCCTTCCCACGGCTGAGAACCACATGGAACCACACAGAGCTAAAGCAGAACAAGCTTCTGGCAACAAACCCTAGACAGCAGCCCCAACATCTCAATTTCTCTTCCGCTTTAGGAGGAAAATGCAAGCAGAAGACCTGGTGTATTTATGGCATAGCAGTTGTGCTCCCCAAACCCCTAGGGAGAAAACTGGCTGGAAAGCATGAGCACAGGCACCAGGAAAACACCCAAAGTGACCGTAGAGCTGTGCACTGTAGCTGCTTGTGCTTCCCTGGTGGGCAAACAGGACAGCACTCCCCCTGTTCCTAAGGGCTCCGAGCTCCCGTGCCAGACGTGGAGTAACTCCAGGAGCCAGCACAGGGCTCCCGGAGAGCACACTGAGGAGAACGAAAGCTCAATGAGTGTTTTGACAGGCTCTGAACACAAGAGAAAAATGAGGCAACAAAAAAGCTGCGTTCAGAACTGTCTGGAGAACTTCTGGATTTCCATTGTATTTTTGTGTAACACTACATGAAGCTCCACCAAACACCAGAGCATGGCTGCCATAATTAATTTCACTTGTCAACAGTTAGATGTGGACATTCCCCGTCTCACTGAAATGAGAAATGTGATTTACAGTTCCTTTGTCACCTGTTAAATCAGAGACTATGCATTAAGCAGGATTAAACTGTGTCATTTTTGCCAAAAGTAACATCATTATTACAGCCACAGGGACTCACAGAGGAAATCCATTCTCCACAGGATTTTTTTCCTGTGAAAACGATGCTAAGCATTTAAAAATTATCTATAATACATAGGTGTTCTGCATAAACTTCCCTGCCTGGGTACCACATTTGAATTGGAGAGCTCCAGCAGCGCTCAGCAGTAAAGTCTGACAAATCTTTTCTGCCTCTTAGAAGAATATTTGTCCAGATGGAGACCTCATGCTGCAAAAGGCTTTGTCCTGTCTCAGTAAAACGCCCAAAAGCAACACTTGCTCCCCCCAAACCTGGAGACCACTCAGCCTGGGAGGTTTCTAGGAGCAGCAGAGGGAAGGAGAGCAAGGAGCAGGGACCCACGAGGTCACTCCAACAGGATCCTCCTGGCTGAAAGAGCTGCCCTGTTCTTGGATGTGCCAGGCTTTTTATTGACAGCTGCTGCAGGAAGGCTGGACAGGGACAACACAAGAACCAGAATTTCTGCCTCAGAAACCCAGAGAGCAGCTGATCTACAGCAAAAGGTAAAAAAGGGGACAGGAGGCTGCTCTGTCAATAATCTAGGAACAAAACTGAGGGGTGGAAGCAGCTGTGGTTCAGGCACTGTGCAGCACCACCACATCAGAACAACTTTTCTGTCTCTGAGACAACTCCATTACTCACAAGTCTGGATCCATCTGTTCCCATTAGAGTGTAAAATGCCTCAGTGTGACCCCTGCACAGTTCCTTATTGCCACACACATCTGTTCTTCCTCTAGTCAGCCTTCCCATCACCCCACCCCAGAGCAGCTATAAAATACACACATCTAAGCAAAAAAAAAGCACCCTGCAGCTGGCAACCACAGCCTCACCATTTAGTCCACATGAATTTCTAGGAAAGCACATAAAGCAAAGTGTTTGAAACAGCTTTCCTACTTCCAAGGTGCTGCAAAGAAAGAAAGAAAAAAAAAAAAAAAAGAAAAAAAAAACCTTCTCCCACGCAACTCCTCTGGCTGCTGCAAAATCCTGCTAAACCTGAGCTAGGCTGCAGCCAGTGGGGAGCTCTGACCAGTCCTGCAGGGCTCCCAGGCCACCAGCACAGCCTGTGCTTCTGGAGGACACTTCCTGAAGCATCCAACCTGACAGCTCTGCTCCTCTGTCCAACAGCCTGGTAACTCCAGCAGTAATCACCCTCCACAGCACCCTCATGCTGCCTCAGGTTTTAGCTTTTCTATTTTTCAGATTCTGTGCTGCTTTAGTGTGCAGTTCTGAGCTTCACATTAAGGGATGGTGAGCTCTCTGCACAGAGCAGGGAGACAAAACCATTCCTTCTCCAGCTGGGGACCAAGGACAAATGATCCAAATCTCAGACCCAAGAGCATCAACAACATGGGCTGGAGAGAGAAAAACAAGGATGGGACTGCATGGGCTGGAGCTGTAACTGGACAATGAACTCCAAGATGCAAAGGGAGCAGAACTGATCAAAGTGAGAGACCCTGTGACCAGGCGTGCATTTTGTGACCATTTCACCCTGGGTGCAGCCCTGGCTGGGCTCTTGTGCTGCCCAAGGTGGATCCATGGATCCTTTTAATAAATCCCTGCTTTATCCTTTAGCTCTGTCTGGCCTCTGCTCTAGGGCAGCCTTCACAAGGCATCACTCAGACCTCTGAGCACTGCCAAAGGACTGGAGAGCTCTGAAGAGGGAGTAAAACTCTGGTGTGGGAAAGCACAACTGCTATGAGTGCAGGGGACAATAAGCAGGTAAATAACCCAGCCAGGAGCATCAGCTTAGCAGGTCAGGCAGCTGGGGAATTCATGGCAAGGCTCCCTCTGATTCTCCATGGGTTTTCTAAGCTCTAAATATCATCCAGTCCCCTCCAGATACAATCGTGGAATGGTGTGGGTTGGAACAGACCTTAAAGCTCATCTCATTCCATGCCCTGCCATGCTACTTGATGATCCCAGGGTGCTCCAAGCACCATCCCCCCTGGACTTGGACACTTCCAGGGATGGGGCAACCTCAACTAAATAATCCTGATAAATCATGAAGCTGCCAAACTTCTATTCCACATACAATCCCGTGCCCAACATCATCTGGCTTTGCAGTCATGAGCAACAGGCTTGAACAGAGGCAGCCTCACACACTTCACTGGTCCCAGTCTGCCAATTAGGCTTCTTACAAAATCACCCAAATCACATTTCTGCAAGTAGAATTTATCCCAAAGATTATGGCAATAGCACGGGGGAAAAAATGAACAGTAGCACTGAAAACCAGAAATCACAGTCATGCATTAGTAAAATTGCACCAAAACTCTCACCCAGCACATGAGGAAAGCATGTCTGGATCCTGTCCTGTATTTCAGGAACCCCTCTGTTGCAGCTTTGGTAGACCTTGATAGAACCCCCAACAAAAGAAGGAAACCAAAACCAATGAAAAAGCTCCCTCAAATCATCAATACCTAATGTCCCCCACGATCTGTTCAAAGGACACAAGGGGAGGCACCAGGAGATAACACCAACCCGAAAAGAAACAAACCAACCCACACAAGTCTGAACATCCTCACACTATTTACAGGCACACAAATCTCTCTGCACATTGATAAAGTCTCTGATTTTGGTGAATTTGCAAGAGATTGGGGCTATAGGGGGCTAAGGCTGGACACATCCTGCCTGCCCAGCCCAGCCAGCGGCCCCAAGGAGAGGCCCAGGCTCACCTGAGATCACTGCTATTATACAGACTTGGATTATAGATGTCTAATCCTGATCTTCATTTAAAAACTACTAAGAAATCCCTTTCTATTGCACCTACACTTAGACGTGTTTCCAGGGGCAGGAAAAAAAAAAAACCAAAAACCAAACCCAGACAATACCTTGCAGGTATAAACATCCAGCCCAGGATCAGCAAAGATCTACAGACCTCCAAATCCCAAGGAATAATTGACTGGTGCTGTCCTAACAAGTGCACAGCCACAAATATTTGCCCACACCTTCCTCCACGTGTTTACCTGCAAACAAATTGGGCACTGAAATCAAAGTCTGGAGCAGGTGGGCTTGGTTCAGTCAGCTTTATCAATCTGGAATCTGTTCTCCAGAGCACGCTACCAGGTTTATGTGTGCATTTAACATGAAAATTGTGTGGTTTTTCAGGTGATAAACAGTTCACACACCAATGCCAAAGTGATTCTCAGCTTATGAAGATATGGGTAAAGTTCTCCCTGGTTTAGCTTGTGGAGGAAATGAACTTGGGGGAGCCTAAAGGAACTAAGAGCACTCATTAAAAAAAAAAAAAACACTCCCTCTGCTTCCTGATAAAACACTTCCCTCTCCAGAGATCAGCATGTGAACCATGTTTATCACCTGAAAAATCACACAAGTTTTGCTTCCATTTTGAACAGGTCTGATACAGTCTGGGCTGAGGGTTTTAGTGTTGGGTTTTTTTTCCCTGCTACATGTCTGTCAAACTGAGCAAGGTGCTCACTTTGACCTGAATAAAGCAAAACTGAGTCACAGCTGAAAAAGGCAACATTCCTTATCTGCACTTATCCCACTGCATCAGGGACTCCAGCCTGAAACACCTCAGGAAGGAAAGATAACAGCAAAGAAAGAAAACCTCTCATGTTTGTAAACTGTGTCCAAATACAAATGTTGTGTTACTCGTGCCAAACAGACTGAGGGAGAAGCAAACCACCGTGCACCTGTAATGTCAAACCCCAGCGTAACACCAGGGCAGCAGCTGCACTTTGGAGCCAAGAACATTGCTTTTAACCCAACTGACACGTTCACATTCCCCCCTACTGCCAAAACCCACCACAAAAGCAAGGTAGAGAACAGAGGAGTTTCTAAAGCATGGTGGGTTTTTTAGGTTTTGGTTTTATAAAAATCATTCAGAACCATTTCACTGAACAGAACTTGTCCCAGATACTTGACCTGCTACAGAATATCAGCCAAGTCCCTTCCCAGTCAGGGCAGCCCACAAGCCAAGGAATAAATCCACCTTAGACAAGGCAAAAGCCTTCATGCCATCAGATACTTGAGAGTATTTCTTGCAGTCTGAGACAGGAACAGACAAGCCATGAAAGGCTTCTCCATGAATTCCACCCCTAACCCTTGCACTGCTTAGAGAGGAGACAGAGGTCAGGGGGTCCCACTGGAGGGTCTGTGTGTTTCCACAGGCTCAGGTGGGTGCACAAATGCTTTCCTGCTCAGCCACAACGGCACAGAACTGAGCAAGAGACCGCCAGCCATCCAAAATGTACAGCTGGTACATAAATACAGGCCCAGCCTAAAATTTCAGGCTGTCAACAAAACTGCCAGCACACCCCCTGGAAAAGCAAGTCAGGGATGTTCCAGCAGCAAAGGAGGGTGCAGGTAGGATTAATTGTCATAGTACTCAGAGGTTCTACAAACAGCAAACACTCATCCAATTCAGCCCTGAATGTAAATCCATCCTCCTGCTCCTGCTGTTTATAGCCTCGGAGCTATAAAAACTCCCTCCTTACCTCCTGCTCAGCCTTCAGGAAAGCGAGTATCTTCAAAAGAGGAAAGACAAACCCACCCCAAGAATTACATCTCGCCAACAAGCTGGCTCTGGCTGAGTGTGAGATATTCCAACAAAACAGTCTCACCACAGAGAATGCAACTGTGCATTCTGGGCTGAAGGCACAGGGAGGAAAGGAGGAGGCAGTCCTAAGCCAGGAAAGCTGAATTTTTTTGCCATTATTTGTCATTGAAAAAATTGCAGACTGCCATCACCTGTCAGGTCAGACATGAGGAAGGTGAATGGTTTGATTGGTAAAAGGCAGGGTGCTGGAACCCAAGATGATTTTCTGCTCAAACACTCATTTCTAGGAAAAACTCCCAATTACTTTCTCTTTCAGGGTTGCCTGAATTGAAAAAAGAATGTGGTGTTTTGACAGTCCTTCAGAGGAGCAGACCATCAGCTCCTTTCAGTGTTCAGAAGCTTAACAGCCATCTAAGGCACAGCCTGAAGAGGGACAATTATGATGATAATTCCCCTGAATCTGTCTAAATGCCTACAAAAGGAACACTTTAAATAAAAGCTTTCACTTGGGCAAATATCCAGCCAGTTCCCCAGCAAGACAGAGCTCTAAAAACAATTCCATGGTGAATGTGAATTCATAGACTTAAGAATTTTCCTGTACACTTAAAATCCCTCATGCAAAAAGCCAGAGGCCTATGATGAAATGAACTGGTCTCCATATCGACCTCATTCAGAAATGCCACAACAATTTCCCTTATCAGCAGATAATGAAAAACCTATAAACTGCTTCTCAACCATCATAATTCATACTGCCTTTTCTATTACTATTCAAAAATTTATCAGTCATTGCTAACCTTAAACAAATGCAGATAAATGCTGCTTTTTGAACAAATCCCATCTATTTTCTCCCAAATTATTTTTCAGTCATGCTTCCCAGTTAACAGGAGGATACATCCAATGTAGTCAAAATCCTTTTGGATTCAGGTGCAATTTTTCAAGTTATTCTCCAACCACACTCCCAGCTCACACCTTTGATGCAGCTTTAAGAACAGGTTATTTTCTTTCTCCATTTTACATGTCATGTAAAGTACCCCAGAATCTCCTTGCCATGGACACTGAAACTTGAATCAATGATAATATTCAACACCTCTTAAGACATAGCCAAGAGCTGAAATCTTTAAAAACCTGGAAGTCTTGGGTAGTATTTTCATGCTGGTAGAAAAAAGGGTGAAGATCAGGATGTTAAAATATGGAAGGGAGGAAGAGAAAGATGCCAGCAGAGCACAAATAACACGGCAGGGGTGGGAGGGAAGCAGTGAAGAACCTCATTAGTCAGGCAGTCAATTAATTAAAGTGTGAAGAGAACAGCACTGCCCAACTCCAAAATGCAATTACTTGGGACTAGAAGCATCCAGCCCCAGAACCCAGGCACTTCCAGACAAATAAAGATTTACAAGGCCTTAAGCAACCTGAGGTGGCATTGAATCCTCCACAAAGGTGGAAGCTGCCAAGCTGCAAGGAGTCCCTCCAACAAAAAACCACCCAGTCATTCCCAACAACTGTTCAGGTTTACTGCTGATTAACAGCCACAAACTTGCAAATTTTGACCTCCTTCCAGCTTGAACACTGACTAAACCATGATAAGGATAAATCAAAATATCTTAACTTCCTTCAAGATGATCCAGTTCTTCAGTCTGAAAGCTCCCAGTGCAGGAACCCACAGGGGTGGGCTCAGACACCAACACATGGCCAAGCGAATGAGCACCACCCAGCCCTGGACACCAGGTCTAACCCATCAGGTGTGACTGGTTAACCACTTCTTTGCCCATCAGAAGATGACGAGCCCCAGCTGAAAGTCCTAATTGGCTGCAATTTCAGCTAAGAATTTAACCATGGTAACTTTTCAAACCACAATACCACCCACTGGTACTTGGATTTATCCCAGTGCCTTTTAAACCTTGAATCATCTGACTGTGAATTTCATTTGAGTTTTCATTCCCTCCAACTCTCACACAGTCAGGGCCACCAAAATCATTCAGGAGCTGCGTCCCATGTTCAGGCACAGCTTCCACACCCTGCCTGGCAAAAGGAGGAAAAGGAAACCCATTCCACGAGCTCGTTTTGAAGAGGGAATGTCTCCATTAATTACATCTAATTAAATCACCAAGGTACACCTGCAGTAACACCCGGTCCCAGGGGGTCGCTCAGGCACTAAACCCTGGATTTTTGCTGGCATTACACAGAAACTTCCAAGAAATCCACACATATTTATCTTGCAAAGAACTTAGTTTTACCAATTTTAGTGTTGTTGAAACAGGTAACTTTGCTACTCCTTCAACAACAGGGAGGGCTCCTCAGCAGTTCTTGCTCAGGTGATTAAAATTGTGTGAAAATTCATTAACTCTTTCTACACAAAATGAACATTCAGTGTAAGACAAGCTCACAGAGGCCCTGCATTGTCATACCTCTGCTGATAAATATTCCTGCTGCAGCAGCCCTACTCCCGGTTGGTAAATACTTGTAAGACCCCACACAGACTATCATGGAAAAAAACAAGATACATGTAACTTCAGGTTTAGTAGAATTTTGTCATGAGAACAGCAACTTGACATTTTTAAGAAAGCCTTAAACAAAACATCTGCTAGCGACAACTGTTTAGATTTCTATCTCTAAGAAAAGCCAGATAATTCTGCCCACACTATTTCCTTGAAAAAGTGACAGCAGCATTTTAATATTCACCTCTTTGTTAGCTTGAAAACCAAGAATAAAACTGACTTTGTACACAAAAAGGAATTTTTAATCACCATTTCCAGTGGCCTATCACACATAATCCAAGCAGCAGACAAATATTTGTGTGCCTTTACCTTTATTTACTTTATCCAACTACTCGCATAGTTAAAAAAGCATTTCTTTGTCCCTCACCCTACCAGTACAAAAGACTCATTCTGATCCAAGTACTCACATAACCAAGACACCAAGCTGGTTATAAAGCTTCCCAATTTTTCTCCTGAATTGAGACTTTTTCATGGACTACTAAAGCATAAACATGAGGAAAGTTATGTTTAAGTAACTGAAGTATACACAAGGGTAAGTGGAACAAAAAACACCCCTGACGTAGTTTTCAACTTTGTTAGGTACTTCTTTTGAGGTGGGGGAAAGGCTGGAGAAGAAAACAAGGCTTGGAAGGTAAAAACCTCATTTCCCCCAGGTCTGTCCTGCTGGTAAGTGGTGAATTCTCTCCCTGCAATAAGTTTACTCCCCCAGTTGCTGAGCATTCATAACACACACCCCAAGCTCTGGCCCGAGATGGGAAGGCTGGAAATGCCAGATAATTACAAAACAACCCATTAGGTAACTTGGAAGGCCAATTGCAGCCCCAAAACTCCCCAGGCAGAAATAAGAGGCATCACTTACCACACGCTCCAGGCTGAGACAAGCAGAGAACTGAGGCAGCACCAGCAGAGAGAGGAAGGCTCTCCCACCTTTCTACTCTGCTCACCACCCTCACCTGGGCCCTGGTGCAGCTGCTCCTCAGCACAGTGCTCCACACCCAGCTGTTCCTCGTGCCAGGTGGGAATGATCCCTTCCAAGCCTCCAGGGTGGGGATGTCACCCACTGCCCAGCTGCTTCTGACTTGGCACTGAGCTAAGCTGCTGGGGGGACACAAAAATTCCCATTGTGTTCTCCCTTGTGAATTATTTTTAAACACAAGTCCCCTGCTACAGGCTGGGAAAGTTCAGCCTGGAGAAGAAAAAGCTCCACGGAAACCTGGAGCTCCTTCCAGTTAAAAAGGGGTTTATAAAAAAGAGGGAGAGTGACTTTCTACAACTGCATGGAGTAAGAGGACAAGGGGGAATGGCTTCAAACCGACAGAGGAGAGATTTAGATGGGATATTGGGCAGGAATTGTTACCTGTGAGGGTGGGCAGGCCCTGGCACAGGGTGCCCAGAGCAGCTGTGGCTGCCCCTGGATCCCTGGCAGTGCCCAAGGCCAGAATGGACAGAGCTTGGGCAACCTGGAATAGTGGAATCCAGCCCTTAAATGGGGATGGACTGGGATGGGTTTTAAGGTCAATGAGGGAAATGGATTTATAGAAAATTCTCCAAGCCTGACAGAAGGCTCACACAGTGTGTGCATCTGTATGCAAACCCTGAGATAAGAAATGCTGACTTAGAAACGCCATGGAACAGGACAGACATTGTGGAGAGAGAAATGGAACCAGAAACAAGGTTCAAAGGATGGCCTTGCAAATGAGGCTGGATGCTTTGGAGAAACAGAACTGTGAAAGATGCATTGTAGTGGGACCCAGGAGGGGCAGTTTTAGATGATTGGCTTTAAGGCATTTACAGCATGGTGTGGCTAAAGCTGATAGGCCAAGAAACACTTGTAATGTAATTAGGAAATGGTTGGCTTCTGATTGTGCTGGTGTGAATTATAACATCTGTATTGTCTCACCCTTCACATGAGACTGAAAATGGAGTAAAAGCTTTTTAAATGACTCTCAGTTGCCCCATCTCTGGGTCAGAAAAGAGTTCAGTCCGACACCGTCCAGCCCAGACTGTTCTGGGATTCTGTGATACATTAGCAAAGCTGTTAACTGGTTTAATCTCCATCCTAACATTTGGGGATTTTTGTCTTAAAACATCAAAACTTGGTAAACAAATCTTGTCTAGACAGCACACAGAGAAAGTACCCAGTTAAACAGTGCAGTGGTAGAAGAGGCACACAATGGCAGAAGGGACAAACTCCCCTCCTGGGAGGTGCAGGAAAAGAGGAACACTTCCCCGGGCAGTAAGGAGCTCTGCCCTTCAAGCTCCCTGCTCTTTCCTCAAGCACTCACAAATTGCCTCCTTTTCTGCACCCCTCACATACAAATCAAGCTCTAACCCTGCTGCTCCCAAGCACAGCCCCAAGTGCAGATTTGACCCCTCGGAGACTCTTCCTAAAGCTCAGGAAAGCAATAGTACATTGGAGTATGTCATTATTTTTTATGGCCCTGCTGCACAAGTGGAATTTTTATGGCTGGTATTATCAGTTGAAGGAAAACTGCTCTGAAAAGACAGCTGTATATTAAGTGTTATGTATCTATACTGAGTAAATGTAACACTAATTACATTTTTTCCCCCATTGAGTGGCATTAAATCACAATCCATTCCTACTTATCCCCCAGGAAGCCACATAAGCTGCATTAAGACACCCAGTTCCCAGCCAGCCCAGTGTCCATCTGTCTGCAGGGATGCTCAGCAGCTAAAGCTCCTTCTTCACAGCTCACACTTGCAACAGGAACTCTGCAATCCCAAAGAGAGTTTCCAAATGGCAAATTTAATGTCAGAGGCCAGAAGTCCTCCAAGAGGTCCAAACAGCCCTTTGCTTTGGAAGGGACTCACAATCACCACTCAAAGGGCAGCGATTCTTAGAAACTAAATATTTACTCACAAAAAACCTGAGAGAATCCCCACAGCCTTCCTTGAAAAGCTCTTCTGCATCCAGGCAAGGAAAGGTTCATAAAGGCAAATCCTCTGCTTGCACAGGAACTGCAAAAATTCCTTCCTCTGAGGCCCCTCTGCCAGTGGAGACCACGGGGGCACCCTGCAGCTGCTGCTCCCCAACCCATGCTGACCCTCCTGAGAAGCACCAGCTCTCCTCCTGCACACCTTCACTGACTGAGGGACACGGAAACTCCAGGTTTTGCCATCCTCCAAGCCAAATATTAACTTTCCCCACCGCAAACAGATGTAAATCAGAGCATCCTACAACTGCAAGCACAAAATCTGTGAGGCTGTGCATGGTCCAGTGTTCTCAGTTTTGTGATGGATGCCTGGCAAAGCAGCTCTGCCAAAAAAAAACAAACAAACAAAAAAAACCCCAAAAAAAAACCCAAAAAAAATCCTAAACATTTGAGGAAACCGAGAGAGGGAAAAAAAATTCATGGTGGCCCTAAAACTCAAAAGATACAAGTCATTTTTCACTGTCTCGACTGTGAAATAATCAGCAAAATGTAAAGAATTTAGAAAATTACAAGAAAGCTGGAAATATTTTGAGGCTGAAGCTCTGCTCAGTTCACTGCCTGGGATCTGTTAGCAGGATCCATTTAAACCTGCACTCTGCCAGATGACTGTCTCACTGACACTAATTCCAGATTATTTTTCTAAACTAGGATAATCTTAACACAAGCACAGTAAAGAGCAGATGTTTGTCTGGAAATCAGTTCTCTTCAAAGCTGTCTTTTGAACATCAGTTGCAACCTATTCTGAGTGAAAACTGCCCCCAGAAGTCTGAGGCTCCCCCAAAACCTCTCAGTGGGAGTGTAGGAATTAAGAGCAGAAGCAACAATTGGTCCAAAACGAATCACCAGGCAAAGGTCTAAAGGAGATGACTCAACCAACTATGCTCTCAAACACGGTTGTTTAATTTTTGCTATTTCACTTGCATTCTCTTACCATTTTTTTGCTAACTATTGATCAAAAAACTAATTTGTAGAAATGTAAAACCATGCAGAGAGGGATTAATGGCTCCTGCTGGTTGAAGCAGAGATTTTACACCTCTACATTTCCTGCTTGGGTTTGTGCCTTAGAAACTAAACTTGGTGGAAGACAGAAGAAAAGGGAGAGGACAGGGAGAAAGTTATTTATCACTGGAGGCTCTGGAGTGCTAAATCAGCACATCACATAAAATTAATCTTGCTGGCCACTGGTCCTTAGCCTTAGTAAGAAAAAAAAAAAAAAAAAAGAAACAAGCAGCTTCAGCAGCAAAGGGACACACATTTTATTCAACTTTATTATTTAAATCCTACCTGAATATTACTTAAAAGCTTTTCTATAAAGGAAATACTTAAGAACAGCAGCAGCTCTACAAAAAGCAGGTGATTTGCACTCTCACAGGAGGCCAACAGTCCCATCTCCTCTCTGCAGGACACAAGGGTTAATATACTGTGTTCAACCTCTGAGCCATAGCTCCACACTAATTACTGAGGAGAGGGAAAGGAAATTAATGGCTGGCCAGAGCTGTGGGCAGAAATGAAGCAAGTGTCTAGCCAGAGCCTGGTGATTCTTCTGCTATCAGATTATCTACCTGGAAAAGCCACATCACAATTAAAGCTGCAAACAGCAATTATAACTGTTAAGACTTCTTACTGAGGTCGTGCTCCTTCAGTCTCTTGTGAAGAAGTGCAATTAATATCCCCAAAATGACTTGGTAGTCTTGTTCTCACAGCAAGGACGAGGGGAAAAACCCCAATCATTATTGGATTATATAACATAATCCAATATATTAATAAAGATACTCTCTATATTATATATATATAATATATAATCCAGTTGATATATGTATTAATTATTGCAAGATAAAAGCCTTGGCACAAGGAAAAAAACCTATGTTTATCATTATGGGTACACTATCAAACAAGGAGGGGAAAGTAACCTTGCAGCAACAGCATCAGAAAGACCAAGGGATGAGCAAGAACAGCATCTTTGCACCAAAATTCCCAGAATACAAATCAGGAATCCAGGAGAAGTCACTGAAGTGCTTTCATGCTCCTTCAAATTCCTGTACTTATTACAATAATAGTGATCGATGGCAACAGCTCAAGTGCATTCTATTTTTCATCTACCTTCTTCCCACCCCCACTATTTTTGACTGTCTGCCTGCAGCTGTCCTTTCCCTTGATTTTGGGAAATAACCACCTTCCCAGGGACTCTGTGGGATTTATTCACACAGACCAGCAAATTACCGAGTTGACTTTGAATATCACACAACTTGAACTTCATTAACTGATTGCAAAAATATCGAGTTATTATACTCACAACATCCTTTCACCTTGGGTGATGCTCTCCAGACCTACAAGGAAACAGGCAGATATTTTTCACAGCAAGAGCTGGAAGGGTTTTGCACTCAGGTAATGTGCAATAAATCAAAATTTCTCTACTAAGAAGCTGCACGGATCTCTCTCATGTTTATTTACGAGCTCTTCATACATGTCAAACAGCCAAGAGCAGAAGTTGGGGGACTCAGCAAAACACCAGAGCAGTAGGAGGAAGATACAATAACAGCAGCAACAAGGAAAAAAAAGTCTTTTCGTCTATTTTGAGTGTTACATTTCCTCAGAAACCAGACTGAGGTAGATCTGGCCATGGGAAAAGCCTCACATAAGTGAGTGATCACCAGGACTGAAAATTAATATTAAGGTTCAAGCAGCACAGAGATGAAATCAGAACTGGAGAACAGCAGCTGTAAACACAACCCATAAAATTCAAGTTTAATCACTTAGGATTAAATAAGTTTCATGCATATTACTGCCAGTGGTCAGCCAAGCTGTTCTCTAGCAGCTCTGTTATTTACAGCTATTAAATAACTGTATTAAAGTGTTCCAGAGAATGCTTTTTCCAAGGCAAATCATGGCCAAAATAATACACATTTTAAACTACCCTGTGCTCACAAATGGCAAAAAAAAGGGAAACACACTTGAGAATTAAATTAGCCTAATCTAAAAACAACTCTTGGGATGCTAGTTGGTATTATAAAAACAGAAAGCATGACAAAGGAAGGCTGAAAGCTTTACTATTATTTTTTTATTACTTTTCTTTAGAAAAGCTTGGAGGAGGCAGAGTAACAGAGCACATTAAAATACATTAACAGAAAACAGAGGAGGGGTTTTGGGGGTGTTCAGTGGAAAGGAGGTAAGGGCTGGCTTAACTTTTTAGCCAAAGAAATTAAGAAAACAGACTTGACACCCAGCCAGTGGGGTCTCCAGGTCCTCAGTGAGATGGCATAGCTAGGGCAGGAATTCAGCTTTCAGGCCATTTATTTCCACATTCCCAAGGCTGTAAGGAAGCTTGGAAGTGTTCGTGAGTCAGACTCCTGCCTGGAGCATCCTGAGCTCCTGCAGGAGGCAAGCAGAGCTCTGGCAGTGCCATGAGACCCGTACACGGATACCCAAGGAATGGGAGGGGATTCCTGCGATTCCATCTGAGTGGAAACCACACCAATTATGTAAAGGCTGCCCTGAAAACTACTGTGCTGCTTTGACATTGTAATTCCAAGAACAAACAGCCCTCTCTGGTGCACTCTATTATATAAAATGTCAGGCTAATCACAAATTCGGCTTTGAGCGTTGCCAAATGTCCTAAACCGAAGGAAAAACGGGAGTTACAGAGTTGAGGATGAATCAGGTACACACACCTGCCCCTCTACAAAAGGGCAAATGGAGAAATTATTGACATCTGACTGACCACAACAACAAACAGTTCCTCAGGAACACACAGTGCTTGCTTTAAATCCCCAAAGCCACGCTGCTGTAGGCATAGGTGCTCCTGCGCTTTCTTTCCACCGAAACCGGAAAAACTCAGGGAACAACCTCGAGGAGGATGACGGGAGCAAACTGGAGTCTGATGTTTCAAAAAAAGGCCCAAATCTCTCTCCTGAGCCACCAGGAGCAGTTTTTTACTTCCATGAAGAAGTAGGTCATGAAAGCGGCAGCTCCACGGAAGCGCCTGGGCCAGCGGCGGAGCCCCGAGCGCCGCACGCACCGGGAGCTGTGTGCCAGCAGCGCTGGGAGAGGAGGGCATCCTGCAGAGCACCACTGCCTGCACACGGAAAAAACCAGCACGCAGCCAAGCAAAGGAGCTGCTGCGCAGAGGAAAACTGAATGGGGCGCAGGGACAGTCACCAGGAACGGCCCATCTTTGGGGAAAGATGAAAAAAGAAAAGAAATCTGTTAAAAATGGTTTTTGCAAAAGAATTAATTTCACGAGTGCATCGCATCAATGCTCTTCTCAAAATCCTGACTTCCTTGCCAGCTCAAAAAACCGTATCTGTGTGGTGTCATATCCTGCCCTGCTCAATAATGAGGTACTTTGTGAAACTATTTGTTTAAAATTACGCTCTCGAGCACTAAATGCCAAGAGGAAATATGGAAATGCTCGCTCCCACACACACTGTGAGTGGCTGATTCCAAACCGGCATTTGTTTTCCACGAGAACATGTGTGAATCTGAGTCACGGTCTTTGTCTTTGGACAAAATTATCCTTAAAATAAAATCCATCTTAGCACTCTTCAACTTTGTGGTCAGAGCAATCCGTGGCTTTTTTGGCTTCAGGCCAAAGCTCTGTTTTGGACCATCGGTTTCTGTTACTTAGCAATCAGAGTCGCATCAGCCAGCCCAGCAAGGAGGAACGGATGTCTCAGCACTTGCAGTGGTTTCCCTCCCTTGCAGGTTTCCAGGCTCAAAAACAACACCAGTCCTCCTGTGTGAGGCAGGGCACTGACCACAGCCTGAACAAAAGGCAGCCTCAGAGGTTTTCTAGGCAGCTCATGAAACACAAGGACAGCTCATCTTGAGCAGGGAACAATGTTTGGTACATTCCCTTCGTGCAGAAGGGAGTGTCTGGAGCTGATTTCATTACTAGCAGTATACACTGCTCATGAAACAACTCCTCTCTCTTAACACAGGCACAGGGTTTGGTTCCTTGAATCCCTTACACCAAAATCCAAGGGAGGGATCCCACTCTCCACTTAAATACAACACCCCCAAACTCAGGAGAAACCATACAGCGCTGAAGAGTGCAATTATCCAATCTACTCAATATTTAGACAATGAAATTTCTGTTGTCACTGCCTCAGGAACAAGTCCCTGGATAACAGGAATAGCCTTGCAGCAAGCTGGAGGCTCCCAGGGGAGCCCTCATGCATCACAGACATGCCAGGCTCCAACCAAACCTTCAACTCACCCTTTCCCCCTCTGCAGGAAGCCGAGAGGATTTCCCAAGTCACATGATAAATCAGGGCATTTTCATTCCAAAAAAGGAATCACATTTTTCTCCCCCTGGGAAATCTCTGCAGTTTTGCAGCTCACTGTTATTTCGGGGAGAAAATAACTTTTTCTGCCAGCTTTCCCTCCCATCTCCCCCTGCCAGGAATCTTTGTGATGTTTGGGACAGGATTCCAATTAATTTAAATGACTATTAAAAGGTTGCTGCTGCACAGCATAGCCACAGTGTGTGAGTTTTGTCTAGAAGCAGAAAACACGAGCGGGATGTGGGATATCAAATTATTCTCAGAGGCAAGCATGAATAATGACAGAACAGTATCCATGCAGGAAAATTTGTATAGAAAAGCCATCATCCAGACCCCAGATATTTCTTTTTAACACACAAGTTGGAAAAAAAAAAATCCCACATCACTCTTGTGCTATCTTGGGCAGCTCATTTTCTCTTAATATCTTCATTTGTCAGAGTAGTACTTAAAATTGTCATTTTTGGAGTTGCTTTGCCAGGCAGAAAACTCATTCTCATTTAAGTCCAAACATCTAAGAAAAATGAGGAGGCTAAATGATGAGGATGTATTTTTAAAGAATGGTTGAAGTGGAATGAATAACTATTTCCTCTTACAACAATCTGTCAGATCTAATTTCCTTCCTACTCTGATTCCATCTCACAATCTGCACCCTGGCCAGCAGACATCCTTTGGCTGCTCCTTCTGCAGGTTTCAGCTGCAAGCCCAAAAGAGCTCAGCACCACCAGGAGTCAGTCTGGCAGAAGAAAACAAGAGTTTAAGACAAGACTGACAATCACCCAGAGCTGGTTTTTATGGTGGTTGTTCCCTTGTAGATCCTCCATAAGTTACACATCTGAGTGCAATTTGAGTTTTAATTATTCCAGCGGGGAGTGTCAGAGATTGAGAGTTTCCACACTGCGTGGCGGTCCTTTCCTCCTGGGGAAGCCAACAAAAGCAAATTGCTGAAATGAGTTCTACATTTCCTAATTCCTTCAGAGCTGCCAAGAATGCAGAAAAAGATAGTGGACATGCTCTGTGTTTTACATGAGACAAAAGCCATACCCCACAGGCTTGTCCTGCTGGAAACTAATTCCACATCACACTCAAGGGCTGCAATTTTTCATCTTCATTAAGATGACATCTCATTTTGATAACCAACTGAGACCTTAATAACAGGGAGAAAACCCTCTGCAGAATCTTTAACAGCAGAAGCACAGGTCATTTCATTTTCTGCATTAAATACTCAAGGACAGAATAGCCCTTAAAGCCTGATTGCTGTGATTTGCACCGGGAAAGTGACAATGTGATGAAATCCCCACCAGCAATATCACAGGTGGTCTCAAGAGCACTTCAGAAATAAGAAGTATGCCCCCATGGTGAGCACAGGGAACACAGCTTCATCTAGTTTCAACAAATTTCAAATTTTTCTAGTACAGTTCCTCATGCTACCAGAAGCCACCGAAGTAGAAAGCAGCAGTTGGGTTTTTAGGAAGAGTGGCTGACCACCAACTGACACTGCAATAAATGAATAATTACTTTAAAAAAAAAAAACAAGCCACCCAAATCGAAAACAATCTCTACATTTCCACAGACCTCCAATCAGGAGAATAATTTAAATTGCATATTTGAGTCAGCTCAATGCTATTTTATAGAATGGCAAACTGGTGACTCATAGCACAAATCAGAAATTAAGTCATAAAAGTTATGTTTCACCCTACAGACTGGGTGGAGCCTAACCTCACAGAAAGCTTCCTCTTTCAGATGAGTCTTAAAACAGCTTCAGAAAAAGAACAACTTTTTTTTCTTCTTCTCTTTCTAAGACTTGGCTCTGGTCAGGAGAGTTGTACCCTTCCTGTCTAGAACATCTGAGAAAGACTCCCCTTGTGGAAAAAGAACTGCCCTGAAATTTTTATATTAGTGACAGCATCAACTTGATCACCACTGTAACTTCCTTTCCCATCACAGACCCTAGATTCGAAGTCTTTATTATTCCCATGGGATAAATAATAAATAAAAAATGGTAATATCACCAAATACCTGTCAAAAAACCCCAAACCAATATTCAGTCCTCGTATTGTGCTCCTCTTTCACACACAGAGAGAGACCTGAAAGTGTGTTCTCTGATTTTAGCCACTTTCATACATCCAAAAAATACTTGCTGGTCATCCCCTTTAGCACAGATTTTTAATCATTCCTTGGAAAATCACAATCAGCAGTATGCCAGGTCAGGAAAACAGCAGTACAGTTAATTAAACAGGTCTGCCAGCTTCCATCCTCAGCAAAAACTCACCCCAGAGTCTTCCAAGTCCCACCATCCCTGCAGCCACCCACTGCCACTGCCTGAGCTTCACCTGGCAATTTGCTTCAAGGGCTTGGGCAGCAATGGGACAATAAACTGCAGCTTTTGTGACGTAACAATACGAGGACTAGATGTTGGTTTGGGGTTTTTTGGCAGTTATCTGGTGGTGTTACCATTTTTTATTTATTATTTATCCCACAGGAAATAATAAAGTTAAAAGGTTTTAGAATATAGTAATATACATAAAGCAAAATGGAGGTTTTAGGGCAGAGGCTGGTCCTTCTTCTTCACGGGTTTGGGTGGTTTTGTGTAATTGGATTTAAAAAGTCCACATTGCAGGCCACAGGTGGTTGGTTATTGGGTTAAAAGTAAAAATAATTTAGGTTTCATTTCTTAATTGGACAGTTTATCCTTAAAAGGCCTTGTAAAGAGAGAGAGAGATAGGGATCCATTTTGAGTTTGTTAGAGTGAAGTGCTGCAGAACTCAGGGTTTGTGAGACTGTAACATAGATAAGAACCAATAAACATCTGAGTGCCAGCAAGAAATACCATCTCACACATTTAATCCTGACCCTGGCAAAAAAAAAAAAGGCAAAAACTCCTCATGTCTTGCCCTCTGGGGAATTATGACCACGCTATTGAGCTACAGCTTCTCTGGAAGTCAATGCTACAGAGGAAAAAGACCACTAAATACACATTGTATCTGTGGTGAATAAAGGACAGCTGCAGCAGGATGTCCCCGCATCCTCCTCTTGAGGCCTATCCCATCTCTTCTTGGCACAGAGCAAGATCTTTGCAGGATACAGTCTCCACTACATCCTCAAACCTGGGCACCTGCACCAAAAATCCTACCTGGCTTGGAGATGGATCAGCACAGGCAACCCTGGTTCTCATCTGGAGCAGAAAGACAAACCTGCAGGTTGTCCAATATCCACTCAAAATCTGTCTGCGGCTCAGGTGGGTTCAGTTTTTCCTTCTTGGGCTTAGACGAAGACACCGGAATCAATATTCCTGATTTGCCCAGAGCTGCTGGAATGAACTGCCACAGGAAAGCCACGCACGGCCAAGCCCTTGATTTTCCATAGGTATTTTTGCACCAGCTGATTACATTCCAATCCAACATAACCCAACCCCTGGCTACAGGCACCAGGAAATGCAGTATCAGGAGCCTCTAATCTCTGCAGGAAGAAAGCCATGAGGATTAGGTGTTCAACACACAAAAGCAGAGTGCTTCATTTAAGTATTTTGTCCACCTCCACATCACTGAAAACCATCTATAGCGTGTGCTTCCTCGTGAAGGAAGCAAACCTTCCTTTTCCAGGCCTGCTTCCCAGCCCCACCACACCTCAGCCCTTGGGAAGCTGACCCTCAACTTCTACAGCACCTGGGACAAGCAGGAGACAGGAAAGGCCTTCCCTGGTTCCATTTGGAAGCTTCCCCTGAGGAACAGCCCCACTTTAATTCTCTCTCCATGCTCTTCAGAGGACAATAGGACGTGTGGCCTCCCACACACTACAACCCCCCAGCCCACCCCGGCACCTTCCCCACTGCAAACACATTTGGGAACTTGGCTTCCTCCGCCCTCACGTGTGTGTAGCCAAACAGGGAGACTGGAAAGAGATGCAGCCTCTGCTACTTCTGCTCCAAGTTCATTTCTTCAGCTCTCCTTCCAACGCTGTGGATGCCCAAGCCCCACTTGCTCCATGGTCAGGCCTCCTCACCCTGCCCAGCCACCCTGAAATGCACACCACCACCACACTCACAGGGGAAATCTACAAATATCAGTAAAAACTTCCTTCTTCTTGCTTATCCCTACTCCAAGATCAGTGAACAAACTTGTCATTCAAGTTTCTTGCATCCCCTCCCCAGATCTCTCACCCCTTGTGATCCTGTTTGGGATACACTCATGCTCTTCTCCCCATGGGATTGTTCCTGTGGGAACACCTCCACGGAGCGTTCCCAATTCCCCCCGGTTTCAGAACTTTCAAGCAAGCTGTGAATGCTTCACTCAAGCCCTGTGTCCCCCAGTATTGGTGTACTCCCAACTGTTCCCTCATAATCCAAGTATTTGTTCACCTCCTCGCCCTCTCTCCCATTTGGTGGTATCAAAACCTCCTCCTTTGTACTTCACCCATCTGGAGGAGTTTTTTTGTTTGTTTTACAGCTCTGTCCTCTCACAGTAATCTGGTCTACTGGTGCAGCTTCTTCCAGCATTATTTATATTGCTTTTGAAAGAACTCATCCATAAGACCATTTAGCATTTCCACCCTGTCTCAAAGAAAGCCCATTTAATTTATCACCCCTGTGAGAAACCAGCCATCCTGAGAAGTACCTGAGTAGAATTGATGGTACCAAAAACAACACTGCACAGACACACCTGATGTAACCACTCTATTAATTACACCCAAATTATACAAACTCTTCCTACATCTTTCCTAATTTAATCTATGGTGTCAAGAAGCTTGTACATCCCGGTTCCATGACAGAGAGGGATCCATTCTTCATCAGCCATAACTGATTGATGTGAGCCTTACCTGTCCTAACCACCTCAGATAGCAAAGACTGAACAGCCTTCCCAGAAAATAATTCAGCATTCCTCTGCTCTTACTGTCAGTAAAGTCTGCCAACACCTAACCAAACCCCTCTGCTCATACTGTGAGCCCATTCCTCCTCCCACCTGCCAAGGATTTGTCTGGTTTTCTGCTTCCCCTTTGCAGCAACACTTCCTTTCAATTTCTTTTTTATTACGAAGAGCACCAGTTCCTTAAATTTCTCCTCACAGATCATTTATTCCAGGATTCAGCTGCTCTCTCTCAGTGGTCTGCAGAGTTTCCCAAGTGCAGTGGTGAGGGAAAGGATAACTCATCTCTGCTGTGAGGGGATAAACAGGCACAGCACAGATGCTGCCAGAAGGAACTGCCAGGATCCTGGATCCCGATCTCCTAGTTCTCAGGGGTTCAGCCCAACCGACCTGCTCACAACCTCCCTGTTGAAAAAACCCCAAAAGCCAATGACTGCAACACCACAGCCAGGCTGCCAAGAATCAAACAGCACAGCCCAACTAAAGCCAGGAGGGCTTTCTAATCATCACTCCCCAGCAAAACCCTCCTCCTCCTTCCCCAAGCTCCTGGAGGGGACAGCTCTGACAGCAGGATTTTAACATGCCCACACCTCAGTCACGTCCACTCAGTCTCCTGGGCAAGCACAGGAGAGTCACGGCTTTTCAATGGCTTTTTTTTTATAATTTTCTCACACATTCACCGCTCCACTTAGCCCAAGGAGTGAAACCAAGCCCGAATCCGAGTCTCCGTTAAATCAATGGCAAAGGTCAATTTAAATTTAGACAAACACAAATTATTTGCCAGGGCCGCAGCGCTAAAGGAGACAGCTCAAATATTAATTACAGACTCTGGAAAGGCCGTTCCACACCTGAGCAGGTGCCGGGATTAACCCCGCAGTCACAGGTCACATCCACACGTGGAAGGAGCGCGCTGCAAGGCGGGACCGCCGGGATGGAGGCACCCGATCCGGACGGAACCTCCGGCATCCCCGCGCTGCCAAAACACACCGGCAGGGGCGGAGGGACGAGCGGCACCCTGAAGGAAAACCCGGCACAAACAACTCTCCAAACAGCACCCGAGGGAGCACAGCGATGGATCCGCGGCTCCGGCGCAGCCCAGAGCCCGCTCCGCCTCCTGATTCACCCACAATCGCGGGGGCTCCCCGGAGTTCCGTGCTTACCGGTCAGGAGCAAAACAAGGCACCGACAGGTGCACACCTCCGGCAGAAGCGCCTTTAGAGGCAGCACTCGAACAGACTGTGGCAAAAGCCAGCAGGGTAACCCACGGTTACACGCTGTTCCCTTAGTTTAAAAAGAAAAAAACAGGCAAAAAAACCCTCCCAGTATTTTTAGCAAATCTTTCGAGCTCCAAGACGCAACCTGCTGCCTTTACAGTTTTTTTCCGCCCTGAGACACACAGCAAAGCCGTGTGCCGCCAGTCCCCTCTTTTCCTGGCAAAGCCACCGAGGGAAAGGCAGCGAGCGGAGCCCGGCTAGCTCTGCCCCGGTCCCTCTGCCAGCCGCCGCACCGACCGGCGTCCGGGAAGCCCCCCGAGCGCCTCTCCCTTGGCTGACCTTGAGGGAGGCGGGAAGAGAAGGGACGAGAGACAGACCGGGGGAAGAGGCGCTGCGCTGCCCGCCCGGCTCGGTGCCGGTGCCGCCGCTGCCGCTCCCGGCGGGGGCTCCGCGCCCCCCGCGCCCCCTCCCCTCCCGCCGGCCCCCAGCGCCACCTGGCGGCCGCGCCCCGCGACCCCCGCCCCGGGAGCGCGGCCCCGGAACGCCGGGCAGCGCCGGCAGCACCGCCCGCTCCCGGAGCGGCGCGGGGCGGGCGAGCCACGAGCTGCCGCTGCCGGAGCGCGACCGGCAGAGCTCCGCTGCCGCCGCCCGCCGCCGCGCTCAAGTTTCACCCGGTGACGGTGCTAAGAATAAACGCGCAGCTGGCGGAGCCGGGAGCCGGGAAGCGCCGTGAAACTGCCGTACAGCAGCCGCGGAGCCGGGGCCCCCGCGCTGCCCGCCGGCACCGCGCCCGCCTTCTGAAGGGCACACGGCCGCCGCCTCACTCACCGTCCGGTGTCGCTGCTGCTGCTGCTGCTGGCGGCGCCGGCCCAGCGCCGGGAAGCGGCCGGCGGCGGCGGTGAGCGCGGCGGGGCGGCGGCCGCAGAGGAGGAGCGGCAGCGCTCTGCCCGCCGTGGCCGCCATCGCGCCGCTGGAGCCGCCCCACGCTGCGGCGGCGGCGGCGGCGGTGCTGCTGCCGCCCGGGCGGGGCGGGCCCGAGGGGAGCGGCGGGGCGGGGCCAGCCGGCGCCGCTGGCCAATCACGGCGCCCCTCCGGCCGGCCTCGGGGCTCCCGCAGCCAATCGGCGCCGAGCGGGTGGGCGGCTCGGAGAGGCGATTGGCCAGTGGGCGGGGCTGCGCGCGGGCCTGAGGGCAGGGAAACTCCTCGGCGGGGGTGCCGCGGGGCGGAGCTAAACGTGGGCGGGGCTGAAAGGGGGCGGGGCCATAGATGGGCGGGGCTGGGAGTGGAAGAGGGGGGCGCGGGGGGGACCCCTAAGGGGGAACAGCCGGGGACGGGATAAGGTGAGGTGGGGAGCACCGGGAAAGGGGTGCCGGGAGGTGGGGAGCACCGGGAAAGGGGTGCCGGGAGGTGGGGAGCACCGGGAAAGGGGTGCAGGGAGGTGGGGAGCACCGGGATAAGGGGTGCAGGGAGGTGGGAGCACTGGGAAAGGGCACCAGGAGAGGCTGCAGGAAGATGGGGTGCAGCAAAAAAGCCACAACAGATACAGAGTAGGGGTGGCACAGGGATTTGGGGCGCTGGGTCAGACTGGAACCCCAGCCAACAGCAGTTTCAGTGAAGGGTAAGAAAAGTATGTGATCAAAAAATATCTGGATATACACACACACACATATATATATATATGTGTGTGTGTGTGTGTGTGTATATGTATGTGTACATGCATACGTATATATATGTTTTTATATCTATATATATATATATGTATATAATATGTATTGCAGACATGGTGGGCTGGGCTGCGAGCACAGACCTTGCAGCACCTGGGCTAAATGAGCAATCAGTGCTCAGCTTTCTCTCGAGAAATGATGTACCTGGATTCCTTTACTTAGAAGAGACCTTTTCCTCTGGCCTTGGGAGTTACTACACCACCGATGGCAGCTCCTTCTTAATTCCTGTTATTTATCCCTCTGTGTTTCTAAAAATACAGAGAGGAGCACGACCAAGTCATGGGATGACACAGATGTGCTTCAGCATCACCCACACCATCACAACTCTCCTTTTTCCATGCCCACCTTCCTCCAGTGCTGCCTTCCACAGGTCCTGATGGGTTGTTCTAAGCTTTCCTCCAAGCAATGTCGTTTTGGAGTTTGTCCCTGAGGAATGCTCCACCTCAATCCTCATTTCTGGCTGGATTTTTCCTGCCGAGATGAGCTTTCCCTTCTTTCTCTTTGTTGGTTGGAGAGAGAGGTGGAAGCCTCGACTGTGTCCTTCTGGAGGGATTTACCCACTGTCTTTGCAACTTCCCACATTCAGCATTTCAATGGCTATTTGCATTTTCTTGGAAAACCAAGGAGAAAAATTGCAGCAGATGCTCTTGAGCTTCATTGCTCAGACCTGACAGAGTCTTCGCTTGATCCCTGCTTGCCGTGTTTCCCTCTCCTGTCATGTTGAAAACTGATGGCAAAAGGAAAAATGCTTCAGAACAAGGATTTTCAGCAGCAAAGCCCTCAGTGATGACTCCACAGTGGAAGATGTTCCCACACACATCTCAGCAAAGGAGTCACCTCATGGACCACAGCCAGGGTTTCCCTCTCTGCGACATCCCAGCCTCTCCCTGGGACAGCTCCCAGCATCCCAGCACAGTGGGATTCAAATCCTAAAAACGGCACAACTGTGGTTAGTGCAGCCTGGGCGAGCTGGCAAAGAGAGATTAGAAAGGCAGGAAAGGGGCAGGAAGGAAGGCCCAGGATGGGGAAGGTCCCCTGGGGGCAGAGCCACCTCTTCTCCCCATGAACTACCCAGCCCAAATCTTCTTTTTGCCTGGGGAGCACAGACACATTTAGGATGAGCCTCGTGGGGTTTCCCACAGGGATCAGTGCCAGCAGCTCTGAGGGAGGACAAGGATGGGCACAGCAAGCAGACCCTGCCCCAGCTCTCTGCTATTCCCTACTCCTCCAGCCATTCATACTCTGTATTTAAATATTCATTTATCATTAAAGAGGAGCTGGGAATGACCAAAAGTAAAAATTTTTGGCAGAGTCTACACATTTCCAGGGAATATTTGACAGAGGTGAGAGAAGATGGGCTTTGAGCAAAGGCTGAGGGCAGCAGAAAGGCCAAAAATTCATCAGCAAACCCGTGCTGAGTGTGTGGGCACTCATTACAAAGCACAAAAATGGGAATTAAATGTGAGCCCTGAGATCAATACCCCAGGCAATTAAACCAGCCAGCAGGGAACGGCTCCCCAAGGCGCAGGGAGAGAGTGGAGTGAGGGTATTGGCACCAAAATGAAACCCTGTCACTTCATGTCAAATAGCTCCTGCTAGAGGCATCTTCCACTCTTGGAAAACCTAAATAAAATCATGTATTTAACAAGGCTCTCTCCTGGTGCTTATAATTACAGCTGGCTGAATATTGGAAAGCTGCTCCTGAGAAGAATGGCTGGAGAAAAGCATACCAGAGTTTGCAATTAATATTATTGCAGTGGGAAAGTGGAAAACTTGAGCTTCAAACCCTCATCAACCATCCTGACACTGCTGAGAGAGGCATGGATTGTTCCCTCCTGCAAATAAAACACTGATGTAAGAGAAAGTGAGTGTGGGGTAAGGCACAGGCAAAGCCATCACTTTGGAAAACCTGCCCATGCCCCAAAGTGCTTGCATTAAATAAACCAGCTAGGAAGAAAAAAAGCTAAATGATCTTTTAGTCTATAGATCCATCCATTTCTCTGTGTTATTTAAATTTTGGATTAGCCAATTTTGCCCCCACAGATGTCCAGGGCTGTGATACAGCAGAATTGGGCACCTGGAGACTGATGCAGAATCCTGCAGGTGCATTAGGCACGGGTGGAGGAGGAAATTCAGGAGGATCCCGGGTCCAAGTGCTTTTTATCTCCTTTTATTTAGCAGAAAGGTTGGTGCTTCCAGGTCACTGCAGATAAAACAGCACAGCCCCGAGGTGGGGGGCAGAGTCTACTTGCCAATGAAGGAATGGTGCTGGCCACCTTCTGTGAGCTGAGCACTGCCCAGCTTCTCAGGGAGCAACAGGACAGGAGGGGGAAATTCCCCTGGTCTGGGCAGGATGGAGATCCCCGTCTCATCCCAACTCAGACCTGAGCTACCCAAACACACCAGTGTCTGCTGGCTGCCTCTCCACCCCTTTTTGGGATCTGGAGATGGCCAGACCTCAGCCACACAGAGACCCCTCTAAACCTCTGGGATCCCCTTGAGCCCGGCCAAAAGGTTCATCCTAAAAATCCCTGCAGCATTCCTGCTGTGGGAGGGCAGTGTCAGGATTCAGCAGCCTCCTGGATTCCTCAAGAGCAATCACTGTCTATTTATGCCTCTGGAAAATGTGTTTTTTAATGGGGGGGTACATTAAAGCCTGAGGAGAGACAGCCTAAGAGGCATCTGGAAGCAACTAAAATTAAAATAGCTAAAATTAGCCTCCTCAGCAGTGAGTCCTCCCTCTGATCTAGATGCCGAGGTGCACATGACCCAGGCGTGCCTTTCTCACTTTCCCTTCCTGCTGCCATCCCATTCCTGGGCCACTGGGCACGGCCACAGCTGCTGCCACACCTACCCATGACCCTGGAGAAGGAAGGAAGGAATTCCTCCCTCTGAGGGTGGGGAGGCCCTGGCACAGGGTGCCCAGAGCAGCTGGGGCTGTCCCTGGATCTCTGGAAGTGCCCGGGGCTTGGAGCAGCCTGGATGGTGGAAGGTGTCCCTGCCCACAGGGACAAGATGATCTTTAAGATCCCTTCCAACCCCTTAACATTCTATGATTCTATAGATATACCAAAGCCCCTGAGGTCCCATATAGCACTCTTTCAGGCCCTGTACACAAGCCCTTCAGCCCTGCTGACCAGGACCTATAGAGACACCCCTTGTGCAGTGCATACAAGCCTTTCAGGACCTGTACATAAGCCCCTCAGACCCTACAGACAGGCCGTTCAGGACCTATAAATGTGCTCCTTGTACACTGTATACAGGCCTTGAAGGACCTACACATATGGGCCCCTGAGACCCTACAGACAGACATTTCAGAACATATATATATATGTGTGTGTGTGTATGTATATATATTTATATGCATATATATATAGATATAGATATAGATATATATATATACACACCATAGACAGGCCCCTGAGACTCTATATACAGACCTTTCAGAATATATATATATATATAGGCTCCTCAGATCCTATCTACAGGCCTTTCAGAGCCTCTGTCTGTCTGTCTGTCTGTCTGGGCCTCTCAGAGCCTACATACAGAGCCTTTAGATTATTTATCTACCTATAGATAGGTGGGACCCTCAAACCTTATATATAGAACTCAGAGAACCCATATATATATATATATATATATATACATATATAAAAAATATATAAATGTATATATACATGTACACATATATAAAAATATACAAAAATATATAAATATATAAAAATGTATAAAAATATACATATTTTTATTTTAAAAGTGTACATGTATATATGGACCCCTGAGACCCTACATACAGGCCTTCAAGTACGTCTAAGCCCCTGAGACCCCACACACTCTCTTTCAGACCCTATACCAAATCCCCTCAGGCCCTACACACGGGACCCGTGGGAACACTCACCCCACGCTGTATAAAAGCCTCTCGTGACCGACACAAAGAGGTTTCTGAACCCCTACACACGCACGGACCCCCCAAAACCCGCAGCGACCCCCGCGCCCCTCACGGCGCCCGGCAGACTCCGAGGCCACGCCCACTACGGGAGGGCCACGCCCACAACTGACAAACCACGCCCACATCCCCGCAGCCCCCGCCCAATGCCCCGCCCCCGGAAGCGCGCGCGCGGCGGGCGGGGCGGCGGGAGCGGCGGCGGGGTTGAGGTGAGCGGGTTCTGAGGGGCCGGGCTGGCCGAGAGGGGACGGCTCCGGGCTGCCGAGTCCACGGTCCCGGGGCTGCGGTTCTCTCGGCCTTGGGAGTGACGGGGGCACGGGCTGAGGGGATGCTAGCGCCCCAGACTGGGTGGGGGGGTTCCCAAGGCAAGGGGAAGTTCAAGGCCCCGGAATATGGGGTCTGCTTAGGCCAGAGGGCTGAGGGGAGCCCTGGGGGCTGAGCAGGGCTTCCCGGGCCACGGGGCTAGGGGGGCCCCGGGAACAGGAGGGTCCTGCCTCCCGGAGCTGAGGGACTCCAAGGCCTCGGGAGTGAGGGGCGCTGGGTCCCGGGGCTTGGGGCTCAGGGGTCCCAGGCCGCGGGGCTGTGCCCGGGAAAACCAGCTTTTCCGGGATACACGGGGCTCGGGCTGCCGTGTTCTTCTGGCTTCTCCATCGCGCGTCCCGCTGTGACACTGTGCCTTGCCCCGGGGCAGTGACCCCGCGGGGCTGGGGCTCCATCGCGGCGCTCGGAGGAAGGAGGGGGCCCTGCAGGGAGTGTTCTGGGGAGCTCACACCGTGCGAGCAGCTGCGTTTGGGTCAGTTTGCTTGCTGTTGCGGGATCGCCGGCAGCGCTGCCCGAGCTGTGTGAGTTATGGCCGTGTGTTAGAGCTCACGTCAAAGCACTTTCTCTTGATAGAAGTTCCTTAAAGCTTTAGCTCTGCTCAATGGCCCCAGCTGTGTTTGATGTGCTGTTTGTGTCGGAAAACCTTTAGGGTGAATTTGAGTTAATGTACTGCTCAGAGCACAGAAATGCCTGATGTTTATCACAACGTGATTTATGTGTTCTTTACTTGCCTCTAGTTTAATGAGCTGCTTGGGAAAGATGGTAAATCTGACTGTGTTTAGTGGGGTCTAGGGGGCTGGGCAGGTCAAATCAGGCAGGAATTTTGGAGGTTTCTCCTTTAGAATCCTCATTACCAGCTGGGGCTTGAGTTAAAGGCCTGGCTTATCTTTAATTCCTTTATTCAGCTGTTGACCATTTTCCTCCTCCTCCTCCTCCTGGCTTTTTTTGGCTCGGTCTGAGATGCATTTCCTGAGGTCGATACGTGTGAGCACTGCAGGGCATGACTGCCAGGAGGGAAATTAGGTGCAGCAGGAAGTTATGATACTTACTATGTTTCTTTCTCATTTTTAGAACAGGCCCCAGCTGAGAAATACTTCCCTGTGTTCCCTGTGACCTCTTGACCTGCAAGCTGGGAGCAAATATCCTACAGGTGAGGATGGTGTTGCTGAGGGCTGGGCTGTGCAACCCCCTGCTCTCAGGTGCTTTAGCTGGTGAATTCATCCTTTGGCTGATTAATATACCCTGTGTAGAATTATTCTTGTCCTGGAGTGTTCTCTTAGGGCTTTTCTCAAAGCTGTAGGAGAATGAGTTGCCTTTTTTTGCGGTGTGCAAAGTTGTGCTGATTTTCTGCTGCAAGTGCTTGTGCACACTGAGCCCTGGAAGAAGTTTGCCTGCTTGGAGCTTTCTGTTAAGCCAACCTCAGCTGTTCCACCGCTTTCATAAAATGTAAAAAACTCCCAACACCAAAAAGACCTCAAGTGGTCACTAAAAATGTGTTTGAACATAGGGAGGTATAAAAAAAGCCCCAACAAAAATACAGCCAAAGCTAATAAAAGAGACTTGAACAATGTGTTTGTCCATCTGGAGCAACAGAGCATTTAATGGCTTCCCACTGCCAGAGGGCAGGGTTAGATGGGATATTGGGAAGAAATCCTTCTGTGCGAGGCTGCCCAGAGCAGCTGTGGCTGCCCCTGGATCCCTGGCAGTGCCCAAGGCCAGGCTGGATGGGCCTTGGAGCAGCCCGGGATGGTGGAAGGTGTTTACAGTGAATCATAAGCTCATGTAACCCCTCTTTATTTCCTTGTGGAGGTGGCTTGTTCTCCCAGTGCCCCATTTCCTGCAGCATCTTTTGTGGTCTTCCCTAATGCTTCCTGAACCAAGGATGCTGAAATGCCATGCCTTGGAGGAAAAAGAATGATGTGCCTTGATTCCATCATTACTGCCTGCCTGCTGGGGACCCTCTGGAGTGCTCTGTGTGTCACTGGTGGCTGTGTCACTTCTCCCTGCAGGTTCCTGGGTAAGCTCACGGCAGAGTTTGAGGAGAGATGATCCTGTGCTCCTCAGGCTGCCCGACTTGCTGATCATTTGAAGCAGCATCTCAGAAATGTGACTTTTTTCAGGTGATAGTTGAGGGACACATCAGCTTGTTTAGATCTGGAATGTAGCAGTAACCATTTTTATTGAGCAAAATAAGTTCTGTAGCAGCCATATTAAGTTTGTTATAAAAACACATTATTTCATGATGTTGCAGTTGCTGCAGTAACACTTCCTGAAGTGAGCTGGGATATGGAAATACTTGGTTTTTTCTTCCCAACTTCCCAGCTGACTTGTTGGGGCCCAATACTTTAATTCAGTGCAGGGGGGCTGAGGATGCTTGGGTACGACAATAAAAATAACCTTAATTATATTAATTCCAGGTTGTGATTTCCTGTTGGGACATTGAAGAGGTGCCAGTGAAAGGTGTCTTGGTGTAGATGTGACTTCAGGTGGGATGATGCTGTTTGGGATAATTCAGCAGGAAGCAGTTACCAGGGTGTTTGGGTGTTGTTCACCTTTGAGATGAATATTGCCTTTCTTTTTTAAACTGAATTGCTCTAACAAGAGTGTGGTGCAAATGTGTGGCTCCCTCTTAAACACGGACTCATGGAAAGGCTATTAACAATCATCCAGTGTCACCCCTGCCGTGGGCAGGGACACCTTCCACCATCCCAGGTGGCTCAAAGCTCCATACAGCCTGGCCTTGGGCACTGCCAGGGATCCAGGGGCAGCCACAGCTGCTCTGGGCACCCTGTGCCAGGGCCTGCCCACCCTGCCAGGGAACAATTCCTTCCCAATATCCCATCCATCCCTGCCCTCTGGCAGTGGGAAGCCATTCTCCCTTGTGCTTTTGCTTCATGTCCTTGTCCAAAATCATTCTGCAGCTCTTTTGTTGGTACTGAAAGGCTGAGGATGAATATTTTTCTTTAGGATGATGCATTTGACACTTGAAGCAAAAAATACACAGACTCCTAGCAGAAAGTGAGTAGAGCCTGAGGCACTTTGTCTCCCTAAGCACACACCATCCAAAGCCTGTGGCAGCCTCACCTCTTAGTTTTAGATTTAAGACACTTTAAAAGAGGAAAACCAGACTGTTAGATCGTGAGTTGTTTTACTGTGGCTTCTGTGCACTTACCTGAAAAGTCCTTGGGTCGGAAATTCTGGCTTGTGTTTGTCTGCTGCCCTGTCTGTGAGTACAGTGACTTGTTTATCCCCACAGAAACTTGCTGTGGAGTTTGCTTCTGTGCATTCTGCATTTGACCTCTCTTGAGAGCAGCTTTTAATTGTAATCCCACCATGTGAAGAGCTCCTTGTCTGCAGCTGTGGGGCAGGACAAGGTTGGAAGAACCAAAGCACTGATGGTTGTAACTGGGAATTTTGTTCTGAGGCTAGCACAAGGTTTGGGTTGGGGATTTTTTCTGGGTCTCCAAGGACTTTCAAGCCAAAATTCCTGGTTGTTTCTCTTACTTTAGCTCTTTGATGTGGAACCTGAGATCCTCATGTAGACAACAAGAAAGAAGGTCATGGTTTGAGACAAGAAGATTTGCAGCTGACCTGTGCTTGAAATATGAGCCCTGGGAATCTGTGTGGCTGCAGAACTCATGGCCTGTCTGTGATGCAGACAAAGCTGCTGTGCTGCCACAGACCAGCCCCAGTGTCTGCGTGGGCCAGCTGTGTGCTGTACCACCACTTGAATTTCTGTGTTTTCTTCTGTTTGGTGCAAACTTCTCACCTCTGGCATTTTATCTTCAGGAGTTAGAAGAGCAGTGGGGTTTTTGTCACAAAAATCTCAGCTGTGATACAGGCAGGTACCTAAGGTGTGCTGCCTGCCTGCCCACCTTGGATGGAGCCAAGTGTTTGCTGCTGGCTTTTTCCTGCTGAAACTGAGCCCCTCAGGCTGTGTTCTAAAAGCACAAGGCTCTAGCCTGGCTTATCCATCTTCTTTTCTGCTCTCTGAAGCTCAAGCTATTCCAACAGTGTGTTGCTGTAGAAGCAACTGCAGTGATTCAGACCTGCTTTTCCTTGTTGGGGGCAAAGCAGTGCTGTACTCTTCTCCTGATTTCCCAAATGATCTCCATCTGGTAAATGAAACACAAGTACTGTGAATTTTTCTGTTTGTTTCAGTAAGTTTTTAATTTAAAATTTCTTTGTATAGAAAAGAAAGCCACCAAAGCATGACTCTTTGGCCAGGAAGAAACATTTTCTCGAAGATGTGGCTGTAGATGATGTTTCTGTTTAAAAGGCAACTTCAGCCAAGGAGAAATTACCACATTGTGATGCTCAGGTGGTGGTGGGGGATGTTCACAAATCTTTTTCCTCCTTGTCACAGAGGAGTTCAGACTTCACCGTATCAAATTCTGAAACAATCCAATGTCTGTCACCCTTCAAAAAACCTTTGTCTCTTTCTGGAGCTGGAATTGTATCTGCAGGTAACTCAAACCTGCCAAACTGCCACCTTGTCAGCCTAGGGAGGCTTTTGCTTTGTTCTAAATTTTTCTCTTCCAGAATTAATTGTTCATGTTTATCCATTAGGAGTTAACACTGGTTTTCTTGGAGCCCAGTGAGCCATAAACATTTCCTAAATGTGACTACTCTGAGATACTTTTGGTTTCTTGGGAGGTACATGCAGGTGGATGACTGTTGGATGGAGCTTCCAGGAGAGTCTCTCCATTCTGTGGAAAAGTTAGGAATTCCCAGGGAAATCATGCCCTAGGGACTCAGATTGTGCAATGCAAGTTAAATGAGTCAGGCCATTAAGCAGATACATTCCTGCTGGCTGTTACTTTTTATAGGAAAAGGCAGACATGTTATGTTTTCTTCCCCTCTGCCAACAGTTCTTTGATGATCCTTTGCTCCTCAAATGAGTGTGGAAATACCTGTGCTCTGGTGCACCTGCTGGAGTGGCTGCTTTGCAAAGGCAGCCTGATTATTTGAGAATAGCAACTGGAAAAAGAAAATTTCACACTACTGAGTAGGGTAGGAGTAGCTTATGAAGCAGGATTGTTATCCTCAATAAGGGGTGAGAAGATTTTACAGCTCTTCTAAATTACCTCTGACATCTCTGGAGGTATTTTCAGGGAGCTTTTCATGGCTGGGGCTTACTGTGATGTTTTCTAGGTAGAAAAGCTGAAGGGATGTGCTGCATTTTGAGCGGAGGAAGGGAAGGGAAGCGTGAACCAGGAAAAAGCAGCATTTGGTATTTGTTTCTGTGCAAGTTTATAGCTGCCTCCTGGAAACCTGCAGTGCATTGCTGGAGTCTGACAGTCTGAAGTAGCAAGGAAATAGTGTAGCCTTGCTGGAAGTGCTATTTTCAGTGCTGCTGCAACAGATGGGCCCAGTTTACTCTGTTTGGGTACACTCATTTTTCATTTGTGTCTCCAAAGCTGTGCTTCGTGGTGGCTGCATCCATCCACTCTCAGGTCCTCTGGCCACTCAGCTCACAGGTGAAATTTGGGGTTGCTGTTGAGTTTGCAAAGTTTCTTCTGCCAGTTGAGTGGCACCAAAGTCTTTCCCAGGATGTAAACACTCCTGTCTCCCTTTCAAGGGAAGCCCAAGCCAGCTACTGTCCTACATCCTTATAAAAAATCCAGCTGCAATTTTAAAAAATGCTGTTATTAAAGCTAAATCTAACAGCTTGTGTGTTTGCAATGCATCATCTTCTCTCCTTAGCCCTGAAAATCAGTACAATTATTTGGCAGAATAAAGCAGCTCCTGGGGGGAGGGATGTCACTGATCATCCCTGAGCCATGGCTGGGTGTAGTTACAGATCTGTGGAGTTGGGGATTGGTCATTTCCAGGGCTGAGGATTTTGGGAAGAGGTGAAACTTTGCTGCAGTGACAGTTAGAAAGAAATTGCTGGGCTGTGGCTGAGGTTTCTGCATTGATTGATACTTGGGAGACTCTACATCAATTTGAGTCGTGCTCTGAAACAAATGTGGTTCCTCTCCAGCAAAATTAATGTGATCAAATATTGCCCCAATCTCCTACCTGAGGACAAATTACTTTTGCTGCTAGATTTCATTTTCCCAAAACTGATTTATGTGTCTTGGTAGGCTAATAACTTCAGTAAGGTGTGAAATCCTTTCTCTCAAAATTGTGCTTGGTAAGCTGAAAATTTGGAGGGGGAAAGGAGCAGGAGCTGTTTGGTCTGTCTTGGAAATGGGGGAAGGAGGGGATCTGGGTGTTTCATTAGCTGGATGCACCTCCTGGCACCCTTTCAGGAGTTATTCCCATACAAATTTCATGGAATAATAGAATGGTTCCCATTGGAAAGGACCTTAAAGCCCATCCAGTGCCACCCCTGCCATAGGCAGGGGCACCTTCCACTGTCCCAGGCTGCTCCAAGCCCCGTCCAGCCTGGCCTTGGGCACTGCCAGGGATCCAGGGGCAGCCACAGCTGCTCTGGGAAGGAGAAGTCATAACTGGTTTTGGTGGAGGCTGCTTGAAGCTGTGAGGTTTTCTTTCCCCCTGGTTTATGAATCTCAGTGTTAATGGTGAAACTTCTCTCCTGATTGCTTCAGCCTTTCCCTTGCATATTGACCTTTCCATTCCATTGGATTTGTTGGGCTTTTTTCCCCATTTTAATTTTTCCTTCTGCTCTTCCCAATCCTCTCAAGAAGATGGAGACGGGAGAGCTGGGAGCTGTTACCCTCCTCACTCTTCTGCTGTTGGCTCTGGCTTCAGTGAGCAGGGCTGAGGGATAATTGACAGTCAGGGGCTGAGATGAGAACAGGTGAGGAATTTTCCTACAGCATCTGTTGGGTCAGGATGTCTTGATGTGCTCTGGCAACGTCAAACTTGGCTTTTTAATAAACACACAGCTCCTGAAAGCTCTTTGAGTTCTTAGTGACTCCATCTCAGCCAGTCTCTGCAGGAGTTTTTATGCCTAAATAGTGCCTCCTAAATACAACTTTTTTTTTCAGAAGATCTCCCTGCATAGCAGTATATTTAAATTTACAATTGACATTCTGCACTAATTCGTGGTCTTACCGTGTCCCAGTAAAATTGTTCAAATAAGTGCCTGTGACCCCTTCTCTGATGAAAAATTAAACAGCCACTGGTTATTGAATTACTGTTCTCCCTCTCACATGCTTGTGCTGCCAGGGCCAGCTTTGACATCAAAATGCTGCTTCAAGTGTTTTATCTGCTCTGGATCCCCAAAAGGTCTACGGAAAGTTCAGGGCTGGGGGTACCCAAGTGTGGGAAGTCCCTTTTCCCCAGGCTGAGCTGCTTAGTGCTTTCAGTCTTGGAATCATGAGCTAATTAGGGAGCTAGAAAAACAGGAGCAAGTCTTTTTCTTCTCTCCTTTTGGTAACTGAAAAGGATGCAAGAGTTGGGATCTTGCAATTCTTATCTGCACTGGAAAAATGTAGGGCTTGGAAAGGGCAGGGATGGACAGCTTGTCTTAATTTCCTTGGAGAGCAAACTGGCAGACAGAGGGTCATTGTTTGGGGAAATCACATACCCACATCTAGCCAGAAGTGATGTATCTGTTGAAATAATGTTGCATTTCTTCTTTTCTCCTGACCTGGATGGTCCCAGTTTGAATGGAGCCTCTTTTGGGTTGGAAGTGGTGTTTTCCAAGTGGGTTTCAGTCTCTCTGTTGACTCTTCTGCTTAAAAAAAACACCTATGAATTGTGGCATAACTAAAAGTAGATGGGTCATTCTGTAATGGAAAAAAGCCCCAACTGTTTCATTTGTCCAAGGATATTGATGCAGCCTCTGAAAGCAACTACAGAGCTGTTCTGAGCAAGATTTAAAGGTAAGCTTGGCTTATCTCTTGGAAACATAAATACAGTCTACAGATTTCCTTGTAGCTGTAGTGCTAGAACATCATGATAACTCCAAAATAATGCAAAGAAGCAAACAGAAAATGTGTTTGTTGGGTTTTTTTTTTTTCCTCTGGGCTGCTCTGTTGTATCCTATAAAAGGAATCTTTTATTATAGTAAATAATTCAGGAATTGGGATTGTTTCTTATTGTAAGCTGTAATCACATCAGTTGATGGGAGGTTTTATACTTGATCTCAGTTTTATTCCTTGCCCTACTGCAAACTGTGGTGTTGAGCTTTTTGTTGCTGCAGAGGACAAGATGCTTATTTTTAATCTTTCAAAAAGTGAGCATCAGCTTTCTCAAGTGATCTTGACTTCAGTGCCTGGAGTTTTTTAATAAATATACCAAATATCATGGCACTTTTGATTTAAAAAAAGAAACTTTTGAGAGATTGTAGCAATTGCAGATGGAAAATTCAGCTTCCAAAGGGATTTTTTAATTGCTCTGAGATAAGGATGCTCTTTATTTTTATTTGACTGGCTGCTTTCAGCTCTCTCAGGCAGTTGCTACCAAGTGAACACTTTGGGTAAACATCCCAGCAGAATCAAGGATGGAGCTTGCTTGGACAAAGCAGATAATTTAGTGTTTCTTAAGGCTCAGGCAGAGTAAACATTTATGCAGTACTAAAGCCAACAATCAGAAATGTTGTTAAAAAAATCTCTTCAAGCTCCCAAGTAAACGCTGTGGGGCTTAATTTTCATTTTGGTTGATTAAATGATACTGGCAATATTTCCCTTATCCAATACATGTTAGGAATATAAAGCTGTAACTAGGATGGGGAATCCTAGAAAGGGCAAGGATAGCTTCTTGGGGAAAGGAGCACATGCAGATTTTCCTCTGCATATGGAACAGAAATTCATCCCTGGAGACAAAATGGGAACATCAGGTTTGTGTAGAGTGGAAATAATTTTAAATTTGAAATCAGAGTTGTTTTTCATAACCATCTCGTTGTTCAGAGCTGGAGAGGATTGGAGGATCAGTGCCATTAGCTGCCTGCATTCTATTAACATTTGAATTTTAAACCTGTTTATTTGAAAAGGAATAAACAAAGCCATAATGCCAATTTTAATAGGAGCACAGATGAATATCAAATGGGTGCTGTTTGGATGGATTCACTGTGAGCCCTGAAATTTGTGGTGTTTGCCCATAAACCAGGGTGGGGATGGACAGGCAGCCTGTGGCTTTGCCACCTCCACCATCTCTTGTGTTCCATCCCACCTCCCTTGTCCCAGGACTGGGCAAAAATCTTAATCTGCTAGGAAAAAAACCCACTGAAAAGAGATTTGTTAACAGTTTTTCATTGCTTTTTTTACTGTGCCATGAAGTCTTCAAGGCCTTCACCATCACCTCTTCCCTTAAAAAATACTGAGCTCCAGCCCTCAGAATTATCTGCTGAATATTTGATGTGTCTTCCCTCCGTCCTCCTCTGTTCCCATCCCAAGTTGTGCATCCGTGGCACTGACAGATCCAGCTGTGCAGTGGGACTGGCCTGACACACCACACACCTGAGAGGTCTTTGCACAGACAGCTCCCAGGATCCCCATTTTTGGAGGTCAATGGTTTAGCAGAATGGTGTGGTGGCATCCTGTGTTGCAAAAGCAAATAGAAAACAATAGTTGTGGCTTTATTTTTGTATTCTGTGCTTATTCACTGCCTGGGAATATGTGCGTAGAATGGCAAGAATGGGCAATAAAAGGAAAAATTAGGCTGCTGCTCCTCTGCTCTGTGGGTTGTTTTTTTTTGGGGAATTCCTTTACCATTCTGTTCCCAATTTTGAGACTGACCTTGTGAATGAAAAAATTGTGTTTGCCTCAGAAATCAAACCTTTATTTCACAAGAACACGCAGCAAATTTTCTTTTCAAAGGCAGCATTTACCCTGTGCCTTCAATCCTGCGAGCCACCAAAATTGCTTTGCCTCCTGCAGCTGGTGTGTGATGAGGTGCTGTTTCGGTGGTTCCTTTTCCTCTGTTGTAATTATGTTTGGATTTGTAGCTCTGCTTTCCCATTTGTCTCTGTTCTGTTGGCCACGTAATGGGGTACGGATTGTATTTTATAAGTTTTGACACTTTGAAACTTGCCCTGTGCTTACAGTTGCATATAAATGTTTTGCTTCAGGCTAGCTAAAAAAGGGGATTTAAGAACAGTAGGGTTTTCTTAGGAAAATTTAAATGCCTGGGTGGGTTTTGTTTGATAGGTTTGCTTGTTATTTTGGCTAAGTTTGCCTTTTAAAATCCAGCTGTGACTTTGCTTCTGGCCAAATGCCTCTTACCTGCTGTAGTTGCTTATCAGGTCTACCTGCCATCTTCCATGCCTTGGAAATTGAGAGATGAGCTGCAGATATTTCATGGAATTGTGTCATGGTTTGGGTTGGTAGAGACCTTTAGGATCATCCAGTTCCAACCCCTTGCAGGGCAGGGACACTTTCACTAAACCAGGTTGCTCCAAGACTCATCCAGCCTGGCCTTGAACATTTGCAGGGATGAGGAGTCCACAGTGTCACGGTCAAGGTGAGATTCCCTCTTGATGAGAGTTTTGGGGAAAGGCTGGGGAGTTGGAATAACACTGCTGAGCAGTTGGATGTGACAGCCACGTGTGTGCCAATACCTAATACCTGTTAGGTATTTAACCTATTTATTAGGCAGATTATGTGCCTCTTTCAGAACAGCTAATAAACACCCGTGAGTTATTCCGTGAAACGCTGCCTGGTTTAGCACAGGCACCCTTGGATCTCCGTTTGCTAAAGCAGCGCTCTCGTTCCGCAGGATGTTCCGGCTGCGCTTCCTGCCCGTGGCCGCGGGGCTGGCGGCGGTGTCGCGGCGGTACCACGGGACGGCCCCGCACCCGGGCACCCGGCGTAGGCTCCTGGTGGCGGCTTTCCTCGGCACCTCTGCAGCCACAGCGAGTGCCAGATTCCTCTGGCAGAGGTAATACGTGGGTTTCTAATTTCTTTCCTGCCCCTGGTAAGTACCTGAGGTACTCCTGCTTGTCCTGCTGCATGGAGGGAAGGTTGGTGAAGGGCTGGGAACACAAACCCTGTGAGGAAGCACTGAGGGAGCTGGGGGTGCTCAGCCTGGAGAAAAGGAGACTCAGGGGTGACCTCATCACTCTCTACAGCTCCCTGAAGGGTGGCTGTGCTCAGCTGGGGTTGGGCTCTTACTCCAGGCAGCACTGACAGAACCAGAGCACACAGCCTCAAGCTGCACCAAGGGTAAAATAGAGTCTGGATATTAGGAAAAGTTTTTTACAGAAAGGTGATAAAGCACTGGAATGTTCTGCCCAGGGAGGTGGAGGAGTCACCATCCCTGGATGTGTTTAAAAACAGACTGGATGTGGCACTGGGTGCCAAGGTTTAGTTGAGGTCTCAGGGCTGGGTTGGACTCGATGATCTTGGAGGTCCCTTCCAGCCTGGTGATTCTGTGAATGGCTGTGGGTGATTCCCGGAGGAGCTGCTTTGCTGCTGGCAGTGCTCAGGGCTGCAGCAGAGCTCGGGGTGAGGCGTTGTCTCACACGGGTTCTTTGATGTGGTTTCCTGCCTCGTTTCCTCCCTTCCTGGTGGTTTGTGGTGGTATGAAGAGAGAAGCCTTCACTTTCACACCTTCTGTTTGAAACAGCACATCTGGGTAGGGTTTGCTCCTCTCTTTTTTTGTGGGGTTTGCTGGCTGCTTGATGTATAAAATGCAGCACAAAAGCAGAAGTGGACAGTCTGTCTTTGGGTGGGAAGGTAGCAGCACACAGGATTTATGTGCATTTTCAAGGTCAGAGCCTTAGGCCACCTCATGGGTTCTGAAGCTCAGAGCTCTCTCCTGTAACTGAGGTGAAAGGGGATGTTTGGGCTTTCCTGAGGTGACTCTCACTGAACCCTGGGACTGTGCCATGTCTGAAGTAAAACAGGGACTCCCTTCTCTTCCATCGAGTGGGAGCAGCGTGGCACCAGCAGTGTCACTCAAGCACATGACTGCAATTAGAGTCTAAAAATAAAGTATTTGCTGAAAGCCTGTGTTCTTTTCATTCTAATACTCAGGTGATTTGTTGCTGGCTTCCTGCTCACCTGTGGCTAGAAGGCTTTAGTTTTAATGCAGTGGGAGAAAGGTGATGGGAATTGTTCTGGCTGTTCCTTAGAGCTGTCAAAGCTGGCTCTCTGCTGAGAGGAGCTGCTTAGTGGAGGAAGAACACTGTGATCCAGCACAGTGTCATTTTGTGCTGCATTTTGGTAATGATCTGCACTGATGCAGTCAGTGCCTCCGAGGGAATGGCCAGGATAACTCCCCTTTCCAGCAGGGAACAGAGTGGGGTTTTTCCACTTCAAACCTTATCCTCGACGTGATCAGAAAATCAGTAGGGCATCATGTCCTACATAAAGCTGTCCCAGAGACACGGAGTTAATAGCTCCCTTCTGTAGCAGGTTCCTCTGCTTTTAAAAACAGCTACATTTTCAGGTGCTGGTGTTGCTTTTATCAGGAGGATGGTGCTTGTGCTATGTGGGATGCTGGGTCAGGGAGGGATTTTTGGCTCCTGGAGTACTTTGCTGTTCCTTGGAGGCCCTTGGGCACCTTCCTCAGCTGAGAGCACTGATAGAAATCAGTCAGTGAGACACAGCTCTCATCAATCTGGAGAGGCTGACTTGCTTATTACTTGTTTTGCCTTTCCTTGCTCTGTCTCCTTCATCTTTTATAAATTTATAAAGCACTAAATAGAATTGTACAGACTTTCAAGTATTCCTTTCCTATCTGAGCCATGAAATAAATCCTCACCGTCAGCAACTGTAAAATAAAAGTGCACCCAAGCTTACAATATTAATTTAATTACTTGGCATAAAGCTCCTGAATAAAACAAGGAACAAAACTGATATGTTTGATGTAGAAAATTTTTCACACTGACATCTCTGGAAGTTTTAAATGGACTTTCAAGTGGGCATTTTAGCCTTGTTTAAAGAAATAAGGGATGAAGTGTAAATTTCCTTTGTCTTTCTGAAAATGGATATTAGGTGATCAGTAGAGTTTGAGAGTAGGTGAATACAGAATGTTTGTAATGACATCCTCAGTTACTCGGGCAGGCGTGTCCTCAGTTAGTACAGGAAGTAGCAGTAAGTATAATTAATTAGTACTAAGAGATAAATATGTAAATATTTCTTTGCAGTTAAGGCATTAAAGATGTACCGGGCCAGGTCAAGAAGCAGTTGGAAACTTTTAAGTTTCTTGGGCTAGATAAGTAGAAAATGATGATGGTGGTGTGAAGAAAGACAGGAATTCTCAGGTGCAGTCTGAAACCAGTGTATTTCAGGTGGGTTCTGTGGGCTGTGCTCTGAGCAGCAGCAGAAGCCAGTGCTGGGGTAAGGAAGCTCACACAAAGGTGGAGAAGAAATCAAGGAGTGAAAGATATGTATGGAAGAATCCTATGGTTGTATGATGCAAGGCAAACTTAATTGTGTCTTCCTGAGATGAGAGGTGGGTTGGTGGGTTCTTTGTTCGGTCCATTGCAGGTGAGTGTTGGGCTTGTTGCATTCCCTGCCCTCTGGGAAGTCCTGCTGCCTGCTTTTGGGGAATGTATCTCTTAAATTATTATACAACAGGAGTAGCTCATGCTGCTCAGTTTTCCTGTGGCAAGGAATACTTGAGCTGTGCAAATAGCTGAGCTTAGAAGACTAATGAAGTTTACCCTTTCTCAGCAATAACTTAAACTCTGAGGATTTCCAGCTGGCAAGAGAAGCAATTAAGTATCTGGGCATTGGCATAATGAACTGAATTAATTGAAATTAATCTTGGTGCAGTCATTGGCTACTCTAAATGAGGCACTAATACATGAGAAGAACTAAACCTCACAGGCTTGTGGCAAGCTTAACGTTTGTAAAAAATATTCTGTTACAGATGCTGGTGTAAAACTTGTACTTTATAGTTCCTGATACCCAGTTGGAGTGTTAGGAAATGGCTGCAGATCTGTTCCTCATGTCACTACCCTTCTTGGCTGAATCTGTGGGCCTCTGAAAGCACTTAAATTGGCATTTTGGTGCTGAAGCTTGTTAATCAGTCTAACATCGAGTGAAGTAATGGAGCAAAGGTACCTTTGGGGGTACAGAGTGACCTCTGTAAGCAGAGTCCTACCAGTGCTCTTCCCAACAGACTGAAAATACTTAGTTAATGATCCTTTTCTTATCCTTCTCTGAATAAATTAGTGGAAAGACACCTGTGTTGCTCTGGAAATTACTGCCTCAGACATGAACCTTGTTGGAGCCAGTCCAGAGGAGGCCAAGGGGCTGCTCCCAGGGTGGAGCCTCTCTGCTCTGGAGCCAGGCAGGGAGAGCTGGGGCTGCTCACCTGCAGAAGAGAAGGGTTGGAGTGGGGAACTTGGATCCTTTCTGTGCCTAACAGGGCTCCAGGAGAGCTGGAGAGGGACTGGGGAGAGGATCTGGAGTGACAGGACAAGGGGGAATGGCTTCCCACTGCCAGAGGACAGGATTAGTTTAGATATTGGGAAAGAATTGTTCTCTGTGATGGGGGAGGCCCTGGCACAGGGTGCCCACGGAAGCTGGGGCTGCCTGGATGTGTCCAAGACCAGGCTGAACAGGGCTTGGAGCAATCTGGGCTAGTGGGAGGTGTCCCTGCCCATGGCAAGGGGTGGAACTGGAGGGGCTTTAAGGTTCTTTCCAAATCAAACTGTTTTGGGATTCTATAACTCTGTTTAAGAATGCACTGGTTTTTTGCACCAGTGTCCCGGGGGCTTTAGAGCAATTTGCTTAGAATACATTTTTAATGGGAGAATTGCTGGAAATATCTTATGCCAGCTGAAACAGAGACTTCAAAAATCTCTCTTGTAGTAAAACAAAGGAAACCACATAAATCATAGTCAAGAGGAGAGAAACCTGTTTTATAGCATAGTTCTGTCAGGTACAACCTAAACTAATGTATGGGAGAAAAGATGAAAAATTGGAGGTATTATTCATGTGAGTTTATTTTTAGAGCCCTCATGTGCTTACATGTTGGGGGGATGGAGCGAGCTGATCTTTAAGGTCCCTTCCAACCCAAACCATTTTGTGATTCTATGATTTTTTAAAATTCTTTGTGAGAAGTGACTCACTCAAGAGACTCTCCTTGGGATTGCTGTGCTGAGGGTTTTTTCCTAAGACTTCAAGACACGTTGGTCTGGGAGTTGTGTCTTGAAAGAGCTCTGTGTTCTCTCCAGTGGCTTTTGGCTGAATACTGAGGTTTTTTTTCTCCATGGATGTTGGGGAAGGAAAGGATCATCTCTTGGGGGCACAGCCCTGTACCCCACTGTGGTGAGCTCTGCTTGGAAATGAAAGCAGCATCTCCTGGATTAAGAAAAACCAGATTTATGCTCACAAGGATATTGGGGTAATGTCAGGACACCACAAGGTTAGGGCATCATTAGGGTGGCTGCCTTTGTGAAGCTCTTGCCACAAATTCATGGTGCCAATTTATGTTGGTGTTGAGTATGTGAGAGATGAGGAGGGAAGCAAAGTAGTAAAGAGCCCCGTGAGTATGGCAACACCTTGAAAAATTGGGTTGTGGCTCTTCATCCTCTCTGGTGAATTCCTTGTTCAAGTTTCAGGTAACTAATTTAGGTGCTGAATATGGTTGAGCTGAGGAGCCAGAGCTCCTTGCTGAAAGTTCTCCTGATCCCTGGAGGTTGCCTGTTTTTATGAACGTTGTGTCCTAACTTGCTGTTGCATTACAGCATGAAAGCCCTGAAGTCTTAAGTGGCTTTTAAGCCTCACTGGGATGTCCCCAGCTGTTTACATACAGGGAGAATGGCAGCTCTTAGTCAGCTCAGGAACACGTGTGTCAGGCAGGATTCCTCCCTCCTGCCTCTGGTTTGCTGACAGCAGCTTTGCTGACTCCTCAGTGCCCATCTCTGCATTTCCTTCTGAGACTGAGCAGCAACTGATAGCTGAATACTTTGTTACTGCCTTCAGGATTGGAATAACTGAGCACGGTTATCTCTGGCACAAAGTTTTGTGATTTTTTTTCATGCTGTTCTGCTTCTGTCATTCAAAGAAGAAAAATTCTGTGAAGTGAGGGGTTGTGAGTCATTGGAAGACCTTGACAAACTTGAGCGTTGTGCCAATGCCCAGTGTGAGTCCCAGCATCCTTTCTGCATGTATTATCCTATGGTTGCATGTGTTTGGCTCTCTTAAAGAATGGCTCCCCAAGAGAGCATTTATCATTGCAGGCCTCTGGTAGCTCAGTGTTTTTGGGGAGGATGAGGAATCTAACCATATACTTGATTGTTGGCTTTCTCCAAGGATTCAAAGGAGATATTGCTAAGTGGGTGGGGAGTAGACTTTGATTCAAATTCAGTTCACTGGAGGGGGGAAAAAAGTCTGAAGAGATCAGAATGGTTGAAGCATGGCAGTAGGGTTCAGGGTCCAGGGCAGGCACACTCTGTGGAGAAAGGCTGGTGCTGGTCTTGGCACACAGTGAAGGGAGGCTTTGTACTTTCATTTCCTTTTTTGTGCAGAAGCTGCAGCACCAGGAATTTCATTGGAAAGTCAGCCTCATCAAACAGGGGAGTCTTCACTTGCTGAGGGAAGTCCAGCAGGGTGGATATTTCTGAGGCTATGGGCTTTTTTTTCCTCCAGCCATACTCTGACATCTGCACTGAAAGGCTTTTTTTATGTGGGCTGAGTATGGAAGTTGCAGTTGTTGGAAGCCAAGGATTTCAGCAGAGGGTGGTAAAATACACAGAGAAGGTGCACGTAGAGAGCTGCTCCTTCAGTGCTTAATTCAGGAATAGCTGTTAAAACCTTGCTTGAGAAGTAGCCTCCAGACTCTGCCTTTCTCCTCAGCTCATTTTCCTGGATGCTGGGATGGTGATCTGACTGTGGAGCAGAGTTAATTACCTGGCTAAACCAGAGGGAGGAAAAAGCTGACTGTATTCAAACAGCCTCCATCTGTATCACTGGAGCAACCGACTTGACAGTCTGATGGATTGAAGGAATGTGTGGGATGTGCTGAAAAAGTTTGATTTTTCAATTTCATCTATCCCTTCCCTGCTCTGCTAGCTGTCAGTCAGCACTACAGGAGCAAATCTTTCCTGATACAGCTATTCTCCAGCATGTTTCCTATGGAGTACCTTAGTTGTGAAGATAAGCAATTGATTTCCTACTGCTTCTCTGTCCCTTTTCCCAAGAGACTCCCTCAGAGCTACTTAAGATGGGTGTCCTGCCTGAAAATGCCAGTGCTGCTGGTGTAGCCTCAGCTGGCAGCTGCATTTTTCAGCCAAACCCACAGCTCCTCAAGGGTGTGCCAGTGCTGATTAGGCTTTCAGGAAAGGCTTCAGGACAGGTGCCAGCATGGACTTCATGCTCTCCAAGACAGATCAGCTGCAGGACTGTTCTGGGGAGGGAGTTTCCCTACCTTAAGATCCTTGTGGAGGACCCAGGTTTGGATCCTGTCTCTGAAAGTTGGGTTCAGTGGAGGCCATAAAGATGGTGCTCTGCTGTAAGACTCACAAATGGACAAATTGAGACTCAGGGCCTTTTCAGAACAGGAAGCATGTAAAGCTCCATTTTAATGTAAAAAGGCAGGATTAATACTGCTCTTCACTGAACATTGTGTATTTTATTATATCAGCTCTTGTAATGGAGCTGTGTTCTGTCCCACTGTGGACTAGAAACCTCTGAACCCCTATTTGAGCTGATCCCTTCCAACCCAAACCACTCCATAAATGATTAAGTGTCTTCTTCCCACCAGCACTGGGAAGTTTGCAGTTCTTTAGCCTGTTCCCATCTGTCTTGTTCTGTGCTGTCAGTGAATTATTGGATGCTGATAAGGAGAGAGTTGTCTTTTATTTTGGTAGCATTTAAATTAATTGATGGATCACTTACCCTCCTTTCTCCTCCTTGGAAGCTGATGTGCTGAGGTTGCTGCAAGCTGTGGAAGGTGTCCCTGCCCATGGCAGGGGGCTGGAACGAGAGGATCTTTAAGGCCCCTTCCAACCCAAACCATTCCATGATTCTGTGATTCCTGGGGAGACAGACACAGACTCTCTTCTGTTAGTATTACATAGCACATCTGTGTTTTCCAGGAAACTGGTAGGGTGAAGTATGTGTAGCCTTTTGTTTAGAGCTTGGGAGACTTCAAAAATCCTGGTTTGTTTTTGTTTTTCTCCCCAGGCAGCCCTTTTAAAACAAACTCACACAGCTGTAAATGACCACATTCATAGTTCCAGGCAGTACCAAAGTGGCCAAGGAGCAGCACCTGTGTGTAAGCTGCATACCCTGTGATTAGTCCAAAATAAATCACCAGGAATGCAATGTAAAGGCAGATTTGCCTAAATTATGGGCAGGCTGGGATGTTTCCCTGAGCTGTTTGAGTCCTTTAGAAAGAGAAATAATTTTGTCAAACCCTTGGCTTTGTTGCTTGTGACATGTTAACGGATCCTCAGAGATTATCATTTCACTGATGTTCATGTGGCCTGAGCTCTGTCTGATTCTAAACTGCTTTACAAATAAGGCATGGGAAAGCCAGAGCATTGTTTGGCTTAGGGATTTATCCTGCTTTTTATTTAATCATCTCATTGCCAGTTGCAGTTCTGCGAGTTGCTCCTGATTCTGAGTGATTTGAAGTGTGGAGTCTTGGTCTGTGGACACAGTTGACTGAAGATCTTGGTATTTGAACAGCAAGGGAAAACGGGTCCTGGGCTCTGCCAGAGTTCTATTTGCACCTTGAGGACAAACAGCTCCAGTTTTGTTGTCACAAATCCTGCAGCACTGGTGTTTAGAAGAGTCATTGGTGGAAGAAGGGGATAAAACAGCTTGTCAGCTGCTGGAGATAGAAAATAAATCAGCTGAGCTGAAACAAAAAGGTTGTTCATCCTAAATCCTGCAGTGCTGATGGTAAAACACATTTCTGTCACTTAATACATCTTTTTGGGGAAGCAGAGGTGGAATTTAGTGCTAGAGGAGGTATGATATGCCTTTCTCCCAGTGTTTCTTGCATGTCTAGTTTTCAGGAGAGGGTGTCATAATTCACTGAGTGATTTGGACTGGGAGAACTTACTGTGGCCATTAGTCTGGGTTTTGATGTGGGGTGGAAATTTGATTACAACAGGGGAAGGCACACTGAATTCCAAGGGGACTGGTCACTTTTTGGTTTTTGCTTTGCTGCCCTCCCTGCTGAACTGTAACCGGTGTTGCACTCGGGCGGAGCCTGGCAGGGCCATTTTGTGGCACCCCTCAGTCACTTCCTAAACAGGTGTTTTCTTTTCCCTGCTACAGGGCCTATGCAGAAGACTCTGTCAGACATGGCCCGAGGGCAGAGCCAGGGGAGAAGATGAAGCACGAGGAGGAGGAGGAGGAGAGCAGCAGCGAGGGCAGGAGGGCAGTGGCGTCGGGCGAGGAGGAGGCGCCGCCCGAAGGGAAGAAGAAGAAGCGCTCCGGCTTCAGGGACCGCAAGGTACCAAACTCGGGCATCCTGCAAGAGGGAAAACTTGTTCTGTACCTGTCTTAGTTTTCTGAGGGACCTCACTCTCTTGGGAACCTGCCTTCTCAGCATGTTGCCATGAGTTTCTGCGGGTTGAAATTGGTGTGTTTGGAAAGCACGGTACACTGTTCCTCTGAAATGGAGACCTCTTTTCCCACCTGCGCTTACATGTCCAAGATAATCAAGGCTCCTGCACTGGTGGCTGTGGGGATGGTGCATGCAAAGCAGGGAATTGTTGCCAAAGCTTTTAAACCAGCTGGGATATTCAGCGTGTGCATATACACAGTGCATGTAGGAAGAAGTAGAGGGTGAATGTGGAAGGGAGGGTTGTAGGAAAGGTGCACTTCAAATCATTTAATTATTCTGTGCAAATGTACTTGTTGAAATACAGGCTTAGTCCCCCTTCTTGGTTAGTCCTGGCTCTCTCTTGATGCTTCTGGCTATTTCATTTTCAGATCAGACACATTTTCAAGAGGAGGAAAATTTGAGTAATAAACTCTGTTGTTGGCTTGTGATCTGCCTTCACTCTTGGGGAGTTTCAGGAGCTTTGGGCACCTCAGAACTGGCGACTGATTTGGCACTATCTGAAACCACTGTTATTAAAGGATGTGTAATTTGATCTGACAGAGTCCTCTAACTGGGAGCTGGCAGACAGCAGTATTTTATTTTTTAAGCCCATCTGGATGTCAGTTTTATAGGGCTGTGTTGGATGATGTAATATCTTTGCAGCACCAAAGAGGAGAAAGAAATGGTGAAGAGCATCTACTCCCATTTTGTTATGACTTGCTTCTGATACTTATTTTTAATCCTGTATTCTGGAGGTTGCATCTCATTAGCTGTTAAATTGTGGGTAGTCATATATAGTGGCTTAACAGCTTCTCATGAAAAATTAAGAGCTGTTTCCTTTAGAGCTGCTGAATCATTTTGGTTCCTGGTCAGAAAAGATTACACAACTTGAGATTTCAAGTGCTTCGTGGTATTTGGGGCTCCAGACTCTCTCCTGTTGTGACCTGTTGGTGGCAGCTCAGTGAAGTTGTGTAGTAAGATACTGTGCTGAGATATTCAGAATTGTCCAGGAATGTGGCTTCTTGGAAGCTGCTAATTTTCATGGCAGCTGGGTGTCAGGTGCTCTGACAACTTCAGCTCTTGCCAGTTCCACTCAAAAAAAGCAGGTTATTGGTTTTTTCCAGTGTTAGCAGATGGAGGCAGGTTGCAAAGAGCAAACCACAGTCCACCTCCACCCACACTCTGACTGTTGAATACAGTGAGTGCAAAGATTGATTTTTGTCTGACGTGGCTGCTGGCTGGGGAAGCCACAGGAAGTTTTTTACATACAAGGACTATTGTTCCAGTTGTTTGAGATGTGCCTGTGTTGACCAGCTCTTTCCTTCCCAAACTAGGCAGGGAGCATAGGACCATGATTTCCAAATAAGACACAAGCCAGGTGTGCCCAAAAGATGGGAACAGTGTGTGGCCTGGATCCCTTCTCACCCCAGTGTGCCTTCTCCAACTGCAGGAGCTCAGGAGCAGCGATTTCCCCGGGGACAGCCCTCAGCATCTTTGTGCCAACACAAGCCTTTTCTCTGCAGCCTCCAGACAGAATGTACCTTGTGTGGCCTGAATGCCAATGTTACAAAAGCTCCTTTAAAAGCAGGATGTGCCAGGTATTGTCCCAGGTGCCTGCTCCGTGTTTGGTCAGCAGTTGCTGCAGTGAGTCACCCCGGGAGCTGTTTGAATGTGGCCAGCTCAGATGACAGGGAAAGGTGTGCCCTGCTCCCGACTCAAAATCGGGGCTGCTCCCAGGATGTGCTGCTCCCCTAATTGTGTAGCACCTCGGGGATTCTTGACTCTTCTATCTGTTTAAGAAAACCCCAACAAAGCACCACCACCCACAGTAAAAACTCTTCCCATCTCTTCCCATAATTAATTGAAAATAGCGTGGGATTTTCCTTGCAAAAAAATTAAGCCTAATTGGAAGTGTTTAACACTTGTTTGTTATCCTAATGTTGCTTTTAATGAAGGTGATGATTAGTGGTGAAGCAGTAAATTAGGTTTGACATTGCTGTTGTAGATAGTGACCTAGTGAGAGGGGGAAGCTGAAACATAAAGCACTCTGAGGTGTTGGGATTGTGCTTGGATGCTTCCCAGGTAAGTGTTGTCTGTGCAGTGTGCAGGTCCTGGATATGTAGGGCAGAAAAGGAAAAAAATTACTTGAGTGCCTCAATATAGTTTGAAGGCTAATGAGCTGTAATACAGGATGGGGGCGGGCTGATGTGTTAATTAACTTGCTAAAAGTGTTTGCATGCAGCAGTAGGGCTGACTTATCAAGATGTACTGGCAGTGTTTGGGTCCTGCAGGTATCTTGCCTTGGGATGTCGCTCGTGCTGAGCCTTCATTTGGGTGTGTGTCACAGGAGGAAGCACGAAGAAAATGAGTCCTAATTAATTTCCCCTGTTAAGATGTGTGCTGCTGCATAGTCAGGGAGGCCCTGGTGATGCTCTGTGCCTTGAGATGTTAATTTAGAGCTTTATTTTCATGTCAGCATAGGATTTAGTTTTTTTTTCTTTTAACCTGAGGCTTAGCATAAACATTGACAGTCTCAACAGCACCTTCATTCTTGTAGGGCAACAGGGATTACTTTCTTTCTCCTCCAGTACATGCTCTACTAATAAATGCAAAAAAGGGATTTTTCCCTTTGGGTCATATCATCTTTCTGACAGTGCCTGATTAAGTGAGGCTGCATTTCTGGGGGCAGGATGAGAATTTTGACTGGTCTTCCTTGCATCAGGGTCTGGTTTGCACTAGGGAGAGGTGAGAGGTCAGGAGAGGAGACACTTGCCTGGCACGATTTTCAGTCCAGGTTGAAGCAGTGTAAAAACCCCTCACAAATGGTTGTCTGCACCCAAGGACATGGGCCCTTAACTCCACATTTGTGTGGGGGATCAGGCCACCCTTGTTAGCACTCTTTTGATGTTCAGGCACAAATAAGTGAGGTTTTCCCCATTTGCAGCCTCTTGGCTGCTCCCTTCTTGACCTGGCTTCGTGTCGCACCCAGCCTTGCAGTCAGAGGGATGGGCTGCAACATTTGTCAGCTTTTGCCAGCTGATTAGCTCATTACCAAGAATGATGTAATTGTGAGCTCAGCTGCAGGCAAAAGGGAAGAAGTGTGGCTGCATTTGCTCCCTTGTTGCAGGGAAGCTTGTGGAAGAAGTGAGAGTTCAGTTGTGATGAAAACAGCCAGCTAAAAAGCAGTTTAGATTCTACTCTTTTGGTCCAGATTGTGCATTTTTTGTGCTGTAAGATGAGACAGGAGATGTGGTTTCGAGCCCATGCTGTTGGTAAGCTGTTGTTGCTGTGGAAGCAATACTCTAAATATTCTAAACATGAGGACAAAAGCACCTGAAAGCAGCAAGCCTGAGAGCAGCATCTTAGCAGGTGCTTAAAATAGATGTAGAGGAAGAGCCATTGTGGATATGAAGTCAAGTGGGGTAAAATGAAGCGTGGTTTTCCTGGCAGAATGTCAGGACTCCCGTCTCTGCTGCAGCAGTGGGGTTGTTGAGTTGTGCCCGGCTGGGTTGAGGGAAAGCAACTGATAGTGCCTTGCAAGAAATTTTTCCACAGGCTTGGAAAATTCGGTTAATGAGGTTTTTTTAGCTAGAAAGCAGGCTGTGTTGAAGGGTTGCCGTGAATGGAGGAGGCTGGTCGTGGTCTGTGGTGTCTGCTCTTGGCTCCAGTGTGGGGTTTTATACTGTCCTTGGGTTTATTTGTCTTCCTTGAAGGTAAAAATACTGAGCTGTTTCTGGCTGATTAAGCTGGGTGGGGTGTTATTCATGAGATCAGGTCAGGCAGGAGTGAGATATGGCTGCACCCTCAAGTGAAAAGATCACTTTGGCATAAGGAGCTGCCTCCTGCCAGGTGGGAGCAGTAGACAAAGCCAGAAAGAGGTGGAAAAGTGGGTGTCATCTTTTACTTGGAGCTGGGCAATAAAGCAATTTTCCTCATTCCAATGCCCTTAGCTGTGCAGAACCTTGTGGACTGAAGCAATAAAAGTGGGATTAGGTTTGTTGATTAGAAGTGCAAAGGCCCTAGGGAAAAAAACTTTCTCCTGCAGCAGGGAGTTGTGGTGGTTGATGCAAGGACGTGTGAATTCTGGAAGAGCTGTGGTGATGCAGAGAGGAGAGGGGAGAGTGCTTTAGGTATTGTCATTCCAGGTAATGTCATCTGGGGCAAATTAAGAGCAGAGAGGATTTGCTTTACCAAGGCCTGGCTTGGGGCATTTGAAACATTTGGCTCTTTTTTATCCTGGAAGTAAGAAAAACTAGAGAGGGTGTTTTCTGTCTGATAAACATCAGGCTGAGGAAGTTGTTCAGGAATTTAAGGACAAGGCTGAGCCAGGACCAAAGCCAGGAATGATCTACAGCTGCCTTGGCAGTACCCTTGATCTTGCCTCTTCTCTTGCAGCTCATCCTTGGTGGGGATTTTTTTCCTCCCGTGGCTCTTGGCCAGCGGCAGGTTTCAAGTACATTATGGACTGTTAAACACAGCATATAATGCAGGAATGAAAAGCTGAAGTAAGGAGGAAAGTTTTCTGTGCTAATACATGATGAAGTGTAGGAGTCTGTGCCTTTTTCCACCCTTGTGGCCTTGTGTTGGGATTGTGTTTAGAAAAGCTGTCGGTTGTCTTTGATTAATTCCAGCTGTTTGAGGGGAAACTGATTCTAGGTACCAAAAACAAAAAAATCACTGCTGGCAGAGTTAGGAAGAAGCAGATTGGTGAGGAAGACTGAGTTTCTGGGGAATTCTGCCAGTGTGATAGAAAAGAGGAAAAAATGAGCTTGGGTGACTGAGCAACCAGCTGCGGCTCCAAGTGATTTTTTTCCAAGACTCTGCTTGAAAGTAAAGGTTTCTCCCAGCCTTCCAAGACTTTTTTCTTCATCTATTAATCACAAATCAAACCCTTCAACACCGTGGTTAAAATGTTGGGCTGCTTTAGATTCATAAATGCGATGCCAGTGCATTTTCTTATGCTCATGTTTTTAAAGCACCTTCAGGGATTTTGTGAATTTTTCTTCTGCCACTATGAAGAGTCTAAATTTATTCATAAGGAAGATTTTTAGTGTTTGTTCTTAATCCTGGGACATCAGCGGCTGATATGCCAGTTTTCCTGGGTACTTAAAGGGTTTTTGAAAGGAGTAATGCCAAAAGAGTCCAGAGTTGTGTTGCTGCATGCAACTTGTCCTGTGGCAAATCTCTTTGAGGACTGAGAGTCAGCGTGGGGCAGGGACAGTGCACATCTAATGCTGGCTGAATTTCGTTTCCAGGTGATGGAATATGAGAACAGGATCAGAGCCTACTCCACACCAGACAAAATCTTCAGGTACTTTGCCACGCTGAAGGTCATCAACGAGCACGGCGAGTCCGAGGTGTTCATGACCCCGCAGGATTTCGTCAGATCCATCACCCCCAACGAGAAGCAGCCAGAGAGTGAGTGGTGGAGGGCAGCTGATACTCCCCAGGCTCTGCTCACCTGCTCTGTGAACTTCCCAGCTCTGATTGCCAGGGCTAGGAAGCATCTCCTGAAGCTCTCCTGCTCCGAGCCCAAAATCAGCCCGAGTCCTTTCGTGTTTCCCAAAATGCTGTTGCAGTGTAGCAGATCTGGCTGGTGTGACCCCTGAAGAGCAGATGGGATGCCTTTCTCCTATGTTTAATAGGGGAATAGTGCCTTTAACTGAAACACTTCCTAAACCTACAAAAGGAGGTTGCTTTGGCAAGGAGAACATCAGTAATAAAGGTTGGAGTCGACGATCTTAGGGGTCTTTTCCAACCTAAATGGTTCCAGAGGGGTGGAGGCAGCCCCATGTGATGCTGCTGGTCAGGGTAGGGCTCATCTCTGCCATCTTCAAGTTCCCTGTGGGCTGCAGACAAACACTTGTGGTACCTGGAGGGGGTTTGGCAATCAAAAAGTGGGAGAGAGACACCTTGCTCTTGTCTGGAAAGCTGTGTCCTGAATATTTAGTGTTGGTGGGGTAGCAGGAGGCTTTTGTCTGCATTTTAGAGATTTTTGTCTCCATTTAGAGATTCATGTTTGGGGTCTCCATTTTAGAGATTCATGTTTGGGGTGAGACGTGGGAGATGGTGGTTTTTGGTCTCCCACATTGTATCTCAAAGAATGAAACAGGCTATTGTCAAATTAAAACTTCCCTTGTCTCTGCAGACATTAAAGAAGAACTTCAGCCCCCAAATGTTAAATATTTGAGTGTGGGGTTTATGTCCAAATTGTGAAACTGTTTTGATATCTTAGATGACAGCTGCTAAATAAATACGGTGTACCCTTGTGCTTAGAAAATAACAATATGAAGTGTGTGCAGGAGGGAAGAAAAAATAATCCTGGCATTAGTGTTTGAAGCATGTAGGTGAACTGATATTTAGGTTTCCATCCTAAATTTCCATTTTCCCTGGAAACGGCTGTAGTTTCCATGTGAATTAATGGCTGTAGGTCACCATCTTGTCTATCTCAGACTCCTTGAATTGGTACTTGGAAAAGCAGTAGCTTTTCCTGGAAGCTTAAAAACTGAAAACACCCTGTGTTTCATTTCAACACATCTGCTTCTTCTTTTACTTCTTCCACGTGCTTGGTGCATTTTAGGGTGTGTACAGCAAATAGGTGGAAGAATGCTGGGCAAACGCCTCACTCAGAGACAAGCAGAGGTGACTAATGGGAAATAATAATTCATCAGTCTTAGCCACTCACTTCCCATTGCATTCCCATTGTTGTCCTGGCTGTTGAAGTGGCCCCATGGTGCCTGCAAATGCTGCCAGTCAGTGACACACGGCAGCCTGTAAGGGAACAAAGCAGTCTAGGTGCTTTTAGCAAGTGGAATGGGATGGAAGCTGAGCTTGGGCTGCCCCTCAGCAGGCAGGGCAGGAAGGCAGGCGTCTTGGGTTTTGTTGAGTTGAAAAATCTGTCTTCAGAACACTTAGGAAATGTTGTGGATTTGCTTGTAGATGGAGCTGCTCTAGGGTGCTTGTTCCTTACCAGCTCTGTACATCATCACAATCACAGTAAATGGGTTTTTTTAACACATAATGAACAGTAGAAGAGTAAAACACTTATTGCTACAATAAAGTCAAACCAGCCATAACCTTGTTCTGAAACGTTTTTAAAGCTGGTAGTAAAAAATAAAAGGAAGATAGGTCTGGTTTTCAGACCAGAAATTGAAAACAAAGAGTGCTACCTGCTGGCCAGATGAGTTCTGTACTTCACACCCTGCTGGTGCTTTTGACTCACAGGATAATTTAGGTTACAGGTTAGTTGGGAAATGCTGGGGCTGCTTTCATCCTGAGTCACAACTTGGGTGTGCCCTCCACCGGGGCTGGAGCATCCTGCCTTCATCCCAAGGCCTTCCTTGGGGTTCTGATGCAGCCTGGTGTGTTCCTGGGAAACCTCTTGGAGGTAATCCTTCGTTGTGCTCAAGCTGCAGGTCGTAATTTCAGGGAGTAACTTCTTGTAAAAGCCTCTGCTGTTTTATGGAGAGAAAACACTGAGGAATGGAAGTGATCTGGAGTAACGAGGTAGCTGAGTCCCTGTTGCATTTATTTTTAAACTGCTCGTCTACTGTGAAGGTATTGTGGGCCTGATTCATTTTTATGGATTACTTAGGGGAAAGTTTGATTTATTGTCAATAAAGTGTCAGCTTCATTCTGGCCTGTGTTTTGCTAGCTTGGGGAAAATGAATGCCAGTTCCTCAGCTCCTGTAGATTGCTTTCTCTGGTTCAGTCAAACTTCCTGCCACAGCAGTCCCAAGTAGGCAAGCTGTGCCTAAGTAATGACACGAGCTCGCTGAGCTTGGAAGGGTTTGTCAGAAGAAGCCAAAGAATGGCATTAAACTTGAAAGCTGCTTTAAATTTTTTTTTCTTTCTGTGCTGTCTGGAAAGTTCAAGTGCCAGGAGAAGCGTGGGTGGTGATTTCTTCTCCCTGCAGTCCTGTATATATTTTTTTTTCCTCTTTTGTCCTCTCATACCTGAGAGGTTAAGTTTGCTCCAAGAGTGGATGGGAAGGGATGACTGTTTCCTGCCTGGTGCTTCCTTGGGACCCCAATCCCAAACCAGCTGAAAATAAGTTGAAAATACTCTGTGTCTGGTGAGAAGTGCAAGGATTCCCTCCATTTCCCCAAATTTATCTGGGCTCATTCTGCACTGATTGTTTTCCTGAGGAAAATTAGTATTTTGGAGCATCCTGGACTAAGAAGGAGCTGTGTCATGCTCAGCTTTCCTATGGCCTTTGCAATAAGGACTGCAAGAAGTAAAAGATATTTCTTCTGTCTCATCCCAGCATGCTGCCATGAAGGCAGGTTCTTCCCAAACCAATCCTGCTCCTCCATTTCTGTGTTAACCTCACTGCTTATCCCAGACTCCTGCCAGAGGAAAGATGCATTTCAAATTTCACCACATAATGAGCAGCAACTCAAATATCTGAACTCTTGGAAGGTTTTTCGGTTGGGTTAGGTTTTTTGTTTGAGTGCAGGAGACCCCAGAGATGGTGCTGAAGGCCGGGCAGCAGCAGCAGCTGTGGCCCTGCAGGCTCTGTGCAGGGAATGGTGACAGAGGAGAGGAGCCCTGAAGGACAGAGCTGATTGCTGGTGGCTGCATCAGAGTGTGCAGCTTGCTCCTCCTGGGAGGAATGGTTTGTTTTCCATGTCTGAACTGCATGAGGAGCTGAGCACAAGCTGGCCTCTGGGGTGGAACAATGCACGAGTGATTATTTGTAATTTTGATTAAAGTTTATGAAATATGGATCTGGTCTCCTGTACAACCATCAGCCAGGAGCTGAGACAAGCACTCATGTAATGAGGAGGAGAGAATTCCCTGGGCTGGTACAAATCCCTAAAGTTACACAAAGTGCTCAGCTGGGATATTTAAGACCTAGAAGGAAGCCAGAGATTCTGGGATTCCAGTCCTTCTGGGAATTCACTCTCTTTTCCTCCCCAGTACATCTGCTGAAGAGCTCTTCAGAGCAAGGATGCGAGTGAGAGGTAACTCTGGCTGTCTCCTGACCAAGGTGGGGCTCTTTTTCTGTGGAAATACACAGTGCTTGAGCAAGAATCATCTTTGAGCCTGTCATGCCTGATAGGAGACCCCAGGAAAAGAGCCAAGGAGGAGCAAGAGATGCATTTACATGTATGCTTGTGTGCTGAAAGTCACATAAAGGAGGGCTTCCCATACAGGGCCAGGTTCCAGGTGTGTTAGGAGTGCATGTCTCCCAGGGAGACTGGCTTGTTGGAGCAGGGGGAGATAGATGAGAACCAAGTCCCTTGATCTTTCCTTCCTGGAACAAAACAGTCCTGGAGTTGAATCTGAGCATGAGGCTGTTGTCCCCTGAGAAGCCTCAGGCAGCTCATTGTTTGCTTGCAGATTCCATTTTAGATTCAGAGGGGAAATACTCTGAATACAACAATCAGAAGCTGGATTACAGCTCTGGAGGGGAAAGCTTGCTCCAGCATTTTCTCCTGCCATAATGTGGCATATCACAAGCACAGTTAGCAGGCTTTTCAGTCTTCATAATTAGCCCTTTTATTCATCTGCTGGCAATAAAGGAGTCCATGTTATATATTAAGCAGTGGGGGAAAAAAGCAGATCGTGAGTGAATGTTACCCAAATAATGTGAAAAATCTGACAAGGATATCAAGACTTGGAAGGAATTGAAAAGGTTTTTCCATCAGTGAGAAGCTGCTGGTGTCCCAGAGGAAATCATGGTGGTTTCTAATTGATCTCAACTGTGTTCTTGGCATAATATAATTGTCCTTCTCCTGGAAGCTCATTTTAAAAATGTTTTTTAGAACTAAAGTCTATAACCTACTGCCTATGGGTTTATTTTTACAAGTTAACATGAAGAGCTTAGTAATTGACTGCATATTTATCAAGTGTGGTAATTAGCTGGCTTTGAGAAAATCCATGGAAAGTATATTTTATTAATCAATAGGAATATAATAAGCATTTGATTTTAGATTTGGCTATTGTTGAACAAGAGCAAGAACAAGTTATTCTGTGTTTTTTCCTTAACATAATTCATTCCTTCTCCATGAAAATTCATTCCTTTTCTCCAAAATGAGAGAAGTAAATGCAGGGAGTATGGTTCTGCTGTTGCACATCCTCTTTTCCCTATTGTGGCAGGCAGTGAGTGTTAAGTCATTTTTGCTTTATATTGAATCATTTTTATTTTTAGAGTGCTATGAAAGTACCATCACATGAATAAAAGTAGCAGCCTATATCCCTGGTATTGGTGAATAAATGGTGTCAGTCTGCTCTGAAATAACATTTCTAGTGGTGCTATGTGCTTAGATACTCCGTGGCAGTGCTGCTGTTTATTTGGGGCTCCTGGTAGGTGGCATCAGAATTTGTGGGAGTAATAAACAGGGGTAGTTAAACGTTGCAGGGGAGCTGCCTGGGAAATCATCGCAGGTCACTGAAATGCTGCTGCCCGTGAGTGGCTGCTGCAGAGCCCCTGGCTGCAGGAGCAAAAGGGATGTGTAGGGAAAGGTGAGGGCTTGCGCAGGGTCTCAGGTAAATAAAAGTGTATTTTGGGGCAGATCATGGTGGAAGCTCTGGGTTTGTTCCAGAGAAACAACGAGTGGAGCTCTGGGTGATCACTGCAATCCAGACTAGCTGTGGAATGTGTCCCAGGAAAGCTTGAGGCAGCCAGGTATCTTCCTGAAATTACTCCTGCCTTTCATTGCTGCCTCTCTTGAGGAAATCCTTTCAACCACTTCTGGGAGAATGCTTTTTCAGCCCCTGCTCCTCAGTAAAAGGTGGAAAAGCTCTTTCTTCCTGGTTCAGCGTGCCCATTAGGCTGTGTTCCTGCAGCTCAGCAACAACAGCCCAGCCAGGGGCTGTTTGTCTTGGGAGTGTGGCACTTAGAGACAATCCTGTGGTGGCTTTAACAACACTCTGCCTTTTGAAACGCAGAGGTGCAATAGCTGCCATTCTTGCCTTCCCTTGTTCAGCTGGGATTGTCCTCATCCACTGTTCCCATTGGCTCTCCAGCCCACACAAATGCTGAATTCCTATTGCAGCTTCTTGGGTTTTTTTATCTAATTTAAAGAAAGACCCCAGGCATCAGGCAACAGCCCCTCTTTGTTGGTTTCCTTTTGTCAGGTTTAAAGGCTTGTGGAAAAACAGGCAGCTAAGTCCCTAAAAAAGAAAATAAAACTGTACTGGGAAAAGGCAAATGTATAGAGTAAAAGTGCATGCTTTGAACATAAATGCCTCTTTTCAGCTTTTGAACTGGCTTCTTCTCTCAGGACCAGTGTCAGGGGAATTTCACAGAGGAATTTAAGTGTGCAGCTTAATTAATGCAGCAGAGGAGAGGGGACACTGTTGGGCATGGCTGGGAGGGTGACCATATAAAATATTGGTGGAAACCAATGTGCTTGTGTGTGCAGTACAATTGTGGAATCATCTGGGTTGGAGAAGATTTTGAGATTGAGGTTGACCATTGGCCCAGCACTGCCAAGGCCACCACCAAATTATGTCCCTAAGTGCCACATCTACATGGCTTTTTAATCTCTGCAGGGATGGTGACATCACCACTGCCCTGGGCAGCCTGTGCCAGCGCTTCACCACCCTTTTGGTGAAGGAATTTTTCCTAATATCCAATCTAAACCTCCCCTGGCCCAGCTTGAGGCCCTTTCCCCTTGTCCTGTCCCTGTTCCCTGGCAGCACAGCCCGACCCCCCCTGGCTGTCCCCTCCTGGCAGGGAGTTGTGCAGAGCCACAAGGTCCCCCCTGAGCCTCCTTTTCTCCAGGCTGAGCCCCTTCCCCAGCTCCCTCAGCCCCTCCTGGGGCTCCAGCCCCTTCCCCAGCTCCGTTCCCTTCCCTGGACACGCTCCAGCCCCTCCATGTCCCCCTGGACTGGGGACCCAGAGCTGGAGACAGCCCTGGAGGTCCCTGAGCAGGGCCAGCCCAGGGGACAGTCACTGCCCTGGGCCTGTGCCCACACCACTGCTGGGACAGCCCAGGAGCCATTATTTCCATATTTATTTATTATAATTATTTAGAAACACGTGGCATTTATATATATATTAAAAATGACAGTTATCAGCTCATCTTTTTTGCTGTTCTCTACACAATCATCCATTCATTTTGGCTCTCTATTGAAACCTCTGTACTTTCCCAGTGTCCAGTTGCAGGAGGTGCCATTAAGACATACTTTCACTTGCTATTTTTAACCCATGTCCTTTTTTTGGCTTTCCATCAGTACATGTATAATGTCAGGCTGTCAGGGATCTGTCTTTCAGCAGCATTTCCTGGCATGGGAAAAGGAGGTGTCCCTGAAAAATGACTTTATTATGACACATGGACATAAGCTCAGCTTAAGTCACCATCCAGATGGATGGTCGGGGTGAGCTCTGACCACATAAAGTGTCTGTAATAAAATAATCACGTTTATCAGACAAATCCTACCTCTAAATGCCCTAATTCTTACTGCATTTATACCCACAGCTTGGAGAAGGACAAAATTCAGGAGATTCAAGTCTGAATATGTGGATGAATATGCAATTTGCATTGTTATCAGGCCCACGAAATATTGAGAAGGTGCTTTCTGGCTGGAATTTTCACAAGAGCAGAAAGCCCTGAGACAATTGCCTCGACCTTTGAAATTGGTGGCAGAGGAGTTGTGGCTGCTTTGGGTCACAAAGGGCAAGGGGGGCACCCTGGAGCAATGAATAATTCCATTTTCTGCACAGTGCCATGAAACTTTCCAGCAGGCAGGGAGGGTTTCATTATCCTCTTTCAAAAGCAGGTGATGGGGAAGGCTTTCTTCTGGTTTTTCCATCTTATTTTCTAATTTAAATTGGAATGAGAATGTGCTAATTACCATAAACAGTGGCAGAAGATGCACGGGATGTCACTCTCCGGAAGGTTTGATTTCTCAGAGCACCAAAAATCAGCCTCTACTCTCCAGAGTTTTGCTGGAGATGCTCAACTTGAGTTCTGCTTAATTTCTTCTCAGGATGCATCTTCCTGGCTTTGGATTGCAAAGCTCAGATAATGATTCTTCCCGAATTTTTTTTGTCATCCTGCTTATACGTGCAGTCACTGGTGTTAGATGCAGCCTGCTGGGCTTTGTGGGTTGATGAGAGCTTTGTGCCTGAACTCAGCTAAGGCTGCCGTATTCTTTTCTCCTCTTCAACATAAATAAACATTTTGGGAAGGTATCAGAGACTTTATTGATATAAACAATCCCTCTCCTTGCCTTTCTCCAATCCAGCTAAAGAGCTCCACTTCTTACAAATGCATCTACAACTTATCTCCCTTAAAATCTATTTTTACTCAGATATGAACAAGCTTTGGGGACATCCCAATTAACTATGGGAACAAATGTTTTTTTCCCATTTGTGGGCCATTTAAAAGGTGTTATTAAAAGCACCAGGAGTCACAGGTGAAATGTTTGCCTGGTAATAGTGCAGGGATCTGCTTTGGGGAGGGTATTTCAGGCTCTCGAGAGGTGCTGATTGCTGAGCTCTTGCTGGCCCCGCTATGGAAGGAGGTTTTCTTCTCTGACTCCATGAGTTTGTTGCCTTTTTGTGTTCAAAATACAAAGTACAAAATGTACAAAACCAAACAAAATTTTCCTCCTGTCCTTATGCTTTCTACAAATGTTACCCAGACTGTGCATTTTACTTTCCAGTCCTCTCAAACAGAAAACATAAGAAATATTTCATTCTATGCCATAAAAGCTTTCTTTTCTTTAAGTATTTTTTTATTCTCTTGCAGACCTGGGCCTGGACCAGTTCATAGTGAAACGCTACGATGGGAAGGTGAGCACATTGGACTGCTAAATGTGTTTTATTTAATGGCTTTTTTGACCTAGAATCCTTCAGTTATTACCTGTGTGAGGGTGTAAGTTAAATGAAGTGTGTCAAGTGTTCTCTTCTGAGCATTTTGATTTTCAGTAGCATTGCAGTGCTTTTTCTGTAATGACAGAAGGATTGTTTCTATAAAGGGCCTAATTTTAATGTTTACAGACAAAATATTCCCACTTCCTATATGCTGGTGGGCTGGGAAATCATGGGTTGTAATCACATTTCTTTGCTGTTTCTTTCTGACTGCGTGAGAGCCCCACAGGTTAAATCATTTCAGGGGAAACTCACTGGACCTTCCAGCCTCATCTCCAGATTCCTAAAGGAAGGAGATGCTCTGGTGGTTTTTTTTCCTGTGTCCCACCCAGGTATTTCCCCCCTATTGAACAGCCTCTCTCTGTTGCCCTTTTGAGCCCAGGTTCTTCCTGCAGCACTGCACAACTGTTCTGGGTGTTTGTGCTGTCATGACAGGTGTTGGTAAAATCTTAATTCTGATCTAGTTTTGTCTCCCTGTGAAAGAGGAGCCACGTAGCATCCCACTTGTTGTTGTGGACAGCACAGACCTAATTATCCACACTGTAAATCCCACTGGGGTGCTAAAGGCAGCTCTGCCCCAGCACTGGCAGCTCAGGTGGACTCCTTGATGCAGATAACTGCAGGTTAGTTCATTTTCCATCATGCCACGCAATGGTCCTCCAGCTTTTAGCAGCATTTTCATCTGCACCATCTCAAATTGAAGCCTTCAAAGGGACATCAGCATCTCAAGCCCTGTTGCTGCAGGGTGCACCTGGCACGGTGTCAGGCATTTCCAGAGAGCTTCAGCACGGGGGAAAAAAAAGAATTTCAAGCTTTTTATAAACACAATGTGGGCTGAACATGTGCAGTTCCCTGGTTTGTGTTTAGCAGGAACAGGTAACAACAAGATGATCAAATACCTGGGGTCCCTGTCATGAGCCCTGGGCGAGTGTGTGGTTACCCAGGCAGCAGAGCTGGGCTCTGCTGGAAAACAGACAACAGGGAGGTGGATTTTGGCAGTTGGTTTTGATACATAAAGCTCCAAAGCGTGTCGTGAACACCTGTTTTCTTTTCCCCCCTGCCACAAACGTGATGTCTGCTTTTTGTGATTAAAAAAAACCAACCCAACCAAAGGAAGGTTGTATATTCTTTGCAAAATACCCAGCTTTTCTCCCTCTGGTTTCGTGACAGTCTGTTTTGCATTCACTCACTTTCATCATTTTATCTTGTTGAGCTATCACCCTCATCCCTTAGGCTTTCCATAAACAGGGTTTGTTTGTAGGGAGGAAGTGCTGAATCCCACACTGTTTTTGCTAATCGCTCTCCTGCTCCCGAGCGCTCTGCCGGCGATTCCCAGCACACTGGATGAAAGATCCAAAGGCAAATCCTTTGAACTCAACTTTCTGTTCCTTTGCCCCTCAACGCCGAGGGCTCTGACCTGTAGTAGGCTGAAATAGCTTTTTATATAACTTACAGATGTTGCTGCTGCATTTGGATGTCTCTGTGCTGTGGTTTGATTGCCTGAAAGTGAGGCAGCAGATTTAGGGGACTGCAGTGGACTTTGCTTTATTATTATTTTCTCCTGGGACCTGATTTTTCCACAGCCTAATAACACCCTGGAAGCAATGTACTCTGAAAATGAAGAAATAGAGGTTCTTGTTTGCTTGGCTGTCTGCTTAAAGACATCTTGGGACTGGCTACATCTGGCTGTGGCTATTAGGGCAGCGGTAATGTCCAGGTGAGGGGATAATTTGAGGAGAGGATAAAATGAGCTGGCCTTGGCTCTCCCTTGGTAATGAAGGAAGCTGACAGTAGATTGATCTGGCAACTTTTCCTCATTTTGTTGCTTGCTTTGGGTTCCAGTTTAAAAAAATAACACTGCTTTCACTCAGCCAAGCACAACTGAGGTGCTGTGGAGCTGACCTCGCACAGTCTGAGTTTCACTTGCATAGTGATAAAACCCTTTTGCATCTCTTCCTCCGTGCCTGGTTCCAGCCACGCATTCCTCTTGGATTATCAAAGCAGCCTCTGCTTGGAGGGGATTTGCCTTTGTGTGCTGGAGGAGCTGCTGAGCTCAGGCAGAAGGGTGACGGGGTCATCACTGCTCCCCCAAGCATCCTTATGGATGTTACACAGAGGTAATGGGAATTGTGGTGCTCAAAAATAGGCCTGGTCACTGGAAAGTTCTTCTCCTTTTTTAAGGAAAAGGGAGTTTGTGAACTGTCAGACATAAGCAAGCTGTGCTGCTGAAAGGCACTGACAATCCAGAGGCCAGATCCTGGCTGAAGAGTGGCAAAGAAGATTGATTTTAGTACCAAGCAAAGTTCCAAATGTGATGTCTGCACGCAAGCAGTGGTTTAGAAGGAGATTCAGTTCAAAGGTCTGTGCAGTTAGTTGCATTTTAATGACATATTCCAGTGTTTGTAGCATCTGTGGGAATTTCAAGCACGAGTGTTTGAGATCCAGATGCTGCAGCATTAGTGGGATGATGTAGGAGCTGCTCCTTTCACAGAACCCATTTTATTTAGGCAAAGCTGCCATCAAAACAACAAATTGGCTGTTGTGGGGTGATCAGGACTGATCTTGCCAAAGGATTTTGGGGAGTGATGTGCCTCTGTATTGTGCTTTTGTTGGGTTTCCAAGCCAGCTTGCTGTGCATGTGACTGAGTGCCATGGTGAGAAGATAAAATCCACTTTTTCCCCTCCTCCTGCCTCTCCTTCTTCCTGCTGATAATTTATAGAGTTACTGGAGAAGGAGGCAGATGTTACTGCCTTATTAATGGCAACAATGCTCCTGTAATATGAGCCTAAATGCTTTTTCTTCACTCCTGCAAGACCAAAAGCCCTGGAGACACTCAGGCAGCACAAACCTTTGGTCAGATGTGTGTGCCAGCACGAGCTCATGCTTTTGGGCTGAGCGTGTACAGGGAGGCAACCTGTGGCTCCATTTTTGTCTAAGAGTGGTGGTTTCTTCCCTTGGGAAGCAAGCTCAGCAAAGTAGGGGGAAAGAGGCATTGATTACTATTCATTCAGAGTAGAAAAAAGGTATTAATCAGCTTGCAGACATTTCATATGGAGCCTGAGCAAAAGGCTGATGTGAGAACAGACACACTCTCAGGGTGTGGAGGTGCCCAGACCATGATTGTCTGTCTGCTGTGTTTCCACTGTCTCTTCCCTCTTGCATTTGGCAGTGGGAAGGCAAATGCATTTTTAACCCATCTGTAGGAGAAATAACTCATGTTTTAGTGATGAATATGCTCTCACTAAGTAGTAGAGATTTCTTAGCACATCTAACCTGGCACAAGCTTCATTAACATTACATAAGTTGTCATGCAGAGTTTTTTTAAAATTGTCTTTTCTCATGCTCTCTCTGTTTATTTTTTTGGCTTCTGCATTAATGATTGACAAGCTTCATCTCTCAAAAAACCAAAGAAACAATGCTGCTCATGTTACTGCTCTGAATTGTGAGCTGCACATCCACCCTGTCACCACCCTGCTGAGCCAGCACAGGAGCTCCCAGGTGTTCCCCAGCTGAGCTTCCAGCAGTGCAGCCTGGTGGAAAGGTGAAGGTGAGCTGGAGTGCTTTTAAGAGTCCTCTGGCTTATTTGGGAAATAAAAGCCCCACTCTAGATGGCTTATTAGTTTAATTAGGATACACTTGACTTGCTCTTTTTTCTCCTGTGGGGAGAATTCCTTGCTGCTGCTCAATAAGAGCAAGAGCCTTCGAGCTACCAGCAACAGCTTCCCCTCCTGCAGTAAGTAATTAGAGAGGCTTTCAGTGCCCTCTAATTAAATTTATGACTTAAGTATTTCCTGCCAGCATTTCTGTTTACTTCTCTAGATGTTTGGGCATGCCGTAAAGTAATGCCAAGCAAGGTGAAGGACAAGGAAAATACTTCAAATGGTGCCTCTAAGTGCCAGTAAAACATCTCTAGAGTTCACTTCCACCTGATAATGCAGGGTCATACCATGGACCAATGCAATGAGGATCTTCAGCTGCCGTGACCTGAAGGTGTGTGTCCATTAAAGAACACTTGCTGGGAGTCAGCTCAGGAGGCAGATTTCTTTCCAGATGATTTAAAGAGCATCTCAGGAGCAGAGGAGTTGAAGAAAGTACTCGGGGAGGATCCCCAAGGAGAAGACTGGAGGTAGATCCATGGATGGTAGGAGCACCATCCTTTTCTGGTGGATTGAAGGATCTCGCTCACTCTTTGAAAGAGTGGGAAGGAAAGGAGCCTTGATTTATTAGCTGGAACTTCAGGGATCCTTTGCTCTGTGGATGGGCTCTGCCTGGAGCATGATGCTCCCACCAGAGTTTGACAAGCTGCCATAGACCCAAACCTGCAGCAAGTGAGACAAGCCTAAAATCCTGCTGTCATTCGGGAGCCAAACACTGGGTCAGAGCTGTGAGCTCCCGGGAGGTGTAAGTGCCTCTGAAACCTTAATCCCAAAGGATGCAGCTCGAAATGCTGCCTTACCAAAAGCCAGTATCATGGTTCAGTGAGGAGCAGCATAAAGTGCAGGTGCACTTGGAGGACACTTGGTATGTTCTCCAGGTTAAATGCAATGAAAGCAGGTGAGGAGTCCTTAAATCCAGCTGGGTGAGGTCTTGCCAGCATCTGTTGTGACAGTTTGAAATGAATGTGTTCCCAGTGTCCCCAGCTGGAGCTGGTGAGGCTGGGTTATGGTTTGCTTGGAGACACCTTGAAGTGTTTAGCTATTCTGGTCCATAATCCATGGGAAATGTCACTGTCCAACTTCAGATTCCCTGCTTTTAAATTCCTTCACCCTCTGATCTCAGCACAGGTAGTATTTGCATAATAACCAGGAGGCACCTTCTGACATGGATAATAACCTTACACTGATCTGTGTGAACATTCTCTGCTGTCCCTAAAAGGGTTGTAAGGAAGTGGTGAGACAAAATCCTTGCCGGTGGCTTTGTGGAAGCCAGCAGAGATGCAGTTTCTTGCAGATAACCAGCAAAGCTGAGCTGAGAAGGTTTTTATCTTCTTGGCTTTCTTGGCTGACCCCCTGTCCATGTTGGTTGGTTTCTTTGCTTGTTAGCTTTCCCTTCCCAGCCAAACTTGACCCTCCTGTCTGCTTCAGTTAGTTCTGATGTTTCTCTGTTTGCTGGGACCTGTGTGGACACTGAAATGTGGTTTGTTGGTTTGTTTTTAATAAAACTGGATTTCATCAAAGAAAATTCTTAATTGCTTCTAACACAGAGCACAAACATCCCTGTGGGCACCTGGGCTGCTTTAGGAACAGAACAAGTGTCTTCCTTTCCTAACTCCTCTACCAAACATTTGTGGTGTATTCTGGCTTTGACAAAGCTCTGTTTGCTGTTATCTTTGTGTATCCCTAATTCTGCTGCTTGTTTCCACAGGGCTCCTACTAAAATCCTCTGGTTGTTCTTTGTCTTCTTTTGTTCTGGTTTCCAGGTACCTGGCGGGGGTTTCTTCCAGCTGATAATATCTCTGATACTTGTCTTTTTTCTCATTCTGGTTTGTGCTTTTTTTTGGTGTAACCAAGCATTCCCTCATTTTCTTCCCTTTTCTAACCCTCTCCCCTCCCACCAGGATTTCTGGCAGGTACAAAGCAGACAGCATGTGCTTTGATTAGTTTGTGCTTCAGACCTCATAATATGCACTTTTCATGTGAAAGGGACAGTGTACGCTCACCTCTTCCTCCTGCTCCTCTCATAAATGCTCCTGAGTGCTCTCCTTGATCCTCAGCCTGCAGGGTTTATTTCAGAACACCTGAGTTTGGCTTGTGGAGAGAACAGTCCTCAGGGTAACCATTAATACCTGGCTCTATTAACAGCAACTGCTTTGAGCAAAGCTCAGATGTGTGTCTCCCTGCCCTCCTGCTTTCACAGTGTCCTCTGAGGCTCCTGTCTTATTTTGCAGCTCAATGAGACTGTGATAGAGCTGGCTCTGTTGGAAAATAGCATTTTCCCCCTTGGGGCCACAAAGTTAGTTTGATTTCCTGGCCAAATGCTTTAGGGAAATGCCATCTATTTGAAGGTGTGTAGGTTTGGGAAAGGCTACATTTGCAAGCTCGAGTTTTTCAAGTTAGAGAATTATGTAGAGTGACCTGTATTAAAGAATATGTCAGGTAGCAGATATTTAGTTGTTGTAGTTCTTAAAATATTTTGTGGGGAAAAATAACTAGACACCAGAGGGGAGTTCATTCAATATTAGTAAGTAAAGAGGAAAATATTTCTAAGCACTTGGAGTTTGCCCTGTAGCTTTGTGACCTTAATGAAATCCACAGGGAAAGTTAGGGAAAAATAAACAACTTGGTAATAAGCCCTCAGTGGGTGTAGGCAGTCTTTTAATCAAAAATGGATTCTGGGGTATTTCTGGCTTTAATTTCTTTGATAGTTTTGCTCGTGTTAGCTTAATGCTTAATACTTGAGGGACACAAAACAAAGCTCTGAGAACTCTGTCCTTGGGTGACATGGTGTTAGTATGGAAGGAGAGGGTGGCAGGGAATGCTTCAGGGGGTGCTTGAACTCACTTGGCTACAAAAGGAGGTAAAATCTGGATGGGAGAAGCAGGTGAAGGAATAAAAAAGAAGGACTGAGAGAGGGAAAGAGAATTGACAAGATTTTGGTGGTGAGTACCAAGTGTACAGCCCCAACCTCATCAACCGAGCCGATGTTTAATAATCACTTCTTATAGAGAATTATTGTTTTCCTCCTGGTGTCCTTTCACACTGGGATTTCTGCCTGAGAGAAGGAGCAGTACAATGAGTTCATCTTGGTCATGCAGGCTGAGATGAGGGAGAGCAGCATCCCAATTTCTTTGAGAGACCTAAACAACCATTTAAATTCAAAGGTGGCAAAACTCAGCTCATTTTAGAAGCTTCATGTGGGCCATCAAGGACCCTAATTTCAATCCTCCTCATTAAATTTCGATACAAAATGCCCCAGTGGTCCTGCAGATTGTGATTTCATTACCCTGCAGAGGGCTGAGGGGAGCACAAGTGTAGACTGTCCCTTTTCCAAGGCATTTCCTCTTGGCTTTTCCTGCAGGGGTTTCTCCCTTGCATGAGTGGCTCTGCTGCCTGCCACGCGTCGGGAGAGTCTGTGTCGATGATTTTCTGGGTTGTACAGAATGCTGGCCTTGCATTTCAGGTGCCCTTTGTTTGAAAGGTGGTTTGAATATTTACAGCCTTGCTGGAAGGGAGGGAATGCAGATTTCTCTTTCCAGTCACAGGAATCCACCTGCAGTAAGAATTGCTGCCCAGCTTTTCATTCTCTGCATGTGCTCAAATTTGGAGCGAGAGAACATGCAGGACAACCTCACCCATGTCCAGCTCTGTGTTTTGTGCCCCTCTGCAGATACACAGATAAAAGAACCCCCAAAATCAAAAGTTTTTGAAACCTCTAGATTAAAATATATTCTTGAAAGGTATTATCTCCCAATTTTGCAGTATTATCTGCCAGCAGTAAATTTTCTTAGGTCAGCACTCAGCCACCACAATTTGCCATGGAGAACCTGTTTGTGTTTGCCTGTGTTGGTGTGCAGACTTCATAGTAAATTATCATTCCTAGTGGCTCCAGATAACGTGAGCTTTCCCATGGCTAAAAGGGGTTTATGAGTTCCAAAAGGTCCTTGTGCTGTTTTCATCACAGCCTCAAACGCTTTTTTTCTGATTTAATGATGTAGAAAAAGTGATATAAAAAAGCCAGGCGGTGCAGTTAAAATTACTTATTTTGCATCCACATTATGGAACTGACTTTAAAAACTCTTAAATCCCTCAATTTTCCCTCAAGTCCTATTTTTGTCCGTGTTTCATAGTGCAGAGGGACCTCTCCTCTCTCTTTTTCCCTAAAGGACTTTTGAACGTTTGGGCTGAAAGGCTCAATTTTTAAATCTGATCCTGAAAGCCTTTTTATTTCTTTATTCAGTTTTTTTAAGTGAGGTGCCTGAAATCTCTAGATACATGGCTTTGACTTTTTAAAGTTTAAATCTCAAAAGAAATGAGCAAAGTTTAAAATCCTCCTTTTTTTGTTTCAGTGTTTTTATGCAGACAGAGTTGAAAGCATTCATATTTTTAATTACCACAGCAAGCTGGTTTGCTCTGGAATTTATTAAGGGTTTTCCCTTGTCTGTTACCAAGTCTCTTAGTATATATTTCCCTGGATTTTCAACAGCCCTGCTTGGGAAAAGCTGCAGAAGCTGCTTTGTCCTGCTGGTAAATAGGACTTCTTTTCCTCCATGCCTACAGTTAACCATGAAAGAAATACATTAATAGAAAAGAAAGAAAGAAAGAAATACATTAATAGGTGTCTTATTTTAATGTTTTATAATAATAAATAATAACAAGGTAGTCAGTTGGGACTGAAAGAGAATTGCTTTGCATTCAGGTGACTTCACTCTACACTCATGGGTTTCTATTTGCTCAATACAACAATGGTCACCTGAAAATGTTTCTGTTCAACAGGAACAAACCAAGTACAATGACGTTTGTCAACAAAAGGTGGTTTATTTTTCATCTAAAATCCCTTGCTAATTGACAGAATTGCTTCCTGGTTCTGGAGAAATACCCATTATCTCTCATGGATATTTATTTTATTGTTGTTTTGGAGGGCATGAAGTGGTCACATTGGGCTGATGAATTCCTGAAGCTTTGGTTCATGGAAGTGCAGATATGGTGCTGAAGTGTCAGTTACAGGAAGAAAGATGCCAAAATGTCCTTTCCTTCTCCAGATGGAAACCCTGGCAGCTCTGAGGGATTTCCCAAGAATGTGTTCTTCCTGAATTAAATGCTGTTGTTTCTGGAATGCCAGATGAAGTGGAGCTGCCAGGATTTAAGTGGTCAGGCTTTTCTAGACCTGCCTTAGGAGTGGGAGCACCAGCACCATGTGCCCATCTCTGCCTCTGCAGAGAAGGCATCCCTCCATGTACAAAAACACACATTTATTTTTCAGAGTTGCATAATTCAATATTACCACGTTTCACTCCTCACTCAGCCCTGAGAAAACCATTTGAAAATCCAAAATAAAGGTCATATTTGGCAAGGAACATAAGGATTCTGTGGGGTTTTTCCACCAATCCTTGTTGTTGGAAGCTGTACCATGTCCTCAACTTAAGGGATGCCCCAGCAGCAGATCAGTTTTGGGGTGGAAAATGTGAAGTTTGTGGTGTATCTTTGGGTGCTTTGCAGCCAGCCTGTACATCAAGAACTCTCTGGGGAGTTGCCTGCATGCAGCCCACAACCTTTTCCTCTGGCACGTGGCTTTGGGGAAGCTTGGTCACTGCATTGATCTGTTCAGCCACGTCTTGGTGCTGATTGAGCTCGGAGCCTGAGCTGGGAAGGGCAAAGCAAGCTCTGTATCTTGAATTTGAGTCAGTTTTTTGACCTGTCATCAGTGTCTGGAGCTGTAAGAGAATCTGCCTGTACACCTGTCACAAGTTTTGTTCCACTGAGACTGGACTGGTGGCTTCTCACTGAACTTACGCAGCCATGCTTGTGCCAAAAGCACTGAGATATTTGGATTTCTTTTTCCTTTTCCATGTTAATTTGGATGTCTGCTCGTCTGTGTGCTTGTTAAATATGAATCTACTGCTTGATTAAAAAAGACATCATAATTGTAAAGTGTTCCCCATGGCTTGCTCACTCGTGAATGCTCAGGCTTAAATGGGTTTTTTTGGGGTGTGCTGAATGATCTTTACCAATTACTCTGGTTTTGGGAGTGGATTTAACATGGAAAAAATGTTAAATGGAAGACATTTGACTGCTTTAACTGAACACTTTGAGAATTACCTTGTGCTCAGATACAAAAGGGTGGGGATAATTAATTTGTGGAGATGACTTGTCTCTAAAAGAAGGTGGAGGTTTGGAAAGAGATTTCTCCCTGGCTGTTCTGATACCAAGCATCCCCCTTCTGGCTGGGTGGGAGTGTGCTGGGAGGAAGGTGGGTGTGGAAAAGGGTGGTTTGAGGTGTTAGGACTGACTTTGGGTCAATCACCTTGAGCTTTGAGGGGTGACAACAGCCCACACTGTGCTTTGTGAAACAGGTAGATTGATTTATTTTATATTCTTTTTCCAGGAGGTTAGATATAATTCCTTGATGTAATGTTTTGTGCTGGGGAGCAGCTCCTGGGAAAAGGATGCTTTAAACCTTCCCCATAGTGGGGTGAGCTTCCCACAAAGTTCATGGAAAGCAGTCAAACACACAGCTTCTCACTGAAACAGGAACATGAATGGGAGAGCTGGGAAATTTTTAAAGCTTCTGTTCTACTGCTGGGAACCTGAAAAGCTGATTGATCAGGGCAGTTGTTATTTCCTCTTAAAATCAGGGGGAGGAATTCCCTTTTCCACAAGCTACAGGCAGCTGAGCACTGCAGTTACAGCTTGTGTTCCCTGGGTTAGTGACAAGTAGAAGCTGGTTTTAATATAAATAAATAACATTTTTTTTACTATGTTTGCTCAAAGGAAGGTGCAAATGGGTAGATGCTTCTCCCTCCCATCTGTCTTTATATTTCAGAGACCAACTAACTTAATAGCCTCTTTTATTGTTAATCTGTGGATGTGCTTTCCTCTTATGAAGAATATTTTGAGCTGTTTGATGCTGACTATGAATTTTAAGTGCAGCAAAGAAACCCATAAAAATTAATAAACCACCTTCTGGAACTTTTTCATGGGATTCTTCAAGCAAGATGCCAATAGCTAGATTATGATCAATGCTGCCCAGGAGAGGCAATCAGAGGGAGAGGCAATAAATCACAGGAGCAGGTGAGATGCTGCTGGCAACACCTCCAGCAGCAGTCACAGGCAGCTGCTTCCTCCCCAGATCCTGCCTCTGGTTCAAAGGAAAACCAAAAAGATGTTTGTTGTTCACGTCAGCATCAATGTTATTTTTGTTTTGGATTCATCTTGATGGAAATGGAAGCAAAACCATTTTTTGAGGAAATGATATTTCAACCTGGTAGCCCATAATCATAACTGGCTGTTACCTTGCCTCAAATGAAGGCCGTTAGCATGTTGTCTGCTGGTAGTGCCTCACCTCTTATTAAATTCCTGGTGCTCTCCAGGTGGTAAAGGCAGAGTTACTGGGAACAATTTTATGTGATCAATAGAACTGAAATCTTTTTCCCTGGAAACTGTGGTTGTTTTGTGATCTATATGATTATTTTTGTCTCTTTTCTTGTGGTTTCCAAGCCAGATACAGGTTAAATTTTCATCTAAATTATTAGCTGAGCTCATCCCCACTCTGCAGTCACATACAATGGTGAGTTCTGTCTCAAAAAATAAAAAAGCCCCAAAAACTTGAGGTGGATGAGAGACATCAGCTGCAGACAGTGGAGAAGCTATCAGCTAACACTTGCTGGGATATCTCCATAGGCTTCCAGTCACAGCAACCACCTGGTTGCTCCAGACTTTCCTTGCTCTTGGCAAGCCTAACCATTCAACTTGATGTGATGTTTTGCCTGCTTGTTTTATTGTTGGTTAACCAGTTTTCTTTCCTTTGTCTTGTATATGATGGGATCTCCGCTAGACAGAGGTAACAGTGGGGGACAGTTGTGTAGCTGGACCCTCGTGTGGTGGTGTTTGTTGGTGGTTTTTCCTAAAACCATTCCTAAATCCAGCCTTGCTTTCACCGTGCCTGCGTGTGCTTGCATGGCCTGGTTTCCATGGAATAACCTCAGCCACCCCTACTCTCCTTTGTATTCGTTTAATTCTCCTCTGTGTGTGCGTGTGCCTCCTCCTGCTGTGTCCTTAAAGTGGGTCACCAGTGTGGATTCCCTAACAGTTTTATGGATCCTTTTTCAGCCTTTGAGGGTTCTGCAGATCAAAGGGACTTGAATTTTTAGCTTAGTAAGATATTGTGAGCTGATAAATGGAAAAGAACTGGAGCGAGAGGGGGATTGAGTTTGGTTTCAGGCTGGTCCTCCCTGTGAGCTCACACACACAGAGTTTGGATGCTTTTGATCAGACTTTATACTCATGTCAAATAGTCCTTTCTTGGCTCCTTTCTACAACAGAATTTAACTAAAAAGCTGTCAGTGCAATACAGCACTTTACTCTTTGAATCCTCCATTAAAGTCTGACTATTTTACCACTAATCTCAAAGATTTTAAGCAAACTGGCCATAGTTTTATTTATGTCTATTTCAGCTGAGCTGAACCAACAAAGGAATCCCATGCAAGTCCTTATCCTCATTTGGGATGGGCAAGCACTGATCTTTGCAGAACTTTTCTGATCGGATCCAAAGGCTGGGGAAGGTCCTGTGGATGTGGATGGAGATAGTAGGGGGGTGTGTGTGTCCATGGAATGGCTTGTTGGTGCTAAGGATACAAACCAAGCCTTCCATTTCTGTGTTTAATGTGGTGCTTTCTGTGCTCTCTTTGGGGTGTGGCTCGGTGGATGACCAGAAGCTGTCCCAGGAGAGGGAGAGGTTTGCTGACGAGGACAGCATTTTCTACGCGCTCGGAGAATGCGGCCTCATCTCTTTCTCCGACTACATCTTCCTCACCACGGTCCTTTCCAGTAAGTACAGCAGGGATTTCCCCTGCAATTCCTGCTTTTTTCAAGTTTGCAGGGTTCACAAGCAGTAGCTTGTTGACATGCATTTCCCTAAAAGGCCTTCTTGATTGCCTGCAACTCGAGCTGAGCAATTGCTGTTGCTCGATCTGGTTTAGCCTGAGCTTCCAGTGCTTTGGGAAGACAAGCAGGTTGATGACTTCTGAAGATTTATTTCGCATTTTGAAATGTGACAGATTTTTTCTTAATGAGTCACTTGACCTGCTGTTCAGATCTGTAAATGGAGATGTGTTCTTGAGCTGTGTTCATGTGATATTCTCTTGGATTTGGATGAACACAGATCTCCAGCTTTTCACTGGTTTCTCGCCTCTCCAAACTCCCTTTTCCAGCTGTATTTTTACTTGGGTGTGCTCGGGTTTGTGAGTGATGTAATCCAATGAGGAGGGAAGTTAAGCTGTTTACATTTCAACCAGTATCATTAGATACCTTCTGTCTTTTCACCCTGCTGCCCTTGACTTGCATGTGTGATATTTCCATGATCTGCTAATCTGTTCCAGCAAAGTCGTCTGCACTCCGAGTGCCAGCTCTGAAAAGTTTGCTTTGCTGGCAAGAGCCAGTGAAATTGAAGCCTTTGATAATGTCAAATGGCATTTCTAGGCTTTCTTCACGTGGAAGTCAAGCTCAAAAGCTCATTTGCAGAGCTTCTCTGACTGCTTGGAAGGGCCTGTGTCATAAACAGCAAAGTCAATGGAAGTTTCTCAGCCCCATTAGAATATGTGGGGTAAGGGGGAATAAGCCACTGTCCAAAGAAACTTGAGACATTTTATTTTCAGATTTAAAAAGAGAAAACTCGGCCATCTAATCTTGTCAGTATCTCTTCCATGCTGACCTGATTTGTGGAATTCAAAAACTGGATGCTTCCCAGTGACCTGCAGAGCCCACTGCTGCCTGCCCAGCGCTGTTCAGGGAGTCAGCTGGGTTGATCCCTGAGGCTTTGTCACAGCAACAGGTGCTTTATTCTCCCCCCATGTTCTTGCACGTTGTAACAGGAGACACGAGAGGCAGCTCTTCATTTGCTGAGGATCTATTCCTGGCAAGCAGCAATGCTCAAGGTCTTGTTTGTTGTCAAACGGACCTGGCGGGGGCTGACCCGTTTGTGACCTTCATGTTGTGAAAAAAAACAGAGACACAGAGCTGCTTCAAGCCAGGGAGTTTGTTTTATGACTTTAATTTGCTTTTTTTTATTTGACTGAGTCTCCGAACTGGCTCTTAAGGCCTTTGCTGTTCTTTCTTACATTCATCTGGGCTGTGCCAAAATGATCTCAGGTATTCACTTGTGTAATGAGGGCTTTTCATCTGAGCCTCCACAGACGACAATGAACTCTCAAACCTCTGGTATCACATTACTGAGTGTGGTTTGGAAAACACTCTTGCCCTTGTTTTTATGGTTGTGCTGGTGGTGAACAACCCCCTAATCAAGTACACAGGGCACAAAATTAATTTCGTGTGCTTCCACAGGCAGCAGCAAGAGAAATTGTTCTTGCTTTGCTTTAGCTTGTTTGTTGTGATAATAAAAGGACCACCTTGTGTTGGAGGAGCAACCAGCCTTGTTTTGGAGGCTGTGAGGGAGGGACAGGCTTTTATTCCTCTTGTTCTTGGGCTTTTGAGTGTGTCCACAATTACAGGGGAGGTAGATTAATGAGGAGACAGAACTGGCTTTGAGGGCACGGCAGGAGCTTTCAAAAACGAAAAAAATTTTTAAAAAAGGAAGGAAAAAAATTCCAGGGCTTTGAGGCTGACTTTTAGACATTTGGGGAGTTTGCTAAATGATTACTGAAGATGGAGGAATGTCTCTGGAGCTCCTGTTAAACAGTGATTCCACCAGAGGAAGAGTTTGGATTTCATTTTTAAAGCATTTGCTTTTGTAAATTAAACTCCCAACCAAGCCTTACCCTGTGGCTAAATAGAAAACTCACTGTTGCACCCCACTGGTTTAGTTTCTGACTAGTGAATATTGCCTTGCAGGAATCCAGTAGTTCCTGATTGGGTTCTTTTCCCTAGAAATAAATAAATAATATAGAGAAATAAATAAATAAAATAGAATGAGGGAAGTAAATCTTAAATGTGACAGTGCAATATTGGTTTTCTCCTTGTGTTGTTTAAATAACCCAAACATTAAGGAAGTGTCTGGACAAGGTGGAGCTGTAGATTATATCAAATAGATAAAACCAAATAAATATTGGGAAAGGAAGGTGGCATATTGAGCACTAAGCAGGATAATCAAAAGGGGGAGTGGGAGATTTGGTCTGGGGTGGGAGGAAGGAGGGAGAGTGATGGGGAGAGATCCATCATGGTCTGCTTTGGCTCACTGGATTCCGAACTGATCAATCAGAGCCTTGGCAAACAAGAAGCCCCAAGGGCTCTGTGTGGTTGTGCTTCCCCAAACTCCTCATTTCAGTTGTCTTTGCAGCTTGATCTGAAGCTCCCTCCAGCTGAGTTCTGTGAAATGGGGAGTGAGAGGAGGAGAGAGGGCTGGAGGCTTCATTTCATGTTGCTCTCAGGCAGCTGTTTGCACATTGCTCAGAAAATGAGGCTGTCACCATACCTGATTTACGAGCCATTTCTCACTCCAGCACTGTCTGTTCTCCTCAGGTTGCTGTGTTTCTGTGAAGTTTTTCTTTTCAAACTACTAATAAAATGGCTTTTAGCTGCCTCAGAAAGTCAGCCTTCTGTTAAAGGCAATGAGAGCTGGGGGGCCTTGAGGAAACTCCATGGTTTCTGTTGCTTCAGCTGCTCCTTGTGTTTTGGGGCAGAGGTAGAAAGATGAGCAAATTCTGATGGAATTTCCCTTGGATCCTTTGAATGTTATAGGAAAACAAAGACATGGCTTCCCTGACCAAAGAGGTTTTTGCTTTGGGACTTGGCAAAACAAATGGAGGAAGGAGAAAAAGAGCTTTTCCATTGCCAGTGACTGCAGTTTCCCAGCAAATGGGGTCCATTGTTGAGGCACACTAATTCTGCCTTCGTTAACAGGTCCTGAGGAGAGCTGGGCATTAAAAGAATAAATTGGTGTTGTTTCCACAGTTGGACTGTAGCTGTGTCTGGATTTAATTCTCCTGGCAGGAGGTTAAATAACATTGCTGAAGCCACAATAATTAGCCTTTTGCCAGGGCTCTTGAAGCAGACCTGCAGCTCCTTCTCCCATCACAGAAGGTAACTCTTGTTTAGGATAGACTCACCTCAGTTATTCTTTTTTTCTGTCCTGTGTTTAGGGAATAAATTTCAAATGATCTAACTCTGGAAATTGTGTTCTGGCCAGATATTGAGCTCAGCGCATGTCCCTGGGACGGAGGGACATCTTCTCCCACACTGGGATCCCAGGGTCCCTTTGGACCATGACTGTTCTGAATAAATTATTCCTGGCTGACAGGAAAGTCTCCAGCCCCAGCCCTGCTGCAATGAAACCTGTTACCTCCCCAGTGGTGCTTTCATCCTGCTGTGCCCTGTGCCAGGGGCCCATTTCCTCAAGAAAAGGTTGCTTTGAGTTTATAGGACTATTTTTTGTTTGTAGTCCTGTTCATGTTAATTTTATCTTCAGTCTTTCAAGACCCTCCATGGGTCCATCTCACCCTCACTGTTTGGAGCAGGGATGTCTTCCTACCTTTCTGTCACTGCTGTGTGGCATTTCCAAGATGTATCTGAGCAGCATCTTCTAAGGAATATCCCAGCTTCCAAACACAAGCCTGGATGCTTCCTGGTACAGGGAGAGCTCTCTGGCTTGGCATCCCACTTGTGCCATGCTGAAGGACAGAAACAGGAATGATTTTTCACCATTGGCAGTTTGGGGATGTTCCCAAGCGATTTGAAAACTCAGACTGGGGCATGGGAGGCTCTGTCAGCTTGCATCCTTCACCTGGTCTTCCTCTGTTCATCTCTTCACCCCTTAGCTTTGTGTGATGTGATGGGATGGGGGATTCAGGGATGGGGCACCCTGTGCCAGGCCTCTCCACCCTCCCAGGGAAGAATTTCTCCCCAGTATCCCAAGTTGACACACTTGCATTATTTCACAGTTAATTCTGATCCTTCTTTGTGAGAAGAAATAACCCATTTTTCCTCTAGAACTGGTGATATTGCTGCTCAGTGTCTGTGCTATGGGCTCAGCTTTTTAGCTGCCTGTTACTTACATTTCTGGGTTGATTAACATTTAAAAAAACCAACTTGGTATGATTTGGATTCGTTTTCTGAAATGGTGGAACAATAATGAAAGGAAAATATCTGCAACATTAAGTTTAATGGGGTTTTTTCCCCTATATTTACTGCAGCTGGGGCTCAGCCAGCTGTATTCTATGGATAGCTGTCTCTGCTTCAGGACTGTGTTAATTTGGGATTGATTCACTTTCAGGACGCTGTGGCCTTTGCATATCCATTTTTCTTCATTTTGGGATAAATGGAAAAGAAGCAACCATAGGATATCTAACTCTAAATGACTGATTTTTCCCAGCTGAGTTCTTGATCCTTCTTCCTACATTAAGCCTTGGGAGCCATGAGCTGCTTTGTCTATAAATTCCCACCAAAAGACAAAATATTCCAGTGTTTTCTGAGGAGTAGCCAGAAGTTTTACTTCCTCTAAGTAACATCACCAAAAATCACCCTGTTTTGGCAAAGAAATTCCCAGCTCCGTGAGGAGGGAGCAATGGGTATTCTCCAAAAGTGTGTTAAGACTTTGGTTTTCTTAAAATGCAGTTCCTCTGCTGGAGGTCAGAGGGCAAGATACACTGAGAGGCGTCTCCAAGTGTGGAATGTTGGGTTTTTGGGAAAGAGAGGATCCCAACAGAGCTCAAAACCAAGGAACTGTGGCCTTTCTCATCAGTGAGCTTTTAATGTCTTTCAGAGTGCATTGCTTCTGCTGAGAGTACAGGGCTGTAAAGAGCAATTGAGTGCTGCAAATTGTCCATTGAATAATTGAAAATAGTTTAAAATGGCATAATTGGCTTAAAGATGCCTAATCAACCCATCTCATCCCTCAGGGCTTCCCGGGGGCTTTGCCCTGCTGGATCCAAGTGGGTTTTTTTCCTTTTTTCCACGTGGTCAGTGCTGCTGCTTGTTGTTTGTTTGCTGGTGGAGGACACCCATCTCTCCACCATTCCTGTGCTTGGGTTCTGCTTTACTTGTTCTCTTTCTGTCCCCAAATATCTGATTGGAACAAGTGAATCAAGAAAAAATATTAATTGCCCTTTGCACTAAATTCCTGGTTAGTTGAAAAAGCAACTTGGCATGGAGAGCTGGTGGAATTCTGGATCTAAAGGATCATTTCAACCAGATCTTTCCATATATCTATGCCTAGGTCTCTATATATGGATCTTTCCATGTATCTCTAAGCTAGGAGTTCACTGAGAGGGGTGTGGGCTTCAGTACCACGTTTTCTTTCACTCCTGTTGGCCCAATGGAAGGGATTAGGTGAATTTCTAAGGTCCCTTCCAACCCAAACCATTCCATGCTTCCATGTTAATGATTTGGAGGATCCTCCTGTACATGTAAAGATAGAAATAAAGCTAAAAAAGAAACTGCAGTTGCCCTGACCAGTTTCTGCCTCATTGCCCGAGGGAAATCGGTTGCAATGAAACAATCTCTATTTTCTGTTTTTAATAATGTAAAAAAAGGATGGTGAGGAGACAGCTCACACAATCAGAGAGAGCTGGGAATGCAGCAGTGCACTTGGGGGAAATCAAGAGGTGTTTTTCCCTTATCAAGACAGGCATTAGGCCATGTGAGAACCAAACAGACCTTTAAATGGCTTTGGAAACCACTGCAGGAGGAATATTGGGTTTGTTTGGAGGCACCTTAATTAAGGAGGCAGCAGGGAAATTTAGAGATACTGCAGTTGTGAATGGTAAAATTTGGGGGGGCAAAATAAAAGAGGGAGGGAAAGGCTACATTTAGCTGGGCAATCTGGTGTCTGCTGCTTTTATGGTTTATAAATTTGAGGGATGTAAGTGCAGGAAGAGGAAGGGAAAAGGAGGTTGTGCAGGCTGAGGTAATGGGCAAGGCAGGCACAGTGGGATTGGCAGCTCTTGGGGCAGCTCTTCCCATATAAATCCTGGCCAGAAGCATCACAGCCAAGGGGAGAGGCAGAAATCATCTGACCCAGGCCCCATAAATCCAGTCTTGGATGCCAGGGGTGTACATCTCTAATGAACATTCCTTCCTGAGCGGGACTGGGATGAGCTAATTGTCTTGGGTGCCCTCTGCTTCCCCTGGCTCAGGGTCACATTGTTTGGATTGAAGTGTCATTACAGGTAATTGGAGCTGGAGATGTAGATCAAAGGAAGAAACCAGCCGTGCCATTTATTAGCTGAAGGAGTGAAGTAATTGAATTTGCCAGTTTAAAGCCACCCTTCCCTGCCTTTAGAAAATACTGAGCCTGCAGATTTTTGATGCTGAACTGCTCATTTAAATTTTGGAGGTGTTGCTCTGCTCCGAGGCTTTGATACACTGCTCATGGAGATGTGTGTTTAGAGATGGAAAAGGAGGGAAATGGCCCTTGTGAGGGACAAGTGAGTATTTTACTCTGTTCACCATGTGTCTGCACAAATGGCATGTGGTATTATATATTTCCTTAAAAAGGGAGGAAAAAACCCCAACCTGTGACAGTTTTTCACGAGGAATAACAAATTTCCCAATCTTTAAATAAACATCATTATATCCTGGTAAGGAAAATGGGGTAAGAAATAGGTGTTGACTGCTCTTTTTCTACAACCTTATAGCTAGATGACAGTTTTATCTGTTCCTCCTCTTCCTCATAGAGGAAACACCATTTCCCTAGTGCCAGATTTTGGGGCTAATAAGAAGAAATTGCCTCCAGGCTTTCATGCACTGCTTGCAATTCAAGTGAATAAAATTGCAGGTGTTCCTGAAATATTAACGGGGTAGTTGGAAGCTTGTTGCTCTTCAAGAAAATGGGGAATTAATCACTGGAGAGGATGAACAGATACAGAGGAGGCTTAATCCCTTAAATTCTGTGTATCATTGGAGAGATTATAAAGGTGGCGCTGGGGACTGGCTGTCCCCGGTCAATTAACACTGAGTTAATGAGGGACAGCGAGTGAAGGTCTCCCCCTCCCAGCAGGCAGCAGGGAGGAGCTGTGTGGGGGCACAGCAGGGATGTGGGTGGAAGGGGGATGACCCACCACGTGGCTGTGGTCACAGGAGAGGCTGCTGCTGCACGTGGTGTCTGGAATTCCAAGCTCGAGTGATTGGCAGGGGGAAATTGGAAGTGCAGGGATGATAACAGCAGGAGCACGTGTGCCGGGGATATCAAGCAGGTCGTGACAGGCTGTCCCTGCCATCAGCCCCAGTGCCCTTATTCATCTATTTTGGGCACAAAGTGTTTGGGAAAAGGGGTCTCATTAACCCGTCTGCTGAATCTTTTCCTGATAAAGTGCTAGTCATTATTATAGCAAGGAGAAAACACAGTGTGAAAGTTCTGAACTGGAGTTGTGACAAACATCCAAAATCCAGTTCAGTTAATTCCAGATTCATTTCCTTTTGTCTGAGTGATTCCTCTTTGTCTCCCCTCTCCCACCCCCGTTTGGGAAATGCCTTCCCGCAGGAGGCACAAAAAACTCATTATACCCTGAGCATCCACTGGAAATATTAAAAGTTGATTGCACAGATGAGGTAAAGAGGGCTGAACCTCACCAGTGATCTACATTAGATCTGGGAAATGAAACAAAGAGCCACATTTTAACTGATCACTTAAGATGACAGCCGTAGCATTAGTTATAACCTAGAGGATTCCCTAGAAATCCCAGCAAACACCACAAATCCTGTAGGAGGTGTGTATTTGAAAGTAGCAGAGCATGATAAATCCTCATATATTAACTGAATTTGGGGAAAAAAAATTGTGGCGCTGCGTTGTAGCTTCAAACAGTGATGGGTTCCAGAGCCCAGAATGGAAATGTACTGAAATTCTGTGGTGGGATGCAGGGAAAAGAGCGTGGTTGGCTGGGAAGTGATGCTTTTGCAGTTCTGACTAAATAAACCGTGACAGCACAGACTAAATGCAGTGAAAAATAAGGTACAGCGGCGTCTCAGCTCGTGAGCTCCAGCCCACGCCTCATCTCAGTGGCAGGACTGGGCTGACACAGGGTGGTCATGATTTGTCTAAATTTGTACAGGGAGAGCTGAGCTGTACAAGAGCTGAGAACTGCCCAGATCCCAGATCTGCTCCTCACCCGTGGGAAGCACACAGAGTGCAGTGCCTGGGGAACATCCTCTGGCCAAACTGCTGTTTGGAACAGGCTGGAGCTCTTGCTGCAGCATCATTTTCTGTTAACTGTCATTAGAAATACCAGATGGCATCTTGCTTTCCAGCTTTTTCCACCTGAAAACAGAATAAATGTTTCAGAAATACCTTCTTACAACTCCCTGTCAAGACCTTTGGTAAAAGATGCACCATGAAGCTCAGAGCTAGAGGTTCCTAAGAGCTGCACTTCCTCACTAAAATTGAAAGAACTAGACAAAATTGCTTTTGGATAAAGTCATTCAGAACTCGGGCCCTTTTTTAATTGAGCTTTTGTATCTTTGTTGACTGGTTTTTGTGTTTTCTTGGGTTTTTCATGTAGCTCCCCAGAGGAATTTTGAAATCGCCTTTAAGATGTTTGATCTGAACGGTGACGGCGAGGTGGACATGGAGGAGTTTGAGCAGGCAAGTTGAACAATCAGTGCTGTGGCATCTTAGCCATAAGCACAGCATTCCTCTGTGATGTTACTGCCTTTATTTTTGTGCTTAGTGGTGGTTTGCACCTTTCCCTTCTGTGCTCTACTGTGCTGCTTCAGTTTCAAGAGAAAAAATTGTCATTCAGCCAGGACAACAGCAGGATAAATTCAGGTTTCCTGTGACTTTGTCACCAACATTCAAGGCCAGGCTGTGTGGGCTTTGGAGCAACCTGGTCTGGTGGAAGGTGTCCCTACCTGTGTGAGGGGGTGGAACTGGATGAGCTTTAAGGCCCCTTCCAACCCAAACCATTCTGTAACATTTCCCTTAGAAAAAGTAACCTTCAAGGTAGACCAAGAACTTTTTTTCACTCTACTGATAAAGTGGGATTCTGATCCTACTGCCTTCACAGCTTCCACTGCATTCCTTTGTCTTCAGAGAACAGCCAAGGTAAGTCTGCTTCAGAGGAGAATTTACCCACTTATTCCAGTGTAATCTTAAAACATGTTATTGAAAGCATATTTTCATTAGTCCTCTACTTCTTACAAGGCTTCATCAACAGGGACTTGGTTGCAGGTTTTTAATGAATTTAGCCTTCATGTCTGATACTGGTGAGCCCTTCCTGTAAGCTGTGATTTATGGTGGTGTCTGAGTGAGAATAGATTGAAGGCTTGAGCTGTCAGTGGGGAAAAGATTTGCCCTCCCCAGGCAGAAGAGTGTGATTTTTCTTGCCTATTTCTAGCCTTAAGATATTGGGAACTTATAAACACCCTGAAATCACCTCCTGAATCACCAGTGTGTGCTATTCATAAAAGGAAATTTAAATGCATTTACAAAGTGCTACCCGAGAACAAAGCAGCCCTGGAGAATCCAGGGACAGATTCTTACTCATGAGTTGGCTCAGTGAGCAGTTAACTGCAGAAGAGTCTCCACAAGGTCCTGCTTGGGGCACTTGCTATAAATGGGAAGAACTAGTGGCAAAGGAGCTCTGTTGAATTGCCTTGCCTTTCTAATCTTTTGCTGTCATCCTCCTTAAATTATTACCTGTGTGTATGATGTCACCATCACGAGCTTGCTCCAGAGCCATGGATTATATCTGGGTAAGTGCAGGGTTTTAGATGCACACTTGTGTGGGGTCTCGTGCCCCGGATTGGGGTGACCCCAAAAGATGGAAAAGTCTCTCCTCCAACCCTGCCTTCAAAGAAAGACTCAGTAGTTCTCTGTTGTCCGGTCTCAAGGTTGTTTATGGTTGGTTATCTTAAAGATTCTTCTCCTGAGCTGCTGTGGCCCGTCCAGCAGGTCAGACAAAGGCACACTGCCCTCCCAGGGGCTGGTGCCATCTTTGATATCACACATTACGTGTTACGTGTTTATACTTTTTCCCCAGTGCCAATCATCTGTATTGAATGGTGACTTTCTACTCTAAACCAATCTGTGAGTGCCAACATCACCAAAGACATGGAGGCTAGGAAGGAGAAAGGAGGAGGACAGGGCACACCCAAATCCCTCCATCTTAGAACCCCTGACCCCCATGTACAAAACTCGGACCCCTGTGTACAAGGCTTAAACCCCCTGTACAGCACTCAGAAACCCTTCCTTTCACTTGGTGACTACTTCTACTACAACACCTAAACTTGTGTGTGTGGCTTGTAATTCTTCATACAGAGTTGGTAATTTGCTCCATGGGCTAAGATCCAAACCCCACGTGTGTCTTTGGCTGCATGCCAGGGTCTCAGAGCCCCCTGCCAGTGGCTCTGGCCATCCAGGGCACCCAGAGGGATGTCCTGGGTTCCGACGCACTTGGACTCTGAGGAGACTGGAGTGTGTTGATCTGCAGTGTGACATCACTTCACTTGACAGGCTTGAAATGTAAACCTGGGGGTTTGTTCATGTTCCTTCCTTTCCCCGAGTAAAAATCACTGTTCTTCTTTCTATCTGCATAGTGCATGGAGATAGCACTCCACTGCAGCTGTGTGAGCACATTGAACAGTCCAAAAGGTGATTTATGGTAGTTGCAGTGCTCTAGAATGAAATCAATTATGGAGATAGATGAATTGAAGAAAAGCAGACAACGATTAACCTCCTACTAAAAATGCAGTGATGCCAAGGTGCTAAGTCAGGTGTCATGTTTGGCTTTTTTATTAGAGCCACGTAAAATGAAAAAGGAACATTTCTACAGGATGAATGTTTCCTAATCGCTGTGGAGATGAGGGTGCAAAATTGAATTCAATTATTTCAAATCATCCAGTAGGCCCGGGGAAGTTATGCATGCATTAAGTCACATAAATATCCTTAGGAAGGGGAAGGTATTTTTGTTAAGCTGGTTACCTGCGTCACTGCCTGTATAGAAAGGAATAAAGTTCCTGGGTAGCATCAGAATATTTGGGTGAAGGCTTAGAGTAAGAAGATGAAGGAGCTGTTTTGGAAAGTGAGAAGATATCTGTGAAGATACTGATTTGCTGAAAGAACAAACACAGCTCCATGGGAGGCACATACATCTCATTATGCAAACATAGAGGCATTACAAACAATTGTTTATATGATAAATCCTCTTTTTCACTCCTTATGGAAATGCCTCAGGAAGAGCATGAGGGATGGCAGGGTTTGCAGCTCTGTCCTGTTAATCTTACCTGGCAGGAGCAGCTGGAACTGGCCCTCTCAGGGGATGATGCAGCACTTTAAAAGAGCAACATCATTTTGGGGAGAATGGGTGGAAGAAGAGGGGGAAGAAAGGGACCACCAGGGAAGCATCATTCCATCCCTGCTGCCTGTGAGCACCTGGGAATGAACTTCCTGCTCCTCCCTCACACCTTGGCTTTGGAGGCAGCCAACAGCAGGTCCCACTTCTCACTGATGTTTGAAGACCTCATCAGGAAAGAAAATTACTTGAGTAATTTAGCTCATATGTGACTTAGCTGGAGGCTTTAACTACTCAGTAAAAAAAGCATTTCATTTCTTCAGGCCTTGCTGAAGGATTTCAGGTTTTTTATCCATTTGAGGCATGTGGTTAGTGCTTAGTCCTGAATAATGTGGTGCCTACATCAGTATTGCCTTCAATTCTTCATCCTTTGCCAGGTGAATTGTTAGTTTACTCCTCTGTTTTCAAAGAAAAGCTGGCTGAAAAGTAGAAAACTTGCATGCAGTGTTACTGGTGATTTCTCTTTGAGTCTTTAACTATTTTAATTGATTTTTTCCCCCTCATCTGGTACAAAAGATGAAACATGACAAACACTCAGGCTGAAACAGGAGCAAAAAAGAGTGGAGCATCTCAGAGCTCCACGTCCTTGCACAATTGATGAGCTGTGAGTGAGGGCAGCTCCTTGCAGTGGTACCTGCCTTTCTGGGCATTGAAAGGATTACCCAAAACAGGGACTGGTTAAATCATTTTGGCTCCAGTGCCCACAGGTGGATTTTCAACCTGTCCAACACTTGTTACAGATGGGAGAGGAAAAGACAGCCATAGGATTCCATATAAATAACAGCCAGGAAAAGCTGCTCTGTGGAGCAGTCTGCAGTGTGGTAAACACTCATGTAGAAACAGGGGCAGTTTTCCAAGCTGGCCTTAAATTGCCTTGCTTCAGACAGTTTATAAATATTTGTCTCCAAACTGTGCTGCATGCAGGGCTCACAGTTAACAGTGAAGCACACAGCAAACTAAGGAGTTGCTATTTACAGTGCAAAAATCAGAGAATTCCTGAACAGTTTGGGTTGGAAAGGACCTTGAAGATCATCTCATTCCAATCCCCTGCCATGGGCAGGGACACCTTCCTCTATCCCAGATTGCTCCAGGTTCTGTCCAGCTTGTCCTTGAACACTTCCAGGAATGGGGCAGCCACAGCTTCTCTGGGCAACCTGTGCCATGGCCTCACCACCCACACAGAGAAGAATTTCCTCTTCATATGTACTCTAGAGCTCCTCTCTTTCGGTGTACAGCCATTACCCCTGTAAATAGTATCTCTCCATGTTTCTTGCAGGCTCCCTTCAGGTTCTAGAAGGCCACAATTAGGTCACCCCACATCCTTCCTCACATCAGAGTGACCAAAAAGCCTCAAAACCTCTTTTCTGTACTTTTTTCCTCCTGATTTTCTCCTCTACTTGATTTTTCCTTGTGGAAGAACAGCCAGCAGTCTCTGGTTGGGTTGCGGGGTTTCCAGCAAGGTAAACCCAGCAGCAGCAGTGTGGTGTTTTCCTCCAGAGCATCCCCTTTGGGGCTGTTCCAGCACTCACTCTCTCATTAGGAAAGAGTTGAACACACTGAATACCACAATAATGAGGTTCTGGCATCCCTGTGACAGCTGGAGCTTTGGCAGCTGCTGTTCTTTCTCCCTTCCAACTTTTGTCTGCAGGGGCAAGAGGCTGATGGCAAAGCAGTGGTGTTTGCTGGAGCTTTGGGAAGCCTGGGCTGTCAGGTGGCTTTTTTCCCCTCCTTTTTCAAACTCGTTGTCCTTAGTATGAATCCTTTTGCTGCCTTGTTGGAAGAGGTAAGTTACCACACAGAGAACAAGCCTGGTTTCTCCTATCCCAGCAATAATCACTCAGATTGTCTTGGTACTTTAGTGAGATACTCAAGGGTGGAGAGAGGACATTGTTGTGTTCTCAATGTAAAAGTGTTGTTATCTTATTGCAAGAGTCCCATACCTTCTCGGTGATTGCTCATGGGTGGTTCTTCTCAACACTGCTCCTTCTTCTTCAAAGCCCAGACAGCAACTGACTCTAGGTGCCAGCTCTCCCTGTCCTATAGGACTGGTCTTCCTTATTGGTTACAGCTGTGAGTCAAGCCTGTTCCTGATCTCGGATAATTGGCCTGGCTGCAGCTCTTTGGGGGTAAAACCACTTTTTACACATTTCTTATACTCTATTCCCACCACAATTCCCCCCTTTCTTTTAATTACAAAGTTGCAGCATCTCTAGAAAGGTATGTTTGAGTAAATTGATAAAACATCAGAAACCCTTATACTTATCAACAAATCGACAATTACATAATTTTATCAATAGCTACAGAACTTGAACAACATTGATCCAGTATCTGTAAAGGTACTTATACTTGTGGAATATAAACTGTTATGTTTCACTTATGCATAATCAATGATTAATAGTTGCAATTCACAAACAAAATGCACATGTTTCATCAGCAAATACACCATACTGAATGATAGAGCTCCTCTGTCTTCAGGACATGGCTGCATTTGGCTTGGCTGCCCCCTTAAATTTGCACAGAACCCCTAAAATAACGTACTCTTGGATTTTCAGGCTGTCACATCCTTCAAGGTCAACCTTTTGGTATCTTTTATGGGGTAGGGAAGTTCTTTTGAAGAGCCTTTTGTGCTGGGAGGCACGGCCCCAGGGACGGAGGAACTTCCAGCTGTGACAGAGAGCAGCAGGCAGCAAGGAGAGGGTGCCCTTGGGTTGAAAACCCCAGGATCTGTGCATGAGTGGGAGGAAAATATGTTGTGAGCAAACTGGGGGTGCTGTGAGCTCACAAGGATGGGGCAGTAAAGGAGTGGAAGTTCTAAAACCTTTCAAGAGTTTTTTCTTCCCCCCAATCCCTGGATGTGTTGAAGAAAAGCCTGGATGTGGCACTGGGTGTTGAGGTGTTGGGGCTGGGTTGGAATTGATGATCTTGAAGGTCTCTTCCAACCTGGTCATTCTGTGGTTGCTGCAGCTTCCCCACCTCCTGGGATTTTGCTGGGAAGAAGCTGCTCTGCTGACCAGGGCTGGGAACATCATTAGAATGTTTATCTGCAAACTGGCTGAATTGTTTCTTAAAACTCATTTTAAGCACTTGATTCTCTTCTTTCTTTAAAGTGGACTGAAAAAGCCAAAGCCTAGGTTGGCCAGAGAGGTTGTGGACTCCTCATCCTTAGAGGTGTTCAAGGCCAGGCTGGACAGGGCTTGGAGCAAGCTGGTCTAGTGGAAAGTGTCCCTGCCCATGGAAGGGTTTGGGAACTAGATGGTCTTTAAGGTCACTTCCAGCCTGAATCATTCTGTGATTCTCTTAAGTTCAGCCAGATTTTTGAATTGTTGTGTCTCCTGAGAATTGTTTGAGGAGGAAAAGAGAGAAGGATTGTGGAAACCCAGGGCACCAGGAATATTTCTCTGTCTGCTCTGGGGTGCCCTGGCCCCCAGGGGAGCACTGGCTCTGACCCTCATTCATGGAGAAAGTTTCCCAGACTTCAAGACAGACTGGAACCCACAAAAGTGTGAAATGGATTATAGAGAGTAGTGCAGGTGTATCACCTGGGGGGAAATTGAGGTTTTGGGATTTTTAGTATGTTGTGGATGGCAGCAAGATGGAGGCACAGGGTGTCCTCCTGGGTTTCTTCTTCATGCTTCTTCTTCCTCCTTCTCCATGGGTTTGGGTGGCATTTTGTAATTGGGCAGGACAGTCCCCATTGTGGGCTCTTTGGGATCAGGTATTGGGTTAAAAGGGAAATAATCCAGGTGTCAGCTCTTAATTGGATAGTTTAGTCTTAAAAGACCTTGTGACAAGAGACTGTTGCCATTTTGTGCCTTCTAATGAAAAGCTGCAGAGCTCACAGCAGTGAGACTGTTTCACTGGTAAGGAATAATGAACACCTGAGTCCCAACATGGGCTACTGTCTCAGGTGCCTTCAGTCCAGACCCAGAGAAACCCACAGCTGGTAGCCCCACAAAGGATGACACAGGCACTTGGCTGTTCTGACTGTGCCATCCTCGCTGTGCTTTTTAGGTGCAGAGCATCATCCGCTCGCAGACCAGCATGGGCATGCGGCACCGGGACCGCTCCACCACCGGCAACACCCTCAAGACCGGCTTCAACTCCGCCCTCACCACCTACTTCTTCGGGGCTGACCTCAAGGGGAAGCTCACCATCTCCCACTTCCTGGACTTCCAGCGCAAGCTGCAGCATGACATTCTGAAGCTCGAGGTTTGGGCCGGTTTTTGGTCCAGGGGAGGGCAGTGCAGCACGGACTGTGCTGAGCGTGGGGCTTCTGGAGGAGGAGCAAAGAGCCTGGGAAGGGTACAGGGGGAATTTCTGCAGCTGTGACTTGAGGATCCAGGCTGTTCAATTCCTGATGAGCATTTCGGTGCCTGTGGCGCTCCCCAGGGAACGTCTCCGGCATTTGTTGGTGGCTGCTCTTGGTGCATCCTGGGTGTGTGTCCCTCTAAAAAGCCTCCCTGTTGCTTTGGCACTGCTGATGGAGGTGATGAAAAACAACAGAGGTTGTGAGTGGCCTGTTAATACCTTGCTGAGGAAGGTTGGTCTCAGTCCTAATCAGTGAGCTGGGCCCTAAAGGACCAGGATTTATAACATTCCCAAAACTCTTCATCTCTGCTTTTGTCCCCACCTTTTATGTTTGTTTCATTATTCTGAATGTTTCTGCTGGGAAGGTGTTCAAGGCTGGTTTGGATCCTCCTAAATAGGTGGTCTCTATTATGTGAGCTCTGTTGTTCACTCCTGGATGTTTTATGAGAAATGTTGTCCATCTCTTCTGAATTTAGTCTCCTTTTTAATTTGCATTGCCCTGAGTTTTAACAGCAGCTCCCAGCCTCCTGCTCCTAGTTACATAACCTGAATTTTAAGCATCACCTTTGAAAATTTGGCTCTTTTGTATAAAATCAGTAGGAGGGCAGCAACGGGGGACTTGGTGGTCTGCCTCAGCTCCCAGGTAGAGCTGAGGCAGAAGTCAGTTGGAAATGGTCCCCATCGCTGCATCAGACTCCAAGGTTCAACCTGGCTTGAGCAAAGCCAGGCTTTTATTTGCATTGGAAATCAGGATTTGTGCACAAGAAGATGTCCCCCAGCCTACCAGGATAACAGTATTCAGGGCTCTGTCACTTCAGTCTGGTGTATTACTGCTCACATGCTCAGGTTGTGTGATCAGCTTTTTATTAAGTTTTTATCAAGTCAGTCATTGCAATTTAAAACTGAATTTATTCCCTTTTTATTTGGAATGTTCAAATCCACGTAAGAAACTGACGCAAGGACTGATTATTTTATTTTTGTGAAGGCAATTGCCTGGTTCACTGCCTTCATTTCCTGGCCATTAAAGCAGGTGGTGTGGCCCTGCCTTTGCAGGGGGAATTGGCTGCTTGAAGACAATGTTCTTTGTGAACTGGGTCAGTTCCTCAGTGCCTCTGCAAATTGAAAGGAATAAAATACTTTTTAAGGTGAAGAAACATCAGGTGTAACTTGAATGTAAAGGCAAGAGAAGCAGAGATTATTCTGTGCCCTGGTTTTCCCCTGCCCTGTTCACTCCAGGGGTGGGCACTGAAGTGTTCCTGACCCTGTGCTCCCTCCAGAGGTCCCCACTTCCCTCATTAAAAAGCAATAGGGATTTTTCTTTTCAGTTTCATTATACTTGTTCTTTTTCTGCTGTGACAATTTAGTTTTTGATTATTTCAGTCAATTGTGCATCTTCCTGGCTAATAGTAGTTGCTTTTCTAACAGATTATTTATAACTGGGGACAATAAAAGCTATTTATATCTGGGTAAATTATCAAATATCATAAAGGCATCATTACTGACTCCCTGCCAGCACCAGGCTGATACTCATTTCCACTGAAACATTGATGGTTCTGTTCTGCCAAACCTAACTTTTCCTTGAATTCATGCTACTAAAGCCCTGATTTTCCTGTTCCTAGCTCTCATTGATTTAGGCAAAACAGCCCTATTTCTGTGGCTTCTCTCCACTTCAGCTTTCATCTCTTTTGACTTGATCTCCCACCTTTTCTCCTTGCTTCACATTTGATGTGTTTGTTCCCACTTAAGGAGCTTTTCACAGAGTGTCTGGTGGCTTTGTGTTGTTCCTTTCCCAGGGAATGCCCTAATGACCCCAGCTGCTTGAGAAGCACAGCAGTTCAGAGATGAGATGTCTCCTGAGAAGAGAAGGGTTTACCCTGACCCATGTAAATCAGGGAAGTGTGAGAAGTGGTGCTCTGCTGAACTCTTCTTCCCTCCTCTACTGCTGGCTCAGTAAAACTGGAGCATGGTCTGGAGCTGGGATGTTGATTTGAAACCCAGTTTTTGTTCATGTGCAGAGCTCTGGGGAAGTCCTTGGGGAAATGCAGGTCTGAAGAGTCTCCTGGGGCTGGTGCAGCCCTTGAGTGATGCAGAGCCTCTGTTCTCCGACTGGGATGCTGGCTTTGTCTCATCTGAAAGAAAGCTACTTCAAGAAAGAACTTTTTTTTAGAGCTTTTCCCCTTCAGCTCCGGATCCAGGCATTTCTGCAGTTCATACACTTGAGCTGTTTTGTGCTGACTGAAGGTGGAACAATAGTTCCTGACCATCTGAACCCACTTTATCTTCCTCTTACTGATTTTGGTTCATTTTTTTAAAATCAAAATATCCATGCATATTTCTTGCTAAGATTCAGCAGAAGCTCTCACAGAGGAATTAACTCAGACAAAGCCCTGAACATTTCAATGTTCCTTATGGCTGAAGTGTTGATAGCAGGTTTCAGTAACCATGGCCTGCTGTTTTCTTCTCTACTGCTTTTATTTCTTTTTTTTATGCAAGTATATTTTCCATCATTTTATGAAGACTCAGCAGTCAACCCAGTTGCAGGAAGGGAAGGATGAGGAAAGTAACCACAGCCAGAGGTAGAGGGGAAGCTTTCAGTGCCTTTTTTTCAGCCTTTTGGGGTTTGGCTGCTTGGAGAGAGCTGTGGTCGGTTTTTTGGGTTATGGGGTGGCCCTGCTTAGCTGAGGCTGAGCCACAGGAGCCAGCCCAGCACATGGGGCTCCTGGCAAGCTCCTAAAGCCAGAAGTCCTTTTTTCTTGTGGCTTGCTTTGACAAACAGTGACAGGTTTGTCTGGACAGGCTCTGCAGCTCTCACATGTCCCCGTGGGACAGGTGGTGTTGGGCTCTTTTTTTGGTTTTTGAGTGGAAGATCTCTGTGAGTCTGGAAGATGAATAGGACTTGACATCATCGTTTATGCTATTTCTGCTTGGTAGTGCCTGTCCCAGATATTCCTGTGTCCTTGGGGGACCAAAAGGAGTCCCAGCCAGCCTGTGGGGCTCTTCCAGCCTACATTTTTTTAGGATTCTGGAAGTGCATGTAGAAGAGATTTGTGAGCCCTTTGTTCTCCTTTTCTTTGTCACTCCTGCAAGGCACCCCAAAACCTGCTGACAGCACTGATTTAATCTCCATATTTTCCCTCTTACCCAAGGATTAAGCATGCCCCAATGTCCCTCCCAAGGAAAAGCTCTTCCAAGCAAAGTGAAATGGAATTCTGTAAGAATATGGCAGAGGTATGAGACATCACTGCTGTCATCTGGAAAATTCCTTATTTTCTGTGTCTGTTCTGGGAACAGGTGATGTGGGAGTGACCTCTTTACCCTGGAAACTCCTGTTTTCATGGCCAGTGCCAATACAGTTACTGCCTGGTTTGGTTTTTATGAAAAAAGGATGCTGGATGCTCTTCCATCTGCACATACCTCATCAGAAAGTCCTAAATCCTTTGGGCTTGTCTTAACAAATACTCTGGTTTCAGAAGGCTTTTCTGATGCTCCTCAGTTGGGTTTTATGGTAATAACTTAAATCTGTGAGTGCCTTTCTGAGTCCCAGTGTTGGAATAGTTACTATCCAAGTAATCCTGCAGCAGATATCAAAAATTGCTCTGTTGTTACCAGCTTCCTCAAGATTTTTTGGGATTCTGCCTTGTTTTTTATATAGGCTGGCAGAGCAATGCAGCTTTTCAGTGATTTGTTAACAGTAACGAAGCTTGCAGTAATGAGTCACAAATCTTTGTTTCTGCTGCAGTCATTTCGGGGGAAAATGAGTAACTTCAGTAAATTGTTTTGAGTAGCCTGAAAAATGAAGTCTGACAGTGTCAGATTGGCTGAGCTTTGTAAGGAAGGTCCCAAAACTCAGACTTTTTAGAGGTCAGTTTGCTGTTGAACTTACACAAGACATTTTTGTTTGGTTTTAAGTCACCTTTATGACAGTCTGTGTCATGATCAGCTGTGTTGTCTCTCAGAATTGTCCTTTACCTGCTGATCCTCTCACTTCAGCCTCACCACTGACCCAGGCCCTGTGGGAACAATGATGGGGAATGTCGTTTTCCCTTTTTCCTTGTGAATTCTGCCTTTTCAGCAATCCTGTAATGGATTTTGTGTACTTACACAGTTTTGTCAGTTCTGTATCTATATCCTGGATATCTAGAACTCCTGCTTTAGTTCCAGAATTGCTTTCTCTTCCTTCATGTGATCCTTACCTCTGAAAAGCCAAACCAGCACTTGTGGAATTGCTTCTTCAGTAGGGCAATTCATGACAGGTACAAAAGTTGTTTGTGCTCTTTGTTAGTGATTTCCTGACCTGGCTGCAGGGGAAGGAGAGGAGGATGGGCTGATGGCTAAATACAGAAAGCCTGAAGTGTGCCCCATGAGTGCTCTGTTTATCCCAGAGGATGGGTGATGTGTCTGTGTCGCTGTTGTCAGGCCCTGACTAGATAAAAGGTGTGTTGATAACTAATAACCTTTAAACAGCTCTGGAGGAAAAGAGGCTCTCGATATGGAGGCTATGCCCTCCAGAAGTACTTACTGAAGTCAGAGATGGGGCAAACCATGATGGATTTAGTGCCAAGGAGAGGAGAGTTACCAGGGGACCCTGCAGACCTACATATTCCTTCTTCTGCATTTCCCATGGTAGGAGTTGAGGGAACAGAAGTGAGGCTGCTGTCCCTGCCTTTGATGGACAGCCACGAAAGTGTGCTGGCTGACAGAACTGTGTGACATGTCCAGTTAAAGGTGGGATCATCCAGCCCCTGTGAATAGTTTCACATCAGGGAGCTCTGTAGTTAAGGAGGCACAGTCCAGCATACACAGATGTAATCTGGGAATTTCTGGGCAGGCAGTGGGACTGATTTGGACAGCTCATCCTGGTTTTGACAGCTTTCAGAGCTGGCAGCCTGCTTTTGTCTTGGCATGTGAGTGGAAAGGGTCACAAGCAGCTTTCAGGTTTGGGGAAAAGCTGGCATTCAGTTCTTGTCCAGTGTCAGCCAAAGACTTGGGGAGAATTCAGAGTGGAACATTAGTATGGAAAAAAAAATCTGAGGATAGGGATAAGTTATGAGGCCATGGTATGTGCAGCTTAAAGGAAAGACAGAAGGGAGAGATAACTGTCTCAGTAAACACGAGGAGTCACCATAAAGGAGTCTGAGGCAAGTCATTTTCATCAATCAGGAACAGCAGAGCAGGTAATGAAATGTCTCAGTGTGCACCAGGGAAAGTTTAGCTGGAATCCAAGGCAGGTTGAATTCCAGTCCCTTTTTCCATGAAGCAGGGGGAATGCTGGTGGGTGGGGTTTCGCTGTCACAGGGGAGTTACCAAAAGCTGGTCTTTGTGCCTCAGTCAGAAGATGCCATAAATGCTGTTCCTAGCTGATTCCTCCCTAGTCCAAGTGAGGAAACTTGTGCCAGAGAAATCAAACCCTCCCAGTGCCTCACTCTGAAAGGCAGAGCAAGAGTCTGTGGGGTTGTTTTGGAGGCCTCAGGATTATAAGAGCATGCTGAGCAACTGCATGTCAGCTGTAAAACCACAGAATGTCCTGAGTGGGCAGGGACCCACAAGGATCATGGAGCCCTGCCCAGGACACCTCAACAATCCCACCCTGTGCTTGAGAATGTTTTCCAAACACTCCTGGAGCTGTGGCAGCCTTGGGGCACTGCCCATTCCTTGGGAGCCTGTTCAATGCCTGGCCACCCTCTGGGGGAAGAACCTTTTCCCAGTATCCAGCCTAAACTTCTCCTGACACAACTTCAGGCTGTTCCCTTGGGTCCTGTCGCTGGTCACCAAAATATCCAGTGGTCGCAGGAGTGTGCCAGTGAGGCTGGCAGGGCGTGGCAGCACATGTGCTGCAGCTGCTTGTGAGCATGGCTGGGGCACAAAGGAGCAGCTGTGGCATCCTCTTGTTTGGGATGGATGCTTCGTGGGGCACCCACCTGGGGAGAGAACTGCCTTGCTTGTATTAGAACCAGGTGACTTCGGCGTGGTTGATGCAGTGGCTCTGCAGGGGAAGCCGTGGAGGGTTTTATTGGAATTTCTATTTATTGCATCATTAGCAGCAGTGGAAGGCTTTGCTCTGTACCAGCAGGCTGCTTTGGTTTATGAAGGGTGTGTAAATCCCCTGCTGAGCTCCCGCAGTGCAGCAGAGCCTTGTGTGGGACCCCTGCAAATAAAATCCCAGGAGTGCTCTTTGGATTCATTACCTTGCCACAGGAGTGTGTGGAGGTTTGTGTCAGAGTCCCTGAATTAGGAAATGTAAGCTGTTCAGCATAGGTGCTCTTGTTTATGTGTGCACAAGCAAGTCAGCCAACAGAAGGGAGCAGCAAAAGTTGGTGGGCAAGAGGTTGGGGATGTCTGTGTGAGCGTGTTCTTGTAGCAGGTACCTGACTTGTGCCTCCTCCTTCTGAGCAAACACCTCAGTCCTCTTGCTCCTTCTCCCCTTTCAGGCTCTGAATTCAGAGCTGTTCTGCAGCTCCACACGTTGGTGGCTGTGTTTCAGCCCTGGCTTTGCTTCTGCTGATGTAGGAAGAAGGTGGAAGCAGGACCCTTTTCCCTGCTAGGCTGAATTAAACTCCTGCAAACTTGTTCTTCTTGGAGAATTGAACACCAAGGTCAAGCAGAAAACAGTGCGAACTCTTAACAGGCAGTGAGAGAGCTGTATTTCTTAATAAAACTATGTACAGCAGTTCCATGGAGACTGAGATATTGGGATTTTTCAGAGTAATGGCTTCACTCAGGTTCCTGCAGCTCCACTGTCCTGTGTGTTTTCCTGCAGGAGGGTTGGGAGTTTGTTCTGCTTCTGAACTTTCATTCAGGGAGCATGCAGGACAGAAAAACTGCTCTGTTCCATGGTACCAGGAGCATTGTCAAGGGCAAGGATGGCAGCAACAGAGCCAGGTCTGGAGAGCAGGCATGGGAGGAGATTGCTCAGCTCTTCCCCCTCCCCATCCCTTTAATTTATCAGAAGTGTTCTTTTTCCTTAGCATCACTGATTCCTTTTCTTCAGGTTTCCTTCCTGTCATTCCCTCACAGCACAGAATTTCAACACACTGATCTGCTCAGAGCCTGCAGGAAGGTATTTCCACTCATGGGGCTGAAGTTCAGGTGCAGCCACCTTTACATAACCTTTTTTTAATCGCTCATTAAAGCGGAACAAGTGGCTGGTGATGGGAATGAATTTTTCCCCCTTACAGGCAGCAGTGGCTTGCCAAGGTCAATGAAATCTCCAAAGCTTCTCTCCAGCATCAGGTCTGCTGGGATTGCACTGCTGCTGACAGATGGGCATTTCTAACCTGGCTGCTACATATTCACTTAGGCAGAGGGGGGAAAGTGAACAGGGAGAGCGTTTGGAAGATTGGATTTTTCTCATATGAAAATAGCTCCCATTTCTCTCATTTTTAAATTATTTTTTAAGGTGAGAAAGAAGCAATGGTCCAGGCTGGGTTTGGCATTTCCTCCTGCCCATTTTCATTCCTCCTGCTTTGGCAGCTCTGAACATCTTTAGAGCTGTGTCTTTGAGTGGGTTTTACCAAATAATGCAGTGATTACACCCGGGGGCTCCTTGTAGCCTGTGTCCAGAGCAGGCTGAGCTTCATCTTGCAAAACCCAGTGCTTTAGATCCATGTCCACAGAAGAAACCTTTCAGCATAATTACCCCTCCCCCCCCCCAAAAAAAAAAAGAGTATTTTAAATCTTCAATCTTCCCAAACAAAAAGCCTTTAGAAACTTTTCTCTTTCTTTTTTTCTGGCAGTAATTCAGTGCCTGTGCAAACACTTCAGCTTACTCACAAATACATTAAATTTTTTTGGATGGACGAGGTTGCTGGGATTTAGGGAGATATATAGTGTTTTCCCCTTTCTTTTTCTTCCTGTCATAGTTGTATATGCAACTTGACAAGAGATCCTGGCAGCCTCCTTCTCCAGAGCAGTAAACAGAGCCAGTGCTGCAGTAGTTTGCAGATAAATAATGTATTACAGCCTGTCAAATAAAGCTTTGAGCAAATACCACTTTAAAGGGTCATATATTATGAATCTGAATGTTACCCTGCAGATCATTATTTCCCAGACCCTTTTGATTCCTTATTATGCACAGAGCAGCTCTGGGAACAGGTCACCTTTTTCCACTACCCCTAAACCTGATAGAATTAATATCAGCTAGCTTTCTCCCATGGATGTTTTTTTTTAACCTACAGAAAGAAGCTCAAAGATCATCCCTCAAACACTTCTCTCCCCGTCCAAATGTCCTTGAAGATGTATTTCTCTTTGCTATTTCAATTAGGAATGTGGCACACATACATTTATTTATTCAAGATCCTTGCTTTAGAGGTTGTAGGGAATACATCATCTGTTTGATTGGTTTTTAGGGGAAACTTTCCTAGAAATTAAGAAGCCTCCTAAAATACAGCTGGATATTTAGCTAACGTGAGTGTTTGAAGAGGATAGGAGTATATCCTTTTGGCATTGCTTTAGGAAAAATCTGAGCTGTGTTTTCATGGTGCTGGCTGAGTTACAACTGGGTGTTTCCCTCCTGCACCGATGGGATTTGGTGGATCCCAAATGCTGCCTGTGCCTGTGCCAAGTGCAGGGGCCTGGAGGTTATTTTAGCCATTTTCTTCTTCAGCAAACAAAGCAAAGACACAAGCCACCAGTGTGTGTCCAGCCCAAAAATGCCAGCTTAGGAAGGAGGGGCATCATCAATTTATCCCACTTTTCCATGGGAGGTTTTGCCAGGCACTCGTGGTTGTCTGGTGCTGCTGAGCCCTCTCTGGGGCTTTGGTGCCCCTCCCCAGCTGCAGAGCAGGGGCTGCTCTCTTGGGCCCAGTTGGGTCTGGTGGGAGCAATCACAAAACACTGCTCCTCCTTTTTGAAGCAGTTTTTAAACTCCCATTCTCTGGTTAGAGAGGTTGTTTGTTGGCTTATGCCCTTTTCTGACACAGAGATGGGGCAGCTGGGAACTCAGAAATAAAACAACCAAGAAATGTTTTAAAAACTTTTATTTGCAGTCTTATGTGAAAGTAAAACAGTACAGATGTTATGATTCACACCATCACAATTAAAAGCCAACTATTTTCTAATTACAATACATTATAAACATTTCTTAAGTTTTATATCAATATCAGCTTTTACCACACCATGCTGTAAATGCTTAAAACCAGTCATCTAAAATTGCCCCTCATAAGCCCTACTACAATACATCCTTCACAGTTCTATTTCTCCAGAGTATCTAGTTTATTTACAAAACCATCCTTTAAAACTCATTTCCAATTCCATTTCTCTCTCAACAGTGTCTGTCCCATTCCATGACATTTCTAAATCAACATTTCTTATCTCACAGTTTACATACAAATACATACTATGTAAACCTTCTGTCAAACTTTGAAGATTCTTCACAAATCCATTTCCCACAGATTTTAGCACTGGAGTTGTAGGTAGAATCTTCCCCTATCAACACTATTGATTATGACAGATTTATTGAGGAGGAAGGAGAGTCAGCTGGGAAGAGAAACCTTCCCCTGAGAAGTGTGTGCTACCCACACTGGGCCTTTTTCTGGGGCCATGGGAGCTGCTTCATTTCCCACTGGTGAGCCTTGCTGCCACGAGAGATGGAAGGAAACCAATGTCTGCATTTAGGAACTTCCAGCAGGTTTTATTTTTTCCACCAGGATGTTTCTTGTGGTGGTATCTCTGAATTGGTTTGGCTGGATGCTCCTCAGAGCCTGGGATTTGATTTCCTGCAGGGGAAGATGGATTGAGTTAGTGGAGGAAATAAACAGTGAAGCAAGGAAGAAAAGATATTATGGGTCTGCTGTTTTATGATGGCTCCTTGTATTGCCTTTCCATAAAGTTGTGCAATTAAGGAGATGTGGAAGCAGGGGAAATTGCTTTTGTCCTCTGCTCTCCTCATGTGAGAAAGATCTTCTCTTGGAAGGAGAGTGGGGTTATTTGAACAAATCTGGGAATTTCATCTTACAGAGGAGCAGGAATGGGCTCATCCTGTCAGGTGTCGGGGGAGCTGGGGACTGTTTAACATGGGTGTAAGGTTATGGGTAATCTTTTAAATAGCAAAAAAAAACCAGGGAGTACCCTGCTGTGTATTTGGACTGGCTGCAGGGACTGGGCCAGCAAAGCTGGTGAAGTCAAGGGCTGCATCCCATTTCTGCTGCCTTCCCCTCCCACAGGACTGGGTTGGAAGGGATCTTAAAGCTCATCTGATCCCACCCCTGCCGTGGGCAGGGACACCTTCCACTATCCCAGGCTGCTCCAAGCCCTGTCCAGCCTGGCCTTGGGCACTGCCAGGGATCCAGGGGCAGCCACAGCTGCTCTGGGCACCCTGTGCCAGGGCTGCCCACCCTCCCAGGGAGCAATTCCTTCCCAAAATCCCATCTAAACCTCCCTTCTTTTAGTTTGAAGCCATTCCCTCCTGTCCTGTCCCTACAGTTCCTGCTGAGCTGTTCCATAAACGCCTCAGATTTCCTTTCACGTCACATTGGCTTTGAATGAATTTCAAAATTCTTTCAAGCCTTTTTGTAATTCAAGCTAATTTCTTCAGCACCTCAGGTGTCCTGGCCCGCAGGAAGAGCCCCGGCCAGCATTCTATCCCCTTCTCCTTGCCTGCTGCAGATGCAGAATCCACTGCTGGCACCAAGTGGCTGCAGGTGGAAGCTGCTCCAGCGGTGTTGGGCTCGCTGGCCCATTGTGGGTGTGATTTTGGGATGGGGTAGGACCGCCCTGCCCTCTGTTTGTCCTGGTGGGATGGTGGGAGCAGGAGCTGCTCCACCCCTCTCTGGATAACGCCGCGTGAGCACTGCTTTGCCCTGCTTTTCCTTCTGTAACATCCAGCAAGGGCAAAAGGCTGTCAGAGGGCTTGTTAGCTGTAATATATCCAGGGTGCATCCCCTGCATCCCCTCCTTGTAGGGTGTGGGGTTATTCCCCCCAGGGAACAGAAAAATAACCTGTACAGGATCATCCTGTGCTTGAGGGCAGAGAATTGTGATTGCCTGGGAACGGGCACTATTTTCCCCCCTTTTTCAAATACCCAGAGGATTTTAACACTTAACACTCTTTGCAGGCTGTGTATTGGGTACTGAAAGAAAAATTCCTGTAGGCTTTGCACCCTCCTTCCTTTCCAAGTGGTGAGTTGTGTTTGGGTAGAAGACATTCCAGGGGGTGGAGGAGCATTAATGTACCTCTGCTCCCCGGGAGGGGGGTGCCAGGGGTAGCTGGGGCTTTTCTTTCGTCAGGAATCAGTGGGTTTTCCACTCACAAATCCTTTGGAGCCCAGTTTCCTTATGGATCAACACAATCTCTGACACAGCAGAAAGAATAAACAGAATTCCCTCCCTGAAATTTCTCTTTAAATGACATGGCCTGCTTATCCCTTCTGTAATTAATTTAAATGCATCTGACAGCAGCTTGGAGGCAAGATTTGAACTTGCTTTATCCCTCAGTGGTGGTTCTGTTGGAATTTGGGAGCTGGGTGTGGGCCAGCTCTCACTTCCCAGCCCCTTTCTGGGCTGACCTTTGCAGTGAGCACCACTGTACATGACAGTGGGCATCTGAGTGTTCTGGTTTAATGTTAGAAATGTTCATTTTGAAATGAGATAAATAACAAGCAGCATAAATTCCATCGTTTCCAGGCTTTTTTTAATTTCTTGTGAATAGCTGTGTGGTGTATCAGTAGAAAAATTAAGATGAAAAGTATTTAGTTTTTTCCTTCCTGGTCTTTTTTGCATCTGGTAATGCAAAACCGACCACAATCTGAAAGTTTGATTCCAAAAAACCTGCAAGGAGCTGGTTCTTTGTTTCCCCATTTGCAGGGAGCTGTGCTTGCTTGTGTTACCCCATGGAGCTGCCCAATGCTTGATCCTGAATGCAGGGCAGGGGGAGAGGGGGCTGATGGGCTTTTGGACACCAACTTGAGATTTTCCAAGCATAGTCACCACTTAGGAGGTTGATCTGAGCTATTTGCACCCATTTCCTAGCCTTTAATTAAAGATGCTAGTTCAAGTTCTGCTAAAACTCGGGGTATTTTAAGGCTGTTGGTAGAAAAATGCTGATTTGTGTCTTTGGGGATGAAATTAGGAATATTACAGCAGAAGAAAGCTTCAAAAGCAGCACTGATGGCAAGTTTTTGTGTCCCAGGAGCATTTTCTTTGCATTCATCAGGCATGGCAGAAACCACTCCTTCTGCTTTTTAATGAAGAACACTTCCACAAATGAGTTTTCCCTCTCCTTTCCCCAGCACAGGAGAATGGGAGAGGCCCACGTTTTGCATCATGAGTGATCCCCAAAGCCTGTATAGATGACAGTAAAAATCACCATTTTCCCCCCAAAACTGTGTGAGCCACTCAGGTGAAAGCACAAGGGGCTGAGGAGCAGAGTTTCTCCATTTGGGATCCGCCTCCTGCCAGAGTCACCCATACAAATCCCCCCAGCCTTGGTGCTCCACTTATCAGGAATCCCTTGGTTTCCCACTGGGACAAGCAGCCAAAATCTGGTTGATATGGCAATAATTAAAAATTCATTAGCACTGAAGAGCAGCTGAGGCTGGAATGGTCAACTCAGCAGGCAGCAGAATGTCACTCACTGGTACCAAGTTGTTCCCCATGAGTTTAAAAATCAATGTTGTTGTTAAATGTCATCTTCTGGCTTTTGATCAGCTGGAGTGTTGGTAAATCTTGTGTTTCCTGGTAAATTTGGAATAATCTATCCCAGATAAAGGATCCCAAGTGCTGAGATCTGTGAAGCTGGATGAAGTCTAATGTGGATGGGGGGGAAAAGGAAAGGATGAAGTCCCCATTATTCAGGGCTGGTGCTCCCACCCAGCACCTTCCCAAGCTGGGCAATGGCTCTTCCCTCCTCCCCTGCAGTGGAAGCCAGGGGACAAACTGCTGCAGGAGAGATGGAAGAGTGGAGAAAACCTCTGCCCAGGGGCTTTTTGGAACTTCTGCAGGGACCTCACAGCAGCATTTGTAAGAGTCAGGGTCTGGAAGGGTCTGAGGAAGAGGAGAACTTGGGGAAGGTGAAGTCTGGAGACATCCATGAACCTTCCTTGCTGGGACACTGGCCTTGGAGCAGAGAAGAGTAAAATGAGAAGACCTTTGCAAGACTTCTCTTTGGTTTATTAAGCACTGTTCCTGTTTAGAGCAGCCACTCATTAGCCCAGTCCTGTGGGATAAAGCTGGCAGGGATTTCCAAGCTCTTTTTTCTTCCTTTTTTCTTCTTGCTTTTCCCTGGGGATTTTTTCTTTCCAGCTCACAGCTGCGTGTTCTCTATTTTTTTGGGGAGGTCCTGACCTCAACAGGTGTCCTCACACTGGGGCACCATTAAATGTTGGGTTTTGGGTTGGTTTTTTTTTACTTTTGTTCAGGTTGGGATTGAAGTGCTTGAGATAGTATTTTATATTTAGATTTAGATGTTTATTATTTTTATTTATATTATAAGTTGAAAGTTTTATAGTATTTTGTTAATAAGTTCTAAAATGTTTAATTTTTTTACATAAAGTTTTTTAAGGTTAAACTATTTAATTAAGAAATGACACTCAAATTACTTTTACTTTTCATTTAATAACTAATTACTTTAGGTCTGCAATATGGACTTTTTTGTTAATTATAAAATATTACTTAAAGTTATGAAGAAGGAGAAGAAAAACTTGTAGCTATTGTCTTAAAACTTTTATTTAGTCTTGTATATATTGTTATATTTTAAAATTCTAAACTCTTTTAAGTTTTCTACTCTGTGATATTACACACTTCTAACTAAACCACACACTCACAATCTCAGTGCTATCAGTCAATTTTGGGAGCTTTCTCTACAGCCTCAGGTCAAATGAAAACTCACCTGAAGGGTGCCTGTGCTCAGCTGGGGTTGGGCTCTTTCTCCAGGCAGCACTGACAGAACCAGAGCACACAGCCTTGAACTGCACCCAGGGAAATAGAGGTTGGATATTAGGAAAAGGTTTTTTACAGAAAGAGTGATAAATTTCTGGAATGGTGGTGGAGTCACCATCTCTGGATGTGTTTAAAAACAGACTGGATGTGGCACTGGGTGCCAGGGTTTAGCTGAGGTGTCGGGGCTGGGTTGGACTCGATGATCTTGGAGGTCTCTTCCACCCCAGTGATTCTGTGATTCTCTGAGATGCAGTGTTCTCTTGGGGGTTAGAGTCTGTTAGTACACAAAGTCTAAAATTCTCTGCATCCAGGACTCCAACAAAGGCTTCTCCCAAGAGCTGTCCAAGGAATTGCAATAGGGCAAATGTGGAGAGACAGTCCTGGGGAAAGCAGATCCTGAACCCATCAGCACTTCTCCTTCGCTAGTGTTTCCTGCAATGTTAATTCTTTATGGTGCCTTTTTTATGCTTCACCCCTCAGGTGGGGCTTTGTGCTGCTCCTGGTTTTGATCTCCTGTTCCCCTTCCCTGGCAGTTCGAGCGGCACGACCCGGTGGACGGGCGGATCACGGAGCGGCAGTTCGGGAGCATGCTGCTGGCTTACAGCGGGGTGCAGTCCAAGAAGCTCACTGTCATGCTCAAACAGCTCAAGAAGCACTTCCAGGACGGAGAGGTCAGTGGCATTCGTGGAAAATTTGGGGAAATTTCTCCCAGCCCCAGGCTGGGCTGAGAAATGAGTTAAGCAATCCCCATCCTCTCTGGAAAAGCGTCCGCTCCGTGCCGAGCCGTGGCGGAGAGAGAGGGAAGAGTGCAGTGGTTGGTGTCCAGTGTGGGCTGTAGGATGGTTCCATATGAAAATAGATGCTGCAATTTTAAAAATTCAATTTGCTGAATGGCACCCTGGGTCTGGAGCCAGGACAAACACTGAAGCCGTGCTCCCAGTTCCTGGCTCAACCCTGGATTCATTAGCTGCTGTGAGCAGGCAGTTTGTTATTTAGTTATTAACTTCTGGGAAAAGTTACTCACAATTTAGAGGGGAGTAAGTTTGCAGATCCTACACTCATTAATTCAGTGAGAGTCCTTGGAATAAGATATCCATACCACAAGATGTGCTTTATCAGGTAAGGCAAGTATGGGCTGAGAAATTATTGAACATTAGAATTTTACATCTGCCCCTGTAATGGATGTTCTTTTATTAAGCCAGAATGTTCTTCTATTAACTGGGATATAAACAAGCAATTCATCAAAGTGAGAATGGATGGAAAGTCTTTGGCTGGCTGTTTTAGAGCTGCTTTCTTCTAACATCAGAACCAGAGTTTATTTCTTAACCTGTTTAGGTGCCAAGTGTGTAATAAAACACAAGTTCTGACCAGGGTCTGCAGCTCTTTTTGTTCCTTAATGGGATTCCTACATTAACAGGAATCGTTAGATTTCTCCAGGAAAAAGTTTTTAAATGCAATGTGTGTCTAATAGAAAAATATCAGCTCTGGTTTTGAAGTTAGCAAATTGTTGATTCTTTTGCTGTGATTTTTGGGTATATATATATGTGTGTGTGTGTGTGTGTATAGATATTACTGAACAGTAGCTGGCTGTGTGAGAAAAGAGGCAAAAGAATTTATTTTGGAAGGTTTCCTACAGCAGATGTTTTCTTCCTTTCATGTGTAAGCCAAGACCCTGACATCTGTGCCAGAGGAAGAACTTCTTGTTCTTACCTTATTCCTCATCCCCAAATCAGCCAGATTGTCTTTCTATTTACAGCCAGCCAGATTCAGAGCAAATCTTTATCTTCCTTTATTCCGAGGACTTTCAAGGAGAGAAAATGGGCAATGGATAAAAACAATACTGTATTTGTGAGGAATAGAATTGGTGAAAAAATCATGATTCCTTACACTGGTGAGGGTGAAATGCCCAGAAACTGTCCCAAACTCCCCCAGCAAGGCTTTCCCTTGGAAGTGCAGTTCTTTTGAGAGAGCTTTCTTATGGCATCTGCCAAACCTTGTCTTCTTTGACTGATGCAATTACCTTGACTGCACAAGGCAACCCTGGCAGCCTCCAAAACAATAAAACTCTGGGTTTAATCTAATCTTTAGCTGTTTTCCAAGGCTGTTATTCTGCATTCCTGGTTTTGAGAGTGATAAGTTTTCTTCTATTAACTGCTAATCTGCTTTCATTATTTTTCTTTTTCTGGAGGAAAAATCCCATCTTACCCTGGGTAGGTGAATTTTGCCTGTTCAGCAGAGCTGCCACACTCTGTTTTGTCTAACATTGTTTATGAGTGTCCTCCCCAAGTTGTACTTACACAGCTGCTTTCCTCCTGGTGAAAAGGACCTGAGTCATCAGCAGTATTCACAAGCAATGCTTTATTTGGTTTATGCCCCCCTAACTGCTGGAAAGCCAAGCTGTCTCTTCAGAAACCAGTGATTCGTGTCATCTCCCACATGTGCTTCAAGGGCTGGCTGGGGTTTTAGCAGAGGGTGGCAGTGAGGTGGAATTCCTGGCCGAACCTGAGTTCCCAGGTGAAAAGCCCTAATTTCTGCAGGAGATCTTTGAGCTGTTGTGTTACAAACAGGTAAGTGCTTCTGGAACCTCCCTGTTTATGTTTTGTGAGGGTTACTCAGGTGATGAAGGGATTCAGCTGATTATGAATTAACAGCTGGAGCTACAAATGCCTTGAGAGATGTGATCTGTTGACTTGCCTAAGGCTGTCCCAGTCTCTGATTTTTATTTTATTTTGGTAGCTGGAACAGAGTTAACGTTGATGCCAGCCTCACCTATAGGATTCCTCAAAAAAAAAAGAAATTTCATAACACTGATGGTATTCTTGGTACAGACATTCAGTGGTTTTGTCCATATGAAAGCCACAATTTGTAGGAGACACTTGTGTCACTGCTTTTGTTTTTTCAGCTGGTGAAAGGACCACAAAGGCCAGGTTGGGTGGGGCTGGGGGCATCCTGGGATAGTGGTAGGTGTCCCTGCCCATGGGACACCATGGAATGAGATGTGTTTTGAGGTCCCTTCCCACCCAAACCATTCCAGGATTCCAAACAGGGCTCCATTATGCACAGACAGCAGTGCTGCTTGGCCTTGGCATCTGCCATTTTGGGAATCCCAGGAAAATACAAGGTTTATGGCTCTTTGCTTAGAGCACTGCAAAGCCCAGATGTCCCAGACAGAGCAGGCACAATGTCTTCTGCTGGCCTGGAAGTGGCCACACACCTCGTGGTTCCTCCAGGCTTTCCACTCTCGCAGTGCCCTGCTCTGGCACGAGGCATCATGGTAATTGCAAAGAGGTTTTCTCCTGTAGAACCATTGTGCAAAGCACAGGGATCTTTGCATCGCTTCCTGCACAAGTACCTGATTTATTAGATTACTTTTTCCCTAGGACAGTATTTAATTTAATTCTGCTGTGCATCCTGGTGTTCCTCTAGGGAAGAGGAGCAGGCAAACATTCAAGGAAAGCTCCCTGCAGAGTCACCAGGGATTTGTCTCTTCAGTCAGCTCTGTTGTCCACATGTGCTCTCCCATTTTGCCGTCTCATCCTTTTTGGCCCAGATCCATGAGTCCAGGGCTGACGAAGCTGCTGTTGCACGTGTCAGCACACACGTAGATCATCAGTGCACGGCCACATACTCCCTTACAGCAAAGATAGAAACAAGCTGCAAATGTCTGTATGGAAAGACCTTAAAAATGCTCTTGTTCTTTCAAAAGATTGGCGGCTTCTTCCCTGATTAGAAGTTGTTTGAGCAGAGTTACAGCAGATTGTGTAAATTTCTATTTGACAGTACCTGCTGAACACGTCCAGGTCGTGGAGCTGTGCTGTGTTCTGCAGTTTGGATTTTTAATATCTTGCTCTATTAATCTGTCGTGCCAGGCAGGGTAGGAGGAGCCTGAACCTGAACACTCTTGACAAGCTGATTTATGTCTCCCCGAGAGGGAGTCTGAGTGGTTATTACTGTGGTGATGATTCACCTCCTCCCTTGGCTCTGTGCCGTGGCTCTGCTGGAGTTGGAGACTCCAGCTCTTGTCCCAGTAATGCCTCAGGTTTCAGCTTTTCTATTTTTCAGATTCTGTGCTGCTTTAGTGTGTGGGTCTGAGCTTCACATTAAGGGATGGTGAGCTCTCTGTGCAGAGCAGGGAGGCAAAACAATTCCTGCTCTAGCTGGGGACCAAGGACAAATGATCCAAATCTCAGGCCCAAGAGCACAAACAATGTGGGCTGGAGAGAGAAAAACAAGCAGGATGGGACTGCATGGGCTGGAGCTGGAACTGGACAATGAACTCCAAGATGCAAATGGAGCAGAACTGATCAAAGTGAGAGACCCCGTGACCGGGTGTCCATTTTGTGACCATTTTGGTTCATCTTGGGTGCAGCCCTGGCTGGGCTCTTGTGCTGCCCAAGGTGAATCCATGGAGGAGATCCTTTTAATAAATCCCTGCTTTATTCTTTAGCTCAGTCTGGCCTCTGCTCTAGGGCAGCCTTCTCAAGGCATCCCCAGCAGTGCTGTGGTGGTGCTGCAGCTGCACAGGGTGATAAAACCAGGTGTAGTGTAACCAGGGGGGTTCAGAGCTGTGCTCAGCAGCAGTTCTTCTCCTGGGGATCTCAGGATGTTTTTCCAGACTATCCCAGAGCGTGGCTGTCAGCTCTCACTGAACACATGCTCACCTGGCCCAGCTAGGTGGAGCAGACAGGGATCCTGCCTCCAGCAGCAAGGCAAACTGGGACACTTTTGTGCTTTAGTGTCACCTTCTGCCACACTGGGTAAGACCTGGATTCCCCCAGGGATCCCAGGGTCTCTTGGGAGAGACCTTACAGTGCATGAGCTTGTTGAGTTTTTATCTTTTGGGGTTTTTTGTTAGGGTTGGGATTAAATGTGCGAGATGGTATTTCTTGTTTGGGTTCAGATGTTTATTAGTTCTTATCTGTATTGCAGTCTCACAAACCCTGAGTTCTGCAGCACTTTACTAAGAAACTACAAAATGGAGACATATCTCTCTCTCTACAAGGCCTTCTAAGGATAAACTGTTAAATTAAGAAATTAAAATATTTTTACTTTTAGCTCAATAACTAACTACTTGCGACTTCAATGTGGACTTTTTTATCAAATTACACAATATTACTTAAACTCAAGAAGAAGAAGGTGAAGAAGAAGGACTAGCTTCTGCTCTAAAATTTTTATTTTGCTTTATATATATTACTGTATTTTAAAATCTCAAACTTTTACATTTTTTACTATGTGATATTACCCACTTTTATTCAAACTACACTCCTGTAATCTTAGTTTGGTCATTTAATTTTTGGAAGCCTTTTCTGTGGCTTCAGGTTAAGTGTTTTCTGGGGGTCACTGTCTGCCAGCACAGAAAGTCTGAAATTCTCAGTAACCAGTGGTCCAGCATGGATTGTTTGATATTGTCATTGCAAGTGTGCAGGCTTCAAATAAATGTATTTCACCTGTTTGCAGTGGTCCCCTGCATCTGAGGTCTGCTCACCTGGGAAATTTGTTTTCAGTCCCTTCCTGTTGTGGGACTGGTGGGGCCAGGAGGGAGGCAGGAGGGGAGCAGAAGTACAGCTCACAGCCCACATCCTCAAGTGCCAAGGCTGAGTTTTGGAGCGTGCAGATGAATTCTCTTCTGGCTGCAACTTTGGGCCAGTGAGTCGCTGTGTCATTTCCAGGAGTGTCCATGATCTGCTTTTCCCATCACCACGGGAGTGTCTTTTCTCTGTCCTAGGGCCTGACTTTTGAGGAGGTGGAGAACTTCTTCACTTTTCTGAAGAACATAAATGATGTGGACACGGCTTTGAGCTTCTACCACATGGCTGGAGCTTCTCTTGATAAAGGTACTAAAACCTGTGGGGTGTTCAGGTGCTGAAAGCCTGAGGGAGCACAACTCATGCTGTGTCTTTGGAGGTGGGAAGATGTCAGACAAGCCCAGGCTGACAGGTTAAAAATGTACCCAAATTGCAATTCCTCCCTGTAATGAGGGGCTTGGCTCACTACATCCATGGATAAAAGGGATTTCAGGTTTTATACTTCCACAGTTTTAGACAGAGGGAGAAGAAAGTGTAGCCTGAATGGATGAGGAAGCAGTGATTTCATGGTGGTACCTTCAGAAGGACCTTTCTGCTGTGTGCAGAGGCAAGGTGACCTACTGAGTGGGCCACAGGCTGTGGTTCCAGATCCCAGGGACACCACTGTTTCTTCTTCGTCACCATCTTCTGAAGTGACTTTTTTTCCTCCTTATACAAAGGACTTCAAAAAGGAGTGTCAAAGAATTCTTGCAGAGTTATCTTCTGTGGAGGTCTCTGATCACATGGCAGAGGCACAGCAGCAGTGGGGCTGGGGGTAGGAACTGCTCAACCCTGCTTTTCTTTCAGCTTCGCTCAAAAATCATAGACTTGGCCTAGAAATAAGGGCTGGATGCTGCATTTCTGATTGGGCAGCCAAGCAGTGGCAAACACCTTCAGAGCTCCCTGGAGGGAAAGAGGGGAGCACTGGAACACCACTGAGGTCCCAGACTGAGCATTAAAGTCTGTCCAGAGACACTATTTCAGATAACCCACAGTCCAGAGGAGTGGGCTGAATAAACCTCAGAGCTGGTGTTTCCTGGAGAACTTGGTAATAATGTGGTTTATTGATCAGACCAATCCATATCCTCCTCCTTCTCATCGTGTTTCCTTTTCTGAGCTGGTCTGTCTCAGGTTTGTTGTTAGATCTGACACACTGATTAAAAAAAAAAAAGGCAAAAAATCCCCCAAGTATATTTCAAACCAAAGTCCCACTCTGCTGCCAGGATCTGTCACAAGTGCTTTGGTCTTTCGGGTTCTTTAAGAGGGATTTTTTTTTTAAAACAGACTGAGAATATTAAAAAAAGATAGCAAACTCATTAAAAGATTTTTAGGCTAAGTGAAAACTCTTGTCTGCTACAAAGTTAAAGCTGATTCATGTAGGCAGCTGCAGAATTGAACATTCTGGAAGTCAGCTAGTCCAACTGCTGCTGTTGTGGGAATATTAAGGCATTAATAGGTTTGGGGCAGTGGAATTACAGAGGGAAACAAACGTGTCACATCTCTTCTTGTCTGTGTCAGCAGCCTCTCTCATCTTAAATTTTTTTGGGGGGAAATAATCTGCACTCTTTGGTTTGGATCATCATTACCTTAAGACTTAAAAGAACCTGATAGGATTTCCTTTCATTTAAAAGTGGAATACCAAGGCTGGGTGTGCTGCTGCTGCTGCTCTGAGCCCTTTCTGTAGCATCCCAGGGGAGGTGATAGCCCAGCAAATCAAATTTACTCAGTGCCTACAGGAAATTAGCATTTGTCCTGTCATGGAATATGCATTTTCACAGAATTTAGGTCTGTGTGCAGTTGGTAAATCAGTGTGATTGCTGTTTAATTATGTGCCATTAATGAGCTTCTGCAGCCTCTGAGCTGGGAGTGCTTGGCTGGGGTAAGGGAAGCTTCCTTGGGCAGGAATCAGGTTTAAGAAAACCATAAATGGGGTGTGCCCTCACAAAAGTGAAGCTTTCACAAGGTTGCTGGTTCCAAACTAACAAAGTAAAAATTGCACTGGAATGGGGACTAGGAAGAGGTTAGTATGTGTAATAATTTGCTGCTAACAATGCAGCAAATATTATTATGATTTTAAAAGGGCTGTTTAAAATTTCAGAGGGAAAAAAATGGCTGCTACCAAACAGCCAGAGCCTGACAGCCTGTTTTCTTTGCTGAATTAAAGTCTCCTCTTCTTCTAAAAAAGATCATAAACCTGTATTTTAATGACCCGTTTAAAAACACCCAGATTATTTGTTAGCCTATCTTTCATTTTCCCAGCACCATAATAGCTGTCGTTCTCCTAAATCACAAGCATTCCTTAGAAGACTTCCCCAGCCTGGGCTCACAGCTGGAAGCAGGACAGGAACTGAATTTGGTGCTTATTCCCCTTTTAGGAGGGTGTGAATTGCACTTTTTCTGGCACTGTGTGCAGCCAGGCTTTCCGAGCAGCCCTGCTGCCAGCAGAGAGCTGTGGGATATCTCCTTTGGGGTTTGGAGCAAGGCATGGATGGGCCAAAGCACGGGGAGACGGCTGAGCCCACTGATCTGTGGCTTGGAGCAGGGCTGGAGCCCCGGAGAGGTTCATGGAAAATCATTTCATGTGAATGAGGCTGCTTGAAACGGCTGCAGAGCGGACAGGGAGTGAGGAAGGAGGCAGAGGTGAGCTGGAATGCAGTCATGGAATTGCTGCTTGCTTTCCTCCGCCTTGGAGAGGGATGGAAGAAGCCAGCCCCCCTGGAAGCACAGCTTGGAGCGCTCCTCTGGAATAATGGCAGTGCTGGTAGCTGGGAGGGGAGCCCTTGGGAGGGGTCTCTGGGACCCTGGTGTCCAACAGGATCCCCTGCAGCTGCTCACCCTGGGCCACCTGCAGTCAGCTTTGGGGTGTCTCCAAGGAATCTCCTTGCTTTCCGTATTTCTGGCTGTGGATGTTGCACCAACAGCTCTGCCTTTGGTCTGGGAGCTCTGTTTTTTCTCCCTGATCTCCATGACTTTCTGTCATGCTCCCTTTGATGTCAAAACAGCTTCTGCTCAGCTGCAGGGCTGCAGTTTGAGAAGACCAAGGAAAATGTGCTGTGCCCACAGGATTGCACAAGGCTTATCCATCTCTTTCCTGGATGGGTGTTCCAGCACGTACTCATGCAAATGATTTGTAAAAAGTTCAATAGATTTTGGGAGCTAAACTGCCAGTGATAGCATCCAACATTTCCAACTGGGAGCCTTGAAATGAAACGTGTGCATCAACGTGAGGCTGATTTCTGGGAGCCCAAAACACACATGTCCTGCCTTTCCATCCTGGAATGGCCCAGGGCAGGGAGCTCTGCTCCCATCACCCTGAGTGCCATTTGGAAAACAAAGGCAGCAGCCCAGCTGTCCATTCTTTTGGCCACATGTGTGATTAATCCCAAGTTGGAGGGGAGAAGTGAAGTTTGCCATCTGGCGAGGCTCGGGCCTGGAGCGGAGCCCCGTTTGCAGCACTCGGTGAGGCATTGCTCACAGTGCAGTTCTGGGAATCAGAGTGGAAAAAAGGATAACTGTGTCAGACTCTAAACTTGCATAAAATCACTCAGATGGCTCGTTAAAGGAACCAGTGGGAGATAGCAATGCGTGAAATTTTAGTAGTTTTTCCAAGATAGAAATTTGGAAGTCATTTTTGATGATATGAAATCCAGGAGAATTTCTATCCCAGAACTCCAAACCTGGACAGGCTTTAAGAGATGCTCCCCAGACAGCACCTATTTCATTTCATGGTAAAGCAATTATTCCAGCAGGTTTACTTCAATTTCATTTGCCTTCCTGAGCTACCTTGTTGTCTGGAGCACGTGTGTGGATGTGAAAGCAGGGATGCTTTCTCTCTTCCTTTTGATCCCTTAAAAACCAGCACAGCACAGTCATGCAGCCCCTGTGGAGTCATTCTGGCATCAAGCAAGAACGATGGGATGGAGCTGACACTTGTGCAGTTGGATTAAAGAGAGAGGAAGCAGGAACTGGTGGCCATGAGTACAAGTTCCAGCTGGGGAAGCCGTGGCTGTGAGAAACAAACAGGAGGGGAGGGATCAGGAGACTCCCTGCAGAGATGGAAGGAGTGGGTAAAATCTCAGCAGAAAAACATAATTATAGTTAAAGGAATTAGGACAAGGGGCAATGGTTTTAAATTGAAAGGGGAGATTTTGATTTGGTGTTAGGGAAGAAATTACTCCCTGGGAGGGTGGGCAGGCCCTGGCACAGGGTGCCCAGAGCAGCTGTGGCTGCCCCTGGATCCCTGGCAGTGCCCAAGGCCAGGCTGGACAGAGCTTGGAGCCACCTGGGATGGTGGAAGGTGTCCCTGCCATGGCAGGGGGTGGCACTGGGTGAGCTCTAAGGCCCCTTCCGACCCAAACCATTCTGGAATTCTGTGATGTAGGAAATTATTTTAACTTTTTTTTTACATGTAAGGCTACAGCCATGGGGTACCTAGGGCACCAGGAGGGGAGGATGGCATCAAGGTGAAGCACCTCGAGAGAAGTTTTACATTCACAACACAAATTAAATGAAATTTGGTGTCGCAAGGAAATACAAAGTAATAACTGCTGACTGGAGCTACATTACTCATGGAGAAAAGGAATTTCACTCAAAAAGAATAATTACATGGGAAAAGCAGGGTCCTACTTGAGATTATATATATTTTACATACATACAATGCATCATTTCAAATTTCTCCTGCATTATTTAGTAAAAGGAGGGGTTTTATGGGGAAAAGGACCTGATGGTGGCTGTGAATTCCTCTCAGAAAACCCCAGATTTCACCCAGGGGAGCAGAAACAGGGTGGAAGGTACCAATAATGTAAGCATCAATGAAAAAATCCCATTAGAAATATTTTATGCAGTTTGTAATTAATCCAGTTATGGTATATATTGGATGATTATTCTTTCCTTTCTGACACACTTAACTCTCCAGAATTCCTGAAGGACTGGGGGTGCAGAAAACCATAAGGAAATTGTGGAGGAAAGCAGAGGCTGTTTGTGGTTTCAGTCTGATTTTGTGATGCACCACTTCCCTCTTTTCCCTTGTTCCACAGCTAAACATTGATCCCAGTTGCTGTGGATGGTGTTTCCTTGGGTCAGGCTTTGAAGAGAAGCAATTTAACTTTAAATACTCTCACAGCCTAGGGAGGGGGGTTTTTTTTTGCCCATTTGTGCAGCAAAATCCACTGCCTAACCCTGCCAGATTGATAGCTCCATGGATTGCCCTTTACTAAAGGTGGGAATAAAACTCCTGCTTGCTTCTCTGCTGCCAGTCTGGGGAGAAAAGGGAAATAATTCCTCACAACTCTTTATTTTATTGCAAGGTTAATCTGGTCTGCTCCCTGCAGGAGGGTGCGTGGACTTGTTCTGCAGCTACTGGGTTGCAACAGGAAAAGCAGTTTTTGGAATTCCCAGTTTTTGGAATTCCCTGCTTGATAGAGTTGAATGCTGGATGGCATTCCTTGGAATGCTGTCAGGAGGAGCTGCCTCGTCCATCAAGCTTATTCCAGCCTCTCTGACCGCGCAGAGGCCAGTTTCCACGGAGGAGCAGGAGGGTCCTGCTGTGGCTGGCACGTGCTGCCCCTGTGTGACCCTGTGCCCTCCTGTGTTGCAGTGACCATGCAGCAGGTGGCCAGGACAGTGGCCAAGGTGGAGCTGTCGGACCACGTGTGCGACGTGGTGTTCGCGCTCTTCGACTGCGACGGTGAGTGACCGGCCGAGCTCAGCCAGCCCGGGACAGCCCAGGGCAGGAAACCTGGCAGAAGGGCTCTTCTTGCCATGCTCTGTGCACGGAGCTGGGCTGATCCCCTCTCAGGTCATGCCCTTTTCTGACCCAGAGATGGGCAACTGAGAGGTGATTTAAAAACTTTTACTCCATTTTCAGTCTCATGTGGAGGGTGAGACAATACAGATGTTATAATTCACACCAGCACAATCAGAATCCAACCATTTCCTAATTACATTACAAGTGTTTATTGGCCTATCAGCTTTAGCCACACCATGCTGTAAATGCCTTTATTGTATTTGCGGGGTGCCCCGTGGCAGGAAGGAATGATGACTCTGACTCCATGACTCCATGTTCTCAGAAGGCTAATTTATTATTTTATGATACTAAATTATATTAAAGAATACTGTACTAAACTACACTAAAGAATACAGAAGGGATGCTTACAGAAGGCTAAAAAGATAATAATGAAGACTCCTGACTCTTTCCAGAGTCCCAACACAGCTTGACCCTGATTGGCCAATGAGTCAAAACAATTCACAGGAAACCAATGGAACAATCACCTGTTGGGTAACAATCTCCAAACACATTCCAAAGCAGCAAAACACAGGAGAAGCAAATGAGATAATTATTGTTTTCCTTTTTCTCTGAGGCTTCTCAGCTTCCCAGGAGCAAAATCCCGGGCAAAGGGATTTTTCCAGAAAATATGAATGTGACATGCCTTAAATCATCTAAAACTGCCCCTCCTGGGTCCCACTACAATGCATCTTTCACAGTTCTGTTTCTCCAAAGTATCCAGTCTTTTTTACAAGGCCATCCTTTGAACCTTGTTTCTGGTTCCATTTCTCTCTCCACGATGTCTGTCCTGTTCCATGACATTTCTAAGTCAGCATTTCTTATCTCAGGGTTTGCATGCAGATGCACACACTGTGTGAGCCTTCTGTTAAGCTTTGAAAATTTTCTACAAATCCATTTCCCACATTCCCCCTGCCCGTTTGGGAAGGGTGTCCAGTGGTAGCCACGCTGTGAGATGTGGATGTTGGAGCATGGATAGGAGGGGTTTTGCACACTTTGCTCCTTTTTTCCCCCCAGAGAATTCCAGTTGGTCTAACAAAATGAACTGTTATGCTCCAGTGTTGGAAACGAGCCGGGCTGGGGCTTTATCTCCAAAGTCCTAGACAAATGTCAGCTTAATTTTTAATTAATTAATAGCAGCTCTGTGCCCTGCTGGGAAGCTGGCTGTGCAGAGGCTGTGAGTGCCCCGTTGTGGTTGTTGTCACACTGAAGCACTCCCGGCTTGATTTAATGGGTGTTACTGGAGTCTTTGCCAGGTGACAGCAATTCTGACTTGGAAAGAAGGAAATTCTGCATTTGTGCAAAACTGCCAGGCCCAAATCAGAGTTCTGGCTGGCACCCTGCTTCTCTAGCACAGTCACCATCATCTGGCAGCTCTGAGTGGCAGCACTGCTGCATAAGTATGAGCATTAAAAAATGCATTTAATGAATTTAGTCCTTGTTGTCCCTCTTGGTCTCAGCCCTGCCTGCTCCTTTGCCCCTCCCTAAGGTCACATCTCCTGTTTTGTTTTCCTCTGTGCTTCAGTACCACCGCTGTGATACGATCTTCACGCCAGATGATCAGGCTGGAGATTAGAGTGAGCTGAAGTGTAACCAAATATTCCCTGTTTGCCTTCTCTCAGAGGAGAATCTCCTAAATATTTTGATAGCAAATCTTTAGGGGGAAAGACTCTGGTTGCCAGAGGAGTCCCCCAAGGAAGAAAACAAGTAGAAAAGCAGGCACAGATATTTTTTATTATTATTATTTTGTTGTTTTCACTCCATCAGTGTTTACAGACATTAAAAACTTGCAGCACTGGAGGGAATTTTGCTCAACCCTTGATAGCTGGCTGGAATTTTGCTGCCCAGTGGCTGCATTATAACCTCATTCATCAGATGAACACATCTTCCCTTCTACTCCATTAGAAAAATTTGTGCACCCACAATTTCACAATTTCCTAAACCACTTAAAGCAGTGTTTCCTGGGAGGACAGGGACATTTGGGTTGCATTTGCTTTTCTGCCTCCTGCAAGCATCCATGGGGATGGGATTTAAACTCTGTGGCTCGGGGACCCTTGCTCAGCAGGATATTTTGGGAGGTGGGAGCCAAATACGATCTGTTTCTGCAGGAAAGGAAAACTCATGGCTGCTGCCCTTTAAAGTTATCATTTCAAGGAGGTTGCTGGTGGGTCTCTGATTATTTTTCCTCCTTTTTGCAGGGAATGGGGAGCTGAGCAACAAGGAGTTTGTTGCCATCATGAAGCAGCGCCTGATGCGAGGCCTGGAGAAGCCCAAGGACATGGGCTTCACACGGCTCATGAGGGCCATGTGGAAGTGCGCCCAGGAGACAGCCTGGGACTTCACAGCTCCCAAGCAGCAGTAGCAGGGCTGGGAAGGAGCACCCCCATTCCCTGGATCAGCCCCCGGGCACGGCAGGGTGGCACCAGGCTCTGGAGAGCCCAGGCCGGCTGTACCAGGAGGGTTTTGTCAGCCCAAGTCAGAAATCCACACCTGCTGTATTTGCTCGCTGCTGGCTCCTCCACCTTCCTCTCTCTCAGGAACAAGGAAAGGACTTCTACTGGCACCACCTCCGTGGCACAATGCACTCTGATCCAGAGCTGGGCCCAAATCACCTTTATTTAATGCTATGAAAAATGGCATGGGGGGTTTATTCTGATTCTCAGCCTGCTCCTCGGAAAAGCCAGGCAATTCCTGGACATTCTGGATCCCAGGCCAGGGTTTCAGCCAGCCAAAAGCTCTGTGCTGCACCCGCTGCAGAGGGGCAGCTAAAAGCAGTGCAGCCCTCCTGCCTTGCACAAGCATCCAGCTGCAGGAGCTCCCTGCCTGATCTCCCGAATGGGGAATTGCACTGGGAAGGGGCTGGCAGGTGTGGTTTGCCTGGGGGCTGTCCTCTGTAAAAAATACCTTGTAAAGATGTTGCTCCCAGCAGCCTGGCTCTGTGTCTCCATTGCTCCACCTCCTCCCCCAGGGCTGGGGCTGAGGCACTGAACACGGGCAGTTTTGGGAATGGGGGGGAAACCACCATGATTTTCCAGGCTGGAAAGACAAAGGGGATCAGTTGCTCCTGGAATACTTTCTGTCCCCAGCACAGGAAGGACGTGGAGCTGCTGCAGAGAGCCCAGAGAAAGCCACCAAGGTGCTCAGAGGGATGCAGCAGCTCTGCTGGGAGAGCTGGGATTGTTCAGCCTGGAGAGAAGCTCCAGGGTGACCTAATTGTGGCCTTCCAGTGCCTGAAGGAGGCGACAAGAAACATGGAGAGGGAATATTGACAAAGGCATCGAGTGCCAGGGCACAGGGAATGGCTTCCCAGTGCCAGAGGGCAGGGATGGATGGGATATTGGGAAGAAATCCTTCCTTGGCAGGGTGGGCAGGCCCTGGCACAGGGTGCCCGGAGCAGCTGTGGCTGCCCCTGGATCCCTGGCAGTGCCCAAGGCCAGGCTGGACAGGGCTTGGAGCAGCCTGGGACAGTGGAAGGTGTCCCTGCCATGGCAGGGGTGGCACTGGGTGGGATTTAAGGTCCCTTCCCACGCAATACCCAAACCATTGTAGTATTCCGTGGTTCACACAGGGATATTGAGCCTGATCACTCCAGCCAGACTTCTCTTCCTCTTCCCCCTCATTTCCCTGGCTCCTTCGGGGCGGTGTGGGTGTGGGTCCCTGTGCTGTCACACACCTCACCCCACAGACCAAGGTGGGAGTGCAGGTCCGGCCCTTCCTGCCTCAGCTGTTCCTGCTCTCCCCTGCCTGCTCCCCATGGCCAGCCTCCGGGATCTGTCACCTGTCTCTGAATTCTCTTTCGGAATGAAGGTTGATCCTGACATCCCGAATGTGAAACAATGTGACACAGCCCCGAGCAGCCTCATCCCTCCTCAGGGTCCCCTTCAGCCCGTCCCGGGCACGCTCCCTGCACCCAGGACCCGTTCCAAGGGCAGGAAGCTCGCTGAGGAGGAGGCTCTAATCGGAGAGAACTACTGAAGGGCTTGTTGATGATGCTCCGGGGGTGCTCCCTGGCGTCCCCTGTCCCCGTCGGGGGCCGGCTGGCTCCCCAGCTCTCGCCCCGCGGGCAATCCCCGCCCGTGCCCCGAACCCCGCCGGCCCGCCCGCCTGAGGGCAGGGCTCGGTGACGTCATCCACCCGCGCCCGGCCCCGCCCCGCCGCCCCCCCGCCCGGCCGCCGCCGCCATGGAGTCGAACCGGGACGAGGCGGAGCGGTGCATTGGTATCGCGCTGGCCGCCATCAAAGCCAACCAGCCCGACAAGGCCCGCCGCTTCCTGGAGAAGGCGCAGCGCTTGTACCCCTCGCAGCGGGTCCGCGGTGAGCGCCGGGCCGGGGGCGCGGCGGGGGGCCCGGGGGAGCGCGGCCTGCGCGGCCGCCGCCGGGCCTGACCTCTCACCCTCACGGCGCCTGCGCAGTGCGCGCGGGGCACGCCGGGAAAGCGAGTTCATCGGGGCGGCCGGGGCTGTGTCCTGGGGTCTGGGGCCGCGGTACCGGCCGGGACCGGGCACCGATGGGCCAGGACCGGGTACTGTCGGCCCGCGGCCTCTGTCTTTAGCGGGGGCCCGCAGTGAGGAGGGCGCTGGGAAGGGAAGGGGGACCGGCTCCGCGCTGCTGTGGGAGCCCTGAGCCGCGGGCACAGCACCCGCTGCGGCTGGAGCAGCGCTGAGGGGAGGGAAGGAGCTTGCCAAGGCGAGAGGGAAGTTCCCGGGGGGCTTCGAAAAGCCCTTCTCCTCTTCCTATTCCTCCTTTCCTATACCTCTACTCGTTTTCCTGTTACACTCCCCCTCCTGTTGGTCTCCTCCTTATATTCCTCCTTTTTCTCTCCTATTCCTCCTTTCCTATTCCTCTTCTCCTGTTTCTGTCCCTCTCCTCCTTCTGTTCTTTTCCTCCTCCTCCTGTTCCTCTCTTCCTGTTTTTCTCCTCCTCCTCTTATTCCTGTTCCTCTCCTCCTCCCATTCCTCCCCTCCCTCTCCTGTTCCTCTCCTCCCTGTTCCTGCATTCCTCCTCGTGTTCCTTCTCTCCTCCTATTCCCCCTCATCCTTCCTCCTTTCCTCCCTCCATTCCTCCTCCTCTCCTCTTGCTGTTCCTCCTGTTTCCATCCTATTCCTCCTCTCCCTGCCCTGTTCCTGCTCCAGCAGTTGCCCTCTGCTTGCAGACAGACAGGCCGTGGCTGAGCCCACGCTCTCACACGTGGAACAAAACAATCCTCCCCAAGCCTTTCTGCCAGATTTTCATTTGTTTCTGTCATCTCCTGAAAGCTTTAATTCATTTGGGAAGTGGTTTGTGAAAGCAGCCAAACTCAGTTCTTTCCCTGCATGTTCTTACATGGCAGAATATTATGCACAGGGCTGAAAGTTTAATTTTTTTTTTTATTTTTTTTTTCTTTGACCTCATCTGAGTTTGGATTCTTTGGCTGAGCTTTGCAGCTTGTTTGCCCCAAGGCTTTCTGTAACCCTCTTTTTGGTTGCACCAGGCCTCTTCCCTGTGCCTCAAACGCAGCGTGTGCTGTGCTGTGGTTTTCCTCCCCTCCCTTTCCTCCGGAATTTATACTTTGGTGAAATTACTGGGTAGGAAAAGCGACTTTTGGAGGAAGGCAGAGCCAGCAGGGAGGGTTAATGTTAAACACAGCGTGCTGATGTGTGACCAGACCCGAGCAGTTTCTCATCCAAGGACCCTGTGCTGCGTGTCCTGCTGGCTCTGCACTTGGGGAATGCTGCCAGAGATCCTGGTCCCTGAGCCTCTGAGGAGCTCCTGGGAAATCTCTTCCCCTGGAGTTCCCCAGCGTTTGGCAACACTCAGCGACGTGGCCCTGCTCAGCCAGCGCTGCAAACTCTGACCCTGGCTGGGCTTTTTGGGATCAGGGAAGGGTTTTGCAAGGGGATTGCAGCAAAAATCTCCTGTGTCAGGGCACGCTGGCTGAGACACACTCACACTCTGTCACCTTTCAGTGGCAGTGGGGAAAATTTATGGGAAGTTGGGCAAATGTTGGCTAATAAGGGAGGAAGAGTGCTCCATGGCACGTGCTGGGCAGGAACCGAGTTGGCAGAGCTGGAACCTCGTTCTGCACTCTGCTTCAGTCGTCCCTGAGCTGGTGCTGTGCTGGGGCTGCACAGAGGATGCAAAAAGCAGCAGCTTTGGGTCTGCACGGCAAAATGGGCCTGAGCTGTGGGCAGCTGTGGGTTCCCGTGCTTGGGTTTGGGAAATGCACTCTGGGCAGCAGGAGACAGGAGGATTCTGCCCCTGTGCTCAGGTGAGAGCCCACCTGCAGAGCTGCCCCAGCACAGGAGGGATCTGGAGCTGCTGCAGGGAGGCCATGGAGCTGCTGAGGGGGCTGGAACACCTCCCCTGTGGGGCCAGGCTGGGAGAGCTGGGGCTGTGAGAAGGGTGTGGGGAGACCTCACAGCTCCTTCCAGGGCATGAAGGAGCTACAAGAACATTTGAGAGGAATTTCATCAGGAGTGGAGTGGCAGGACAAGGAGAATGGCTTCCCACTGCCAGAGGGCAGGGCTGGATGGGATATTGGGAAGGAATTGTTCCCTGGCAGGGTGGGCAGGCCCTGGCACAGGGTGCCCAGAGCAGCTGTGGCTGCCCCTGGATCCCTGGCAGTGCCCAAGGCCAGGCTGGACACTGGAGCCTGGAGCAGCCTGGGACGGTGGAAGGTGTCCCTGCCCATGGCAGGGGGTGGGAATGGGTGGGCTTTGAGATCTCTTCCCGCCCAAGCTGTTCAGGGATCAAAATCTCCTGGTAAGCTGAAGGGAATGAAGCCCAAAGCAGCAGGAAGGGGGGTAGGTGGGGGAACAGCCTCATGAGGTGAAATTTAAAATCACCTGGCAGATTGCTCCAGGTTTGGAAGGAGCAAAACCAAAGACTGTAATTCAGTGAACACTGAAGCATTGGAAATGTGAGTGGGGGAAAAATTACTTGTGTAAAATAAATTAATTTTAAATTTGTGAAGCCCCCAAGCCCAAAGGCTCATCCAGTGAGTTACTGCTCCTTAGCCCACTGTCCTTTGCATCCCTCATCCTCTATTGGCTTTTGGATTCCTGAGTGGATTTTTGTGCCCCCTCTGAGCACTGGGGCCAGATAGGATATCTTGGCTCATCTCTTGGCCTGCAAGTGTTGTTTGCACTTGCCTGGAGAAGGTGATACCCCATAGTGCAAGGTCTGTGGTGTGCAATCCATGGGAGGAGGTGGAACGTCCTTCCCAGTTCTGGGCTCTGGATAAAGGACTGCAAGCTCAGGATCCTGGGGCCTGTGTAAATACCCTTGGCTGGGTTTCACTGTGGCGTGTGCGCCTGTTCTCTTGAATGGGGGTGAAGAAATCAGTCTGTGCTTGGTTTAAAAAGCAGTTTTAAAAGATGGTGCTGTGCAGCTGCCAGGGAAATGCACGATGGAAGGATGCTTGGAGTCTCCCTCCATTGTGTCACGCGGGTGCTTAGGCCAGGCCTGGGTGGTGGAGAGGATGGAAGATGGTGCCTGAGCCTTGCAAGGAGGAGAAGAAAAGGGAAGGTGAATCTGTACCCCGGTAACTGAGGGAGGATGGGTTTCACAGCTGCTCCCAGTCCACAGTGACGGGAGAACAAAGCGCCCGTGTGAGGAGCTGGCAGCCAGCAGTGCTGCAGCTCTGTCCCCAAAAGGGGAGTGTCCCCCTGGGATTGGCAGCCTACAGAATTATTTTCTAAGCTCTCTAAAGATATGGCATCGTCACATCACTTCCCCAGCGCTGCAGGCTCTCAAAAGCAGGACATAAAGAAGAATAAAACACTTTATAATCTGCTAGAAGACAAATTTGGACATGCTTTGCTGTTGAGGAGAGATGGAAGGGAAAAAAGGACAGGGATACACTGCTTTGCTGATCTGCTGTGGCTCCTGGACTGTCTGTCTGGGTGGTCCTGGGGTTTTTGTGGAGGTTGTGTGTGTTGGGAGGAGCAGAATGTCTTCAGGAGTGGCCCTCGCACCTGGGTGAGAAGCAACAGGAGCTGAAAGATTACGTGGGAGGAAAGGTGAGGGTCTTCCTGGGGAAGGAGGGGAAGGTGGGAGAGATGAAGAGGAATCTCTTCATGGGAGAGCGGGAAGGGCAGGTTGAGCTTGGTGCTTTCTTCTCTATGTTTTTGTTTCTCTCTTTTCAGTTCTGCTTGAGTCACTCAACAAGAACGAGCAGTCAGCCAATGGCCAGTCCCAGCCCAGGGACTCCTCAAACCCTCAATTCAGGAAAATGAGTGGAGATTTCCCATCAGCCAACGGAGAGGCTGGGGGGGAGGCCCCCAAGGGCTACACTCAGGACCAGCTGGATGCAGTGAAGAGGTTTGTGCACAGCTCTCGGGGGCATTTGTTTGACTCTGTCACTCTCTCTTCACTCTACCAGTCTGCTTTTCACAGTATTTTAAAGATTTCAGCTTTGAACCATATGGAATAGTGTTAAGAGCATGCCCAGGAGGATTTGTAGCTCTAGCAGCCCTGGTAGGCAGCTGGCTTGGGTCTGCTCGTTTTCCAAACCTTGTTTCAAGCTTCCCTTTATTCCTTTCTCCCATTTGCCCATCCTGGAAGCTGAAGGACTGAACTGCAGAGGCAGTCACTTGGTAAACTTTGTTTAAGGTTATGGGCATGGCCTGAATTGTGCAAGAACCACTTCAAGGGACTTGCAGGAATGCTTGTTATGTCATCCACTTCTCCAAAAACCCAGCCTGCTGGATTCTGTCTCATCATGTGAGAAGCAGAAGCCTTGGCTGGGCTGAGTGTGCCCAGGAAGAACGGGCTGCACACCCTGGGCTGCTCCCTCCTTCCTTCTCTGGAATTCAGCTGATGAAAGTTTTACATCTGGGAATTAGCTGAGCACAGAGTGAGGTGGGGAGGGAAAGACCAATATCCTTCAGGTGCTGTAGCCCTTCCCAAACAGCCTCCAACACCTGAACGTGATGAATGTGAGGGTTATTTGCCAGTCACATTGCTGTGTGGCTCTGAGGGAAGGCCCTTCCTCCTCCACTGGCCCGACTCGTTCTGTGCTGGGTCACCCTCTGGGAGCAGGGGCTGAGTAATCCAGACATCCCTGAGCAACACCCATCGAAACCGTGCTGCCTCAAGAGTCTCAGAGCTGACAAGGATTCAAGACAAGGAGGTTTTTACTCCTGGAACTCAGTGTTTTCTCCCCTCTCCCCTGGCAGGGTAAAGCAGTGCAAAGATTACTATGAAATTCTGGGAGTCAACAGAGAAGCTTCCGATGAGGATCTGAAAAAGGCCTACAGGAAACTGGCCCTGAAGTTCCACCCGGACAAGAACCATGCACCAGGGGCCACAGAGGCATTCAAAGGTAAAGCCAGCTCCAGATTTGTGGTTTGCCCCCAAATCTCACCGAGAGAACCCTTAAAAACAACCCCACGAGTCAGGCAGAGTGAAATAAAGCTGCTCTTTGTGAAGCTGTCTCCCTTCAGAGCTGGCCGTGTCATTACCAAAGTGTGAGCTTAAAATAATAAACACAGGCTGGCATGGTGGGACTCAGCTCTGCTGGCTGGGTTAAGGAGAAGCCTTCCTTCTCTTTCTCCCAGCAGCCCTTCCCTGTGTGTTGCTCCAAGCTCCTGCCTCGCTGCTCAGGAGGGAATTCTGTCACGATTAACCCAGTTAACTTGTGCAGCACCAGAGGCAGACTCAGAGCTCACAAACCCCTCAGGAGGAACATTCCTGGAAACACCCAACCATTTGTGGATGGAATTGGTGGATAGAAATCCCAGGGGGAAGTTTCTAGGGTGGAACTGCAGCAGCCATACAAGTGAGCCCAGGCAGAACTCAGAAAAGGAGCTCTGGTGCTGCTGCAAAGAGCCCAATTCTCAGAGCCTCTCTATAAATGCAGCAGGCATGTTTCCTGGGTAATAAGAAACCTAAAGATTGGAGTAATTTTCCAAGAGAGATGCTATTGCTTGGAACGTATAATCCCATTTTTCCCTGCAAGCTGTGGAAGTTTGATTATTATCATTAAGCTAAACACAGAACTCCTTGGTGCCAGTCGTACAGCACTGGTTTGGAAGCCATTAAAATCATCTGATTCTGGCCACTTTTTAGAAAGAAGTTCTTTACTCAAGACAGTGCTGAAGCTCTGGCACATGGAAGCTGTGGCTGCCCCTGGATCCCTGGAAGTTTTCTAGACCAGTTTGGACAGGGCTTGGAGCAACCTAGGATATTGGAAGGTGTCCCTGCCCGTGGCAGGGGATGGATCTTTAGGGCACCTTCCACCCCAAAGCAGCCTGATTTTGGGAGTGAAATGCATGAGACCTTTGCTGGAGCAGGGAGCAGGGCAGGCCTGGTGTGAGTGTACCGGTACAGTATTCAGGTGAGCTCCTCACAGACGCAAATTCAGCAGTAAAAGTCTTAGGTAAGGTTTGTTCAAGCCTTTTAAGACTTAAATCCTTGCCTGATAAGTGTTAGCAAATAGTGACTGACCCCCAGCTACCTGGGAGAGCCCGTGCTGGTGTGGGGGGCAGATGAAAGGGCATCTGCACACAGCTATCAGCTCTGCCTGTGCAGTGCTGCTGCTGCACAGCTCATCCTTGGATCCCTCAGTGGCCAAAGGCAGGTTTCCTCACCTGTAATCTTGAATAATGATGTTTGCCCAAGGCTTTGGCAGGAGTTACGTGCCAGAAGTGGAGCGTTAAGCAAAGTGCCCTTTATCCCCCACTGCGGGGTTATCTCCTCCAGGCCTTGCCTCCATGGCTTCCTGTCCTTCAGCCCCTGAGCTGAGCTGAAGTCCACCTGCTTGGCTCCAGAGGGTGAGGGGGGAAACGTGCCCCGCTGTGAGGATATGAGTTAATTTTTCCTGATGTTGATGTATTAGCTGAAGTCCTGGCATTCGCCTTCCCAGTGAGCGCCGATAAGGTGCTCTGCTGAGCCCGTGTCTCAGTGTACAGTTCCAGCTGGCTGCCGGCTGTCTCGTGGCAGATCTGCATCACTGCCTGTCTGCTCCTGGAAAAAGCCTTGAGCCTGGCTACTTGGAGCTGAAATCCTGCTTTGGAATGAGGCATTTCTTGGGCTTTGTCAGCACAAAGTCAGGCAGTGAACAAACCCTGAACCTCTCCGTTGTCGTTGGTTCCCTTGTTCTTTCCAGCTGTGTGGTTGATACACTCCGAGTCAGTCCTTGTCCACCAGCTTCCCTGCCTGGCTCTAGAAATGTTTGCTCTGGGTGCACTAATTATAACCAAGAAGGAGAAGGAGTGTATTGACATTACATCCTCTGCCCTCCAAATCTCCACTCCAAGAAGAAACCGTACACCTCCATCTGATCATGGGGGAAATGTCAAATTTGGAGCTGATCTCCTCCAAATGGGCACGTTATCCCCCTTTTCCCCCTTTCCCATCCCTTCTGCCCCTGCCTTGTACACACCAGGCAGCTGCTGCCGTGGGCCTTTCGGGTCCTTGCGACGAAGGGAGGCCTGGGGTGGCTTGGTGCAGAGGGCAGTGGGAAGCTGGAATGTGTGGAGAGGTGAGTACAGAAACAGGAGGGTGGCAGACAGACATTCTGGGAAAAGGGCTCAAACTCCTGAGGCTGGAAGGAGAGGGACCTAGGGACCTGGCAGGGGTCTAGTTCCAGTACATTTCCACCCTCACAGGCACTGGTTAACAGTCCTTGTAATTATGCACCTTGCATGTGGCATCTGGAAGGAAGTGCTGAAACTCTTAGCTGATGGATGCAACTTCTGGCTAATGTTTCCTTAGCAGCTTTTATGGAAAGTTTTAAAGTCCCTTTCAGGGATTTAGCACATATTTAAATTCTTTGCAGTTTCAGTTGTAGGCTCTGACAATAAATTCCCTTAATGCCACTTCTGAATAAAATTTGTCAACTAAAATGGGATTTCCCTACACGGCTGAGGGGTTTCTCTGGGGACGTGCACCAAACCGTTATCAGTCATATCATCGCTTCCTCATTTGAATTAATTAAGGAATTTTTCACTGAGTGTGGTTTCCTCCTGCCTGGATTTGCCCGAGCCGTGTGCCAGGTACCCGTTGCAGAGACGTGGGCAGCCGGATCCCTCGCTTTGTACGATGAGAAAGGCAGATGCTGGCAGTTTGCGGGCTGCAGGTGGGAGGAAGGAGCTAACGCTTCCCCCTTGTCCGTGTCACAGCCATCGGGAACGCGTACGCCGTGCTCAGCAACCCCGAGAAGAGGAAGCAGTACGACCAGTTCGGGGACGAGAAGCTCAACCCCGCCCGCCACGGCCACAGCCACGCCGACTTCCACCGCGGCTTCGAGGCGGACATCTCCCCCGAGGACCTCTTCAACATGTTCTTTGGGGGTGGCTTTCCCTCTAGTAAGCACCTTCAATCTGCCTTTCTCGCGTGGGGCCTCGTCCTTTGGGTGCAGCTGGGGGTCTTTAGGCTGCCCTGGGTTTGGTGGGGGGGGAGTTCTCCTTCACGTGTGGCCAAAACACCTCGAGTTTCTTGAACGGTTCATCTTTGGAGAGCTCAGCAACCATCAGAGCTGGACTTCTTCCCAGCCTCAGGTGTTTTGTTTGCATGATGGCAACTTCAGCTGCTGTTAGGTTGGGTTGAATGCTAGAACAAAAAGTGACTTGTTTTAAGGGTTGTTGTGAAAATAATCCTGTTTTGAGGAAGGCTTTTCTGCCTGGTGGTTTTGGAATTTAAATCTTCTTATCAGAGCAAACTGTGGTAACACCTGGGCCTTGTTCTTGATCTCTGTTTGCTCCACCACGCAGCTAGAACAGGTTCTCCAAGATCAGTGGCCACTTCCTTCTCTCCCCTGTGTCCCATAAAAAAAAGAAAAATAATATTTCTACACCATAATTTAGACCTTGTGGATTGAAAAATAAATCTGCATCCTGTCTGTCCACAATGCTGATCATGGCTTGGGGAGCAGGAAAGAATCTGTTCCTTTACTTGCTCAAAAGACACAGATTCCATGTGAGGAGAAGGGTATTTGGGAAGACTCCTTTGTATTTGTTCCAGTCAGATCTCACTGGGAGGGGACACAGGGCTTCTTGACCTCTGTGGACCGACTTGCAAAAAAAAAAATTGTTTCAGTTAAGAAAATTCACTCTGGTAGCTCTTTCCTGTCTGGAGTCTAAGCACTAACACCCCAACACCAGTGGCTCAAAAGCATCTGGAAGCCTTTTGCAGCATTTGTGCTCTGCCTGGCAGAGAGGCCAAGAAGCTGCTCCTGCAAGAACAACATGTTGCTATTTTAGCTCAGCCTCTTTTTCCCTTTCCTCGCTGTCCCGAGAGAATTGAGGGCTGCTCTCTCAGCCTGGCTCCCTTTGCAGCTGTAGCTTTGACATTTAAAACAAGACATGGAAGAGCTTTGTTTGCCAAGGGTGGGAAAAACCCCGGCATTACTTCTGTTTGTAAGTGGTTTTAATCTATCCCAGCAGAAGGGAGAAGGCCTGTGCAGGGTATTCTCTCTCTGTAGCTGGCCCTGCTTTGGGCAGGAGGTTGAACTTCCTGAGGTCACTTCCAAGCTGAGTTTTCATACAATCCTGCACAATCTTACAGAAGGAGCTCTGTGCCCCTCTGCACTCAAACCACCTCAGGAATATCCTGTTTCAGCCTGTAAGCAGGTGAAACGTGGATCATGGCCACCTTTTGTGGTCCCTCCCTGGCCAGCCAGCAGCACCCTCCACACTGTGACTTTGGAGTAAGAGTTTTCTTCTTCCTTCAGGTAATGTGCACGTGTACAGCAATGGCAGGATGAGGTACACCTACCACCAGAGGCAGGACAGGCGGGAGCACCAGGGCGATGTAAGTGGCAAACACCTGGCATCTGGGAGGCTGGAGGCTTTCCCAGCACATCACTGGGAGCTGGTTCCTGGGCCTGGCTTGTGAAACAGTCCTGCTTGTTGCCACCCTCTCAGACAGAAAGCTGAAGACAAGGCTGTTGTCTGGGCAGAGCCAATTTTATTGTAAAAAAACAACTTCCTGAATATTTTTATCTCAAGCTTAAAGGTGGAACTGAAAGGAGCTCAGGAGGTGAGGGAGAGGGGAATTTACCTTCAGTTGTCCAGCACTGAAAAGGGGAGAAAGCCATCCATAAAACCAGTCCTGCTCACTAGTTTGCTCTAGAAAAACGAGCTGTGGGCATGAGGCTTTTGGAATTCCCTCCCAGGGCTCTCCCTGGCAGTCCCCTCTGCCCGTTGTCACATCCAGAGAAGGGCCAGAGGGTTTGGATCTTCAGAGTCACGCTGTCCTGTGGGCTGCTGGGTTCCCCTCAGCTATTTTGGGTTAGTCCTTGTGAAAAGCAGGAGAGAGGAGGCTGTGTTGGAGCACTGGGAGGGAAGGAGGAAGGGAGGTGCCATGGGATCCTTGTCCAGCTGTATGGGTGGCACTCCACCGTGTGTTTCTGTTCCCTCAGGGCGGCCTGGGGCTGTTTGTCCAGCTGATGCCCATCCTCATCCTGATCATCGTGTCAGCTCTCAGCCAGATGATGGTCTCCAGCCCACCCTACAGTTTGAGCCACAGGCTGTTAGTACCCATTCCTCTAAAACTTACCCACATGGGAGGGGTGGGCTCTGGAGGGGCGTGGTGGGACAGGGATCTTGCCTCTGTTCTTACTTTGGGTTTTTTTGCTTTATGTCCTGAGCCCATGGCTCCTGCTGCCAGTGAAGTCTTTGTGGTTCTCAAACAGCTGTGAGATACAAGGTGCAGGCAGAGTTGGAGGGGGTTCTCCCCTGATGGAGAGAGTTCCTTGTCAGGGACCTTCTGCAGTCCATACCCACACTGTGTCTGTCATGGAAGGGGACAGACAGAGTGGTCTGGGGAGGCTGCAGCCCAGCACCGAAATCCCATATGGAACGAATCGAGGTGTAGAGTGTGAAAAACAAAAGCCATGTTCTCCATGAAAGCCTAAGCACAGCACAGTAGGGGAAGAGGATAAGGAATAAAAGTCACTCCCAGAGAAATCCCGTTTCTGAACTCTCATCTTGCCATGAAGCTTTGGTCAGACATTCAGGATGTGAAAGTGAAACTGCTCTGTTCTAGATCCTGTGGAAATGCCCCCATCTGCTCCCTTCAGTGACTAATGGAATGTGTCCCCATTCTTAGTCACTTTGCAGTGCTAACAAAGAGTGGGAAAACAGGCTTGATTTCTGTCTGCTTGCATCATTCCTGGCAAAGGCTTAATGCATGTTCAGTGTGAGTTCTTACGTGCATTTAGAAAGGGCAGACATGGTTGCAGCCTGGTGTTCCTTCAAATTTCACGGGAAGCAATGTTTGCCATTGATCATAGAATCCCAGAAGGCTTTGGATTGGAAGGGACCTTAAAATTATCTTGTTCCACCCCCTGTCGTGGCCATGGACACCTCCCACTAGACCAGGTTGCTCCAAGCCCCATCTAACCTGGCCTTGAACAATTCCAGGGGAGGGGCATGATGTTAAATACTATAAAACCCAGCTTAGCTTTCAGATTCAGAGCAAAGACTGGGACATTGGTGCTTGGGACCAGAAGATGGGATGGTTTTGGCACAGTTAAGGGTTATTCTGAGAGGGTGAAGGCTGTTGAGCTGTTATTTCCACAGCTGGCACTAGCATTGTCAAACTTAGCATTATACACATTCACCAGTTTGGTTTATACTGGTGAAGAGTTTGTGGCGTGAGAAGACACTGAAGGGAGGGAGCATTTAAGTGGGCAGGGATTTGCTTCCAGCCTTGCCAGCTGCCAGAGGGAGCCATCCCTGAGGCCCAGATGTTTCTGTGCTGCCCCATTCCCTGTTCCCTGTGCTGTCCCTGTCTCTGTTTGCTCAGGTAGCAGCAAGCAACCCGATTTCCAAGCCTGGATGTGGACAAGGATGGGAAGTGAGCTCGTCCAGTCCCGCTCCCCGAGCAGGCAGGGTGCTTGAGCTGGGATGAGGTGGTGCAGGGCCGGCAGGAGGAGCTGCTGCATCGCTCACTGCCTGCTCCTCTGCCGGCAGGGAAGGGAAAGCTGTGCCTCAGCTCAGCGAGCAGCGCAGCAGAAGCTTTGAACCCACAGGTTTAAATGCCACTCCTCCATAGTGAAGGTGTCACCGAGGAGGGCAGAGTCCTAAAGAATCTCTGTTACCTTTGTGACTCTCTTCCAAAAAGGATCCTCCTGCTGGAAGAGCTGCCTGGCTGTGGGCCTGATTGTCACTGTTCAGTAACACCTCATGGAATTGGCCTGACTTAATTGCATGTCTGGCTGCAGGTGACAGGTTTCTTGTGCCCTCATTTTCGTGCTTCACACTCCAGTGTGCTGCTGCAGCCCTGCCATTCCCAATCCTTCTCCTGTGAGGGCACACTCTGGAGTCCATCTTTATCCAGGAGAGGAATATGAGCTTTGGGAGAGCTCAGGGCTCTGTCTTGGCAGGTAAAATAGTGAACTTGGCTTTTTCCTTGAGAAATCCCAGCAGAGCTGTGTGCTCCTGTGCAGTCCATTCAGTTACCAGCACTGGACCTTGGTGAAACGTGCAGGAGTCCTGGGATCCCAGCTGTATTCTCTGATAACAGGCTGAAGGGTGAGCTGGATGAGTTAATGTTTACAGCTGGCTTAAGAATCAGGCTGGCTCTGAGTGCAGCAGCAGCAGCAGCTGGTATTTATTACAGGGAACTTCGGGCACGTCTCCAGGTGGAGCCGTTCCTGGCAAATGCAGCATTTGGGCCCAGCTCCTGTGTTACAGCTCACACACGCACCCTAAGGAGGATCTCTAGGTTTGCTGGGGTGCCAGGGGAAGCGAGAGCAGGGCTTTGTGTGAAATGCAAATCCACAGGGCCAGGGGAGGAAGAGATTTCCTTCTGGAAAGTGCTTTCTGTGCTGGTTGATGCAGGCCGGGGCACAGAGCAGGTCCCATCTTGCGAATGGAGGAAATCACAGATTTAATAATTTAATGAAAATTCCAGGGAACATTTTATTTTAAGTGGATTTAGGCTCTGGGCAATATGTCTTGGAGTTATGTCTGTATTCAGAGCTCTGTCCACCTTGCTGGAGGCCTGGCAGCTTCTTCTCTCCCTGTGTTGGTGGCTGGTTTCCACCAGAAATGCTGCTCCCTTCCACCCTCCAAGCCAGTGGCTGGATAGGGGTGAGGGATGTTTCCTGCTGTTTGGAGTCACATCACCCGAGCTGGGGGCTTTGCTGTGCCCTTGAAACACGTCCTACACTGTTGTGCTCTTGCCCCTGCACCAGGTCTGTGGGTCACACGCACAGGAGGGTCACAGAGCACTTGAAAGTCCCCTACTACGTGTCCGAGAGCTTTGCCGAGGAGTACACGGGCACGAACCTGAAGAACGTGGAGCGGAGCGTGGAGGACGACTACATAGCAAACCTTCGGAACAACTGCTGGAGGGAGAAGCAGCAGAGTGAGTAGCGAGGGCTCAGGGGCTGCTCCACGGAGTGGCTTTGGAAAGGTCTTTGAGTGAGGACCAAGCCGTGCTGAAGTTATACTTTACCACGGTGCCAGCACATTTCCTGTGTTGTTGGCTTTGTTTTTTCCAGTCTATGATTTCATGACAGGCCCGGTATGTGGGGGTTTTTTGTTTTGTTTTGCTTTTTAATGCTGCTGCAGAACTGGTCAGACAGGAGCTGTGCCCCAGAGGTTCCCCTGCCGTGTCAGCAGGATACCTCTGATTTCCAGTGGAGGGGGAAGGTAGAACCTCTGGGATCCCTGCTAGCCCTGTGTAATATTTCAGTCGGTCAAGGACGGTGCTGGAAAGTCTGGTGCCCACGGTGTCACGCGTCCCACATCCCACCCCTGCTCCGAGGCTGCGGGGGCTGCCCAGGCAGGAGATCCAGCCAGATATCCTGGCAGCAGAGCGTGGTGAGGGCAGCGAGTCCAGGGGCGACCTGTGTGCTCTGGCTGCAGTGATGGTCACGGCTCTTGGAGCGGCCGGGGTCGGATTTCAGCTCTGGAATGCCGGAGGGGCCGTGATCATCCCTGGGCGGTGCCAAACTCAGGAGCCCTGCTGGGGTGATCTTTGTGCGGGCTGCCCGTGCGCCTCCTGGCACCGGAGCCGGGTTCCCTTGGCTTTTCCCGGGATGGATGAGCTGTCAGCAGCTCTTACGCCCATCCTGTCCTGAAGGGCGCGGGGCATTTCCTCATCCTCATCCTCATCCTTTGCTTCACCTTGGACAGCTGGAGCTGCCTCCCGTTGCCAGCAGGGCCGGTGGGGGAGCAGGGCCTGGCAGGGAGTCTCTTCCAGAGCGCATTCCTGATGCCGAGCTTTTCCCTTTGCAGAGGAAGGCTTGTTGTACCGGGCACGCTACTTCGGGGACTCGGACCTGTACCAGCGGGCACAGAAGATGGGCACCCCCAGCTGTAGCAGACTGTCAGACGTCCAGGCCTCCCTGCACGGATAGTCCCAGCCCAAGTACGAGCCGGGAGCAGGGATCCGTAGTGCTTTCATCACTGAACCCCTGATTGAGACACAGCCCTCCAGGAGTCTCCTCGGGGTGCGCACGCGCAGCCTCCCCTCCGACGGCGCTCCCTCGTTAATCGGGAATCGATTGGGTTTAGTTTGCATGTCGGCCCCCTCGGCTCTCTCCTGGGCTCCCCGTTTTCTCTGGCCTCTAGGGACAGGGCAGAATCCCTTGGTGAGGCATTGGAAGTTTCTTAGGCGCTGCGGCATCCAGCCCCCACATTTTAATGAGCCCTTGGTTTTGGTTGCTTTGTTGTCTGTTTTGCTGGGGAAGCTGTTATCCCTGGCACGTGAAGCACCACGGTGACAGGGAATGGAGTCCCACCCAACAGATGTTCCTTGTCCCCCCTCCCGTTGTCTTCCCATTCAAGGAGAACAAAGCAAATGCTCCCAGCAGGTTGTAGGAGTAACTTTCTGGGTTAAACTGGCAATCAAAGTGAAAGCAGCTGGGGGGAGGTCTGGAAGATTTGGGGGTTGGAGAGCTTGGATTAAGGAGAGCCCGGATAACACATGTGAGACCGGATGTGCTGGGAGAACTGCACCAAAATCATGAAAAAAAATTTGCCTCAGGGTTTGGAGCCCCTTTTCTGCATAAATTTTTGGGCTGATTTCACCTACCAGGTACTGCTGGGCTGCCTATGAAATGTGCAGATCCCGCTGCCCCAAAATTATCCGAGCACAGGATTTTTATAGAAAAACTCCTGGGTGAAGCTTGTTCCAGGTGTTGTATGGACACCGTTCCGGCTCACAGGGACTCCTTGAGGATGTTGGCTGTTGAGCTGCTTGATTTGCACTTTTGGGGATTGTTTTCCTCGGCGTCTGAAAGTTTGGCCTTTAAAGCAAATCCTCTGGGGCACATTGGGCTTTTCTTTGGGTGTATCCTGGTTTCGGATCCGTGCTTACCTCGATCCTCCCGCTCTCTCGTTTGGATGACTGCGCCTCTTCTGGTATTAATTACCTGCTTTTCTTTAATTCCTTCTCTGCACCCGTGGTCTGGAAAGAGCCTGGAAAAGCTGCTGCCTGTGCTGTGGGGTGGGGAAGCAAGGGGGAGGCACAGACTGGCCGGAGACTGACACCGCTGCCGCTTTTGTTCCCAGAGCGTTGAAACGCCTGAAGACTTTTGGGGAAGTGCACTGAGCCGAGGTGACAGACTTTGCTATTTAAAAAGAATCAAACCTTATCTTAAAGATGGAATTGGAGAATTAGCAACGCACAACTGCCCCTCTTTCTTCTCTCTGCCTCTCTCTGACGATCGCAGGCAGCGCTTGGGACAGGAAATCCAGCTCTCTGTCTTCCTCCTCCCCTTCCAACACCGCTGGCGTGCTCCCAGGATCCCACAAGGATCCCACAAGGATCCCACAGCCCCTGGAACAGACACACTGAGTGTAAAATTACCCAAACTAACTGCAGAAGCCGTGAAGCAGAAGGAGACCCTTCGCCGCTGCCAATGGAGAGAGAAGTGGGATTTTATTGATAGAAGAAAACACTAAAGAGAAAGAAAATATAATCTATTTAGCATTAATTTATAGCTGTATATATGTTGTACTTTTAAACTATGCAGGGGTTGGATGATTAAATTATTTTGGTTTCTGCCCGTTTTGGGGAGCAGGGCGGCAGGAAGCCTCTTCCCAGGGTGTCTCTGTCCACAGCACTTTCCTCCCTGGAAAACAGGAATCCCTTTGCAGTTGCTGTCCCTTTGCTCCCGGGAGGACATTCTGTGGATGGGGACGTCCATACACCTGCTCTTGGGGTTCTGATAAACCAAGTGCCAGATGTGCAGGGGTCACAGAGGACGGGGGCAGCCCGTGCAGAGCCGTGGATTTGCAGCGTCGGCGGGAGCCCGGGCTCAGCTGAGCGCCGGCGTGGCGCTTGCCGTGGGGAGGATTGTCCTGGATGGATTTTGCTCGTCAGTCTTTGCTTGGTTTGTGCACGTTACTCCTTTTTCTGCCGAGCCTGCTCGAATTCTGCCTGGTAATCAGGGCTTTCCACCAGCCCTTTGTTGGGAGCTTTTGTGCTCGGTTCCTCTCCCCCAGGCACCCAGCGGCGCTCCCGGGTGCAGCCTGGCCCCGGCCTTCACGCCCCGTCCCGTGTTTCCTGAGGGACACCTGGAAAATGCCACAGATCCATAAGGAACTGAGTATTCTGTTGGAAGAAGTTCTGCTGGGGGAGATCAGGGGGTGTCTGATCTGCCCTCTGCCTGCCCCACCACGGGCAGGACCAGAGAGAGGCTCGTCCAGGTGAGGAGCCATCTCTTGGAAGCAAAGCCAGCACGAGCAGAGCCGCCTCCCATGGAATCAACTGGATTATTTAATTTTTTTTTTTTTTTTTTTGCTGCTCTGCAGCTCATTTGTGTCTAAAGACATTTCCAGTGCTAAACCATCCCCTGGCACGCTCAGGGCAGTGAACTGGGAGCACGGCAGCTCCCGGGTGGGCTGGCTGAGGTGGTTTTATCCCGTTGTCCTTAGGAATCCATGCGCTCTGTCTTGGCTGTTTATTTATTTTGTGAAATCTCGGCCTCCCGTTGGCTGCAGGCCCTGTTATCCCACAGCCACCATGGCTTGGATCTGATTTTAAGGGGTTTTATTATTTCTTTTTTTTTTGTAATGGTTCCTCCACCTTCAGAAGAAACTGGGTGGAAGTTCAGGATTGGAAATGGCGCTCGATAGAGGCACAGGGATGATGGGGACAGGGTTGAACCGAAATCCTGCTCGCAGAAGGAGCTGGGTGTGTTGCCCGGTGCCATTCCCTGCCCGGAGCCTGCCTGCCAAAACCTTCAGGTTATTTTTCCTGGTAGATACCCACGGATCACAGGGAGGGAGAAGGCATCGATCCCAGTGGATGCTCACAGAGGCTGTATCTCTCGATTTAGAGTTAATTATACAACTGTACATCTATAAATAAATGTTTATAATGTGAAAGACTCAGGCTGGCTTGGTGTCCTGTGGATCCCTGCTCCAGCCAGCTCTGGTTTTGCAGCTCCTCGGTGGTGGATGGAATTTGGGGTCTTTGCCATCCCAATGGCCGAGAACTCTGGCCCTGTGAGGGCTACCCTGATGGAAGGACAGGGAGGGGATGGAGAGGACGTGGTGCCCCTGGCAAGGTGACAGCAAACACCCAGCAGGGCACCTTTGCTTCAGCCCCGTTCTGCTGGGGTGTTCCCAGAAGGGCCTTCCTCCCATTAGCCCCACACCCTCTGGCTCAGCCTTATTCCCACCCTAGGATGCCACCGGCCTGGCAGCATTGTCCTGGCATTGGCAGGTGCCCTGTGGGCACCATCCCCAGCAGGTGGGCAGGAAGACCCGGGCTGCCTTTGTTCCGGGCAGAGACGCTGCCTTGGGTGCCCTTCCTGCTGGCAGTGGTTGGAAGCTGCTGGCCCCAGAGCCTCAGGCCTGGATTTGGGATGGGTCTCTTTTCCTCCCCAGGCCCGTGCACCGAAGTGCTGGAAGCTTTGGGTGGGAATTTCCCCCTTCTCTCAGAGGGCAAGAGTGGGAATTTCTCCCCTTTCCCTTTTTTTCCCCTCCTGTCAGAGCCATTTCCCCTCTGGTGGTGAGTCAGCCCTGCCGGCACGGGGCACATGCACAGCCCAGCTTTTGGGGTGGTTTTGCTGCATTTTGGGTCATTCCCAGCCCGGGGCAATGGGAGACACTTGAATTTCAGGGTGTGCTGGTCCCTGCCCACTCACCAAAGGCTTGGGTGGTTTGAGCTGCCCATTAGCTCGTTAGCCCAAGCTTTTAATTGGAGCAGCTGCCAAAGGCAGGGAGGCATCAGAGCGAGGCAGGTGCTCCAGGAGCATCCTCCTCTGGCAGGTAGGCAGCCACGGGGACCCCTCTTCCCCCCATCGCAGTTTTTGGTAGCAAAACCAGGAGGGTTTAGCACTATCCTGGGATTTAAACCCTCATTTGCATTATTGCTGCTGATGCCCCCAGAAATCTCCCTTTCCTCTGCTGGCACCCGGGATCCCTGGGCTGATGCCGGTGCCACAAATAGCCCGACTCTTCCCAGGTCCCAAAATATCCCTTGGCGTAACCCCTGCCTTGGGAGACATTTGATCCAGCCTCGCTGGAAGCTTCTGCACCTTCCAGGGAGCTGCCGAAGCCCAGGGACCTTGAGACTCCCTCAAATTTCTCATGGAAAGGCCATTTTGCTATAAATAAAAGCAAAGCTTCACCTTTGTTGCTGGGGCTGTGACTGGGGCATGACTGGGTGGTTCCACACAGAAGGTTTTGCTGGGCAGCCCCAGGACAGAGGCTGTGCCACGGCTCTGTGTTGGCTTTCGGCAGTTTTTGTGGAGTTTTCGTTCTGTTTTCTTGCTGTGATCATTTAAAAAAATTGGATGCAGAGCCCCTCGCCTTCCCCGAGAGTGACTGGTGGGGGTGACAAGCAGGGGTCACAGGAGCAGGACCACCCCTTTAGGAGCTGAGTATTTAAAAATCCACGTGTTTCTGGGGCTGTAAATACCACTGCCAGAGTCGGGATGCCTCGGCAGCACCGTGAATCTGCTGTGCCCTGGCATCAGCGCTGCCTCCAGCCCGCGCTGCCCCGGGAACTCGGCCTTTGGAGCTCCCTCTCCGTGTCCCCAGGGGTGGCTTTGTGCTGGATGACCCCATGGGGGATGCCCCTCACGTGAACGGGGGATGCTGTAGCATGTGATCCTTTGAGAAACGCTCCAAACCCCAACATTTTCGGGGAAATCCCCCCTCTTGGCACACAGCTGTGTGTAAAGGTGCATTTCCAGCTGTGTGAGCCCGGCGCTGCTCGCTGCCCGACTGCTGCGGGGTGATATTTACACCAGTGAGCACTCTCTGCTCCCAGCACTCCAGTTATGGGTCATTCATGTCAAAACCAAGGTTTTTATGGTGAAAACGCTCACCAAAAAGTCACCGTTGGTCCGTCCACAGGGGTATTAAAAAAAAACCACCAAAAATTAAACAAGCAAAGGCTAAGGCAGAAGGAGCTCACAGGTGAATGGAAATGGCTTTTCAGTTTTCAGGCTGGTTTTATCCCCCCACACCTTCCACGGGCTCCTCGTTTGCCAAGCAGCTTAATTACCCTTGAGTGAAAGCCTCTTCCCCGAGGCCTCTAATTGCAGGTTGGGGTAATTGGCCTCAGTGTTGCAGAGTGTGTTTGGGGCTGGGCCGTGCTTCACCCCCCCGGCAGGTGTGACCCTCCTCCTCCTCCTCTCCCTCAGTCCCAGTTTGAGCCCGTTCTCCTGGGTTTCTGCCCCAGTTCCCGCCGCGGCTGCCCGGGGAGGAGCAGCAGCCCCTGGCTGGGTGTTGGGGTGCTCCTCGCTGGGCAGGAGCAGCTCGGGGGCCTGACTCAGCCCCCCTGAGTCACAGCCCCGTGGCTCCCATCAGGAGTGGGTGCAGTGAGATTCCCCAGCGCTCCCAAAACATCCAACTCCCACCGCAGGGCTGCCCCACCAGGGAAAGGCTTCCCGAGGGTGCCAGCAGGGAATCTCAAAGCAGTGGTTGCATCATCCCCCCCCCAGCAGAGGTGACAGCAGGGAGACGGCGGCTTATCAATCAAGACAAGTTTTATTAGAAAAGTAAAAAACCACCCGACACGATTGCATAGGAATTCTCGCACTTGAACATCAAGTGTATGAGTGTAAACTGTAACCAACGAAGTGTCCCCAGCGTGTCAGGGCCAGGGTCCTGCCCTCCGGCCCCTCTCCCGATCAAAGACACAATTCCAGCCGGGCTTGGCCTTTGATCCAGAGCCCCTCGGCCGCCACTCGCCCTCCCCCGAGACCCCATTGATTACAATCCTGGTTTACAAAAAAAAAAAACAACCCACGATTGATCAGCCATCGGGAGACCGGCACCCCTCCGGCAGCCCCGCTGCCGCCTCCGGGATCATCCCACAATCACCGACGGCGGGAAGCGACCTCCGCCCGGGTCCCGGCTGCTGCCCGCCAGGGCTGGCCCGGCACGGGCAGGCCCCGCGGGGACCTCGGCCCGCCCCAACTACTTCCACCTACAGCCCTACTCCAGCCTAACCTAAACTACAGCGGCTGCCAGGAGCCGCCACGCTCTGCCCGGCTCTTCCGAAGCGCTTGGGAAGCGGCTGCCGCGGCCCGGCCCATCAGCACTCCTCGATGAGCAGCTGCTCGGAGCTGTACAGCTTCTTCTTCATCACCCTGAAGCCCGTGCTCAGCTTCAGCGGCGCGAAGGCCGGCCCCGAGGCGAAGAGTCCCTGGATCTTGGGCCAGAGGCGGGAGTCCAGCCGGAGCACCAGGGTGAGCTGGAAGGTGGGCACCACGCCGGGGTCGGCGGCGATGCGCCCCACGTCGTGGCAGGCCTTGCCGTGCTCCACGCACAGGTCCAGGAGGGCGCCGCGCAGCCCGCAGGGTTCGCTGCACGCCAGGCGCAGCAGCTCGGCCCGCACCTGCGCCTGCAGCTGGGCCGGCATCAGCAGCCGCGAGCAGCGCCCGGCGCCCAGCGGGGCCCGGCCCAGCGCCGCCTGCACCACGTCCAGCAGGCTGGCGCACAGCAGCTCGTCCTCGGGGTCGTGCAGCAGCTCCAGGTCCATGTCCGGCAGGGAGACACCCTCGGCGTATTCGGCATCTGCGGAGGGGACAGAGGCGGGTCAGCGCCGGGGGTGCCGGTGGCTCTGGGACACACCGATCCCAGGGGTTCAGGGGTGTAACAGGGGCTCGGCACAGCACCGCCACCCCCTCCGCCCAGCGACCCCCATCCATCCTCCAACCCTTGAGGGACCCGCACTCACCTCCCTCCGAACCGGAGGCGCTGCCCAGAGACTCGCAGTCGGAGGTCTCCAGGCGGCCCCGCTCGCCGCCCGCCAGCCGCTCCCACAGCCCGGGCATGGCTCCGCGCACAGCACAACCCGCTGGGGCCCGGCTCCGCGCACAGCACAACCCGCTGGGGCCCGGCTCCGCGCACAGCACAACCCGCTGGGGCCCGGCTCCGCGCACAGCACAACCCGCTGGGGCCCGGCTCCGCCGCCGCTCTGCCCGCGCCGCCCGCGCCCCGCCCTTATATAGCCGCGGCACGCCGGGCCACGCCCCCCTTCCTGCGCCCGCCAATGGGAGCGCGGGGCACGTCCGCGGCGTCTCTCCTGCCCGGTGACAGCGGGGAGGCCACGCCCCCTCCCTGGGCCACGCCCCCTGGCGGCCGGCGCGGCCCCGGGCGCTGCAAACGGGAGCCGCGGTTGCGTCAGGGCCGGCCCGGGCTCCCGGGGAGCCCCGGCCCCGCGCCCCCGCACCGCGCCCCCGGGCACCCCCAGCGCCCGGGCTCACCCCCGCAGCCCCGGGCCAGCCCATCGCTAGGGCACACGCATCACGTTCCGGTGGGGAAGGGGACACCCGCCGTGTCCCCGCGGTCCCCGACCCTCCGTGGGCCGGGAACAGTGAGGGTTCCCGTGTGGGTTACTGGGGTTTGATCCGCCCCGGCTTCCAGGGGCTGCCTGCGCGGTGGCACCGGCGCGGCACCGGCTGCTGCCCTGGCATGGGATGGCGCCGAGCCCTGCAGCCCCGCTCCGGGACAAACCCCACCGGCAGCCCACCGTGCTCCCGGGGTCCCGTTCGCTCAGCCCACCGTGCTCCCGGGGTCCCGTTCGCTCAGCCCACCGTGCTCCCGGGGTCCCCTTCGCTGGCCTTGTCCCGCTTGCCTAAGGCAGGAACGGATGGTGGAGTGAGACTTGTTGGAGATCAAGGGGTGCGGGGGCAGGGATGGGGTTCTGCCCAGCGCCAGGCTGCGGTAACCCCATCTGCCTCCCCTGGTGTCCCCTGGATCTGGGATGGGGTTCTGCCCAGTGCCAGGCTGCGGTAACCCCATCTGCCTCCCCAGGTGTCTCCCAGATCCCGCCCGGGACACGCCCGAGCCCCCGGTGTGGCAGTGTCCCCCAGCCCGGGCCCTGCGTGCCGATCCCCGCGTACGTGACCTCTCCAAAGGCAGACCCTGAGGAGCGCAAGGAGCCCAGTGGCAGATAAAGGGCTTTGTTTGTCCTCCCGCTGCGCTGCCTGCGGCTTTATCGGAGGGGCTGAGCGCGCTCCGAAGCCACCTCGGGCCCTATCTCGCTCCTGTCCTTCCCGAGCCCGCAGGGATAAGGGCCCGGCGATAAACACGGTGCGGAGCACACGGGGCTCCGGTCCCCCACCCGCTGCCTGTGACCTGCCACCCAAAGGGGGCAGAAAGGGGTCTGGGCACCCCACCGGCAGCTGCAGCTGCTTTTTAGGGGTCAGAGCTTGAATCCATCTGCATTTTGGGCGTGGAAGTCCAGGCTGGGGGAGCGGGTAGCATCCCAGGGAGCAGAGGAGAGGTGTGGGGAGTTGGGAACAAGTCCTGGCTTGCGCCTGCAGCTTGCAAGAGATACTCCTTCGGTTTTTGGGGCAGAAAATGAACAATCCCCCAACCCCCAGCTGTTAAAAATACACCCTAATATGTGCACGCTCAGCGGGACGGTGCTTGGGATCCTGTTTTCCACAAAATGCATCTCGTGGGTTATTTCTTCCCACAGCCACCAAGTCATTGGTACGAGTGCTGGCTGGGTGAGGCTGAAAATAGACGAGAATCTGCTGGTTTGGGGGGTCAAAACAGGGGGGAAGCAGCAAATAAACAAAAAAGAGGTAAAGGACCACAGGGAAGGCGCCTTGCTAAAAATAAGCTGGAATTCTACAGCCAAGCATAAATATTTTTCTTTCTTTGCCATAACATCTCCTGGTAGGCAGCGGAGCAAGCAGCTCTGGTGCGATGGCAAGTTTGAAAGGGAAATGTAATTTTTGATCCCTGCAATAAAATAATCCAGCTGGGAGGGGAGGCAATGTGGGGCTGGCAGCTCCTTCTGCTTCCCAAAAGAAGCTGAGATCCAGGCCACTCCTCTGCAGCAGGGCCTCTAGGAATGGTTTTGGGCTGGAAAGCAAAGTTTTAGCTACAGTGTTGGTAATCCCTGCACTTCCCCTCCCCTGGTCCTGCTGCTGGCAGTAAACCCAGCGTGGTTTCTGTGGAGGAGCAGCGTGCCTTTCCCCCTGACCTGCTGTCCTTTCTGGGAGAGCAGAGATTGAGGCTTTCCGGACAGTCTGTTCCCAGCCAGCTGTGCCTGTCCCCGTCTGGGATGAGATTTACTCCATCGCTCTGATTTCCAGCCTGGCTTTGCAAAGGGTTAAACGGGAGCCAGGGGGAGCGGCTGGCATTGGGGAGGGTCCTTGGCTGGGCCCCTGCCCGCGATCTGCTGAGCTCAGCGCTTTTGCAGGCTGCAGGGGGAGGGGGCTGGGAAGAAGGAGGAGGAGGAAGAGGAGGAGGAGGAGGAAGGGAGGAGATGTACCGAGGGGCTCAGCGAGTGCTCTGGCTCACGTCGGGTGCACACGGAGCAAATTCCTGCCCCATGGGCTACTGCTATGGAGGAGTCCCTGAATTAATGTTTTTTTCCCAGCAGCTCTGTAGCCCAAAAAGCTGCTCTTAGGTAAATTTACACACTGTTTTGTCACACTGGGCTGGCACAGACACCGCTGGGATCCTTTGTGTCCAAGTAACAGAGGGGCCGAGGCCACGGTTTTTTCTGTGCCCCCTAAGTGCCTGGTGGGGTGGGTGTCCTTCACACCGGGTCCCTGGTTGTGGCTGGGGGTGACAGGCACACGAGGGGTGACCCTGCATCTCCGCAGCCCGTGGCCAGCTCTGACAGGTGAGCTTCGGCTGCGTGGGACGCGGTGGCAGGCCCCGGCGTGCTGCCGGCCGGGCAGGTCTGTGCCACAGCCAAACCTCGCGGGCCCGTCTCTCGCCCCTGGGACAAGCAGCTGCAGGAGCCGGGCGGAGGAACAAGGAACGTGCATCCACCGGGGCGGCCGGCAGCTTTAGGCAGCTGGGACGCCGAGCGCAGGGCCGAGTGCCGGGCCGGCACCGTGTCGTTCGCAGGGTGTGCGCTGCGGAACTCATCTGGCCTTGGGTGCTTCTGGGGGAAAAGATGGCAGAGGCTGTTTCTGGGGGTGCTGCCCCACGCTGCTGCATCCTCGACGTTGGGAGAGGCCTTCTCCGGCGGGCGGCCTGCCCGGGCGGCGAGGCGAGCGCGTGCCTTGGCGCCGTGGCCGGGTTGGGGCCGTGGCCAGCGGCGAGAGGAGCCGGGGAGGGGAGGTGTGAGCGGGGCTGTGCCGGTACATAACGTTCTGCTGCGAGCACCCACAGGAAAACCAACGGCAGCTCTGAACGAGGCTCTTTGTTCGGCTCTTTTTTTATTGGCCCTCCCCTCCCCGCATCAACTTTTTCTGGCAGCTGCCGGGCTCCCTCCCCCCCGCGCTCCGCGCCCAGCTGAGCGGCCCCCCGAGCTCCTGGGACCCCGGGCCAGGGGGACGTGGGGCTTCCACACCCCAAGGAGAAATATCCACCGCTGGCGCAGCCCCACCGATCTGCAAAGCAGGAAATAGGTTGGTCTGGGAATTTCCAGCTGCCAGGGAAAACCTGGGTTTGGAGGAGGGGGAGCGTGGAAGGTTTTTGCCCGCACGGATCCCTCCAGTTCTCCCCGCCTTACATAAAGTGTTTACTGAGCGGGAGGAGGGAGCGGCCAACAACATGTTTTTGCATTCGTAGTACTGTACAGGGTGAACTTTTCACTTCCTCTCAATGGCTCTCACACATGTGTCTATTTTGGTGCTGGGCACACATACAAACACACCATGTACAGCACAGAGCTGGGGACGTTCCCTGCTCCTGCTCTGTCCCAGCACAAGAAACCGCTGCAAAACAAGCAACGGGAGGAGGGCGAGGGGGATAAATCTCAGCCCCGCCGTGCTCTGGATCTGGACGGGGAAGTCTGGGCAACGCTTGGGCACTGCATCCCCTGGGCAGAGCTGCAGGCGCCGAGCCCCTGGCATCCCAGGAGGGCTGGCAGGGTGGAAAAGTTTCCCAAGTTGAGCAGTGAAAAGGAAAAGCTCTTTCTGTGCCTGATTGTGCTGGGTCAGCGAGCAGGGGTTACCAGCTGTGAGTGAGGGAGTTTGGGGGATCTGCTGCTCCGTTCCCAACCCCCACGATGATACGGGGTGAGGATTTTTTGGCAGGTTTGGCCAAGGTAGATGTAGATGGCTGGAGAGATCAGCATTAAAAATAGATGCCACCGAGCAAACAAAAAAGCACTCCCTTCTTTCTGGAGCAAGCCCATCTGGGATGGAGTTTGAATCCCGCCTGCCGTCACGTTTGGAGCGCTCCTGGCCGCGGAGCCGCTGACTGTGCAGGAGGCCCCCGCAGAGCAGGGCCTGGCAGCTCTCCAAGGCTGGGGAGGAGGTTTTCCGGGCTGGGGCCGGGGCCGGGGCGGCCAGCGTGGGACAGTCTCAGCTGAGCTGCAGCCCTACGTGAGAACGCCCCTGCGCCGCTCCGGCAGCCGCGCCGTGAATTTCCACGGAGCTGGAATTGCGGCTTCACCTGCGGCTCAGGCAGCGGGGGGCTCTGGGTTGCCCAGAGCTGACTCTGGCACCGGAACTGATTTATTCACAGCAACAAACACAGAAGGTGGCTGTATACTTCTCCCCCTCAGTTTTAGCTAATTGCTGGTGATCTGAAATGGGGATGGATCCCAGTTAATCTGTTTCAATGCAGATGCGGCTGGGCTGAAATAGTGAGTAAAAAATACAATCATCTCGTAAGTAAGATGCTGAAAATGGAAAAATCAGGCATCTGGAGCAGTAAATCAAATAATTGCTTGCATACAGTGCTGCTCCTACCCCCTGCTGGCCAGCAGAGCCACGGGGCGAGGGCTCTCATCCATGGAAAATCAACATGTTGAAATGGTTATGCCGGAACATGGAAATCCAGTTCCCTCCAAGAACAGAAGTGAAGTACAACCGAAAAACAAGATGATTGACATGGTTGGTTTTAAACCAGGGCCTTCTCCTCTGGCAGAGTTAAACCAGGTTTCAAATCTGACTTAAGCCACTTTTGAGCATGGTTTGGTTCCTCTCACATTGAACTTCAGTCTACCATCATGACAGTTTATCTGCCTCTGAGCCTCACTAAACCTCCTTAACTCCCAAACAGCTGATTCTTTCCCTCATCAGACCAGATAAAGAGTTTCAAAGACAGAGTTGTTTTATTGTCACGGAGAAATCTAATACAGAACAAAGAGGACAAAGTTTCAGGGTACTAAGAGACAGAGCAGTGTCCTGCCAGCGCTACCAGAGAAACGGTGATGAAGAGGGAACGGCTTGGGCAATGGCCGAGGCACTCCTGGAGGAGGTGACACCGCTTGGCCCCTCACCCGACCCTGGGACAGTTAGTGTCCATCCGCCAGCACGATGGCAGGGGCTGAGGAGAGCTTCTGGCATTTGCTCCAGAGGGTTTCCCCGCTCACCCAGCGCTCCGGCTGTGCTCCAGCCGAGTTACGAGGTCGCCCTCCCCGCAGCCACACTGTCCGTGTGCCCCCCTCTGTAAACAACACAGAGATTATCCAGGGGCTGTACAGCTGATCCTGCCTTCTAAGTTACAGGAACCAAGGCCTGCCAGCCTGTAAGGACCTACAGAATCTCGTCATTTCTGTTTATTGGCAGCTTTATGGGGGATCCCCATTCTCAAAAAAACCCACAGCCCCATCCTGCCGCTGCAGCTGTCAGCATCTGATAAATGGGGGGTGTTTTGAAGCCGGGCCAGGGAACGTTTTTCTTCTGCTCCCTGACAGCAGCGATCCAGACACGCTCAGCCCGAGGAGGGAGTGAATCCCAGGAGCTGCTCTATTGGCTTGTACCTCCACTCATCTGCCTCCAGCTCTTCCACCAGACCAGCGAGTTTTTCCATCCTTGCGACTTGTTGATCTGCGAGGAGTTCAAAGGTAACTGTGGTTTGCAATGGCAGTGCAATTAAACCTTTCAATTAGATGCAAATTCCCAGCTGTCAGTGGGGAGCAGGGCAGAATAAAACCCACGGAGCCCATTTGAATTCCAACCCACTCCGTGCCAACAGCGAGGAGAAAGCAGGGACAGGCTTTTCTGCCCCAGTGTGTGTTTACCCATCCCTGCCCGTGCCACGTACATTCAAGTCCTAACAGGGAAACATCAGGCCCATTAGAGTATGGGGGTGAAAACAGGATGAAGCTTATTTCATAAAGCATAAATATTTATAGTGCAGAAGAACAGAGAAGTTCAGAGAGGGCTTGGCCAGCCCACGGTAGAGCTGGGTGCAGCAGCAGGAACTGTGCTTTTGATGAAGGTCCTTGGAGGAAGACCCGGATGAGTGTGGCAGAGAGGCTCTGCAAGCAGAGCCTGCTAATGAGAGGAAGGTCCCCAGACAACATCTTCCTCTCAGGTTTATTTATAACCAGTGGCACGTTGGGCACACAGGGTCCATTTTCAGTTAAACGTGCTGCAGTGGTGCAGAGATGGGAACATCCCTTCTCCCAGCTCTGCTGGAAGTCTAACAGTGCTGGAAGTTCACTGCAGCCTCTTGGAGAGACGGCCCAGGGCTGGCAAGAGGCGTAACAAACAGAAACTGAGTGTGATTTATGCTGACTGCAGCAGTGGGTGCTTCAAGAGGGACTGTTCTCACTCCACCTCCTGCACCCTTTTGGGAGCTGTCAAACAAACAAGCCAAAAAGTGATGACTTTGATCTTTTTCTTTTTTTAAGCCCTCCACCTTTCTTACAGGGAGCAAACAGGGAGGTGCTCCACAGTTCCAAAGGCTGGTGTCTATTGGGGTGCCAGGCTGTGTAGCTACAGCCACAGCAGAGCTCTGGAAACAATGGCTCTGGAGCTCAGCTTTGCTTTCTGGTGCAGAAATACAGGATCACGGCCTTGCAAGCTGCTGCACACCCCCCAACCGGAGCAGGACAGGAAACCTCTCCACTCAGAGACAACAGGTGGAAGTACCATTCTGGCTGACAAGAGGCGGGGACCAGAAAGGATGTGACCCTCAAGCAGCAGACAGGATCTGCTGCTGGGCTCTGTGAGAACCGAAGCTGTGACACAGCCGAGCCCATGGCTGGGTCACAGGCACCTGGGCGAGGGCAAAGGGCCTGGCAGGGAAGCAGAGGTTCAAACAGGACGTCAGGCTGTTCCCTGGGGAAGCAGGGAGTGTCCTCAGCCCTGTCACGCCACGCCACGCCACGCCACGCGTGGCCGCCTCCCGAGTGACTCTGGAAACCTCACTTGACCCTGCCAGGGCCACAAGGGCTCAGCAGAGAAACAAAGGTGGAATGGAGCGTCCCTCTGCCCCAGGCCAGAGAGACAGTCAGCGCTGGGCCGAGATCAGAGCGTGGGTGTTTCCTGCCCAGAACCTCCTCCTCCTCCCGCCTCACCTTGTGCTGCCACACAGCCATGGAAAAACAAGCTTCGGGAGGCACAGCACGTTCCCACCCCGCCTCTGCGGGCTCCCAGCGTTTTGCATAGGGCTTGCAAAAGGACTCGCTGGTGGCCTGACTTAGTGTTCACTCTGCTTTCTTGTGGCTGACGGCCCCAGAGCAGGTCAGGCTTTGCCCCCGCCGCCTTCCCCGAGCCACACGCGGCCGGCGCTTACCGTGCTTCACTTGCTTTAATGTTGATGCAACCTGAAAGCTGAACACAGACTCGCAGAGGAACCTCTCAGAGCCATCTGTGAAAGAAAAAGGAGATGGTTGAACCCCAGAGTTTGAGGCTGAGCAGCCTTCAGTGCCCCTGAGCTGCTGTTTTTATGTGTGAGGTGTGGGTTCACTCTTGCCTCGTTCCAACCCTTTCCCCTGTGCTGACTGCAGCCCCTGTGACCCTGCACAGGGCTTTGGCTGGTTCCTGAGGCTGCCTGGGAAGACATCCCAGGTGGAATTCTGTTACATCCCCTCTGACAAGCGATCTCAGTCCATTTTAAATAGAAGTTAAGCTAAGGAGAAGCCAGGTAATGTTATGGCAGTCTCCTATTCCCTCAGGGCTCAGACGCTCGTGTCCTCAGAATGCTTTAGGATTTCCCACGGGCTCCAACCATAACCCTACATGGAGTTTCAAATAATGTGTATCTTGCCATCCAAGTCAGTAATTGATCGTGCAAGTGACTCAGAAATAAAACAATCTGGAGAACAGCTAATTGTGTACCAAGCACTGACAGAGTTTATACTGCCTCCTTCTAACAAACCCCAAAATACTATGGGTTTATTTAGAAACAAGTGAGATAGCTAAAGTAGCAATAAAAATCAGTCAGTCAGTGGGAATTTTTGAAGAGGAAACTGCAGCTTCTCCACTGGCAGCTGCCTGATGAAAGAATGAGTGTATCACCTTTGGTGTCAGAAATTCAAAAGCCAACCTCGAGCTTCCTGCAACAGGGACAGTGTTTGGTTGTTGCTGCCACCCAGAGCAGGTGAACTGCCGTGTTCCTGGTAAAGAGGTCAGCCCAAAGCACGATCCATTTAAAGCTCTGTGCCACAACAATGTGGAGAGCAGTTTCAAAGACAAAACTCTGGAAAAATCTAATCCAAAGCTGAACCCTGGGGAAGAGCTGGAGTTTCACCGTGCTCAGAGCTTCCTCTTACAAGTGCTGCCCCGAATACATCGTGGAGACATCAGAAAGAACTTTTTCATGGAAAAACACTGGAAGGGGCTGTCCAGGTAGGTGGTGGGGGTCACTGTCCCGGGAGGTGTGCAAGGAATAACTGGACGTGGCACTCCGTGCTCTGGTGCTGTTGGCAAGGTGGGGACTGATCACAGGCCGGACTTGATGGTCTTGGAGGCCTTTTCCAACCTGAATGTTGGATTGTCTCCTCTGACTCCCTGTCTGTCCTGCCGAGTGGCTCTCAGGAGGAACAGCTGCCTGTCTATTTGGTAACACGAAGTGCTTCATTACTTTAATTTGTTTTGAGGGCTTGTTAAGTTCTGTGAGCAAACCTTTAGTCATAATTACTTCAATAGCCTGGCATATGGGCCCTAATGTGTAATAAAAACAACCCTTCAACGGCACAGCCATCAGCTGCCAGCTGCCCTGTGCTGCCGCAGGGACACTCCAGCCTCGGTCCCAGCCATCCCACGGTGACAAGGGAAGTTCAAGGGGAGCAGACAGAGAGACCCTGGTTTAACCCTGTCACCCGGAGGACCTGCCCTTCCTCCCTCACCCAGAGCTTGCTGGGCTCCTCCTTCCACGATCCTAGTGAAGCTGGTGGCAGGGTTTGGGCACCCAGATGCGAGCTGGCAGGGAGACAAGCTGCCTCCTGGACTAACCCAGTCAAATCCAACCCAAACCAAGAAAATTACTGCTTCTGCCAAGAAAAATATTCCTGTCTCAGCTATCCTCGCAGCAACCCCTACCTGACATCAAAGGATTAGCTAACAATGAGCAATTAACACCATCATGTTCCCTTTCAGGTAGATGCTTCCTGGTCTGAAGTGTTGTCATGGAGATAAAAAGCAGGTGACTGCCAGAAAAATCACTTCTTCATGGGCTGGTGGGAAAGCCAGGACCAAGCAAACCCCGGTGCTTCCTTTCTACCTCCAGCTTTTGCCAGTGGGGTGGACAGTTCAGCAACTGGAGGAGGAGTGGGGAAGGAGAAGGGCAGGAGCAATCACCTTCCAGCATCTCCCCGGCTCCCTTGGGATAAGTGAAGAGGGCTTTCCGGGGCGGCGCCAGGTCCGAAACGCTGAACCCCGACCCTGTCACGGAGCTGCCGCTGACTCCGCCGGCCGAGGAGGACGAGGAGGAGGCTGCCATTGCACCCCGGCCCAGCCTGGGAGGACAAAGAGCAGAGCCTGAGTTAGGGAGGGCGTCTCGGAGTTGCCCGGGGCGCAGAGCCAGCAGCCACACGCCTCCGAGGGGGGACGAGGGCAGTGAGGGGCAGGATGCAGCCGCCCCCGCTGCCCCAGAGCGGCCAGGCTGCCCTGCGCGTGTGGGAGAGCTGCCCGTGCCCGCTGTGCGGACGGGCACAGAGCTGTCACACCCCGAAACTGAAGGCAACCCCCGCTCCGACCCCTCGGAATTCCCCTGGGAATTCATCCAGAGCGTGCACAAGAGTAACGAGGTGCAGGTTGCTGGCCTGCATTCACCGGCCTTTAGCTGCCCTGGCGCTTGTCCCGCTCCGCAGGGCCACAAAAGGCGGGGTTTCTTTCCGTTTTTTCCTCCTTTCCAGGAGCACAAACACAGAAGCGCCGCTGCCTCATAAAACCTTGAAGGCTGCGGGACTGCCAGTTCCAGCGCCACATCCTGCACGGAGCCACGGCGTGCCTAACTCGCAGCAGCTGCTTTCTGCATCACTCCAGACGCGCTTTTGCCTTTAAAACGCTGTCTTTGACTCAAACTGGCAGTGCCCAAGGATCCACCTGCCTGTGCAGCACAGTTCCAGCTGCCTCTTGCACGCTCTCTTCTCAGCCTTGTTTTTAAGAGGCACTGGGTTTGTGACAACACGGGAATTAAAACCCGTCATGTCCCTCTCTGATAGTACAAAAGGTGTCACTTGGCCCTTATCAGTGACGGCACTTGCTGCTCCTCCAAATGCTTATAAGCGCTTCCAAATTATCCTGCCCATTTAATTCATTTCTGTTATCGTGTTTAGTACACTTCTGCAGGCTCGGTAGGGTACGCAGAGAGTAACCTTGGAAAGCACTTCAGAGTTTTGTGGAGAAAATGGGGTTTTAAGACCTTAAAGCTCATCTCATTCCAGCCCCTGCCAAGGGCAGGCACACCTTCCTCTATCCCAGGGTGCTCCAAGCCCCATCCAACCTGGCCTTGGGCACTGCCAGGGATTAGACAGCCACAGCTCCTCTGGGCAGCTTGTGCCAGGGACTCGCAGGGAATAATTTCTCCCCAGTATCCCACCCAACCCTGCCCCCTGTCAGTGGGAAGCCGTTCCCTTCCTCCAGCTCCTCCATCCCTTGGAAGTAAGTTTCCCGAGAGTGCTCAAGGTTACTGTGTGCAACACAGAAAACAGCAGCTCACAGGAGGCTGGGGGCATACGGGCCGTGACAAAGAACGCCTGCATAAAGCCAACTTTTATTTTTGCTACGCTACACCCAGCAACACGTCCCTCAGCAAACCCTCAGGCTCAGCTCCCTGATGCGCTGAAACGATGCCAGCCGGGGCTCGCAGACCCGACAGATTCCTAAGCGTGGCTGCAGGGGGTTTATTTTAAACAAACACAGAGGAGAGGAGGCGGCAGGTCAGGGCGATGCCTGGGCCTGTCACAGGAAGCCCCAGCCGACGCCTCAGGCGCCTCAGGCGCCGCCATCTTGGCGGGGGCGCTCCCGCCCCTGCGAGGCCACGCCCCCAGTGCCCATGGCCACGCCCACACACAGGCCACGCCTCCTCCTGCCCGCCCTCCTGCCCATGGCCCCTCCGAGCCGCTTCCCGGTGAGTGCGCAACCCACGCGCCGCCGCAGCCTCCGCCCTCCCCGCGCGCTCACGCCGTCGCCCTTCACCTTCCGGGCCGCCGCCGCCGCCTCCCGGCGCTCCCCGGTCCCGTGCCGAACCCTCTCTCCTTCCCCCGGCGGCCCGGACGGCGGCTCGGTGCGGGCGGCGCGCGTGGCCGCGCTCGCGGTGCATGATGGGGCGGGGCGCGCGCCACTTCCGGCGGGAGCGGGGGGAGGAGGGGGAGCGGGAGCAAGATGGCGGCAGCGGCGGCGGGGGAGCGGGGGCGCTGCGCTGCTCCCGCCGCCTTCCCGCAGCGGGGTCAGAGTAAAGCCGAGGGGCTCTCTTGCTGCAGTAGCCCCGGCGCCCCAGGAATTTGCGCGCTGCGGGCCCGGGTGGCCTGGAGTCGGTTCCCGCGGAGCCGCTCTGGGTGCTGCCGTCAGGAGCCGGATCCCGCAGCCCCAGTGCGCTCTGCCTCCCGCTGTCTCTGCTCGCTTTTCACAAGTCCTTGTGTCAAGAAATTGTGACACCAGTGTGTTAAAATTACAACTCCCGCCCCCCCCCAAAAAGTAAAAAAGCCTGCGTGGAAGCAAAAGCCCCAGCGAGTGGTTTTCCGTGGCTTTTCCCGTCATTGTGCGCAGTTGGCCTCTGCACTTCTTCCCTTGAGCCGCAGGAATCATTACTTTTATTGAAGTGTAATGGTTTTATTATCCGTGTGAGTTCAGATGATTGTGAGTCATTTCAAAAGGTGGGGCTCGAACTGAGGGGAGGGGTATTAACCTTCTCAGCCTGATGTCACTCTGTGATAAATGCTAGTTGCTTCTGAGGCAAGGTCTGAATTTTTTTCCTGCTCTGTTGCAGTGGACAGGTGAACCTTCTGACAAAGGCAAATTTTTTTGGAGGAAACTATTTTCTGAGTAACAGATTCTGGTTTAAAATGGAGACAACCAATATTAAATGAACCATGCCAGTGAATGTAGAGATTCAAGTGCTGGAGATGTGAAATCTCTGACTGAACACTGCTGGCTCTTTGTTTTAGCACCATTAAATGTTCTCCACTCTAAACATTTTTAACTCAGTGCCAGCTAAAGCCCAAAGAAACTATGAAATGTCACATTGCCTGAGGTTACAGTGACTTTTAGCTGAAACCTGTGAGTTTCAGAGTTCCGTCACTTACACTGCCTAAATTTCCTGTTTCCACTTGATTGTGCTTTATGTGCTTGCCACTTCTCATCAGAGTGCTCTTTGATTGAGACACGTAAGGGTTGAGGAGCTGTTGCCTTTCTGAAGACTCTGCATGGAGGAGCTTTTAGCTCAAGCAGGGGAGGTTGAGGTTGAATATTGGAAAGAAATTGTTCTCCTGTGAGGGTGGCCAGGCCCTGGCACATGTTGCTCACAGAAGCTGTGGCTGCCCCATCAGAGCAACCTGGGAATGTGGAAGGTGGCCCTGCCCGTGGCAGGGCGTTGGAGCGAGCTGAGCTTCGAGATCCCTGCCGAGCCAGTGTGCGAGGAAACCCTGAAAGGAGCTTTTCCTTGGCCTGGGTTAGCACAGCTGTCTGTGTTGTTGCAGTAGGAGGAGGAGCAGCATGGACGTGCTGCGGCCCCCCTTGATAAGGATCGGGGGCCGAGTGTACCGGAAGAATCTCATCCAAGAGCAGCCCTGCCCGCAGGAGGAGGAGGAGGAGGACTTCTATGCAGGTAAGGAGTGATGCTCAGGAGGTGTAAACATCAACACTGGGGACCTAGGGAGCTCTCAGAGTCCTCGCTGAAGCCTTTGTGGGCACAGAGGCCTGCCCATGTGGCAGATTGAGGTATTCAGGAGGGAGAAAGAGGCTTTGTGTTGGTCCCTGATGATCCTGCTGCCCAAAGTGGAAGCAGTCCCAGTTATCCCAAGTGGGTTGGCTGACTGTGCTGCTGACTGTTCAGTTTGCCTGCTGACTGTGGAAGAACTCCAGGAAAAGGGAAAACCAGATGAGCTGTGCAGATCTGTTTTTCCCAGGTTTCTTTTCCTTACCATCTTTATTTGCAGATACGGCAGCTGCTTGCTAAAGACCCTCTGTCCTTGCAATGTTTGTGCCTTTAAAACTGGCCTTTGAAAGGTGTCACCTATTTTGGGGACAAAATTCTCGCTGTCCTGGTGTGTTTTCCTTTGACTTTCTGTCTGTGTGTTTGCTGTAGTTGTGTGTGAGTTGTTGTGGGCACAGAAAAGCTCCAGTGTTACTGTTCAGATGGGGATGTGGCAGTTGTGTCCTGTTTCTCCTCCCACCTTGCCTTTCAGTGGTTTGCACTAAGCTTTAAGCAGGTGCTTTCCCTTCAAATTCATCCTTCCTTGTGTTGGAAGGGGAATAGGAGGCGTGGATTCTTTCAGGGTGTTCTGTTTGATCCGAGAACAGCCCAACAGCCTGCGGATGAAAGGTGCATCTGTTTCTAAATCACCGCCTTGAGCCCTCGGACCAAAACTATCCTCGTCTTTTACCTGTCTCCTTCTGCAGCCTTAAATTTCTGAATTGGCTGCCAGAAGAGACCATTCCCACTGTGTGGGAATTGCACAAACTCCAGCTGAGGAAAAACCTGGGCTGTAACTACCTGCTCCCTGCGCCTCCCAGCCGGCCGGATTTGGAAGCTGTCATTACGTGTTCCGCAGCTGGTAGCGAGGTGATAAATAAAAAGCAGTTATCCACAGCAGAGAGAAACCCGTTCCTTCCTTCACTTAACCTTGAGAGAAGGCTGGCAGGAGACTGTTGTCCTCCGTGAAGCCCTGCCAGGCTCGGCCGGGGTTGTGCAGGGCGTGCCGTGGTTTTCCCACCAGGCCCCGGTGACTGCGCGGACGAGCCCTGCGACGCCGTCGCGGTGGAGGAGACGGAGCGAGGCTTCCAGTGCCGGCTGCAGGTTCCCAGCGCCTTGTACAAGTGAGCCCGCCTGCTGCGGTTTATTGCATTTGCAGCCTGCTGGGGAGAGGAGAAGTTGAGCGCAGGATGTTTGTTTTTGGAGGTTGGGGTGGCCGCTGGATCTCTGGGATGTGCTCTGGGTTGGATGCTGGGGCAGGGCAAATTGGCAATGCCTTTAAGTGCAGTTGGGCCTCGCTTGACTCCTCAGCGGCCCCGTGGTAGGGACAGCAGGTGGTGCTTGCTGGCTGGCAGGAGAGTCTTTGAACATCTCTTGCCTTGAACATAAAAGCATCGAGGAGGCTGGGAGCAGGAAGGGGAGGAAGGGCTGGAGCGAGCAGCCTGCCAGGGGACAGTTTGTGGGAGCTTTCAAAGGAAGCACACACGACTGGAATTGGCTATTGACTCCAGTCCCTTGTTTAGTGGGGAACCTGTAGTGTTCAAAGTTTTATCTCGTTATTTTTGACAGTTTTATTAGTTAGATAGTTTTGCTGAAATATGGAGAAGGAAAAGTGGCCCGTTGTGTATTTGGATGCTGGCAAATGACTACCTTGAGCAAAGCAAAAAGCAGGAAAAGAGCCCTTATCCCTTCCTCAGCTGGGATAATGGGAAAAGAGATAACCCAGCTGATGGAGAGGATGTGATGGGCAGAGCTGTTGTAGCCCTACCAACTTATTTTAACTTAAACCACTTTTGAGCCATAGCTCAGCATTGTCCCAGGCAGGCCATGTGTGGAATCACCTGTGTGCCTGCACGTGGAGCTGGGTGTGTGCATCCCTCCAGCACAGAGGGTCCAAGTCTGGACCCACGTGATGGAGAGTGGCCCAAGGTCACTGTGTGAGGGAAACTCTTTGCACTTTCTGCCTCCAGGTACATCATTGGGAAGAAGGGGGAGACCAAGAAGAGGCTAGAGACAGAGACTCGAACCTCCATCAGCATTCCCAAGCCTGGAGTGGAAGGAGAAATTGGTGAGTAGGACACACAAAATGGATGTGCTTTTATCTGCTCTTGCACAAGCACAGTTTAAGGAGGGAGGGGGTACTGGAGGTGTTTTCCCTTTTAATTCCTACTTCTTACACAGCACTTACTCAGTTTTGGCCCTGGGAAAGTCACTTCACTTTTCTCCTGAGCTTATTTTTATTGTCTATAAATCCTTATTAAACAGTGTCAGGTTTGGTTGGGGTTTTTTTTAGTGTTTTGTTTTGGTTTTGTTGGGTTGGTTTGGGGTTTTTTTGGGGGTTTTTTTTGTTTGTTTGTTTTGTTTTTTGGGGTTTTTTTTTGTTTTTTTGTGGTTTGGTTTTTTTTAAAGTCACTTCTAGGCCTTAAATGGCTTGAGAACTTGGGTTCTGAATATGTTGCTTTTTTTTTTTTTTTTTAGTTTTGCTTTTAAAATAGTATTCCATCAATAAGAAACTGAAATAAGCATTCAGAGAAATACTTTGCCTGTCTGTGTGCAAAATAAACATCTGCACATGCTTTAATATGAGAAGGGTTGGGGTGACATTGGTGACTTTCTGGTGCTGTCACTAGATCCCAGCAGTGAGAGCAGGGCTTCTTGTACCATGTGTTCCCTCTCATCACTTCCAGGGATTGAAAAAGCAAGGAGACCTTGCTCAGCAGGGCTGACCCTTGTGGGTTCTGCCAGAGTGGGTATTTGGAGGGTTCCTTAGGGCACGCTCCAGAGATTGCTGGCACAGGGGTGTTTGTGACAGAGCTGTGAGGAGGAAATGCTGGGAGGATCCCACTGAGATGCTGCACAGGAACATGGTGGTGCTTCTCAAGGAGTGGGTCTCGACTTCCTCCCAAGAACTGTGAAGGACTGTTAGGAAGGTTGAGAGATGTTGAAAACATGGAATAATAGGAAGCCAAGGAAATTCTGCTCCTTGCTGTTCTTTCCTTTTGAGCTCAAGTGCTCTCTGGTGCCTCGAAGTGCTTGCACAAATAACACAGACGATCTCAATCCCTGATAGATTTCCATGGCATTTTCACTCTGACTGCCAGTCTGAAAACGTGAAATAATGCTCTAGAAATCTGAAGGGTCCCTGTTTTGGTGGGCTCTCAGTTAGTGTTTTTTAGGCCCTCGGAGCTGACTTTGTGGGCAGCAGAGGGATGCTTCTGATGGCATCATCCTGCCTTTGCTGGGGAAAGCGCAGCTGCGTCAGGCGTTTTAAGTCAAGCAGGGAGTCTGGCAGGTTTTTCAGTGCATGGCTGGGGGTTTTGATTCCTACTGCTTCCTTGGGAGGCTGGGACTAAAAGCAGAGAGCTTCAGGGAAGCAGAGAGGTTGTTGCTGCTGTGTTTGCCTGCAGTGATCACGGGACAGCAGCGCAGCGGGGTGGTCTCTGCCCGGACGCGGGTCGAAGTGCTCCTGGACAGCTTCCGCAAGAGACAGCCCTTCACACACTTCCTGTCCCTGCCTCTCAACCAGCCTGCCATCCAGGAGAAGTTCCTGCAGTTCAAGGAGGAGGTGCTGCAGAAGTGCTCGCAGGTAGGGATCCACGTGAGGACTGGAGTGCCGTTTCATTTATTGAGAGAGCTCTTTGGCATTTTCCTTGAAGGCCTCATTCTGTTCTGTTTGCTGGGAATGCATTTTCAATAGGCCTTTTACTTAAGTTAGTAGGTCTGCTGTGAATTTGTTGAGCGCTGTTGGGAAATTTTCTGAAAAGTGGAATGGTTTACTTAGATATCCTCCCATCTAGAAAAATCTCTACTAACAATTCACCAAGTTTCAAAAGAGGGTGAGGGTTTTTGTTTTTAATGGGAAAGTCACTGAATAATGGAGTGGACCTGTATACATTTTGTATGATTTTTACATAACCATGAAATTAGGTAAGAAGTTACAAATTTGCTGCTGCTTCTGTTTTACTTTCCCTTTGGCTCCTGCCAGTGAAGGAAGATGGGTGTCATTGCCAGAGCTGAGTGAGAAATGACTTGGTAGCACATGCCATGCTGCAAATCTCATCACTTCCCCTCTTCCCCAGGAGACTTTGTGCTGACAGCACTCCTACTTGCCTTCAGATCTTGTGTTGGGAGGAGCAGGAAATAGTTAGGCATAGGGAAATGAGGAAGAAAATGAAGGGAAAGCTCTGCATTCCCTGGTTTATTTTATTTCAGTGTGCTTCTGGGCTGACAGAAGTGGTGTGTCAGTGCACAGGCTGGGCTGAGGAGAGGGAATGGTGTTAGTATATTGCCATGTCCTCTGTGTCTGCTGCAGGACATCTCTAGGCAGGCGATGGAGCTGCTGCAGGTTGCCTTGCAGACACTCTGCGGGGCTCTGTGGGCTAATACTCTTCACTTTCATGTCCATCACTTCTTCTGGTGCCTTGCTAAGGGGAAAATATGATCCTGCAGATAACACAGCTTAAGAAGTTTAGTTTCCTATGTCTTCATGCCATGGGTGTGAATTATCTGACATCTGGGGAGATAGTTGTTCTTGCTCAAGCTCTCATGGTCACTTGCACGTCAGTTGTTTCATCTCCAAGAGCAGAAATGAGCTGTCTTTGCAGTCTTGTCTTTCCTGGCAGTCAGGATTTAAGCCCCTGTTCTCCTCCCAGCTGCTTAATTCCTTGACACCTTAGGAGCTTTCTATCACCTGACATTAAATACAGCTGAAATTGGCCAACAGTTCCAGGGATTAGCCAGTGCACTGCCAGGAGAACCTTTCCCTCAGGCTAGGAGGATGATCTCTCCTCATTAGCCAGCAGCACTACCTTTATTAAAGCTCACCTTGATTAAAGGAATGCCCTGCAGGCTGGGGGATGGAAACATTAGCCTGGGAAGGTGTAGGCTGGACAGAGAGCTGGGACCTCAGGCTGGCATCAGTGATGGCCTGGCTCCCTCTGTTGGTTTCTGGTTCCAGTCCTTGTGGGGGACACACCAAGGTGCAGTGAGAGAAGCAGCTCTTTGAGGGGCTGGTGACCTGCTCAGGGCTCTGTAGGGGCTGCTTGTGCCATTGGCCCTGGAGTGAGGCTGCTGCTTTCAACATGGGCTTTCTCTTGCCCTTCGTCCCCTTCTGCCTGGGCTTATGGCCGCTACAGTCCTTTCACCTGGCCTTCCTGGAGACCTGCTCTGCCTGAAGACTTGGCATCCTGGACTCCATGTTTTTGATCCTTCTCCTCCTCCTCCTCCTCTAGCTGTCTGCCAGCAGGTCCTGTGGATCTCTGTGGTTCCTGCCTATGGCCTTGCCTGCTGCAGTAACCTCAGTGTATCCCATACCACCTGCTGGCTTCTGCCTTCCAGGCTGCCCTGCTGTTGGATGAGTCTTCCAAGGACCTTTCTAAGTCCTTTCAGTGTCACATTTCTAAGGTGTGTGTTTTATCCATCTTTGCAGGCAATGCTGTTGTTTGTGCTCTCTTCCAGTGTTTCTAATCCTGCAGCACAACAGGCTCACCCAGGACCAGCCCTTCTTCCTTCAGAGCGCTCATTTTTCCTGCCTCCTTGGTGGGTTGCATCTCTGTAGCCCCTCCTCCACTGGTGATCCTACTTGCTCTCCAAACCCCTCCTGATCTTGTCTGTCACATTGTTTCTCTCTTGTTCACTCTTCAAAGTCAGTTTGCATCTCTGGGAGGAGGGAGGGTTGTCTGCCACCTCTTAAAAACACGTTCACAGACTCTGTGCGTTCCTCAAGTGCTGTCAGTCACATTTGGAAGGAGCTGCCTGCAAACCTTCACATGCTTCTTGTCTGAGAAAAATGCAGCAATCCAGCCTTGGTCAGAGAAGTGCTGAGACCAAGTACTGGCCATGTTCATCTTTCCTCCCCCTGCCTCTCCTCTGTCTGTCCTGCAGTTTTTGTTCTGTGTTTGGATAGCTCCGAGTCCCATAAGGGCCTGAAATGTTCCTGGCACTGCTTACATCAGCTCTAGAGTTTCAGTTTGAAATGTAGAACTCAGTCAGTAACAGGTATTCAGGGGGTTGCATATGCTTAGTCCAGGAATATATAGTGCTTTATTTTTCTGCCCTTCCTTCTCCTGGTATTAGCAAAAGGGTTTGCTAGGTATATTTATTGCTTCCTGTTAGGTGGAGGAGTACAGTGCAGCCCCGTGCGTCTCTCAATCACTCCTCCAGCCAGTAATGCCACTCTAATACCACTTTATCTCACAGCAGGGTCTGCTAGAAAGCACATCAGTAATGAAAAACAGTAATTCAAAACTGTGCCTCGCAGAGCAGTAAAAGAGCTTATAGATTTGTCCAAAGCAATGGGATTTCTCGGAATACTTGAGGAAATCTGAATGGGTTTCAGTGACAGAAGCGGGGTGTTTCTGTACTTGGTGCAAAACATCTCAGAATTAGGTGAACTTCAGCCTTTGAATGAGGAATAATAATGGAAGGGAAGGGAAAGGAGCAAGTATGTGTGTGTATGTTGTGTGTGTGAGGATCTCTTCTGGCCATTGAGCATTTGTGAGGGACTCTATTTCTCTCTGAAGCAGTTACCATGACAACCATTCATTTATATTTTATAGCATTTTGTTGGTAGGTATATGCTTTCTAAGTTTTTGTGTGTGTGTATGTCTTTAAAAGGTTTTAGAAGACAAACCTTGTGCTGAAATACAGAACACTTCAGGTGTTGTTCATGCTGTACAGTCAGGGCTGGCAGGCAAATGAAGCAGGGCTGAGGGGAGGTTCGTTTAGGTTAATTTAATCTAAATACGGGGAGGTGGCTCACCTGGAAAAGCTCATCGCTGATGTGGTGCAGTGGGAGGTCCAGATGACTGGATGACCTTGGAAGTCTCCTCTCTCTAGCAATCATGTAGGTATCGGAGTGAGGGGAACTGAGATGTCTGTCTGAGCATGCAGGTGGAAAAGGGAAGAGACTTTGCAGAAACATTGCTGTGAAAAATCACAGTTGGGTCTTTGAGAGCTGTGCAGCGTTTGCAGACTGAACAGGCTGCAGATGTAGCAAGGAAAAGAAACATGTTTGCTGTCATATGTGGCAACCTGTAAATATCAAACATTGCTAATGAGGTATTTTATCTCGGAGTGGAAGGGACAGAAAGTGGGAGGGGTTTCTGAGCCTCTAGCTCTTCAGTCAGTCCTGTGCAAATACTGTTTTCCTGGCTCGCTTCTTTGTTTGTGCGTCAGGGTGGCACAGGGCACACAGCTGGCATGCAGTATCCTGCTCTTAAGGAAAAAAAACCCTGAAAAACATAAATCTGTCTGCAAACATTGTGAGCTCTTATAACTGTAGAGAGAGCAGAGCCAGGGCAGAAGAGCTAAGGAGCTTGATCCCTTGCCTTGTCATGTAGAAGGTCTGAAGAGTGTTGTAATTTATGGTTTCCCTACTACAGGGTGTTACATTTGGAGGGACAACGTGCTTGGGCTTTGCAAGGAGTTGGAGACCCCAGATAAAACCCTTTCTGTGTTCCTTCTAAAGAAGGAGAGCAGAGGTCGAAGTCTTTGGTAGCAGGAGGGGGAAAAAACGACCGAGTGGAAGCGAGTTGGGTTTTTTTTGACCACGACAGGGTAGTGTTAGGGAGAGGCATAAGCTAAAAAGGACAGTCGTCACATATGGATAGTGCATAAAGGGATTATTCTTCCTGCCTCTCAATACATCTTAAAGAGCCCAGGTTTGAACAGTAAATTTTTGTAGAGACAATCGGGCAGGTTCCCCTGAGGTGACTCAATGATTGCTGATCACACATCATGATCTGGGATTAGAGTAACTGAGTTGCAGCCTTTTTGCATCCTGGTGAGCAGCATCCAGCCAGGAAGGGCTGCTGAGACACCCCCAGGAACCTTGGCTGTTCCACGGAGAGCCAGCTCTGACGCAGCATCTATTTTATGCGTGGGAGAATTGGGATCTGCTGGCCTGTGAAAGAGTAGGGAGTGAAAGCAGGGTTTTGAGGAGCTGCCTGAAATACTAGGGAGTAAACCAGGAGGATTATCTAGGTCTTGGCCTGCTCGCTGTGCGCTGCTCTTCCCTGCTGAGCTCCCCAGCAGCGGTAGCGTGGCTCGTGGATGTGACATGCCATCGTTTGTCAACTCAGCCCACACTCAGGTGTTGAAAACCTCAGGGGAAAATGCTGCTTTTGGGGCAGGATCATGTTTACAGCACAAACTGTGCTAGGGCAGAAAATGAGGGCAGGGCTTTGGCTTTCTGACCTGCAAAGGGCTATGTTACTGTACCTCATCTGTGCACTCTTTGAGCTCGGCTGGTTGTCTGTGGCAAAGTTAAATCAGAGCTTCTCCCAGTTTCTGTTACCCAAGCTGTTGTTTTGTGAAAGGCCAAATATTCTCTGACTGCAGATATCACTGGAGAAAAAAGGCTGACGGGGAGAAATCGTGTCCTGTCATGCATGTGAACAGCAGCATGAATTAAAGGAAGCCACAAAGCTTTTACTGCAGGGAGGGGAAGGTAGGGAGAAGTGAGATGGGGCCATCCCTGGTTTTTGCCAGGCTGTGGGTGCTGGAGCAAGCCCCCTGGCCTCTGTTTTGCAGCCTGCCTTGTCCTTAGTCCAGCCCATAAGCTGTGCTGTGAAGAAGGGTCTGCATGTGGTCATTAGGCATGAAAAATGCTGAGCGAGATGTGGGGCATGAAACTCTTGACAGGCTGAGATACTGCAGCATTTAAACGTCTGAAAGGTTTTATTTCAAACTCTGGAGCACAGTGGAAACTTCAAAGCTATTGTTCTCAGCTGGTGCACTCTTTTCAGAGGCAGAAAGGCTTCCATGGCCTGGCAGGTTGGCTCCTTCTGGAGTTAAAATTGGAGGTTATTTAATGCGCTGATGGGAAGCGGCCACTAAGTGGAAATAATTGTTTTAATATGGGTGTGTTAACCATCCTTGAGGTATTTTTATAGGTATCCTAGAACAGAATAGCACGTTTCTTGAAGCTGGATGTAACCACTGCTCCACCTGGGAACAGTTCCTCCCCAGCAACAGCACACAGCTCTTCTTATAAAGGGAATTTAAACTTAATTCACCTCAGCTAACTATAGGGCATATGGGAAGAAGAAAAATATAATTATCAGAGCTGGTATTAGCTGCGCTTCTGTTGTGAGGTGCAACCTGTGTTTAGACAGGATTTAGAGACCATTTAGAGCTTGTCACTACAGCTGGTCTCAGCTTTATTGCACAAGAAATGGACTGAAGTTCTAAATCTGAGCTGGCTTGCATTGAGTTCATTGCTGGTAGCGGATGCTGAGTCAACAGCCGTGGAAGTCTCCTCCCAAAAAACCCCATATGAGTGAGTGTTCCATGTCCTGGGTACCACGTTACAGCCTGCTGTACTGATCTTCCAGGTTGCTGTTCAGCAGCTCTGAAGGAAGAGCAGGCAGGGAGCTGTGGTGGGACTGCAGCTCATCTGCCAGCTCATCTGAGCTTGCTTCTTCCCAAAGCCTGAGAAATTTTCAACTTTGAGTCATACCAACCCGACCAGAGATAAAAGGATTGATGCCAGTGACTTGGTACCTGCTTTCTGTAGTATTTACCCCCGCGGTGGAGCAGGGTGTGTGTGGATGAGGTAAGACACCTCAACGTGATGGATTGATTTGCAGGATCACGGGGTCAGCAGCAGCCTGTTCCAGAACCCTGCCAAGCTTCACCTGACTATTGGGACACTGGTGCTCCTGAACGAACAAGAGATCCAGAAAGCCTGTGACCTCCTGCAGCAGTGCAAAGAGGACTTCGTGGAGTAAGTGGTGGGAAAGGGATGTCATCACCAAGGCCTTGAGAGAGGAGAAAGCAGCACTCTGTCTTGACAAGGAACAGTGAAGAGAAGAGCAGCTCAGTAGTCTTCTCTCAACTCTAGAAATCTAGAAAAATTAAGAAAAACATTTAGAAATGTTTCAAATGGGGCAGTAGAAATCACTGAGCAGGCACAGAGAGCCTTACAGCATCTGTAGCTCAGCTCAGACCCTCGGCATTCCCTGAAAACCTGCTCTGCTCCCTTCCCTTCCTCACGTGCATCCCCGTTCTTTGTGCCTGAGCAGTTTTTGCCGCTGTCCCCTGCCTGCAGCAGAGGGAGGGCTGAGCTCCCTTACCTGTGCACGCTGCCTGCAGTGGGCTCTGGCTCTGGCACCTCCCTCCTGCCTCAGAGCAGATGCTGAGGTGTCCTTGACACACATTCCTGGACGAGGGGAGCTGTGTGCAGGGAAGCCATCAGGAGCCTTGTGAGTAATCAGCCTGAAAGTGTCCGTGCTGCTCTGGGAGCGCGGCTGCCTCGCTGCCTGCTAACACCGAGCTGCAGATGTTGGGGCTTTGGCTGCAAATGTGCTCCAGTGACACCGTAATTAGCTTATCTCTGGTCAGCTTAGTAATTGAAGATGGCCTGAGGGGGTGGTTTATTTATTTATTTCTGCAAAGCCTTTGCACACAGAGCACGGATCCTTCGCGTTCATTTATTTGCTGCCTCGGTGCGTGAAGAATTGGCCACGCTGTGCCAGCTGATATCTGTGGGAATTAATGCATGGCCAGAGCTCATACCTCTGCCTTTAAAAGGATGGCTCCAGTTCAGCTGTTGAACAGAAATGCGAGTGTGTTTCCAGGGGGGGGCTCTGAATGCAATATTTGGAAAGTGCCAGCTTCCACATAAGTGGATTGAACTGATGCCGAGAAAATCATTGCTCCCTATTTCCTTCAGTGGAGGGGGAATTAACACTTGAAGGTAACCTTTAGTTTATTTCCCCTTCCACACCCAAGTAAATATACTTGGAAAATTAATTAGGCTTCCTTCCACCTACATAAACCTTCATTAGCTTTCATTTCCTTTTCTAAAGTGCAGGCAGTGCCCTGTGAAGGTAGCTGTGACTGTTTTGACCCTTTTTAGAATACGTGACCTTTAATGCTGTTAGTTTGGTGTCCATAATAGTACATTTGTGCTGTTTCCCTCCCAGTAACTATACTGGGAAGGGAAATCACACTGCTTATTTCACTTGGGAATCTTTGCTGAGAACCTTAAAAGATGAACAGGAGTGAACAAGGTCAAACAAAGTCACACTCACCTTGTTAACTTGTGCTAGGTACATCTGCCTGCCCAGACACTCCCTGTTCTTTCCACGAGCCCTGGGTGTTAAAGAAGGCATCACTTACTCACAGGGAGCACTGGCTGTGGCAGCAGCCTCCCCAGGATGCTGTGCTGGGAAAGGCAAGGAGGCAGTGTTGGGAAGCAGATACACCCTACAGGCCATTTGCAGGTGTGGGAATGCATATTATATCCTGCATGAGGAGCTGGAGCTGATTTTAAACCAGCTCTGTTTACTGGCTGGATGTTGCACTCAGAGCTGTGTCCTGTATCAAGTATCACCTTTCCCAGCAAAAATCTGAGAGCTGGGGACTTCATGGTTGGTCTTTTCACAGGGAGGCAGGAGCCTCTCTGGAATGAGAACTTGAGCCATTTACTTCTGGTGGGTTCTCTGACATGTGGATGGAGATCTCCGTGTTGAGGTGGCCTGTGAGCACTGACAAGTTGACTTAATGTGTGTCTGAAGCACTGAATGTATGAATTTAAATTCTTTTCCCACTCAGGGTGGTAAGGCAATAACAGCCATAGGCTTTTGAGTTTGAGGAATTAGGGAGACTTTTTGAGTTTGGGTTTTTTCAATGCAAACAAGCTGAAAAATAGGGGACAGAAAAGAACTCCTGGGTGGAGTTCACTGCCCCATAGACTCTGTATAACACTTTAGTCCTGCTAAACATCAAATTTGTGTTTCACTGTGGCAAGAAGAGTATCTAATCTCATTCCCATAGTAAACCCAAATATTTGGTATGTGCATGAGGAGCACTATGTGTTGCATTTTGGGAGCTGGTGTGATGTTTTGCTTTTTAACATTAGGAATTTCTTGGGTTTCAGCCAAATTACTGGAGGCCAGCCCCTGACGGTGGAGGTGGCAGGAGTGGAGTACATGAACGATGACCCTGCCATGACAGATGTCCTTTATGCCAAAGTCCACATGAAGGATGGCTCAGACAGGTGAGTTCCCCGTGCTCCTGTCTTTCATTCCTCCCCAGCGTGCCAGGGAAGCCCTCTGGAGCTGCTGGGTGTTCCTGGCAGTGCTCAGGCCAGCAGTCACCAAGATGAAGTCATCCTTGCTTCCTGGGCCGGTTAAGGCAGTGATGTGTTTGCTCTTTAAATCAGTCTCTGGTGCTGCAGCTGAAGGGTGTCGTTTGTTTCTGCAGCAGTCTGTCAGGGTGAACGATGGAGTCACAGCTCACACGGGGATAAGATGGCCAAGGAGATACTCCTGAGATGACTTAGAAGGCAGGATGATTTGGCCTGTACAGTCTAGTTCCCAGCTTGCAGTCCAGATTAATCTGGACAGCTTGGTGTATTCTATTCTGCAGTACTTAGTTATTCTTAAAACCCCGTTAACCCAGAAGGTCCTCAGAAGAGCATGACCTGATTACAGGGTTGGTTTGTGTGTCTCCAGCTGCCTGGAATGGGTGCTGGGTGTGAAACGTCTTTTGGAGCAGCTGCTGCAAGATCTTGAAGCCTGGTTGGTGTCAGCTGGAGTGTTTGTGCTGTTCACCACTGTGGCTGATGGCTTCAGCTCTACCAACAGCCCTGCCCAGGATGTGGCAGTGTCTGGACAACCTTCCTTCATCTTGTTTTGACAAGGACTGCATCATCAGTGGCAGCACCATCTTTTCTCTTGGTGCTTTCTGGAAGACTGAGGATGGGGCTTGGGGCACCCTGGTCTAGTGGAAGGTGTTTCTGCCCGTGGCAGGGCATGGAAGCAGATGATCTTTTAACACCTCTTCCAGCCTAAACCACTGCAGATTCTGTGGTTGACATAAGAGCTCTTGTACTCAGTGCTGCTGTTTGCCAGAAACAGGGAAGGGGGGAAGCCAAAAGGGCCATCCCTCCTGTCTCTGAGCCTCAGCCTTGTCTTTGCCTGACAGCTCTGCCCTTTTGTTGTCTGTTCCCATTGCTAGAGGACAGCAGGAGCTAGCAGAGGAGCACGGAGCAGTGCAGCTGGAGGAGGGAGGCTGTGAGCAGGAACTGGCTCAGGGAAGAAGGGATGTGTTCTGGCATATCCTTTCCCTGAGGGCCGAGGAGACGGCGAGGGGGGGCCCTGCTTAAAACCACACTTCGGAGGCTGTGTTGAAGTCAGAGATCGGAAGTGGGATAAGGAAATGAGGGGGAAAATGAAAAATGTAAGAACTGCTGGGAGGCAGTAGGAATTGAAGTCTTTTCCTTTTCTTAGCTTTTCCACTTTGAAGTCTGTCCTACCCTGGAAGAGGTGAGATAAAAACAAATGGGACAGCTGGGGAACCAGAGCAAAGAGATCAGAGATCAGCCAGGAGCCAGAGCACAGGGAGAAAGAGAGCAGAAGCACTTGGAAAGATGAGATGGAGACAGACATGGAGACACTGCATGACCCAAATGCCCTTGCTGGGTTTTGTTGTAGAGAGCATCTAAAATACCAGCTCTGGGCCTCTTCTCCTAAGTCACCAAGCTCTGGCCCTCTCTGAGGTGCAATGCTTGCCAGTCTGGTTGCATCTGAAAATAAATCCCAGCCTGAGGAGCTGGGAGAGGAATCCTGTGGAGCATAAGTGAGGCCTGAATTGACAGTGATGTCTGCCTGCCTCTGGGGACAGCTGGAATTGTTGGTACTTGCACCCTGCTCTGTTTCAGATGCCAGCTGTACCCTGTGTGATGAGAACACACTTAGGCACAATGCTGGAGAAAGTGCTGATGTGCATCAGGGCTGGCAGAGCTGCTTTGGGCAGGGGGGAGAAGTGAGGTCTTCAAATCCACCTGGCCTTGAAACTGAAAACAGCACTCCCCACCCCCCAGGAAAGGACTGATGCCTCCACTGTCCTTCACAGAGATCTCTTAGCTGAGGTTTTGACCAAAACCAGACCTTGTGCTTTGCACGGCACCTGGAAACTGCCAGGCTTCTCTTCCACAGCACCTGTTTTGCTTTTTGCATAGCAGCAGGTTCAGAGAGGGCCAAGCAATTTGAAGTTTTAATCCTTGGCCCAGGCTGGTCCTGCCCTCACCTGCAGATTAGTTCACAGAGTCACAGAATAGGCTGAGTTGGAAGGGAGCAATCAGGGTCATTGAGTCCAGCTCCTTGCTCTGGCCAGGACACCCCAACAACACCACTCTGTCCCTGAGAGTGTTGTCCAAATGCTCCTGGAGCTCTGGCAGCCTTGGGGCCAGTGACAATTCCCTGTTCAGTGCCCCATGACCGTCTGGGTGAAGCGCCTTCTCCTGATATCATTCATCTGGCATGTCTCCCCTTACATAGTTCCTTAGCTATTAGCAAGCATCCAGAAAAACATTTAGCTTTGCAGAGGGAAAAAAAAGGTATTTTTGTGTTGGTGGAGAGCAGCTTTTCCTTCCTTTGAGACTCCAGCAGACACCGTGTTGGACTAGCAGCGATTATAAAGAGGACAAATGGTGATGTCTGCAGAAAGCCCTGCTTTGTTTTCTGGCTTGTGACACAGGTCATTGCTGAACAGCTCCTTGAACCTGCTGGAACCTGCTGTGCCTTGCTTAGGGAAATGGGGAAGCAGTTTCTGAGCTGCAAGGCCAATACCAGAGGAGAGCAGCAGCCACGTGGCTTCCTGTGCTGGATCAGACTGCTGCAGCCTGTGCTAGAGAGAGGTGTGTGCCTTCCTGTCTCATGCAAGATGTCCTGTTAGCTCTGTGCAGTTCCTGGCGTGGCTGAGGGGTGGAGTTCCTTCCTGATCTTTGGATGATCTTGATCAGCTTAAGCTGTAAAGCAGGAGATTTGATTTATCCTGACTTAGCTTGCATAACTGCAGACAGAATTAGGGGTTGGCAAGCCCTTCTGCACATATAATGGCTCAGACTGAAAGAGGGATCATGCTCTGATGCCTCCCACATGGCAAATAATTTCCATTATAATTCATTCTAATTTGTTTTATTTCCTTGATTAACTTTATAACGTAATAAAGCACCATTTTCACTTGAGCTATTCTCTGTTAATTTGTTTTAGTATTGTCTGTAATGATATTCATTTAATCTTTGTCATTGCTAATTTTAAAAATCACTGAAGTAAAGCCAGAAAATAGTAAAAAACCGTGACAATTGGTAGTTTGAGAGTCTTGAAATGGTCACATGGGGGCTGGCAGGCCGTGAGGGGCAGCCCAAAGCCAGCAGTGGGGTCTGAGCTGGCATCATCCAGAGCGTGGCAGCCCCAGGCTCTGGGGACAGGCCAGGCTCTGCCACAGCTGAGACACCAGCATGGTGGGACCTCACAAAACAGAAAGCTCTCTAATCCCTGGGACGTGCTGGGAGAAGCTCACATTCTTCTGCACACACTGAATAGCCTCTGGCCTTATTTTCAGCGATGGGAAGCTCTCATTCTGGCATGTCCTCTCTACCTTTGGTAAGAATCAGGCACTGCAGAAATTTTTTGGGCACAGCAGCAGCCTGGAAGGTCCTTCAGCTCCTTAGACATGAGCACAGTGCTCTGATCCCTGCTCCTGCTGCCTGTCCTAGGACGGCTCTGCCCTCAGATCCTGACAGTCAAGGCCAGACACAAAGGTGGGAATAAGTCCTTAGATTTTGCTTGCTCAGTAGCTCCAAAGCTGGAGTGTTCACCGGGTTGTGCTGACGGGGTTTGTGCCCCTGTCACCACGTCCTGGGCTCTCCCAGAAGGCCAGCCCAGTGGCTGGGTTGGTTATGTGGGACAGAGAGGAGCCAGGCTGCAGCAGTCCCCGAGCACATCCTCTGGGAGTCAAGGTGCCCAAGCCCCTGCGGGTGTGCAGATTTTGGCATTTGCAAGGAGAGTCACATTGTGTTTCCTGGCAGTAGAAAGATGCATCCTTCAGCTCCCAGTAACATCTGTCACTGTGAGCGAGCTCTCTGCTGTGCTAAATCTGCCCTTCCTCGTGGAATATTTGCAGCAGAAGCGATCACAGAGGAAGCTTTGTGCAAGAGTCAGAACTTTTTGCATTAGAGCTGAATGCTGATGCCTCTGCTCGCTTTCCATCAGGGACCAGCTCCCTTTGCTGTGTGCATGCAGAGACTTCATTTCACACTCACTGCCCTTCTGGCTGGAAAGCCAAAGCTGGTGCTGCAGAGGCTCCTTGTTTTACGTGGCCCTGTTGTTTCTCTTTGGTTCCCAGGTTGCAGGTGGTCGCTGATCGGCTGGTGGAGCGCTTTGTGGCCTCTGGCCTGATGCTTAAAGAATGGGACAGGGTGAAGCTGCATGCCACAGTCATGAACACTCTCTTCAGGAAAGATCCAAGTATGTACAGAGCCTTCATCCTTGCTGCATTTATAGTCCCATTGCTCAGCTTTTGTTGTTTGCTTTTTCAGTGTGGGTTTTCTTACCTACAGGGCTGGCGGGGGGGGGAGATTTCTGCAGATAAAACCCAGAAGAAAATAAAGCAATGAATAAAAGTCATAGATTCAAAACCTTGGCACCCTGTAGCACTCATAGTATCTGGGCTAGGGAAAAATATGTTCAAGTAGAATCGTAGAATGTCCTGAGTGGGAAGGGACCCACAAGGATCATCCAGCCCAGCTCCTGGCCCTGCCCAGGACACCCCAACAATCCCACCCTGTTCCTGAGAGCGTTGTCCAAACACTCCTGGAAGTTCTGGCAGCCTTGGAGCTCTGACCATTTCCAGGGGAGCATAGTCAGTGTTCCCTCTGGGCAAAGAACCTTTTCCCAATATCCGGCCTCCCGTGGCACAGCTCCAGCAATGCCCCTGGTCACGGAGAGCAGAGATCAGAGCTGCTCCTGCACTGCCCTTTGTGAGGAAGCTGCAGACCCTGATGAGGTCTCCCCTCATTCCCCTTCAGGCTGAACAGTGCAAGTGACCTCAGCCACTCCTCATGGAAGTGAGATCTGGGGCTCTCTGTGTCCCGGGGTTAAATTGAAACTGGGTAACAACTCCATGTGTTGTGCTGACCTTCAAACAAGATGAAAACACAATCTTCTTTGGTTAACTTAGAGACTGCCCATTTCTTCAGGAAAGTGATTCCGTTGTCTTTCTCCTTAAATCAGATGCAGACAGATGAATGTGATGCAAAGCTGAATGTGAGCTATTCTTGAGTGTATGGCGTCTGCTGTCTCTGCCAAAAGATTGTCTGCTCTGGCTGTCTGTAGCATCGTTCTGATCACATTACTTTAAAAAGCAGCCCTAAAAGAATCATCCTTGGGGAGGGGCAGTGTGTTACAGCCTGGTTCTCCATGTGCAAACGTGCGTGCTCTGGCACGGTGGCCCCTGTGCACTGCAATAAGTTGTGTCAAGAATTCTTTAGTCGTTGCCTCTCTGACTCTCTGCAGGGACAGTGATAACAGCAGGTGATTTGTGTCACTGTCTTCTGGGCAGGTTTTGGGTCTGACTGCTGCTGAAGTCAAATAAGCACACCCAGGGCATAAAAACCCTGTAAAGATGGGGCTCTCAAAGTGAGCCCTGAAATTGTGACCCCAGAGTGCTGATGTGGCTGTGCACGTGGGCAGCTAGGTCTGGCATCCCGAGTCTATATTCTGCACAGCCCCGTGAGGCATGAGAGGCATTCAGACACAATGGGGAGAGCATTCCGCAGGCAGCCATAGAAGTCTCTTTGTATTCCACACAGGATTTGAACAGCAAGCTGGATGTGAGGGGGACTTCATAGTTAATGATGAAGATGAAAAAGAAATACTGAATATATTCACCGAGTGAGGCAGAGGTCCTGTGGAAGGAACAGATCATGTACTTGGGGATTATATAAAACCCCAGCCGTGCTCTGGGGAAATGGATCTCAGATGTAGGCTTTTGGCAGCTGCTGTAGGCCTAGGTTGCTATTCTGAATGTCTGTGTGTGTGTGGCTGTGTGCCCACCCCACAGCACACGTATGGTGCAGGCAGCACAGGTCTGTGTCGGGCCCGTCCGCATCCCGCCTGGCGCTGGGCTGGCACGCTCAGCCTGGAACCTGGTGCTGTTCCAGGCCATGCAAGTGCTGTCTCACACCCCGACACGGCAGGATGAGGGATGAAAAGGAGCCAGAGAGAAGGAGGTGTGTTGCACTGAGCAGTCAGCCCTACGGAATCACCACAGCAGTAGCTGTGATTTAGGGCCTTTCCTCCAGGTAACAGAGGTGAACCCCATAGAGGCACCAGTTCCAGCCTTTTCCCTCCTAAAATCCAAGTGGAAGTGGGGTTTTTTGCACTGAGAACTGGGCAAAGATGGTTTATTAGCTGGCAGCTGACTTTGGGGAGGGACAGAGTGGGGGGTGAAGTACAGCACACAGAGTTCTGCCATCTGAAGCTCATTCTGGTGGTGGCTTTTCTCTCTACAGCTGAAGAACGAAACAACACAATGACTGGTAAATCATCTTTCAAGGAGCGGGAGTCATTTAATGGCCAAAATATCCTCAAGGTCAGTATGAAACAATTAGGGAAATGGATCCAGCTATGGATATTGTATAGCCAGAAGAGGTCGAAACACCTCTTCTAGACTGCTTTTGTCTTAGGCTTATGGGATCTCCTGGGGCTTGGGGGGGATGGTGGGGGGGGGAATCTGTTTAGAAAATAAACAGTCCAGATCACTGGTAATTGGGAGCATTAGGGTATTTAACAGGAGCATTCCTAAAGCTGCTGAGGCTCAGAGCAGGGATATGAAGCACGAATGCTAAGTGGGTGTTCGTGTTGTCGTTTACTTCGCTCCTGTTTTACCCTGGAGACTCAGGCTCGAGTTGATTCTCAGCCCACCAGAAAGAAGCACTTCGTTGCTCTTGTTCTACTCATATATATTTATGAAACTAAACCCCACTCTCAGTTCACTTACTCTTTTCTCTTTTTTGGTTTTAATCTCTGCTATTGATTTGCTCCAGAAAAATACTGGGTAGTGGTAGGGAGTCCCACCAGGATCTGAGGGCTTTGGCAGTGATCAGAGGTTAGAAAACACAATCCCCCAGACTGTGGAGGTTGGGAAAGGCTCAAAGGGGAGCATGCTGGAGACTCCCAGGCTTTGCCAGCCAGGGTTGGGACTGCAGGCAGCCTCTGCTGCTCATCCAGATGGCTGTGGCAGACTGATGCTGTGGTGCTTGACCCCTGCAAGTGTCCAGAGAGAAAAGAGATGCACAGAGGAGCAGAAATGGAAAACAGCACCGGCTTGTAAGCAAATTTGCAATCCTCATTGTGTGGGAGGATTTGTTGCAGGCAGCTCTGATAAGAGGGAGTGAGGACAATGCATGGATACATTTGGGAAGGGTAAGAAGATATTCTGGCAATGAAGATACATGAGAGGGGATGCAGGCTGGGTGGGAGCTGGACAACCCAGAACGACCTTAGAGCCCTCCCAGAGGAGGAGAAGAGTGAGCTTCATTTGTATTTACAGTCTTAATAATGTATCAGGCAGTGGATGCAGGGGGATGGAAGGCAGGGAGTGGAACTGATTGATCTGTGTGCAGAGGACAAACAAAGGGACAAAATTAGGTTAAGCTCTCTTTGTCCTCAAACGGTCTGTGCAAGCATGGTGTCATGACTCAGCGTCACCACATGTTGAGTGTGCAGTGTGAGACTGCAGTATTGCAAGCTGGAGCAGGGAAGCCACAGCCCTGGCCCTTTTCTTGACGTGATCTGTAGTTTTGGATAGCTCCCAGTGCTGGGAGAGCTGGCTCTGGAAGGGGAGATGTGTGTCAGGAGCCCTGAGTGTCTCCATGTTCGCCTTCGCTCCTTTCTCCTGCTTCTGTTGAACTTGTCCTCAGGCTTTAGAGACACATAAAGTCAAACTGTGGGTCTTCCTCCGTGCTCTCATCCCGAGCCGTTTGTGACTGGGACGGTATTAAGGATGCTCCCTCTGCTGGTCACACCGTTTGTGGGGTCTGACGATCCGGGGAGGGGTCTTAGGGTGCTTGCAAATGCAACTGCTCTCCTTCCAAGGCTACTTCTTATTCTTGATGCTCTCGGAAATATGAGCCCGATGCATTTTTAAAGCTCCTAATTGATTTTGTACTGACGTAGCCAAAAGGGCTGCTGGCTGTTTGGACTGCTGGTAATTACTTCAAAGCATGTCTTGCCACAAGAAATGTCATCCTTCTCTCCCACCTCCACTACATTTCCTAACCTGCCCGCTTCGTATTTCCCTTTGGTCTCCCACGTGCCTGCAGCAGAACGCCCGTTGGCATTAATTAATTACATGAGTCATAAATAGCTCCAGGCTTCTTACCCGAGGAGCCCAGCCTCGGTGAGGCTCTGATGCATTCCAGCATGACCTTGCAGGGATGCACCAGTTCCCTCCCAGCCTGCTTTTATATCCATTATTTATCTTGTGCTGAGGAGGCTGCCCTCTCGCAAAGTGGCTTCATTAACTTTTGCACCAGGATCTAAACGACGGGCTGTTCATGAATATGGCTGCACTTAGGCAGGCTGGTGGGAGGGAGAGCCATGTGCCCCACGTGTGATTCCAGGCGGTGGGACTCTGTGATAGCTGTGCTGAGTGGCTGTGTTCCCACTCGGAACGCTAACAAAGCATGGCTGCTGCTAGGAGGGTAAGTGGGAAAACTCAGGTTTCATCGCTCTCATTCCCGTTGTGCAGCCCTGTAGGGCCAAAGGCTCAGGGCAGGGCTGGAGCTGTCGGAGCACAGGACATGATGGGAGTGCTGTGGCTCTGCTGCTCCAGGCTGAGGCTCCCCATGGTCAGAGCTGGTTGGTGTGAGTGTGTGTGTGTGCAGATGCGCTGGCAGCATATGTTTGCTGATAACATGCCTGCGCTACACCAGGCTCCAGCTGGTATTTTGCCTTCAGCTGAACTAATCAGAATTTTATTTAATAATCCTTTGTTCTAGCCGTTCCACCGAGTTAAACATACACTCCTATTTGTGCTAATAAATGGTTGTGCAGGCCGGTACCTTCCCACACTGCACAGAAAATAGATCCTGTAGGATGACTTGCGTTCAGGAGTTTAAATTGCTTCTGTCTTGAAGAATATCCCTGAAAAAGGCTTCCTGGTATAGGTGAGCTGAGAGCCCAAGGGGCTGTGTGAGATTTGTGTCCAACAGAGCTTTGGCTTTGCACTTCTCTGGTCTAGTCCCAAAAAGCTGGGGATGCTTCATGGACATGGAGCCACATGTATTCCCTCTGAATTACTTCTGTCTTGAAGAATATCCCTGAAAAAGGCTTCCTGGTATAGGTGAGCTGAGAGCCCAAGGGGCTGTGTGAGATTTGTGTCCAACAGAGCTTTGGCTGTGTGAGATTTGTGTCCAACAGAGCTTTGGCTTTGCACTCCTCTGGTCTAGTCCCAAAAAGCTGGAGATGCTTCATGGCCATGGAGCCACATGTATTCCCTCTAGGCTGGCTTTGAACATCCCGGTCACGCACCGAAATCGTTCTCCGGTCAGGGGCAGAGCGTCTCATCTCTGGGAGAGCGGAGGGAGGAGGCAGCAGTTCCTGGCCGAGAGGCCGCAGCAGCTCGGGCAGGGCCAGGCCCGGGGGAGATGCGGGGTTGGCAGCTCCCTGCCGTGCTCCCGCCGTGTGCCGGCGGTGGCCGCGTGCCCTGCGCCGCAGCTGGCACCGCGCTGGCACCGAGGCGGCCGGGGCAGCTGCCGGCATCTCCGGAGACACGGCTGCGCTGCCTCCGGGCTTTTATTTGTTTTTGTTCAGTGGGGGAAAAAAAATCCAACCAAGGCTGCAGTGAAGAAATAAAAACGAAAAGAAACGCAAAAAGGCCGACTGGCCAGAAATTTCTGTTGCACGTTTAAGGGAAAGGAAGAAAACCACCTGGACTCTCACTGGGTGAAAATGGAATGAATTTTGGCTTGAGTTGAAGTCTGAGAAGTAAATGAATGGCCTTTGCCACGTTCAAACAAGAAGGAAGCAAATTCTGAGTGCAGAAAAAGCTGAACTCTGCTGCTTAGCACAGATCCGTGCATTAACAGCTTACAAGATTAAATATTGAGGGAACAGCTACTGAGGTACAGCAGCAGAAAGCTGCACATCTTATGTCTTTAGGGCATTAGGGGAGACTTTAAGCTGGGATGGAAGACTGGGAATGGGATCAGCCAAGGTGGTGACACATGCTGCCGTGCCCTGGTCCAGCAGCAGGGCTGCAAGAGTGCCCAGGGAGCACTTCTAGGTCAGACAAGGCATCATTTGATGAGGCTCCTTCTCTTTTGAGACCTGCATAAGTGTATTGAGTTATGGCACTGTACCTGCTTTCACTGGGAGCGGGGGGAAAGCGCATTTACTGTCTGATACTCTGGAGAGCCAGTGGTGTTCCCTGTCAGCGTGTCTGTCCTGCTGGGTACGAGCAGTGTGGTGGCTGTGGCATGCAGCAGTTCCGTTTCAAACATTTGATGCCGTGCCACAGACAGAGGTGCAATGGAAAAGAAAAAGCTTGGCCTGAATAAACCCCTGACCCCTCAAAATACCCCAAGCCCTCCAAGCTCTAAACAGATGAACGTGTGCCCCTGTGCAGAGCCAGCTCCACTTGCAGATGAGGAGTGTTCTGCAGCAGTTGGAACCCAGGCCTTTTCTGTAGATTTTGTTTGTGGATTTAAGGAGGCTGAGTCTTTTCCTGATGTATTTCTAAGCTGAGGTGAATCAAAGAGCCAAAGAGCCGGTGTTAGGTGGGGATCAAGACTGCCTGGTGTTCAGAAAGGGTAAGAATATCTTGTTATCCTCTGCAAGGTGATAAAGATGTAGATGCAAAGTAGGACTGACAGCTGGAACAAATACCTAACAGGAGGTGGCTGCTTGGAAAGTTTAGAGTTAAAAATACCAAACAAAGAGTTCACTAAGGTGAGGGGAGACTGAGTAGGAGATTGTGGTGCAACATCAGGATCTCAGAAATAAGCCAGTGCTTTCCTCACCTCGTTTTTACAGAAGAATCAAAAGGAGAAATGAAAGGCTGTGATGCCACTTTGCAGAGGGGAGAATTCCTGCCATTACCAAGAGGTACCGGAACAATCGAGGGGGCTCAGCAGTGTGCAATTAGAGCAACAGTGGGATGGGAGGATGTGACAGTTGAGCAGATGAGACTGGAGATCAGTTTGTATAATCATGGGAAAAAAAAAAAAGGAGATTAAATTGGGGTTGCTGTGAAAATGCTTTCCTGCGAATTATATTCTTCAGGGGGAGAAAAGCCATATTCATGTTATTTGCATTTGATGGAATAGGAATCTGAAGTGGCATTTGAAAAATCAGAGCAGACAAAGGAGGGAAGATATCTTTGTTGGAGTGTTCAGGCCTTGGAGGCAGTGTTGGAGGTTTTGGGGGAAGGCTGAGCCACTGTGCTGAGGAGAACGCAGTGCAGAACGTTTGTGCTGCCTTGGCACGACAGAGATCTCTTTGGTGACCTTACCAAGAAAAGGAAAAGCCTTTTTTTTTTTTTTCCCTCTCAGAGGTGCTCTACACCCCTCTGACTAATTTTAGCAGGAGCTGTGAGAGCTGGAAGAGGGTTTGTTGAGTCTCTGAATGCTCTTTCCCCTGCATCTCTGCACTCCCACCCAGGCCAGCAGCTGAGCCTTTTGGAGGTTCTGTGGGTGCCTCTGCCTCCCACCCAGTGAGCATCCCCCCATCTCACTTCGCTGACATCCCTGCTGTGCCACCAGCCAGCCAGGGCAGTGTCACCTCTTTGCTCTTAAGAAGACAATTTTTCTCCGTGGAGCTGGCAGGGGTTGAATTACAGTGGTGCCTTAATAGAAGGCAGGGACTCAGCACATTAAATGCAAAGAGCCCCAGCCCGCTGATTAGCAAAAGTAGACAGTTCATCGCCAAGGTGCCGTGACCCTTCTGCTGGATAATTTTCTGTGTCTGTCTGAATTAATTTACTGGCTCTGTAGCTAGGCTCCTCCTCTTGGTGTTTGGTGGGTGTAGTGAGAGGTCACACTGGCGGGAGCTCCGTGTCCCGGTGTTCCCGGATGCCTCGCAGGCCTCCTGCCATCTCTGCAGCAAAGGCAAAGCCCAGCTCTTAGAAACTGTGGCTGCATTTGCTGTAATAGGAGCCACGGGGATGAGGCTTCTGTGGAGAAATGCACTGTTTGATTATTAATTTCCCTAAGTTGTACTGCAAATCCCTCACGTTTGAGCTGTAGCTCTGGGATCTTATCGGATCCTTTAATTTGCTGAAAGAGTTTTTATTCTTGTCTGAAAGACGTGCAAAAATCTGGTAACCTCCAAATGTCCCACTTGTATTTGTTTCTTAGTTTGCAGAATGCCTTTCACCATAGCAACTGGGGTTTGATTTCCTGAAGCACATGAATTTTCATGGATTTGTGATGGGGGGAACAGACCCAAAACTGTGAGCTAAAGCGAAGATTTTGCAGCATGGAAGTGGCAGGAGCACCACTAGATTTGGCTTGTGGGGAGGGGGGAATCCTGGAGGGAGAGGATCTCAGCTGAACAAAGGCCTGCACCCGGCCCTGAACAGTTCTATTTGAAAAAAAATCCAGCCTGACAGATTATTTTAGACTATTGCTGACTGTTGCCCTCCCCACTGCTGCATCACCCTCTGGCAGCTGGGGTGGCTTTGCTCCAGTGTTATGAAGAGCTGAGGTTTCACATGGCAGCAGTCACAGAAGGATCAGCTGCTTCCACATTCACAGGGCTGGAAACCTCGTACTCATCCCACCCGTGCAGGTCAGGAGGGTGTGAAGGGCAGCATGAAATACGCTCAGCTCTGCAGGTGAAACCCAGCTGGGGAGAGGCAGGGATATTGCACACGTGAGTAGGAGGGAACGGAGCTCCAAACAATGTTGGGAAATCAGGCAGAAACAAACAGGCAGCTGCAAACAAAGCCGGGTCCAGGCGGGAGCTGTGGCACCAGGGTAGGATGGAGAAGTTCCTCAATACCAGCCCAACAGGCCAGGGTTTGGCTTATGGAGGGGCTGCACCAGACTGAGTCAGCCCGTGGAAATAAAAAAAGAGGCAAATGTCCTTAAAGTAAACCTCTGACCATGCTTAGCTGAAAGATTTGTCCAGTTTTGGGTATCACGGATGGGTGCAAAGAGCCCAGGGGACAACAGTAAGATAATTGGAGGGGTGGAAAATGTCTGCAAGCTGGAGCTGAAAGAGTTGTTTCAAGGATAATAAAGACAAGGAGGGCAGCACATAGGGAAAGCTCTTGAAACTTGGGAATGCTTTTGCCAGTAGTGGATGATAAAGTGATAAATAATGGGATAAAATTGCACCAAGGGATCAGGAAAATCTTTGTAAAGGGGAGGGTAAGGAAGCTCTGCTCCAGAGGAGCTGGGAAAGGGGGGTCCTGATGGTTTTGAGGGAGCAGAGATGTTAATCCAAGATCTGCCCACCACCAAGCTCCTCCTGCCTTGGAGAAGGGGAGGGTGGGGGAGCTGATGACCTTCACTGGTCCTTTCTTCAGTTTGTCGCTTCATGATTCCTACATGGAATGTGTGCAGAACACCCATGAGATGGCATCTGTGAACGTACCAGGAGCTTTTTGGAGTTTACGTGGCATTTGCTTTGGCTCAGGAAATAAAAATACAAAAAGGAGACCTCCCATCGTGTGCCTTGGATCTTTCTCCACGAACTTGCTGCTGCTTCTTAGGTTGGTGGTACTTTGCCAGAGAGAGATGGTTATGTTGTTTCCAAGGGACTGCACCAGTGATATAATTGTAAGGGATTTTCCTGTGTCATAGAGGAGATAGCCCTGACTTGGGTATCTCCCAAGAGAGAGGCCACTGGGACTTTCATGACACAAGATTTTCTCCCTCCTGAAGTCTGCCTGCTTTATTCTTCCTAAGGGAGATGAGGTGAAAAGGTCTCTGCTGCTGCCTTTTAAATCTTGCCAGAGGCTGGAAGAAAAGGAGAGGGGAAGGGCTGTTCCTTGTGGAAGGACTGGATGCTATATTGGGGATGGAGAGACACTCCAGAGCCAGCTGCACACTTGCAGAACAAAGCAATCTGCAGCCTTGTGGCTGGTGCTGGTGGGGACAGCCCAGGTGACAACCGCCCTCTCTGTCCTTCCTATCCCTCTTCTGCCCTTGTGACTCTGCACAACATTCTCCAAGACTGTACCACCTGAGCAGTCTTGGGAGATGTTGGGTGGCCGGCCAGCCATCCTTTAAAAAGCCATGGAAAGGAAGGAGTTGCTAATTTGTGGAGGAGGTTGGGAATGCTGGGAAGTGCTGCCTCTCTGGATGAATGTCTGCCTGCTTTTCCTATGCTTCTTGTGCATTATTGCTGGCAAGCTTCCAAGCACAATTAAACCTCTGACAGATAATCATTGGCAGAGTGGTGTCCAGGGTGAGTAACACGGGAATCAGGTATTTCTTTTTTTTGGCACCAAATTGTTGCAGGAAATTTTGAAAGTCAAAAAATAGAAGAAAAAATAATCTACTCACTTAACAAACTCCCCAGGTCTTGACAATTTGCCTGCTTGTGTCTCTTCTTCTGGGAGCCACCAGGGGCTTTGTTATGGGGTTTGTCTGTCATGGTTTGGGGGAGTTTGGGTCCCAGCTGGGATGAGGTTTGGTGCATTTTTTGGGATGAGGAAGAAGGAGCTCTGCCAGCACATACTGCAGCCTGGGAACTGTGACAGGTGTGGAGATAACAGCCTTCTGGAGAGGTCCTGGCAGGTCTGTGTGGGAGGCTGCAGGACTGAGGTGCATTAAACAAGTAGGTGGGATCCCAAAAGCAGAATTGGAGGCTGTGGTTTGTGCAGCAAAGGAGGTTAATCAGAGGAACTCGGATGGACAGAGTTTGCTGGAGTTCAGTGGACTCTTTTAGTGTCCATCAGTGTTTCCGAGTGTTACATTTACATTTCAGAATTTAATTTTTTAAGATTTTTAATCTTCCCACGTTTTTGCCATTTCCTCCATCAGTCCTTTTTGCCTGCTGCTGGTATCAGTAATCCAGCTTTTTGCTGAGGAGTCAGCGCCTTCCTGCTGTGTCTGGCATGGGATCTGCAGTTGTGCTGTGGCCAGATGATTTGGAAGGGTGATTGTTCTCTGCTCTTCTCCAGTGTTTTCCATCCCAAGCTGTGGACATGTTATACAAACTTTAATTCAAATATATCATCCCTTATGAGGTGGAAAGATTTCCAGGGGAGAGCGCAGAAAGTCTGCAGACACACAGGTTTTGTTGCTCTGTGTTGAGGCACCTCTTCAGAAACGCCGCTTAATTTTTCTCCACGCTTCTCAGCGGGTGCCTGGCATTTTGTTTGTTCCTCCCCTTCCCCAAAGGGGATAACAGCACTGTAACATGCTGATTTCCAACAGAAAGCTCCTGGCTTTCCAAGCCTGTTCCCTCCTTCCCCGCTGCTGCCGCTCGGGACACGCTGGGGCTGTGCTGCCGGCGGGCGAGCTGGTGAGCGTTGTCGCTCGGTGCAGAGCAGCTGAAGCTGTGAAGCTGTAAAGCCTCCAGCTCCTCCAAAGCCTTTGTTTAATCTCCTGTTGGAGCTGTCCGTGTGCTGCCGTCGGCTGCCGGACCCCGATTCCCAGAGCTGGCTCGTCCCTCAGCATGATCCTCCTGCACGTGCTCTGCCATGGAGGCACAGCCCAGTGGTGCTCAGGCTGTTCACACCCTTCCTGGGTGGGATCTTGGGGGGGATAAACTTCTTCCATCAAGGAGAAACAGCAGAGGAGGGATTGCTGGCATCCCATCCTCAGCGTGGACCACGCAGCAGGAGTGACGGTGAGCTCATCCACAGCCGTAGGCTCCTGGAGCTACGAGTCTCTTCCTCCCAGCCTCTCTGAAGTTGCTAATTTCTGTGTTCGTTCCAGACATGGAAAACAGGACCCTCCCTCAGCTCCCTGCCGAGGGCAGTGGGGTTTGTGAGGCAGATTGTCACAGGCTAATGACATTACACGGCGCAGCGCTGAGTCACCGGGGACAGTTTTGTGCTGTTGATCTGTAATAGCCCAGCCCTAAGGCACTGCTTTCTGCGGCTGGAGTTCACAGCAGAACTCCCTGCAGTCCAGGGAGAGGTGTCTGTGTGTGTGCGCATCCATTTTATCCCATGGTATCGCTGCTCGTTAGTGGGAATTTTTAATTGCAAGGCATTGCAGTGAGTTGTTGCTCCCTTGGCATTTCCGAGGCTCTCAGCAGAGCTGCTTGGACTTTTTATTAATTCAGGATAGGTCTTTTTTTGGCTGACTACTGTAAACGACGTAAGGCTTTAAAAACTGATCAATAATCCTGATGGTAGTGGCAAAATCCAGGCCAAGGCAGCGTGAATGCGAGCCACAGATTACGTGAAGGAAGTTTTAAATACCTCTGACTCCCTTCCCTTCCGTGGACTTACTTTATCCTCCCACTTCCCAGTGCTCCTCCAGCCGAATCCATTAATATTTCTCATGCTTGTTGAGCCCGTGACAGGTGATATAAAAGCCCCAGTTTGCGTTGGCACCTCCGCTCTTCATAACCAGAGCCGAAACACATCGCTGCTGTCCTTGTGTAGATTAGCTGTGATTTATTGCTGTTGTTCCCAGGCTGGAGCACAGAGGTGCTGGCTCATTCCAGGAGGGTTGGCTGTGGGAAGCGAGCCCCCCGAGGAGGACAGCTTGACAAACACCCACACTTGGGAACACGACATCATTTAGGCGCCTGTTTTAACTTCTTCATTGAGGAGGCATCCTCCTCCTTGCCTCAGCAAAACTTACAGGCTTGAAAAGGGGAAGAACATGTGGCAAAGAGGCATCCTGGGTTTGATCTGTTGCTCTGCCTTTGATAAGGAAGTTGTTGTGGTTTAGGGGTTGAAGTTTGTACAAGCAGTTTTGGCTCAGGTTTGCAAGGAGCGAGCGGTTTGATGTGTGATTCCACCTCTCCCAAAACAAGTCTTCAGCCTCTTGTCTTCCTTCAGAAAATGGTTGTCTCATCCCAAGGGAGGACTGCTGGGTAATTTGTGGGTAATCGAGGGGAACAGACTTCAGAGGAAGAAGGGTTTGCAGCATCTGAACAGAATTGTCTTAAGGGAGAAAATGTGGTGTTAGAAATGACAGTGGTGCTGCTGGCTTTTCCTGGCTCAGGATAAACGACTCTGGGGGGAGAAGTGGAGGAAAACTTGCTTTCTGGGAGCTACCACAGGGCTGCCTGCCTTTCATCAGGGCCTGAGGGGTGTGCCCTTGGACCCAGTCCCCAGTTCGGGAGAGGGAGAGACAGGAGCACTTGGGCCTATGGTAGTTTGCAGGCTGACCAGTGAAATATGGGTTATCCATCATCCAGTTCTCTCCTTCTCTTGGGAGCTTATGGCTTTTGGGGGGAGGGCAGTATGGCTGTAGGCCTGTGCCATCCCCCACAGATCCTGGGATGCTGCTGCTGCCACTCTCCAGGCACCTGCTCTGTCCCCGTGGGAGATGCCGGCAGCCTCGCTGAGCATTGCCCGAACCTTTGGCTGTGGCTTGAAAGGCAGAGCACATCCCTGGAGCGTTTGCTTGGAGGTGCTGGGTCTGGGGTTAAAAGTTAACAGTGCTCTTTCCTTATTCCATTCTAATTCAATTTGGGAAGGCAGCAGGGAGATGGGGGCACTTAGTCCTCTAAGTGCTATTCCCTTGATGGGAGTTACTAGCTTGCGCTGCATGTGTGGTGTTGATTCTGTAAGCTGACCTTTACCTCCATCAGGTTCATTCTCATTTATAATACTTTAAAAAAAAAATCCCAGCCTCCATCCTCTTATTTATTCCTTGGGCATCGAGGACATAAATCCTTTGGCATGTTTGGATTTATAGAATTACTGTGCTTTTGCTGAGCCTCGTGTCCCGCTCCAATCAAATGACACGGCTCTGCGGGTGATTGCGTTTCTCCTCCCCTGCCTCCCTCCTGGCTGCTCCTGATCCACATCTCCTCGTGTTCCCTGCAGCCTTTTCAGGGAGAGGTGGGCCCATAGGGAAGGACAGGAAGAGGAGTCGGCCAATCTTGGGGTTATCAGTGGTTGCTTCTGAAGGGCACCGACCCCCAGGTACCCTCTTTCCCGGTGCAGAATAAAAAATGCTAAGATGCTTTCCCAGGAGGCATTTCATCAGCTCTGCTCCAGGGCTCCTCCGAAACCAGAGCGTTTCCGTGGTGGCTGGGGAGAGGGGGGAGTTATAAATATCTTTCTTGGCTCTGCTTGGCTTCTCCTCAAGATAAATAGAAGTGAAAGTCAAAAGCAGAGGCTTGCCGCTCTGCAATCTCTTCCCGAGTCCCCAGGGACCCGAGCGCAGGATGCTTTCATGGTGGGAAACCGTTTCCTGGTGTTCCAGAGGTCTTGGAGGGTTCCTGGTGTTTCAGAGGTGTTGAGGATGGTGTTTGAGGGGGCTCTCTCCACGCTGCCTCAGGCAGGTCTCAGATGTGCAGTGATCTCTGTGTCTGGAGTCCAGTGGCTTCTGTCACGGGAAGCCTCAGGGAGCACAGGAGCATCGGTGAGAAGCCAGCCTGAAACAAGAGCAGAAAAAAGTGTCTGTGGTTGTCCTCTAAATCTTGTAGCGTGTTTAGTCTCAGAAAGTACAGCCACATTACCAAAAATCAATAGTTCTAGCAGCGTTCCTCCCTGGGAAACACGCAGCTGCTCGAACACACGGGAGGTGGTGAATCTTAAAAAAGCCAAGGGAATACAAAGTGCTTTGGTACAATGGCTTTGCTGCACTCTTAGCAGTGTACAAATGGAGGGCCCTTGACCTGGGCAGTGGCTTCTGGGGCTTCCCAGTGATCCTTCTGCTGTGACATGCCTGAGGCTGTGTGAGGCAAGAGGGGCTCGGGGAGGGTTTGTCTCATTAACTGATTTTGGCTTTGAAGTACCTCTGTTTAGTAAGAAAAACAGGTTGTGGTGCGTAGCAATAGCATAAACAGAACTCTTCCTTTGGTTATTTTGTGGAAAGGTTTGACTTCTAGCGCTGCTGATGGGTCTGGCACATCCCAGCATTTAATTTTTCTTCATGGAATCCTGGAATGGTTTGTGTTGGAAGGGACCTTGAAGTCCACCTCACTCCATCCCTCCTGCCACAGGCAGGGACACCTTAGGTCAGAGTGCTCCAAGGCCCTTCTAACCTGGCCTTGCACTTCCAGGGATCCAGGGGCAGCCACAGCTGCTCTGGGCACCCTGTGCCAGGGCCTGCCCACCTCACAGGGAGGAATCTCTTCCCAGTATCTGAATCATGCTCAGGCAGTGGGAAGCCATTCCTCTTTGTCCCACCACTCCATGCCCTTGTCCAGAGTCCCTGTCCAGCTCCTTTGGAGCCCCTTTAGGCACTGGAGGGGGCCCTCTTCAACCCCTAGTACTCCTTGCTTCCCAGCACACCTGCCACTCCCTCTGCTAGGAACCAAGAGAGAGGGGATTTCTGGTTTTCCTGGGTGGAGAGCGCTCTGTGATGGGAAGGAGTGCCAGTGTGAGCAGCCACTGTGACAGGGACAGGTGTGAAGGTTTGGGGAGGGTGGGCACAGTGGCAGAGCATTGCAGGGAGCCCCGGAGAGCAGGACACCATCCTTCCTTCTGAGGTCAGCCAAAACAAAGAGAAAGGTGAGCAACCCCTTTTTACTGCCATCTCTTATTAATGAGGCATTTTATCCTAAGTCCTCCAACGTGAACGACACAGGCTTTTGGGAACATAATTAATCTTCCTTGTATAAATCTTTAATTGTATGAAATGGAGTTTGTGTGGCTGTCGTCATTTCTCTTCCTCTCTTTTCCTCCTCTCCTGATTTGAGATGCTTCCTTAGCACAGCTTCTTTTCTGCAAGCTGCTCCTCTTTAGGGCAGTGACCCCGTGGAGCCACCACTCACAGTGTCCCTTGAGGCCACGCTGCTGCCCCGGGGTCTCTTGCTCTTCCCCAAGATGGGCAGGGAATCACTTTTCCCTGTGGCTCTTTTCCTTTGTGGAGTGACAGCAAACCCAGGAATTGTCCTGAAAGAAAACTAGCTGGTCTCCTCTGGAAAAAAGGGTATAGAATACTCTTGGGACAAACAACAAAAGAGCAGTTGTGCCCAAATCAGTGCCAGGCAGAGCCAAATGCCTCTTTGGAGGAGGTGAAGTGCAGCCTTTCAGATGCTAAGTAGTTATTTGGGATTTCAGTCAGTCCCTCTACGGAGGAATTGATGCACCATTGGCTCCAGGAGGATTAATGTGTTGGCTTTCCTTCTTGCCTTCTGGAAAGGGCAGGAAGGGCTGTGGGACTGTCTCAAGCCCACGCCTGCAGGGACAGATAGAAAATTGAATAGGAGACAGATGGAATGGACATTTTGGAGATCTCCAAGGTGGGGAGAAGTCACTGCTCAGGTTCTCGGTGACTCACAGCTCTCCGGTTAAACAGAGCTTCCAAATTAGCATCTCCACCGAGGAGCTTTTCCTGAGGCACAGCTGATGTTCCCAGGTAGAGCAATTTCCTGCTGCTTAATGGAACGGGAGGAGCACTTTGCGCTTGGATGCGAGGCTTTTCCAGCAATAACTTCTTGTGAGAAATTCTGATGTCATTTTTTTTTGGTCTGCTTGGCGGGTTGGATTAACGGGCAGGGACACACCCCCCGGGCTCCGGAGTTGGCTTGCTTTCCTTAATTTGCACTCGAGTCTTGCCGAACAAAGACGGATTTGTTGAACAAAGCGGGGTCAGTGCTGGGATGAGGAGCCCTGTGCCTCCAGCCTGCTACTTTGAATTAGGACTGAGCTGTAGCTGTTAAATCCCGCATCCTGTGGATTGGTGCAAACCTCCTGGCCTCAAACCTTGCTGCTGCAGAGCCTGCGACCTCGAGAGCCGCCCGGGGGTGGTGCCTCCAGAGCACTGCTGCCTCCCCACGCTCCCTCAGTGACACAGGCAGCAAAACAGGGGAGGTTGGAGCAGCTGCTGCCGTAGATAAAAAGAGTTCAAGCGCGGTATTTAGTGGGAAAAATAACCTAAAGAACACTTTGATTTAAAGGCAAAACCAGTCTGTGAGGAGAGGCTTTTGACAGGGCCAGCCCCTGCGAGAGAGCCGTGGGCCAGCTGCAGGCTCCATCCCTCTGGTGCCCTTCAAGTGGTTTTTTTTTCTTCTTCCTTTCAGCTCTTTGAGAACTTCCACTTCGGGGAGGTGCAGCTGGAGTCGGTGCGTCTCTCCCAGAGGTTCTCCTCGGACGCCTCTGGCTACTACGCCACATCTGGGCAGCTGTGCTTCTCTTGAGGCGGCCGTGGTGGGTCTGCTCTGTGCATGATCCCTCAGTGAAAGGTTTTATAGGACGTGAATCTTCAATGGGAACCTGGGAACTCCAAGCTGGGATGCCTCGTGACTCCTCCAAAGCATGGGAACCATGGCATTTCCCTGCAGTTTTTCCCACTGCCGTCTACTTGGGATCCCCTTCCTCCTCCTTTCCCTAAAACGTCACAAAGTTGCCTCTTTGATGTCTGTGGATTGCTGGTTTTCCAAGAAAACGACTAGAACTGGAGCTTTTGGGGCATTGCTGGTGTTGAAACGTGGGTTTTTTTCAGAAGAGGGAAGTTTGTTCTTAAAATAAGTGTTTAAAATCCAGGAGAGCTTCGCCGGAGCACGATTTAACGATATTGGGGTCAGGCATTGCTTGGATCTCCAGCAGCGTGCCTGTGTGATGTAGATCTCCAAATAAATTAATTCCCTTCAAAAGCAAAGTGTTTATCTCCTGTTGCATTGATAGTTTCTGTAATTAAACTTCCAGCACAGCGCATAACTATGATAATAAGAAAGCACTGATGGTTAGAGCTCTTTCCAGTGACCGTTTCAGAGCGTGTCAAAAAACATATGCCTTGTAGGTGGTTTCTCCATTAAAAGCAGCACCAAGCTCTTTGATTCCATTGTGAATCCTTCAGAGATTTCAAGACAAAGTTGTTTTTTTCCTGTAAATCTCCACATTTGGTAAAAATAGCAGCGCAGGATTTAAACTTGCCCTAGAATGAACGCTTTGGAAAATGGAAGGTGCTGGTGCTTGGGTGTTTTGTAACAAAACAGGTGCTGCTGCCCATTCCTAGTTGCTTCCATGGATATGGAATCGTGCTGTGGTAGAGATGGAGAGTGCCTCAGCCAGGGACAGAGGTGCTCCAGCAGAACCCACATGTCCTAGTGATCATTTCTAAGAGGTCTTCACCCCATTTCCTCCCTCCAGAGTGAGCTGGCTGTTTGGCCACACACAAACAGCAGTGGGAGTCATTCAAGAATTGGGATTGCTTTTCTTTTTCCCCCAAATGCGTTGCTGTTTATGTTTCCCAGACCAAATTGCCTGTCTGCTTTCAAGCCTGCCTGTCAGGCAATCAAATCAGCAGTGCTTTTGCTGGGTGCCCTTGCCTGTAGCCAGCTACAGCCGTCGGGCTGTTTGTGTCCTTTTCCTTGGCGTCAGAATGCCTCTGTGCTCTCCAAAAGCCGCCTTCCAAACGGTTCCCTCGGGGAGCAGAGCACAGCACGCACTCACAGGGAGGTGCTGAGAGCACTTAACACCAGTTGCTGTCATCTTTCCGCCAGCCTGAAGAGGTACTTGGCAAATCTCTTTGGAACAGACCTGGGAGCTGCTCATGCAGCCACCAGGAAAGGGGAGGTGCACCTTGGGAAGCTTCTGCATGATGAGTTTTAAACGACTCTCACCGAGAAGTTGAGGCAAACATGGGTTTTTGACAATTGGGAGCATGCTCCTCCTCTTCCCACTTGTGTAAACACGTTTTAGTGACAATTCTTTGGGAAGTTGGTTGAATTTTGCTGGTAAGCAGCTTATCCCGCTGCTCTAGCCTGGCACAGCAAAATTCATTTCACACCTCCTTCCCCAGGCAGAATTAAGGATTCTGATCTTTTGCCTGACATCACTGGGGTTTGCTGGCAGTTTTCCTTCCCATCCTGAGCATCCTGGCAGGGAGAAGAGAAGCTGGATGTGTGCTGTGGCATCCCCAGCTGAAGCTGTGAAGGAGCTGCAGCTGGGGTGAGTTGTCACTTGGTGCCTACCCTGATTTCCCCCCGCTGAGAAGAGGGGAAGATCCAAAAGCAAAACCTTGGGATAAGGGGGGAATCTTCCCTGGAGCCCTAAAATGCTGTGCTGGGATGGCCAAGGAATGGGGACCACAGTGTGGGCATGGCAGGGAGAGGGGTTGGAGGATGGGAGATGCAGGGATATGGCAGGGACAGGGAGCTGTGGGATAAGGGTGCAGTAGGACTGGGAATGCAGGTTGGGGATGTGGAAGGAATGGGGGATGCACGATGGATACATGGTGAGAATGAGGGATGCGGGGTGACTGGATGGGCATGTGGCCGGGAATGCAGGATGGGGGATGTGAGATGGGGACCTGGCAGGGAACAGGGCTGATGGATGAAGGGTGTAGGATGGGGGATGCAGGATGAGAACATGGCAGGGACCAAGGGATGCAGGACACTGGATGTGGGAGAGAGACTGGGTAGGGACCGAGGATGCAGGATGGCGGGTGCAGAATGGAGATGTGATGGCGATGGGGGATGCAGGATGGGGACTCGGACTGGACCAGGGATGAGGGGTGCAGGAGAGGGGTGTGGCAGTTGACGCGGGATGGGGCATGTGGAATGGAGACCGGATGAGGACCAGGAATGCAGGACAGAGGATGCGGGAGGGGGTGTGTCAGGGGACTAAGGATGGGTACGCGGTAGGGACCAGTAGTGCAGGACGAGAACTTCAGGACGGGGGTGTGGCCGGAGATGCGGGGTGCGCGATGAGGGACACGGGCCGGGGACGGGTCAAGGACGAGGGTGCACGATGGGGACAGAAGGGGGGCCGGTGCTGCGGCCGTGCCGAGCCGTGCCGAGCCGTGCCGAGCCATGCCGGCGGCTCCCCCGCCCCGGTGTCGGCGCGCAGGTGCGGCGGGCGCGGCGGAGGCCCCGCCCCGGCCCTCCCGCCGGTGCCGCCCGGTGCCGCCCCGCGGCCGCACTCGCCGGCGGCGCCTCCCCGTGCGCACCGCACCGCTCCGCACCGCGCCCGCTCCCCCCGGCGCTGCGGCAGCATGCGGGGCTGCGGCGGGCGCCGCGCCCTGCTGGCCCTGCTGGCCCTGCTCCTGCCCGCCGCCGCCGCCGGCCCCGGGCCCGCCGCGGGCCCCGCCACCGGCCCCGGGCCCGCCGCGGCGGGGGAGAGCCCCGGCAATTTCATGGAGGACGAGCAGTGGCTCTCGTCCATCTCCCAGTACGGCGGCAGGATCAAGCACTGGAACCGCTTCCGAGACGTGAGTCCGCGCCGGCTGCGGGGCGGGGGGGACGGGACGCGCTGCCGGGCACCGGGAGCCCCCTCCCCGCGCTCCCCGCCCCGCCGCTGCGGCTGCCGCAGCGCGACCCTCCCCGGCCTCGGCCCCATGGCGGGCGCCCGGGGATGCTCGGCGGTGCCCGCATCCCGCCGCGGCCGTGGGCGGCTGCCGGCCCCGGTACCCGCGGGATGCTCCGCGGCCCCGGTACCCGGGGGATGCTCACCGGCTCCGGCAGCGCCGCCGCCTCCCTGCCCGACGCCAAAGCTGCGTGGCTTATGCCAATGCCTCCGTGGCCAGGGCTTGATGCCAAAGCGACCCTCTCCGGTGACCGGGGGTGCTGTCCCCTGCACCCTCTCGCCGTGCCCCACATGGGGGTGCAGGCAGGGCCCGCCCGCCCGTAGCGGGGGCTGCGCCGTGGCCTGGAACCCTGGGCGAGAGCCCAGCCCGTGTCGGGGCACGAGCATCCCCCGGGACTCCGCTCCCCCGAGGCCCGCGGGTGTCTCCGGAGCCCCGCGCGGCGCCGCAGCCGGGGCCGGCGCTGCCTCCGCGGGGTGGTGACCCCTGGGGATGTGGGGGACGCGAGGCAGGGAGGATGAGGATGCAGGCAGTGCTGAAGGAGCGCTGGCACACCTGGCACACGAGGCTCGGGATCCTGTCACCCCTCGCTGTTACACAGCCCTCGCGAACAGCCTCGATGGCATTTAGCTGCAGCCCATAATATTATGGGGCAGTCGGGGTTTTTTCTGGGCTCGTTTTTACACCTCCTGCTCGTGTCCTCCAGGGTGGGGGACACGGTGCTGCAGCCCCATCCTGGGGAGACCCAGGACACCTGCAGCGGCCGGGCGGGGAGGGGGCACACCCCGAGCCAGCCCCTGTGGTCTTTGTTCAGATGCACACTCGGGTTCACCTTGGCAGCGAGGAGGGGATGGATGGATGGATGGATGGATGGATGGATGGATGGATGGATGGATGGATGGATGGATGGATGGATGGCAGCAAGGGAGATGTGCCCACCGCAGGGCAGAGCAGGGGGCACCACCCCCGAAATAATCCAGCTGGGGGGCAGAGCACGGGTGAGGGCGCAGAGGTGTAAATTCCTCCCCTGGAGACCCCTGCCTGCAACACCCCTGCTGGCCAACGCCAGCACTGGGCACCTGGGAGCTCGGATGGCTGCGGGTGCTCGAGGGGGCACTTGTGGTCGTGCCCCCATGGCACTGAGCATCCCCGGGGGGTTCAGGGCCGAGGAGGGATGCCCATCCCCGGGCGCCGGCAGCACACGTGGGGCCCACCCTGCCGCGGCACGGCTGCCGCGCTGGGGGGGCTGCAGCCTTACTGGCAGCTAGCTTGGATTAATAAGCAAATCCGTGGATTTGTGGGGTTTTCGACTGAGCAGCGCCGGTGGGGGGATGCACGGGGAGGAGGCCCGCGCCGCAGGGAGCTGCCGGGCGCCGCAGTGTTACCAATCACGGCCCGGGAGCGCGGCTATCGATTGCGGTGCAAACACCGCCGTGCCGGAGCGAGACATCCCCTCCAGAGCTGCCTCCCGTGCCGCTGCTTCCTGTGCCATCCCAAACCCTCCCCAGGGCGGCGGGGATGCTCCTGCCTTAGCGCAAAGCTCGCCCCGGAGCATCTCGTGGGGCGGGCGATGCTGCCTGCGGGGAGGGTTTGAGTCCCTGCTACTCCCCCACACCCCCGGGATGCTTTCGGGGTCCTGTGGGAGCAGTTCTGCCTCCCCAGGCAGCGACATCCATCTTGGCCCACTCCTTCTGGGCTCACGATTGAAGAACCGGGGTGGCAGCACCATGGGGATCCCCTGAGGTCCTCACTGGGTTCCCAGGGGCTTCCTCCACCCGATGCCGTTTCCATCCCTGTTCCCTGGCTTTCCCAGCTGGCTGACGGGGGAAGGCTTTATCCTGTGTGAAGGCTCTCCGGGATTACAGGTCTAGAGCCAGAGACGGGGGAGCACGTTGGTGGTCGGTGCCAGTGATACCTAGGGCTGGTGGCAAGAGCTCTGGGCATCGGAAGGTCGGGGTGCCCCACTGGCACGGGGTGCCTGTCACTGTGGGCTGGGGCCGGGAGCAGGGCTTTGGGCGTCCCGCAGCTGACGGTGGGCGCTCTCTCTTTTTCTTTTGTCGGTGCCGGCTGGGCCGTCTCGCTGCCGTGCCGCCAGGAGGTGGAGGTGAGCCTCGAGGGGCGGCCGAGGGGGTGACACCCCGCTTGTGGGGGGAGGCGGCTCCCGGTCCCTGCTCCGTGCCCTCCCGCCGTGGCGGTGCCCAGGGGTGTGCGCAGCGGGAGCCGCTCCGGGCCGCTGGCCCCGAGCCGGGTGACGGCACGCCTGGTCCGGTGTCACCTTTCCCGCCACCTGCACTCATGCAGGCTCTCCCCACTTCGCAGGATGACTACATCAAGAGCTGGGAGGACAACCAGCCCGGGGATGAAGGTACCGCTGGGACGGGTTTGGGATGCGGCACGGTGGGCTCGGTGCCAGACAGCGTGGTGGGGCGGGGGGGTCGCACTCTGTGCTCGCACCCCCCGGGCTTTTCCCTTCCGGCTCGGAGCGGTGCTGGGGTCCGTGCGAGCCGGGAAGCGGCAGCTGGTGCCGCCCAGCTGCGGCCTGAATGGCGCTTTGTGCCGGCCCGGCTGGTGGCCAGCGCTGCGGGGCTCCCCTGGGGCGTCCCCGCCTGCCCCAGCGCCTGTCTGCCCCCCAGCCCTGGACACCACCAAGGACCCCTGCCAGAAGGTGAAGTGCAGCCGGCACAAGGTGTGCGTGGCGCAGGGCTACCAGCGCGCCATGTGCATCAGCCGCAAGAAGCTGGAGCACAGGTAGGAGCGGGGCCGGGGCCGGGCAGGGGGCTCGGAAGGGGGGCCCGGGCGGGGGCTCAGCACCCTCTCGCCCCGAGCAGGATCAAGCCGCTGGGCCCCAAGGCGCACGGGGGCTGCAAGCCCTGCCACGCCGCCCCGGTGGCCGCCGTCTGCGGCTCCGACGGCCACACCTACAGCTCGGCGGTAAGGACGGCGGCACCGCCGCGGGGACGGGGCCCCGTGTCCCCCCCGTGTCCCCCCGCCGACGTCCCGCTGCCGCCCCGCAGTGCAAGCTGGAGCAGCAGGCGTGCCTGGCCAGCAAGCAGCTGACGGTGCGGTGCGAGGGGCAGTGCCCCTGCCCGACCCCGCACAGCCCTGCCGGCGACAGCAAACAGGGTGAGTGGGGTGCGGGGCACCGGGGAACTGTCCCCGAGCTCTGCCCGGCCTGACGCTGCCCCGCTGGACCCCCCAGAACTGTGCACCGGGCAGGACCTGGCCGACCTGGGTGACCGTCTGCGCGACTGGTTCCAGCTCCTGCGGGAGAATGCCAAGCAGAACGGCTCCGGCGGGCTCCCCGCCAGCCCCACCTCTGGTACCTGTCCCTGCCCCACGGGGAGGGGACGTGGGCTGCTGTCCCCGGTGGGGCCGGGCAGCCACGGGCTCCATCGTGCCCTGCAGCGCTGGAGAGGAGCGTGGCAGCCACCTGCAAGGAGGCGGTGGGGTGGATGTTCGCCCGGCTGGACACGAGCGGGGACCTGTTCCTGGAGGCGGCCGAGCTGGCCGCCATCAACCTGGACAAGTACGAGGTGTGCATCCGCGCCTTCTTCAACTCCTGCGACACCTCCAAGGACGGCCGCGTCTCCGCCCCCGAGTGGTGCTTCTGCTTCTGGAGGGAAAGTGCGTCAGGACACCGGGGAGGTGGCGCTGAGGGGCCGGGGGTGGACACCGCGGGGTCAGGAGGATGCACCCCGTGGGGCTGGGGGATCTGTGTCCTGAGGGATGCATGCTTTGGATTGGGGAATCCGTGCTGCGGGATTGGGGTTGTACCTCGTGGTGTTGTGGGGGATCCATGCTGTGGGACTGGGGGTGGGGGATGTACATCATGGGATTGGGGTTGGGAGTGGGGATGTTCACGGGGTCACGAGGAAGCCATGCTGTGGGTTAGCATGTGTGGGGGAGGGATGTTCATCACGGGGGGATGTATGCCATGGGGTACTGGGCAATCCGTGCTGTGGGTTTGGGGTGGCTCTGGGATGTTTGCCTTAGTGGGAGGGGTACACCACCGGGTTTAGGGGCCTGGAAACCATGGTGGGGATGCATGCTGTGGGTCATGGGGAAGTGCATATTGGGTGAAGGGGGATGTGCATCATGGGGGATGCACAGCATGGGGCCAGGGGGACACACACTGTGGGGCTGGGGGATGTACTCCATGGGGCAGGGGGACACACACCGTGGAGCTGGGGGATGTACTCCATGGGGCAGGGGGATTACACACACTGTGGGGCTGGGGGATGTACTCCATGGGGCAGGGGGATTACACACACTGTGGGGTTCTGGGGGATGTACTCCATGGGGCAGGGGGATTACACACACTGTGGGGCTAGGGGATGTACTCCATGGGGCAGGGGGATTACACACACTGTGGGGTTCTGGGGGATGTACTCCATGGGGCAGGGGGATTACACACACCGTGGGGCTGGGGGATGTTCTCCATGGGGCAGGGTGGGTGCACATCACGGGGATGCACGCCCTAGGGAATTCACGTTGTGGGGTTCTGGGGGATTTCACTCCATGGTGCTGGGGATTGCACTCCATGGGGGAATGTGGGGTTCTGGGGGGATGCACACCACAGGGGAGAATGCTGTGGGTTTGGGGGCGCACACTGTGTGGGGTGAGGGGTTGCCGCCCTGGGGGGGCTGTATGCCTGCCCTAAGAGCAGCATGTGGCGTTGCTGCAGAGCCGCCCTGTCTCAGGGAGCTGGAGAAGATCCAGATCCAAGAAGCGACCAAAAAAAAGCTGGGTGAGTGGGGCAGCCCAGGGCCCTTTCCCCCAGCAGTGCCCCGCGCGGCCGGGCTGGGATGAGGATGGGGATCTCCCTGGGGGCTCGGCACTGCACGTGTTTGGGGGGGGTGGGGGCCATCGCTTCCCTGCAGGCACCTTCATTCCCAGCTGCGATGAGGACGGCTACTACCGGCGGGCGCAGTGCGAGCCGGGCGGCGGCGAGTGCTGGTGCGTGGACCAGCACGGGGCCGAGCTGACGGGCACCCGCGGCCACGGCAGCCCCGACTGCGGTGAGAGCTGCGGGCGGCGCCCGCTGGGGACGGGGCCGCAGCCCGGACCGCCCCCGAACCGCTGCCCCTCGCCCCTCCAGATGAAGCGACGGGGTTTTCGGGCGACTTCGGGAGCAGCGTGGGCTGGGAGGACGAGGAGGAGAAGGAGCCGGAGGAGGCGGGCGAGGAAGGCGAGGAAGAGGAGGGCGAAGCAGGCGAGAGCGACGACGGCGGCTACATCTGGTAGAGGAGCAGGAGAGCCCGGTGGGCGGCACGGCCGGGAGGCAGCCCCCCAGCCGGGGGTCCCCGTGACCCCCCCGCTGCCGGTGTGGCATGGGGTGGGTGCTCCCCCCTCCGCTCCCGTGTGGGACGGGGCAACGGGGCGCTCGCCCGGGGGAGGGGGCGAGCGGGGCGGGGCGGGCCGCTCTTATGCGAATTTGAGCTTTTTTTTTTTTTTTTTCTTTTGGGTAGAGCCTTGTAGGCCTAGTGTGCTGCTGCGTGGTCTTCAACCGGGCAAATGGCGCTAATAAAAGTGGGAAAAAAAAAAAGGAAAAAACAAAAAAAAAAAACCCTTATAGATAAGCTGCCCCCCCCCCCTTCCTCCCTCCCCGCATCCCCCCTCATGTTGTGCTTGCGTGGCTGCCCCGGCCCCCGGCGTTGTGTAGCGGCTGTGAAATAAATACCCCGTGCTGTGTCAAACACTCGCCCGCCCGTTCCTCCCCCTGGCACCCCCCGTGCCTCCCCTGCACCCAGCGGGGCTGTCCTGGGGAGGGGGTGCTGTGCGGGCACTGCGGGGCTGGGGAGCAGGCTGGGGTGGGAGTGCCCCCTGTCCGTGCCCCGGGTTTGGTTCCTGCACTCGGCTGCCATGAAGCTGGCACTGGCCTCCCTTCCCAGGGACATGTCCCCTCCCCAGCTCCTGGCCTCTCCATGACCCCAAACCTTCCCTTTCCACGGGGGCCAGAGCCATGGAAGGACTCGGAACTGCCCTCCCCTCCCCATGCTTTACCCCAACCCAATCCTACCCCTGACCCAGAATATCCCTTACAGGACCAACCTGCCCCCAAGAACCCAGTGAGGGCCTCCACCACCCCCCTGCAGCCACTCAGCACACGGGACACCAGGGCCTCAACTCACAGCATTTATGGCCCCAGGGAGAAAATAAAACAATAAGACAGACCCCAAACCTCCCCAGTCTGGGGTTGTCAGCAGCTGTCAAAGGCACTGTGCCGTATCCCCTGCCCCGGGGCGCCCATGCTCCACTCCCAGGCTCTGTGGAGTGCAGAGCTCGGCCCCCGCACCACCAGGGCTGAAGAGGGCATCTGGCAGCCCCGCTCCCTGGTACCACGGTCCCTGGTACCTCGGTCTCTGGCACAAGCCCCCCGGGAGTGGGAGTCAGAGCTTGCTGGGGGGTCCTGGCCGCCGCTGGAGCTGCCAAGTCGCCCTCACCCCCTCAGCCACGCGGTTGAGCCCGGCGAAGGCAGCGGGGTCGCCGGTGCGGCGGTAGCGCGCCACGAGGGGCTGCAGCACGGTGATGGGGATGCAGAAGTTGAGGTGGGGGTAGGTGGCCCCCGCAGCGGTGTCCCGCGTGTTGCTGGCCACGATGCCTGGCGGGGAGGGAGTGGCGCCCGTCACTGGGGCCGGCCGGGGGACGCCCATGGGACCCCCCAGGTACCCACGGGGAGAGGCCTGGCTTACCCAGGAGGCACCCGCTGCGGGAGGAGACGAGGGGGCCGCCGCTGGAGCCCCCGTGGACGGCACAGGTGGTTTGCAGCATGACAGGGCGCCCAGCCACCGCCACCACGGCCGAGAGGATCCCCGCTGTCACCGAGGGGCCGCACGCCTGCCCCAGCGCCCCGAAGCCCACCACGCTCACCTCCTCTCCTGGCACGGGAGAGGCAGCAGGTGGGTGCAAGGGGGCGAGGCAGCCCCTACCCAAGTGCCCGCGTCCCCCCAGTGCGTACCTGGGAGGAAGGTGCTGGCCAGGCACGGCGGGACAAAGCCGGGCACGCTCTCCTCCAGCTCCACCACGGCCACGTCGAAGGGGGACGACTTCTCGGTGGCAAACACCACGCGTCCCCTGAGCACGGCGGCATCCCTAAGGACACGGTTAACGAGATGTCACGGCGGGGAACACGCAGGGACGGGGGGGTTAAGGCTGGGGCGGGGGGGCACAGCCGCACTCACTGGCCGGGGCCGGCTGCCGGCGTCACACGGAGCGGGGCTCTGGCCTCCACGACGTGCCGGCAGGTGAGGAGCATCCTCGGTGCCAGCAGCACCCCGGAGCCCCAGGTCGCCCCGCACTCCACCAGCGCCGTCCAGCCCAGGGGGTCCCGCCCGCTGCTCGCCGGCACCGCGGCCACCCACGCCGGCACCGGCGGCACCACGATCCCGGCTTCGCCCAGGACAGCGGCGCTGCTGCGCAGGATGGCGGCGAGGGAGCAGAGCAGCGTGAGCCCGACCCACTCGGCGCCCTTCCAGCACAAGGAGGCGGCGATCACGGCCACCACGCGCGGCCCGTCGGGCGAGGGCACGAAGGCGGCGCCGCCCTCGGTGCCGGGCAGGCAGCGGGCATCGGTGAGCACCAGCGCGTTCTCCTCGCCCGCCAGGTTGCTGACCACGCCGCGGCTCAGCGTGTTGAGGAAGAGCTCGGGGCACAGGTCTCCGAAGGGCGAGCCGCAGGCCAGCAGCGCCTGCCCCTTGCGCAGGCAGCCGGCGCTGGCCCGCGCCGCCCAGCCGCCCTCGGCCGCGTCCAGCCCGGGCACCCGCAGCCAGGCGAACCAGGGCAGCGCCCGCGGCTCGGTGCCCGCCGCCTCCTCCTCGGCCCCGAACCGCCACCGCTCCGCCCGCCCGAGGCCGCGCTCCAGCGCCCGCCGGAACGGCGCGCACGGCACCAGCGCCAGCAGCCGCGCCCCGAGCTCCCGCAGCCCGCCCGCCTCGCCGCGCAGCACCACGCTGAGCCGCGGGCACGGCCGCAGCGCGGCGGGCGGCAGCGCGGCGGGCCGCGCCCAGGCGGCGGGGCCGGCGCGCAGGAACGGGGCGAGGACGGCGGCGTGGCAGAGCACCAGCGCGGGGCGGCGGCTCAGCACCAGCCCGCTGCAGCCGCCATCGCCGCCCGCGCCCCGCACCCGCACCGCGCAGCACGGCGGCGCCGCCATCACCGCCGCGCCCCGCCCCCCGCCCCGCCCCGCGCGCCCATTGGCCGCCGCGCGGCGCCGCGCCCTCCCATTGGCTGGGGCGGGGCGCGCACGTGGCGGGCGCGCCCCCGCGGGGCCCTCACCGGGGGCGCGGGGGCCCCGGCCCGGCCCCGCCGGCCCGGCCACCGGCGGCGCTGCCCCGGAGCCCGCCCTCGGCCCCTGCTGCCCTCGGAGAACCGGGACCGGCGGCCCGCAGCCGCCCCTCGGCCCCCACTGCCCAGCGCTGCCCTTCGCAACACCGGCACAGGCTCCCCCCCCTTCCCCGGGACCCTCGGCTCGGACACGCCACGGCCACGCTCGCTTCCCGCCTCACCCGCAGCGCGAACGAGCACCAAAGCTTTATTTCCAACAGAGGTACCGGGACTGGGAGAATCCCTTTGGGAGCGCTAAAATCCCCCCGAATACCGGGAGTCAGAGCCGAAGCCCCCCCTCCCCGTTCCCCCCAGCCCCTTCCCGGCTGCCTGCGCTCGCTGTGGGTTCCTCACACCAAGAGCAAAGCACCCACACGCCATGAGCTCTCCCTGGCTGCCAGCCCAGAGGCAAGCGGCTCTTCCATCCTGCCTCAATTTCCCTCTCTGGCCGCACCATGCAGGTCACAGCACCATGGAATCATTGAATGAATATCCTGATTGAGTCCAGCTCCCAGCCCTGCACAGGACAGCCCCAGGAATCCCACCCTGTGCCTGAGAGCCTTCTCCAAACGCTTCTGGAACTCTGTGGCTGGTGTTCTGATGGCCCCAAGGCCCAGCAAACACCAAGCCAGACTGAGGCTCGCTGCCCCTTCGGAGGAGAGAGACATGTCTTTATTGAACTGAAAATGAGTGCTAGACAGCAATGAAACTTCAGACAAAAAAAAAAAGTCCGTTGAGAGTATAAAAGAAACTGGTTTAGTCTACATTAATCACCTCATGATATGCAAATGTCAAACACTTCCATGCTACAACCACCAAACAGCTCCGTGGTTCTTACTGTGATGGCGTGGCCAGGGGAGCCTCACCGGAGGGTCTGGCCCGAGGGGGAACCAGGCAGCCCCTTCCCACTGCACACCACCCCCAGCACCTGCACCAGGTGCTCCTCCCCAACTAGGAAAAAAAAATAAAATAAAATCCCTGTAAACTAAAGAAGCTGGGATTGCACACCTCAGTCCCAACGGCACCTCGCCGTCGTCGGTCAGCGTGACGCAGCACAGCCACCCTACAGCTCAGTTAAGCCCAAATGCTATGTTTATTGAGGACTTCTAATATCGTGATACCTTGGTTCAGTAATTTGTGAAATACCTAAATACCGTTAAATATATTTTTAAAAAACCCTAAACCAGACTCTGGACTAAACAAGATGAACGTTAAACTAAAAAGTTAGAAGGGACGCCATTTACATTAACACTTTCTTTAAAAAATATAATTGCTTTTTTTCCTTTTCTGTTTTTTGTTTGTTTGTTTTTGAAGTCAATTGACCACAGTGGTGAGACGTGCTCTCTTTTTCAGCTGTTACACTGCAGCGTGCAGAGTTTGGCCTTCCCAGGGTGGAGCAGCCCCGCCGTCACCCAACCGGCAGGGACAACTGAGGAACGGCGCGCGGAAAAGAGTGGTGTCACCACTGTGCCATAGGGGCAGCTGGAAACCAGGAGTCTCTTGGACAACGCCAGGAAAGCCTTCCACGTTCTAATAGAAAAGTCCATAGGAAGCTGAAGTGAACAGGATCAGTCCAGAGGAGTAAAACTCTCGTGTCCGTGCCAGTATCAGTCAATGTACTGCGATAGCCAGCGGAAGCCCTCACCGTAGCCTTGCCTCTTGAGCACGCTGCACATGAACACCTCCATGGGGCGCGCGTTCAGGTCCTTCAGTGGCACGTTTCCCTGGGGAAATCCAAACAGGAGTCACAGCTGCACCCCTGGTGCCCTCAGGGAAGCGCCCAGCGAGCCACGGCCATCCAGGGGAGCTCCTCTCGCAGGCCCTTTGTGTGTGTGCTGCATTTTGGACAATCCCAGGAGCCTCAAAACTTGCCCAGGGGCAGCATCAGAGGTTTGGGTGGGCAGGGGCCTTAAAGATCACCTCATTCCACCCCACTGCCTGGTCCTACGAGACCAGGCTGCTCCAAGCCCCGTCCAACCTGGCCTTGGGCACTCCCAGGGATCCAGGGGCAGCTGCAGCTGCTCTGGGCACCCTGTGCCAGGGCCTGCCCACCCTGCCAGGGAAGTGGGGAAGGGAGTGGGGATTCTTCAATTGGAAGAATCTCTTCCCTACTTCCCATCTGAACCCACCCTCTGGCAGTGGGAAGCCAGTCCCTCTTGTCCCAGCACTCCATGGCTTTTAAAGAGTCTCTCTCTCTCCCAGGCTCCCTTCAGGCATACCACCATCATTATCCCTGATTCACCTTGACCAGATTCCCAGTAACACCTCGGCCGGGGCTCAGTGTGCAAGGAAGCAGGCAAGCTCTCCCCTGCCCGTGCAGCGCAAGGTTTGCGTGCCTCCCTACCTTTCCTGTGGTCTGTCCGTAGAGCCCGAAGATCTCCCGCAGTTTCTCCTCGCTGATGGCCTCTGGTCTGTCGATTTTGTTTCCCAAGATAAGGATTGGCACGTTGGATATTGTCTCGTCTGTCATTAACGCCTGCGTGCAAGAGCCAACAAGAGTTGAGCAGAGAGGTGGAAAAAGGAGTCGTTGCCTGAAGAAAATGGGTTTGTTTGAGCTCTGTGACCAACAAGGGCTCGCTTCTGGGGCTTCCATCCTCCTGTGGAAGGCTGGATCACTGAGGCTGGAAAAGCCCTCCCAGCCCATGGAGTCCCAGCTGTGCCCAGTGCTCACCTTGTCCCCAGCCCAGAGCACTGAGTGCCACCTCCAGCCCTTCCTGGGACACCTCCAGAGTTCCCTGGGCAGCCCCTGCCGTGGCCTGAGCACCCTTTCCATGCAGAAATTCCTGCTGCTGTCCGAGCTGAGCCTGCCCTGAACCCAAGTGCCTGCAGCCACCCAGAGCAAGGACACCCAGGCTCCTCCAGCTCTGGGGGAGATGGCTGTTACTGATAATTTAGCTGATCAGAGGTCTTGGAGAAGGGAAAGAAGAGAAGTGTATTTACATTAAGCTCAACTTTGGATTCCATAAGCCGTGAGTGATCTGCACAGTCCACCAGGAAGACAATCCCATTGATGGCAGGCAGGTAGTTTTTCCAGACCCGGCGAGCTGGAAAACACAAGGGACAAACACGGCCCTGTGAAATCCCCACACAGGGAAAAATCCACCAAACCTCAGCAACCATGGCTGCCTTTTTAGCCAGGCTGTCTTCCTTCCAATAGTTTTGTGCACAAAAGGGCAAAAAACCCGTGTTTAAAACTTCTAGAAAGCGCAGAAAATAAAAGTCCAGCAATTATCCAAACTAAATTATATCTGAGTCTTCCACAGCTAAAAATACTTCAGGCAGCGGGGCACAAACTGGCAGCATTTCCTTCCAAGCAATCCTACAGCCAGGAGGTTGCTTCCACGTGTTGTTCCATAAATAAATCCAGGCAACAAACAATTAGGCACTGCTAATTGCTGACACTGGTCAGGATCAGTTTTTGGTCATTTTTTTCCCCTTACCTTGTTCATGTCCACCCAGATCAAAAGTCGTGAAGGTCATTCCAGCAATCGTCAGCTCCTCTGATGCTGAAATGGAACACACGGGTGGGATTCAGGAAAACAAGGAAGAGTTGACAGACAGAATTTCTTGGGTACCACACACACTCCTCTAACAAGGAATTCCCTGAACTTCCTGTGGAATTCAGGAGCAGTTTCCCAAAATCACGAGCGGCAGAAAATAATTCCTTCTGCTTCCCAGGGAAGCTTTTTAACCTGCAATGATCCTCCTTTATCAGGCTTTCCGTTAGGAAAATCTTCCCTTTCTATTAACAGAGCCACACCAGTTGCTGGGCACTTCTAGAGAGGAAAGCACAGATCCACGTCAGCCTGGGGACCAACCTCAGCTCGAGCTTCGAGACCCTCAAATCCCCCACGCAGAGCTTCTTCCCACACCGTGCCCGCACAATTCCAGAGGGAAAGCCGTGCCAGGAGGCTTCTCCCAGGACACTTACTGGGATGTAGCGTGGGGACGTGCTGGCCCAGCCTGTCATCTTTGAGCATGTGCAGCAGAGTGGTTTTCCCTGCGTTATCCAAGCCCAGGAAGACCAGCTTTCCAGACTTCTTGTACAAACCTGCCAGGAGAAGGAACACAAACCAAGAGGAGAACTCCAGCGGGTTCGTCCCAAACGCCACGCTGCTGGTTTTTTTTGGGGGAAGGCCTTTCCCAGAGCTCTGCTGCCACCTGTGCACACTTCCAGGGGCAGCAGGGAAAACACACAGAGCTCAAACAGCCTTTTCCCAAGGCATGTTTACAGCAATGGGCATTTCCCAAGCTCCTCTTCCCGTGAGGATGCCATTCTTTCCTCCAGTCCATCCCAGCAGCAGAGGACAGTGTGCAGCAGAGTATTATGGATCAATCTGTCTCCTCAAAAGATGTGAAAACTGAACAAACTCATAAAAGACAGCAGCGAGTTGTCCGGGAAAAAGTGCCAAGCAGGGAACAGTGTGTTGTTTTCTTGGTATAAACTGATCTCTGCCAGAAAAGCTCCCAAGGGTTTCCAACAGGGCTTCTTCTCACCCTGTCCCTCTCATCCTCTCTTAAAGAAGAGATCAGGAGAATGGGCACCCCATCTTCCAGCAAGGAGTTCCACTGGAATCCAGGACTCCGGAAGGAGCACGAGGAGGATGAGGCTCCCTCCCTGGCGAGGCAGCACCTCTGCCTGGGGCTGGCCAGCCCAGCAGCTCTCGGGCTTCCAGAGGGCAAGAGAAACACCTGCGTGGAGCCCAACGCCTCCAAATACTCCCAAAGTTCCTCTGCACCGGTGTAAAAGCCCCTTTATTGATACAGAGCTTCCTCTCCCGACTTTGCACTGGCCAGAGCTGCTGCCACCACCTTAAGCCCCGGCTTTTACGGGATGCTGGCAACGGGAGAAGCCAAACCCACCCAGAGGGGCCTGCTGAGGCATTACCTAGGAACTGCAAGACGCTGCTGAAGCCGTTGTAGAGCCATTCGAAGATGAAAGACATCTCTGGAAATAAAACGCCTGCGGGGACAAAACCCAAAGCCCGAGTTACAAAACGTCGGTGCCCAAAGGGAGCCGCGGTCGGCGGGTCCGGGACGGGGGACCGGAGGTCCCGGGAACGGGAGGGGTCAGGGGGAGCGGGGCCCAAGGGGAACGGGGGTGAAGGAGACAGGGGATGAGGGGCCACCGGGGTGAGGGGACCGGCCTCAAGGGCGGGCGGCGAGGCCTGGCCCCCGCCCCGCCCCCGCTCTGCCTGCGTGTCACCCCCCGCGCCGCCGCCGCCCCTCTCCCGGCCCTGCCAGGCGCCCGCCGCCCCGCCGAGCGCCCCGCCGGGCCCGGCCGGCCCGCAGGGCCACCCCCGCCGCTCACCCCCGGCTGCCCCCGGGCCGCCGCCGCCGCCGCCACCGAGTCCCGTCCGCGGCCGCCGCCAGCGCCCCGCCGGAAACACGTCAGCGCGCGCCCCGCCCGCTTCCGGCCCCGCTGGCCCCGCGCTGCGGCGGGCGGCACCGGGAGGCCGCGGGTTCGAGACCCGCCCGCGCCCGGCGGGGAACCGGGATCGAGACCGGCCCCGAGCGAACCCGTAAACCCCCCCTCGAACAAAGGGCAGCGGGAGAGAACGCGGGGCAGCTCCGGGCTGCACACGACGGGGAATTGCTCCGTGGGAAGGGGGATGAGACACTGGGTGGGCGGAGCGACCGTGCCGGGGGGGTTTGAGGAAAGGCCGGACGGGCACTCGGTGCCGAGGCGGGGGAGCCATCACCGGCTGGGCTCCCTCATCGCTGAGGGCTTTGCCAGCCTCGGTGGGTCTGTGATTTTGTGACCCCTCAGCTCCAGGGAGGGAAAGGAGAGGGAGCCCCACAGCACTGGATTTCAGTAGTTTTTTATTTCTAGCATCCATACAGGTCCCAGGTGAGCGATCTCCTGTCACGACTTAGAGCACACCACACGACCCTGCTTGTGCAGGGTGTTTGGAATTTATAAATTATTTCTTCCAGCCTCCACCAGGCCTCAGCAGACACGTCACTGCTAGGTATGGAATTCTAATCAGCAAAGTTACAGGCAAGGTCTTCTTGCTGACACTGAAGCTATTTTTCTGGTCTATTCCTGCGTGTGGCAGCTCCTCGGTGGGAAGGACACAGCTGTCTCACCACCATCCTCGGGACTTAGTTCTTCTGGTAGTAGAACCATTTGTCGACTGTGTGGGGCAGAAAAAAGGAGGGGGTTAGTCCCCTGTGAGCCACCCAGTTATTAAGTAGTTACGTGGCAGTGTGCGTGTGTCACCTCCAGCTCAGGGGCTTCCTCTGCTCCTGGCAACAGCTGCTCAGCACAGCAAACAGGTTCTGGCACAACCCTGTTTTATGTGGATTTGTTTTCCCAGAGCAGTCAGCCTGGCTCAGGCTGCCATTAGGAGCATCCATGACTCGGTGCAGCAAGGACAGCAAGCCAGGCTTTCCTCTGGCTCAGCTGACCCAGGGAGGCAAAGCCTCCAACTCCCATGCCCACATGGGAGACACGCATTTCTCCACAGGTTTATTCCCCATGAAGGGATTGGAAGTGTCAGCCCAGCTCCTCTTTCTGCTCCCAGCACTGCCCTCAGCTTGCCCTGGCTACAGCACCATCCAGGTTTAGTTCAGACCCTCGTTTTCCCGAGGACAGTTCCTCTGAGGAAGCCCCTGCTGTGTGCTGGGATGCCGGGGGGGCATTTGAGGCTCACCTTCGGGTGGGATGGGGCTGGCAGCTTTACCCGGCGGCGTCTGAAACAAAAAGGGTGTTATCAGAGACCAGAGGTGTCCTTCACTCTCCTCACAGCAGTTAGGGCTGCACAAGTCTTTCCTGAGCCCCAGTGGCAGCCGGTCAGCTGTGGGGGAACAACTGAGCTCCCATGCAGCATTCCTGGAGCCTGCCCATTCCGGGGATGCCCGAGGGGCTCTCCCCTGGTGCAGGCTCCAGGGCCATCTGACTCCCAGCACAAGCACTTCCCGCTCCAGACTCTACACAGGTGCAGGCAGCTGGTTTTTTTTAACCCTGCAACATTGGTTTAAAAAATATGGGGGAACAGAGGCACGAAGGGCTCCCTGAGAACTCCTCTGAAGAGCTTTCCCTGGTATTCAACAACCCAAGACAGAGAAAATCCCTGTCTGGTGACACATCTTCCATGAGGGCTTTCAGAAACCTCATTGGGACACCAGCACTTTACAAAAACACAATGGTTTTAAAGGTCTCTCCAAGGCCACAGAGAGACTTGGCTTTCCAGTTATGGACGGGATGCAAGATTTGCACTTTGATTTTCCTGTCCCCTCCCTCTAAGCCCTTTCAGGCTGCCAACAGCAGCACTCTGCAAGTCCAGGGAGACACAATTAATTCCAGAGGCTGGACAGGAGAACTACAACCAGGAATGTACAGCTCTTCATTCTGAAGCTGCAAAATCCCTGGGGAATTAGGTCTCTTTTCTCAGAGGGAGACCTGTACTGTGAAGCACTTGGAAGCCCAAATACGAAAACCCTCTCAGAACAGCTGACGGCCAAGCTACAGCTCAGAAGTTCAGCCCTCCACGCAAACTCCATTTGGGATTCCATCTCTTGGATGACTAAGGGCAGGGAGAAGCCTCTGGAGGAACGTCTGATTCGCTCCACATCCATCCTGTTCAACCAGAAGCAGGTGTTCAGCCACCCAAAACACTCTGAGCAATGCCATGTGCCATTCACCACACAAACCGCAGCGTTTTCCCTGATAGTAACACCAGGGTTTGGCCGCTCAAAGTGGTACTTACTGCATCCACAGTAGCTTTTGCACAGTCTTGACTGCAGCAGAAGGGGCTGTCAGACACTGTCAGGTTGGTGCTGGAAGACATGGGGCACTTGTGAGAGGGTGCAAGCCCAGCCTCCCCCCAGCAGCATTAACTAATGGAATATTAAGGATCTCAGCTGCCAAGTGGAGGGGAAAGGCCTGGCGAGGCAGCCAGCAGCTAACAGAAAGCATGGCACCCCTCAGGAAGGGTTGTTCCAGGGTTTTTAGTTTAGGGAAGAGGAAGGGGCACGTTCCCACAAGCATTAACCTACCAGTTGATCTCCCCTCCGTCAGTTTTCTTTGTTATTAAAGCTTTCCAGTGCTCGTGGGTGCCTTTGATGACATCCAGGGCAAAATCCTGAAGATGGAGATGAGAACAAACATCATGTCATGTGGAAGCACCAGACCACCTCCTCCAGACCATCACTTAGAAGGAGCTGATGTTAGGCAGCTCTGGAAGGGGCTGGAAGAAACCTCTTCCGCCCCGGTGCCGCTCAGGAAGAGCAGAAACTCCCAGCACACAACAGCTGAAACAACCAGGATTGTGCAGGAGAATTGTTTTGCTTTCAAGATGGGAGGATCTGCCAAGGTCACAGAGCGAGCTTGGGGCCAAAAGAAACTGAGCACAGTCTCGGGCCAGTGCTCCATTATAGCAGCACCTCCACCCTGCTGCTCCTCCCACTCGGTTTGTCTCCAGCAGCTTGCTGATCCAGGCCTGGCCAGGAGCTCTCTCCACTCCAGGCAAATAATTCAGACCAGCAGGAAGAGACACACAGGTGATCTGGCTTTGCAACTACTTAGAAATGAATTTGTTTCCAGGCAGATCAACCTCTTCCCTTAAAAATGAGCAATATATGCTCAAGCATTAACCTGTCAGCTGGAGGAGGAAACACACACAGTTCCTTGTTGGTGTGAACACCAGCACTAAATGTCCTGGTTTGATACCAAACCGAGCCAAATAAAACACTGCAGAGCATGTCTGAGGTTCTTTATCCTGACTTTCCAGTTTCCTTGACAGGTTTCACCCATCCTGAGGGGGCAGCAAGGTGCTCCAGCCCGACCAACCTAGCGCTGTGCTACAGACAAAAGGGACAAGTCCTTCATGACTTCCATTTTCTTTCCCAGAGAGGGCTTTTGGAAGAACTCCCCTCCTCTGCACCACCTCTGGAGCCCTGGGAGTTGAGTCACCTCACTAAACCCCTCATGGCACTCCAGGAAGGGCAGGAGTGAGGACACCAAAACAGGATTTCACCTGCTCAGGAGCAGTAACTTATCTGATCCAACCCAGAAGAAGAGGCAGAGTGCTGCCAAGGCAGAGCCTTACTCACAGGGCGTGAGGGAACACTTCATGCCTGAAGGAAGAAGTGTTTTAACTCCTGAGTTAAGTTTAACTTGCACCAGGTTGCAGTGGAACAAAGCCAACGGGTAAGGGAGGCAAAGGGTGATGTCAGGCTGCCTTTGCTCCAGAGCTGGAGCAAATAAACCTGGTGTTTTCCACCTGGTTCTGACACGAAGGCTCCCAGCCCTGAAGTGATCCCACATGAAGAAAATATTCAACGACACCACGGTGATAACCCCAAGCATTTTTTTTCTGGTATTCCTGCACTCACTAGGCCGGAAAAATCCAGCAGGATGAACTGAAATCAACTCTCAGCACCCCCATAAAAATCCATTCTGTCAGCACCTCACTCGTGTCCCCACCCAGCCTGAGCTCAGGTTTTGGACCAGGTGCCTCTGTGCACAGGAAGGCGATCCTACCTTGCCTTTGAATTCCCCATTAAAGGCAAACTGGTTCTCTGGCTTTCCATCGGGTACTTTGTATCTTCTGAACCAGTCCACAGTAGCTTCTAAGTATCCAGGCTTCATCCTTCTGACATCCTCGATGTCTGGCAGGGGACAGGAGGTTTGTTAGCCAGAAACAGTAACAGAATGCAGTGAATTACAGAATTTAAGTGGCTCTGCTGAGCCGTTCTGGGCTGTGCCTCTTTCGGCCCCTCCCCAAGCAGCCCTCGCAACATTTCACACAGGTTCCCTGAAGACTCAGGGAGTATCTCCTCGGGGAGGTTAGTGTTTCATCCTCAGGATGTGTCTCCCGAGTGTCCCCAGGAGCGTGGACACGTTTAAACAGCCTGGATTAGAGGCTTGGGGGACAACCCCTGTCCTTGCTCCGAGTTTGGAATGCCAGGCTGGGCAGAGGATTGGCCACATGCGACAAACAGCAGGGAAATGTTTTGCTCCAGGACTGTCCTTCCAGCATCACATCTGAGTGACAGCGGTGCACAGAAGGAGCAAGCCCTGTCCCCAGCTCCTGCAGCTTCCAGGGGAGGAAGGGAAGCCCTGCTCCTGCTCCTCCCCTGGAACTCACCATTGTAGCTGGCTGCTTCGGGGTCTTCCACGTTGATAGCAATGACCTTCCAGTCTGTCTCTCCCTCATCAATCAGGGCCAGCGTGCCCAGCACCTTCACCTTGATGACTTCTCCCCTGGAGCAGACCTGCAAGGACAAAGGCCCTGCTGTCCCCGATGCGCCCGAGGAGCGCTCCACAGGACGCCGTGCAGGGGCTCAGCAGGCAGCCAGCCAGCATGAAACGAGCTCTGGCTGTCAGCAGCTCATCAGCCCTGCCTCATCTCAGCAACGATCTCCAGAGGCAGCAGAGGGAAACATCACATCGTTAAGGGAGGGGAGGTAGGAAATGAATAATGTCGCTGGCTAATTGGCTTTGGAGACATTAATTACACGTTTCAGGAGCCATTTAGGATGCGGTACCTTGCTTCCAATTTCGCACACATCAATCGGATCGTTATCTCCACAGCAACCAGTATTTTCATCCTTGTGACCTGGGTCTTCCCAAGTCTGAAAAACAAACCCCAAACCAACACCAAAATCAACCGCATACAAGAATAAGACCTCACAGGTTTAAAGAGGTAGTAAAAAGCAGGTTTACTTCGGGCACGCAGTTGCCTGCAATAAACAGAGGATGGCCCACTTCACACCTGCTGCCAGGTCAGGTATTTGGGCTACTGTTTCCCTTGGGCCTGGGAAGTTTGAATTCAAGTTAAAAGGTCTCCTCTTCCACAAGGTAAGCAGCCCCCTCCTACCCACAAACCCCTTCAACAACTTCCCAGACTTCCTCCTCTGCCCCACAGCTGCGGAAAGGTGAAGTTCACATCTATAAAGGGCGATTGTTGATTTGGCTTCCTGCCTGTTCCTCTCCCTATTCATTCCTTAGCAGAAGTTTCCTGAACTCCAGATAGCAGTCCAGCAGAGATGGAAGACAGACAGGGTGTATTGTTTCCCTTTAATTAAACAATTAAAGACACTGTTAACCCCAGAGAAGTGATAAGAATGTGGAGTCCCACTCTGCATCTCACCCACAGCAGCGAATGCACGTTGAAGGACACGACTCCAGAGGCCAATTAATTGACTCCAAGAACAAGAGCTGTTTAAAACATGCTCCTGATCAGGAGTGAAAAGCACTCCATGCCCACTTGCATCATAAGGAACACGTACTCCTAAGGGGGTTGAGATATAAAAAAGGAATGTTCTTCCCAAACTTCTGTGTCCCAGGACATGCCCAGTGTAGTCAGCACCTGTGATGGATCCAGAGTGCTCAGGAGGATGCTTCGACACGTGGGTGGTGCTGTGGGGCCACAAACACTATCACATTTCTCTACCAGGAAGTGTTAAGCTCTTGATGCACAAACACCTTTGATCCATGAACACATGACAGAGCAAAGGCTTCAAAAGACACAACTGTGCACAAAGAAAGAGGCACCACAATCCATTCAAGCAGGAAACAACTCAACCTGTTAAGCCACGTGGGGAAAACACTCGACATGTGCTACTGTCAAGAGCACAAATACCAAATTCAGAGTGTTTGCCTGTGATCTGTCGCTGACAGCTTATTTCTCTGGAGGGAACCCCAGCCTCACAGAACATCAGAGGCAAACAGCCTCGTTTGAAGTCCCTCTTTATCTGGCAGTCCCCAGCCATTTAAGAGCGTGTGTTCAGACGTCACTATCGTGGTCCCACCTTGCCAGCTGTTTCTGGGAAAGCACATCTGTGCAGTGGTGGGCGTTGGCAAGAAGAGTCTCTCATAAAGATTCAGCCTAAATCCTGCATCCTTAGGATAAAGCCTCGTGCTCTGCCAGGCAGGAACTGAAGGCACAGCATTGCCAGGTGCACGATGACAGCTCCCTTCAGCCACAGAAGGACCTGCCAGCTCCTGCCCGGCCGAGCTGCCAGCAGCTGGGGATGAGCAGCAGCTGCTCATCCTCAGGGAGCTTGTTTATAACATCAGATAGAAGCCTAAAACTTGGTATTTCTGCTCAAAAATACCCCTGTTTTCCTGACAGGTTCTCTCCCTCAGCAGGACAACCTATCCAGCTGCAAACACCACGCTCCAGACCAGACTCTCTGCTGACCTTTTTGCTCCTTAAATACAGTCACAGGCACCCTCCCTCCTCCCCACCAGGAGGGATGAGCCACTGGGATAAACCACAGTACCTGTGGGATGGCACCATAATTCCAGATGTAGCCCTTGTGGGGGAACACGTTTGCTACAAAGCGCAGTTTCCCCTTCTTCACATCTTGCTTAATTGGGTTTAAGGGTTCCTTTGTGGAAATCTGAAAGAAAAGTTATAAATAAACATATATATAACATATTAATTATAATACAGTTATAATATAAACAGTTATTATATATTTGTTTCATATAATATAATATAATATAATATAATATAATATAATATAATATAATATAATATAATATAATATTAATATAGTTTGAAATAAATCCCTCTGCTTTACCCTTTATGGATAAAAAAGCAATTTTTTTAAAAATGGAACTGACAAGCCAAGAGACCAGGAGATGATGCTGATGCCAGCAGCAGATACTGGACACCTCCTGTTCCACTGCCATCCCTTGGGATATAGTTTCCAGCACACTTAAAAGCTTTGGAATCCCATGGGGTTTAGAGCCATAAAATACTGCTTTAATCAGAAGCCACGGGAGAACACCACAGCATTCCAACATCTGCAATCTCAGCCTCCACACCAGACCTCCAGCATCAAGCAGGTACTGAGAGGAGAAGTTAGAAACCACTCTGATTGTGGAGGTGGATCTGAGGAGGGCCTGGCAAAGCCAAGCATTTGGACTGGAACTGTAATGAAGTTACCTCCATTTTAGCATTTGTCCATCGAGGTACCTCCACGACCATGTTGAACACATTCTGAAGAAAGCAGAAGAGCAGTGAGTGGGAGGGAGTCGTGGGGCCACGCTTTAAACTAGGGAACACGTACAAGTGAGCACAAAAACCAGCCAGTTCACCTGAAACCAAGCTTTTATTGCTGGGTTTTTTTGGTTTGCTTTTTTCAGTGCTAATTTTGAGACGGCTGATAAAAGTCCTGTAGCACAGTCACCTGTCATCACTCCAAGCTGAATCCCACAAAACACCCAAAGGCCAGACTGAGGTTCCCACATGTTCTCCATCAGTTGCCACCTACAAACATCCCCATCACGTTCCTAGGCTACAGGAACAGGTTAAATCAATGGCAAACAGCTGCATACAACCTGCCCTGGACATAACAAAATGGGGTTTGGGCCTCATTTATTAAATCCAAAGTGATTAATGCTCCAGAAAGAGCCACCCTGGCCATCCAGAAAAGACAAGACCAACAAGACAAGCCATCTATTTAATAGTGTGGGTATCTGTGTACTGCCCTGAATGAGTGAGACCATCCCCCCCAAATATTCTAGTCATAATGCAGGGAAGGATGCCCTTTCTCCAGGCTGACACTCCTGTAAAAGCAGACCTTGCTCGTGGCATGGTATGAGGATGAAAATGTGGGGGAGAAATGCGGAACCACATCTCACTGTATCTTGTTTACAGGTGACACTTGAAAACATCTCCTGTTGGTCCAGCTGGGCCGAGAGCTCAATGTCAGCCTCCTCTCCAGGAAAACAAGCTTTTCCACACCTGAACCTTAACATCTGCTGTTTGAAGAGATTATGGCTTTTTAACAAAAAGTCAAACCTTGCTCCCTGGCCTGGGCAAGGCTTCTAATCCCCACCTTAAGCAGTATTAGCATGGCAAAGTCCCTCGAACCTGTATTGCCCCATAATTGGATTGATATTGTGCAACAAGTGCTGTTACATCACTGACTTTGCCCACACCCTTCCCCAGCAGAGCTTTATTACAACCCCTTAATTGCAGGGGGTCACTGCTCATTTGCATTTCGCACGCAGAAAGGCACAGAACCCTTTTTATTCCTAACTCGAGGGAAGGGATGAGGCAACTGGAACAGGCTGGGCTGGGAGCTTATGGCTTTGCAGGCAGGGAAAGATGACTTGGGGCTGCATCTTTGGAAGGACTGAAGCCTCCCCATGGCCCAACTTGGCCAAAGACACACAGAGAGCAGCTCAAGGTTATCCCTTTGCAATGACACAGGTCCAGGTAAGGTCAACACAGCCCAGCCTGAGACTGAAAAAAACACCCTGCAATCCTCTCAGCGTCTTAAGAGTCTGAGGATAAAGATCAAGGAGCCCAGACAGAGCAGGACAACCTTTTGCTCTGAGCTGGGCCCTGTATTGTGGCTGGCAGCCCACCTGCCCAGTGGTGAGTAAAACCTCAGTGCTGAGGCACTCCAGCCACAGAGAGAGCCCCATGGGAGCAGCGCTATTGTGTAACCTCGGGGACTGTGACCTTCAGCTATTGGGACTTTTTTCTCTGAATGACTTGGCACAGAGGTGCTGGCAGCAGCGCTGTGTGCCTGAGGGCACACCAGTTTCCCCTGTTAAGCACTACCAGTTCAAGGAACTCCCCCTCACCTCTGTACTCACTCCCCTGTTCCTTCCTCCCCTGTTCTGCAGGCGTCTGCAAAGCGTGGCATTATCTGGATTTTCCTTGTCTGGGTTACCTGCACTGGAACCGCTTCCCTACTCGGCCACTGCTGAGTCCTGGATGACCACAATCCATCTTTTCTCCTCCGTGATGGCAAAAGCCACTACACACTTCCCAGAGCGCCTCAGGTATCTCCATCACCTTCACCTCAGCAGTTCAATCAGCTGCTTTTTAGAGGTTCATCTCTCAGCTTTTTTCCTTTTTCCTTTCCCAGAACCACTCCCTGCCTCTGAATTTCAGCTCTCTCTAACAGGCAGTAGTTGCTCCACTACATTTCCCAAGCTGCACAGCTTTGTAGTCAGAGAAAGGAACAAGCTACAACAGTAAAGAGTCAGAGAGCCTGAGGCACCACTGAAAAAAACATTAAATGAAAACTGAAACACAACCATTTTGATTTCCTGAAGCTGGGGCATTTTTTACTCAGAACAGCCTAATTTGACTAACCACTGGCTGCTAGAAGGATGTGAAAGCCCTGCAGCACTGCAAGGGGCAGGTTCTGCCAGGCAAGAGGTCCCAGGAGATGCTACAGCAGGAATTTAACCTGTTCATCTTCACCCTCTGTTCTTTGTCAGATTATACTGCAGGCCACACTGCAGCCAAACCCCAAACCCCTGAAATACCATGCAGCACCCATAGGAATGGGGGGAGATATTACAAAAAAAAGCAGTTTTCTGCTTAGCTAACCCAAAATGCCTGCATGGGTGAGCTCAAGCCAACCACTCACATCTCTGACGCAGAAACTGGCAATGAGATCATCCATTCTCTTCTCCTGGGTCGCTCCACCCGAGGCCAGGATGGAGAAAAACCCATTCCTGGTAGGGTGAGCCTCCCCTGGGTGTCTCAGGCTGCAGGACCCCTTGGTTCCTTGGATGTTTCAGGACCCTTGGTCCCCTGTGTGTTCCCAAAGCCCCTGGAACCCAGGATGCTCCCAGATCCCCATGTCCCTTGGATGTTTCAGGACCCCTGATCCCCTGTGTGTTCCCAGATCCCCTGGTCCCCTGGATGTTACAGGACCCCTGGTCTTCTGCATGTTCCCAGATCCCTTGGATGTTCCCAGATCCCCTGGTCCCCTAGACGTTTCCAGATCCCCTGGTTCCTTGGATGTTCCCAGATCCCCTGGTCCCCTGGATATTCCCAGATCCCCTGGTTCCTTGGATGTTCCCAGATCCCCTGGTCCCCTGGATATTCCCAGATCCCCTGGTTCCCAGGATGTTCCCAGATCCCCTGGATGTTCCCAGATCCCCTGGTTCCCAGGATGTTCCCAGATCCCCTGGTCCCCTGGACGTTTCCAGATCCCCTGATCCCTTGGATGTTCCCAGATCCCTTGGTCCCCTGTGTGTTCCTAGATCCCCTGGTCCCTTGGATGTTCCCAGATCCCCTGGTTCCCAGGATGTTCCCAGATCCCCTGGTCCCCTGTGTGTTCCCAGATCCCCTGGTCCCTTGGATGTTCCCAGATCCCCTGGTCCCCTGGACGTTTCCAGATCCCCTGGATGTTCCCAGATCCCCTGCTTCCCTGTGTGTTCCCAGATCCCCTGGTCCCCTGTGTGTTCCTAGATCCCCTGGTTCCCAGGATGTTCCCAGATCCCCTGGTCCCATAGACGTTTCCAGATCCCCTGGTTCCCAGGATGTTCTCAGATCCCCTGGTCCCCTGTGTGTTCCCAGATCCCCTGGTTCTCTGTGTGTTCCCAGATCCCCTGTTTCCCAGGATGTTCTCAGATCCCCTGGTCCCCTGTGTGTTCCCAGATCCCCTGGTTCTCTGTGTGTTCCCAGATCCCCTGTTTCCCAGGATGTTCCTAGATCCCTTGGTCCCCTGGACGTTTCCAGATCCCCTGGTCCCCAGGATGGATCAGCACCCCGGATCTCCCGGATGTTTCAGGACTCCCCGATCCCTTGCGTGTTCCCGGACTCCTCTTACCTTCCCGGCGTCCGCGTAGATGGGGATATCGTGGAAGGGGGAGATGTAGCGCCCGGCGGCATCCTCTGCAAGGCAAGGGGAGGGAGCCGCGTCACGCACACCGGGCAGCCCGCACCTGAGCGGACTCAGGGGAGCGCGGGCGGGCTGCGGAGGGGCAGCCGGGGCAGGGGGGCCCGCGGGGGCGGCACTCACTGAAGAAGAGCCGGTACTCGGGGCTGTGGGGCCCGGCGCGCTCCTCCACGCCGTACCCCGACATCGCCGCGCACGCGCCCGCGCTCGCCGCCGCCGCCGCCGGCTGCTGGGGGGCACTGCGCAGGCGCGGGCCGCGCACGCGCGCGAGCGCGCACCCGGCCCGGCCCGCCCCGCGCCACGCGGCGCCTCAGGGAACGGGAATGCCCGGTTTGGAACGGGAATGCCCGGCTGGGAACGGGAATGCCCGGTTTGGAATGGGTATTCCTGGCTGGGAATGGTTCTTCCTGGTTTGGAATGGTTCTTCCCAGCCGGGAATGGCCCTGCCCAGCTTGGTGTGGTAATTCCCGGTTGGGAATGGTTCTTCCTGGTTTTGAATGGTTCTTCCCGGCTGGGAACGGGAATGCCCGGTTGGGAATGGTTCTTCCTGGCTGGGAACGGGAATGCCCGGTTGGGAATGGTTCTTCCCGGCTGGGAATGGGAATGCCCGGTTGGGAATGGTAATTTCCGGCTGGGAATGGTTATTCCTGGCTGGGAACGGTAATTCCTGGTTTGCAGTGGTTCTTGCCGGCTTGGAATGGTTCTTCCCAGCTGGGAATGGCCCTGCCTAGCTTGGTGTGGTAATTCCCGGTTGGGAATGGTTCTTCCTGGTTTGGAATGGTTCTTCCCGGCTGGGAATGGTTCTTCCCAGCTGGGAATGGCCCTGCCTAGCTTGGTGTGGTAATTCCCGGTTGGGAATGGTTCTTCCTGGTTTGGAATGGTTCTTCCCGGCTGGGAATGGCCCTGCCCAGCTTGGAAGGGTCCTGCTCGCCATGGCCACAACAGCCGGGGCTGTCACGGACCCGCACAGATGATCCCAGCCCAGCATGGTTCGGCATGGCCACGGTAGCAAGGGGTGGCGTGGTCCAGCACGGCGTGATCCTGCCTGGCATGGCCACACAAGGATGGGCTGGCACAATCCAGCATGGCATGATTCGGCCCAGCGCAGGTGTAACAGTGTGGGATGGCATGGACTGGCATGGCATGGCTTGGTCCAGCATGGCATGGTCACTGCGGTGTGGTGGGATGTGCCCAGGAATGGCCACAAATGCAAGCAGTGGCGTTGTCCTGCGTGGCGTGGTTTGGTCTCGAAGGGTCACGATAGCATGGGATGGCTTGGTACAACATGGACACAGCATCGCCCATCCATGGAATGCCCATGGAATGGTCCATTCCCCACGGCCATGATAGCGTGGGGTAGCACGGTCCGGCACAATCCAGCTCAGTCCTGCCTGGCACGGCCATGGCAGCGTGGTTTGGCACGGTCCCGCACGGCATGGCACGGTCCAGCACAGCATGGTGCTGCATGCCTCTCCATGGCATGGCCAGGCATGGACAGGACGGCCCGTTCTCCCGCACTTCTCCTGGATCCCTGCGTTCCCCGGCCCTGTGCCTGGACTGGGTAAGGGGGGTCCTGGCAGGGCCCAGGGGGCTCTGGATGGTGCCGTGGGGGAGGTGGAGGAGCCTAGCCAGGAACAATCCTCAGTAGGACACACCTTTATTTCAATGTCTCATTGCAAATGCCCACTCCCCACCCCGCAATCCCTCGGTCCGGAGGGGTTTGGTGGCCACGGCTCCTCAGCCGTCCCACGCGGGGACGCCGGGGCGGCGCGGGGCCAGCGGCCCTGACTCGGACACGGCTGGCGAGTCGCTGGCCCGCGCCTGCGTGAAGATGCGGTTGCGGGTGCTGAAGAGGGTCCCGGGGCCGTGGCTCCGGGGGGCGTAGGGCCTGCGCTGGCAGTGGAGCGAGCAGAGGGGGGCCCTGAAGACCTCCTGGAAGCCGCGGCGGAAGTTCTCATTGAAGTAGCCGTAGATGATGGGGTTGGCGCTGCTGTTGAAGAAGGCCAGCCAGTGGGCGAACGGGTAGACGTAGACGGCGAGCAGGCGCAGCTGGCCCTCGCTCAGCCGCCCGTAGTCCGTCAGCAGCATCAGCGTCCAGAGGGGCAGCCAGGAGATGGTGAAGAAGAGGGCGACAATGATGAGCATGTTGATGACCTTGGCCTTCCTCCGGGAGATCCTCCTCCCCTCCGGCTCCTCTCCGCCGTGGGCAGGCGCCACCGACTTGAAGAGCTTGCAGGCGATGCGGGCGTACATGATGATGATGAGGGCGAGGGGAGCCACGTAGATGTGGGAGAAGAGGACGGTGGTGTAGATCCTCCTCATCCCCGTCTCGGGCCAGGCCTCCCAGCAGGAGTAGAGAGGGTAGGAGTTGTTGTAGGTGTCCACCATGAAGTGGTGCTCCTCCCTGGTGACAGTCAGGGTGACGGCAGCGGGGCACATGATGAGCAGGGCCAGCACCCAGATGATGGCGATGGTCAGCAGGGCTTTCCTCAGCGTCAGCTTCTGCCGGAAGGGGTGGACGATGCAGCGAAACCTGTGGGGGAACAGCTCATGGTGGCTTTGGGCACCCGGTGGGGACATCCCTGGGGAAGGAGGGCGGCCAGGACCCCGGGGTGAGGATGCAGGGCAGGGCGGGTTGCTCTTTACACGTGTCTTTTGGTGGCAGAGCCAGGTTGCTGCGTTCAGCCCAGCGTGGGGAAGGACACGTTGCTGGAACGCCCCGTGGACAGCTTTGTGGTGCTTCTGGAGAGCTGTGACAGGCTCCTGACATTCCCAGGAGCTTTCCCGCAATGGGAGCCGCACAGGGCAACCTGCTGGAGATGGTTTGGTCCCCACGTCCACACGTCCCCATGCCAACGTACCTCTCCACAGCGATGGCCACCAGCGTGAAAACCGAGGCGGAGACGGACATGCCCTGCACCAGCCCGCTCATTTTGCACATGGTGTTGTCAAAGGGCCAACCTGTGAGGGGACACCATGGAGGCTGTGGGTGCCTCTGGCTCACCCAGCTCCCTTTAGGTGTCCCCATCCACCGTGTGGTTGCTGGGGGATGCTAAGTCCTGCTCCCAACTTGTGTGGAGATAGCCTTTAGCGGCATGGATCCTTGAAGAAGAACCCCAAAATTGATAAAAAGATGCACATTACACTTAGAAACTCAAAGAACATGGTGGCTGTCATTTTTCCTGCCGACTTTGGGACCCTCAATCAGAAGGACTTTCATCTTGTTTCTTGACCCCAATACCAATAAATAAATAAATCACACCCCAAAATCAATAAACACAAACCCTGCCCTATGGCCTGGCTGCTGCTGCAGCTGAACCCTCCCAACTCCCTTATCTTTGGAAAGGTCAACAGGCAGAGCTGAGCCAGCACAGACGGTGGATGCAGAAAGGAGTATTTTTCAGAGTTGCTTGGTGAAGAATGGCTGAACTTCAAACAAATATGCAAATGCAGCATTAGGGCCAAACTTGTTTTACCACAAATTGCCAGAACCTTAAAAAAAAAAGGTGTTTCCCCTTCCTCTGCCCTGCTCACCTGTGATGAGGTTGTCCACCAGGGTGGTGGGCATGCAGAAGATGCCCACCAGCAGGTCGCTGATGGCCAGGTTGAGGAGGAACACGTTGGTGACCGTGCGCATCTGGCGGTTCTTCACCACCACGAAGCACACCAGGACGTTGCCGATCACGCACATGAGGAAGATGAAGGTGTAGGCCAGGATGAACATGAGGGCCACGGGGGAGGAATGCTGGTAGTACGCCAGGAAGGTGTAGTTCTCCCTCAGGAGGTGGCTGGCGCTGGAGTTGGGCCACCAGGTGCCATTGGAAGGGCCTGGAGAAGGGAAGGCAGGAAGATGAAACTGGGAGAGAGTAAAGCAATTATTCACTTAAGATTTTAATGCCTCCAGAGGTGGGCTTTCACATTTATTCCAGTGCCCAGACTGGCTGGGACATGTCCTGCTGGACTCATCTTCGTGCCCCAGCAAGTCTCCTCCTCCTTGGGTTACACAGCTCAAGGTTCTGCAGCACCTCGTCTGAATTATTATTTTACATCATTATTGTTTGGTACCATGGATATCATAATTATTTGATGCAATTGTTGTTTGATATCGTTATTACTTGATATCACTATTATTTGCATCATTCTTTTGATGAGGAATTAGAACGGCCCAGAATCCTGATGTCCTGAGCCTTTTTTTTTTTTTTTTTAGGGATGATGCAAGGAGGACAAATCCACATCCCGACACGCCAGTGCTCTGGCCTTATGGGAGCCGTATCCGTGTGGTCCCAGCCACGGCTGCCCTGGGAGCATCCCTGCCCCTGGGCGGCTGCCGCTGCTTCTCCTTGTGCTGCCAAGGTTTACGATCCCATATTCTGCAAAATCTCATTGTCCCCGACAAAGCCGCAAGAACCAGGGGAAAGGGGCTGGGGCAGAGGACACCCTCCCCTTCCCTCACTTCAGAAGCGATAATTGTCATTATGACCATTATCTGGGAGCTCCTGCTGGAGGCGCGGGTGGCATTTTGTCACTAGGGATGGAGCGGGGCTCGGCAGCTCCCACCCTCGGGCTTCCCCAGCCGCACGCAGCCGGGGATGCGGGAGGATGCCGGGCGTGGGCAGGAGATGCCTGCAGCGCTGACGGGACTGACTCCGGGAGAATCCAGGCTGCAGTGCTGAGGCGAGGAAAGGCGCATTTTAGCTGTAAGGCTCAGCCTCAGCTCCTGCAGGTCAGCCCGAAGCCGCTGAGCGCTGGGCAGCGGGAACATCCCCCATCCCTGTGCCCGTGCCGGTGCTCAGCTCGCCGGCCGAGATGCTTTTCCCAGCCACCGGGACCAGCGGCTTCCTCAAGGTTCCAGCAGGCAGCAGGGCCCTATCCAGCCCCTGATAACCCAGTCCTGGGTGCAGGATTTGGGCAACACGTTTCCAGTGGGGATGCAGAAGGCGCTGGTGGCGGGGTTTGCAGCCGACACGGGAGAAGGAGCCTCTTGCAGAGGCAAGGGAGCAGCGGGATCGAAGGGGCAAGATTCTCCAGACAGTCGGTATCGGCTGCGTGAACCAGCTCTGTAAGCAGGAGCACTAACAAAGACTGTAATGACATTGCCCAAACCCTGTGATATTAAGCCTAAAACTTTGCTGGACTTTATCTTTCGGGGCTGCAGTGCAGCATTAGCAGGAGGTCGGTGTCCTGTGGAATTGGAGGTGGTGTTAAAGCAAGGTGGAAGATGGGGAAAGGAAAATAAGGGGCTGCTGAGCACCCGGGTGGGTGCCGGATGGATGAGTGAGTGGAGAGATGGATGAATGGGTGGAGGAATGGGTGGATGGAAGCAGGCGCCCTCAGCCCAGCACTGACTGACACCTCGGACGTGGCGTCAAGGGGATCGGGGGACCGCACGGGGGGCCACGGACCACCTGCCCGGCTGCGGGAAACCACCGCGGGGAAGGGCCGGTCTGATGGAATAGGGGCTGGGATGAGGGCTGGATAGCTTTTGGCGGGGATAAAATCGATCAGGTCTCGGCACTCACCTCCGCCGGCCCGAGCCGGCTCCGGGGGCTGCATCGCTGCCGTGCAGGGATCTGCTGCCCGGGGAGGGGGCGCGGTTGGCCCCCGTTCCTCCTGCCGTCCCTGCCGCCCGGCGCGGAGCCCCGGTGCCGCCGCCGCGCCGGTTGCGGCTGCTCGCCGGCTGCAGCGGAGAAGGGGAGGGGGCGCGGGGGGAAAGAGCCTCCCATCGCCATGGATACCGGGACACCCGCACGCTGCCCCCCCGGGTGAGGCGGCGCGGGGGCGGGCAGCCACGCGGGGCACGGAGAGGGAGGGAGCCGGTTCGCTCCCTAGCGAGGGTCCGCCGCTGTGTCCCCTCGCTGCCGCCGAGGTCCCCGCAGGGATGCTGGCAGCTGATGGCCGGTGTCCCCAGCAGCGCTCCTGTCCATCCCGGGCGGAAAATGTGCCAGGAGCCTCAAGACCAGTGGGGAGATCCCCCCCCATCGATCCACCAGAGGGAGAACAGCACGGCGTTTAGGGATGCTGGTCCCAGCTTCAGGCTGCTCCGCTCAACCCCAGCTCCTCCAGCATGCCCAACATCTCTTACCATAATCTTTTACCAAAGTTTGGCAAGTCTAGAAGTCAAATATTTACAGGGTTTGCCATTCCTGGCTGTCCCCAGCCCGCACACAGCATTGGGAAGTGTTTGTCCCTTAAATACCCAAAGGAACAAACAAGGGAGAAGTTTAAACAAGGCGTTTGGAGATAACACCTGGGGTTTCTCCCAGGAATTGGGTTGGTTTTTTTTTTTTTTGCAGGCAGCCAGCTGCTCAGGGACATGGGTGTGCTTGGCAGTGGCCTGGCTTCCACGGAGAAGCCAGTCGCTCCAGGACATTTCTTCCTGGGGAGGGATGGACACAACTTGAGGACCCACAGCACCCACACACCTCTGGGGACAGCCACGGGGTGAGCAGCGTGTGGGGACTCACTGGCATTGGGTCACTTTGGTTTCCACAGTGAAAACACAGAAGGGAAGAAAAATTCCTTGGAAAACAAGGATTTTTTTCCAGGGAAATACTGCTTGGGTCTGGGGGAATCCAGCTTGGCGGCTTCAGTGAGCAGCTGTGTGAAGGGGCTTCTCTAAGGACAAGACTGGTAATTGGAATTTAATCAGATACAAACCCCCCGATGTAACAGGAAAGCATTTAATCAGGCACTTGGCACACCACCGTGTCAGCAATTCCAGGGAGAACCCTTACAGCTGCAGGCATGTCCTCCGCCATCCCGCGGCTCCCCGTCACTGCCCGGGTGGGAGGCTGCACATCCAGATCCCCCAGCTCCACCCAAACCTCCCACCAGGTGTCTTGCAGCCCCTCTGCACCCCCGAAAGGCGTAAGCAGGAGATTGCCCGGCTCGGGATTAGGCAGAGCCATCCCTCCATGGGCGAGCCCCGCCGCTTGCTTTGAACTTGGGAAAAACGAGGCACCGGCTCGGCTTTGGGACCCGCTTTGGGGCGCAGCAGGGACGGAGCTAAGCCGGACCCCTCTGCTGGGCAGTGCCCCTCGGGACGGCCGGGGCACCTTGGGGTGCGGTCAGGCTTTGGGGATGGGCTCCTCCGGAGACAGCAGCAGCTCGAAGGGAACGAGGGGCCGCACCAGCAGCCGCACCTCCGGGCCCACGGGGTTGGCGCGCAGGTTGAGGCTCCGCAGCAGCGCCATGGAGGCCAGTTTATCCGTGGGAACCTCTGGAAAGAGAGCACGGCGGTCAGAATCCATCCTGGACGGGTGCAAGGGGTGAAAGCTCCTCTTGATGGACAGCCTGCAGCAAACCTGATGTAGGATTTTTGTTTATATTTACATTTAACCCAAATTATTGGGTTAAAACACGTGAGAAATTATAGTGACATTTGTATTAGTGTCTGGTGTGTTTGTAATGTAAATTGTTTTATTACGGCGAGCCGGGTTGTGAGTTAATTTTGGTTGGTTGTGGTTTAAACATTGCATTGAAAAGATTTTAGGATTTGAGGTATTGAATGGCACAGACATAACTGAATTTTTTGGAAGGTTGTTTGGGCGCATTCATGGGTAAAAGAAATGTCATCGTTATAGATGTTTTTGGTGGAATTACTATTGGAATACTAAATGTAGGAGCTAAAAATATTAGTTTTTTTGTTATAATTTATTGAAATAATGATGGGAAGGATTGAAAGTTTAAGAATGTTGTTGTTGGCTTTGCTTAGAATTAAAAAAATTTGGTTTTGTTGAAAAAAAAATGACAAATTTGGTAGGAATGCTTTTCTAACAAAAATTATTTAAAAGGTGTATTAATTTTGAGGAGGCTGATTCGAATTTTGTACTTGAGGGTATTGAGCTGAGATTCTTTGAGGAATGGTTGATTGAGGGATAAGTGATTATTAGTATTATTTGATTGGGTAATTGATTGTAAGGAGGCACTACTGTTTGTGTTGAGGGGTGGTGGTAATTTGTGGGGTTTTTTTGAGTTTAACGACAAAGGTTTGCTATTGATGTTAAGCTGGTCTGCAGGCTTTGATCAGAACAGAAAGACAGTGAAATATTCATTTATCCAGCTGCTCAGGCAAATGGTTATCAGTTGGACTGGGTGGTCTTGGAGTCTCTTCCAACCTAAATGATCCCGGGGTTCTAAGGAATGTGTCAGCAAGGTGCAAACACCAAGAAATCCTGTGTGGGCACTGCCCTCCAGCTCTCCCAGGGCTAATAAAACCTCTGCTGGGACACTGAATTGGGATGCACAGACTTATTCCCTGATTTTGTCCCGGTGTTGCAATGCCCAGGAGCTCTCTCCGAGCTGACAGGAAGGCACGTGGTCTTTGCCCTGGTTGGACAGGCTGCAGAATGGCTCTCAGCCATCACAGGCACCCTTCTGTTTTGCAATTTCCACGAATTTGGGTGTTATCCTTCGGAAAACATGACATTTACAAACTCTGCATTTAAAAAAGGTGCAGCTCAGCTGGATGGTCCCAATGTGAATCCACAGAGAGCAGAGGAATGAGGCTGATGTGAAAACCTGAGCCTAACTGAGCTCATTAAAAGGTGATAGATTTTGCTACAATTCACAATATTTTGGGCTAGCAAAGCTCACCTGTCTGATTTACCTAAAGCAATTCCCTTTTAATTTGGCCACCAAAACGACAAGAGCCTTTTCTATCCCAGCTCCTGTTTCCTCTGCCAGCACCTGGAGCAGAATTGCAGTGTTGTAATTATATTCTGCTAGATGATTATGTGATTTTTAAACCATGAAACTCGTTTTATGCTGGAAAAAGACTCAAACACTTCGATGCCTTTGTTTTTTCCCTTGTTTCTCCTCCAGAAAATGGTGATATTTTCCATGCACAAATTCCCTAGGAGCGCACAGCTCATCAGGCAGAGCTTCACATGAATTTTTTTAATAACTCTTCTTCATGGTGGATTTGTTCACTGCCGTTCCCCCGTTTCATTTTGCTTGTTTTTTTTTCCCCTTGAAGCACAAAAGTAATATATTTTTATTCATGGATCTCCCTATTCAATCATCATCTAATGCAGTGGAGAGTAAGAAGTTCAATCATCCTCTCACGCAGCATGATAAAGTTAAAAGTGCTTTCACCCATTTTGCTTAAATTAGGGAGTTTAGTGAAGTGTTTTGGGGACCAAGACCTTCCCAGGCTGGGAACAGCTCAGCTCTGCACCTCAATTCCAGGCGAGGAGTAGTGACTCAGCCCTGGCATGAAGGGACAGGCCGGGCACACGGTGCAGCCTGTAGCTGTAGGGTTGTGCCCTGCCAGCCACAAATCCCTCCAAAAACAGCCCAAAGCATCCCTTGCTGCCTTCCCAATGGATGAGGCACTTGCATTTGAGCCTGGATTATTCATGCTGGCTTCACCAGTTAAGCAAAGCACAGGGAGGGAAAAGGCATTAATTAAAGCAGGACGTGACAATACACGGTGAGTGACACCGTGGTGGAGTGGTCTGGGTTGGAAGGGACCTTAAAGCTCATCCAGTCCACCCCTGGATGGACACAGGGACACCTTCCACTGTCCCAGGTTGCTGTAAGCCCCATCCAGCCTGGCCTTGGGCACTGCCAGGAATGCACAGTGTCCCTGTGGCAGCGTCTCATCACCCTCACAGGGAAGAATTTATTCCCAGTGTCCCATCTAGCCCTGCTCTGAGTTTGAAACCACCCCCCTTTGTCCCATCTTCTCAGGAAGAACAAAATTAACCACGGCTGTCCCCAGCAGTGACCTCCCCAGCCTCGGCAGCAGCCTCAACATCAGCCCTATTAAACCATTAATCAAGGAATAAGGGAAAGAGAAGCTGGAGCTCCAGGCTCCAAAACATCCCCATGGATTTGGGAGCTTTAAAAGCTGATTTGATACAACTCTAATTACCAGGGAAAGAGTTAAAAGCACTGACAGTAATACATACATAATTACAGTCCAGGGTTAAGAGCTTATTTAGATGAAAAGGGTGGCTTGTGGCACTAAATGTCTCCTTTCACAGAGCCCACAGGCTCCAGGCAGGCATTAATTAATCTGCTTTCACTCCTGTTTCCCTTTGGAAAACATCCCCTACCACCTCCAGCTCGATATGTCTCAGCAAGTCACTCAGCTGTTTCAGCAGGAGCTTTTAAATTGGGTTTGCAGCCCTGGCAGGAGCCTCTCCAGCATCCCTGGCATGGCACAGGGGGCAGGCAGGACCAGCACTGGCACAGCACCACAAACCAGGGCATCTGCAACCCTACAAACACCAGCTCACCCGCAGGGGAACTTGTTTGGGAAGGGCTGGTGGGAGCAGCGTGATTGCCCAGGTTTTTGTTTCCTTGGAAAAAAAATGGGCTGAAACCCCCCGGATTTCCAGTGTCTACCTCTCCCCTTTCCAGAAGATGTGTGAAATAAGCTCACATCACCTGTTTCTGCAGCCAGACAGCGTCGTGTGCACTACTCAGACACATCCCTACAACATCTTGGCTTGAAATTGTCCAATTTCACTCTGTTTTTATTTTCCCCACGTCTGCAGGACACCTCCCAGCCGAGGGGAGCCTGGTGGGAGGTGACCAAGCCTGGGTTCTCAGGCCACCCGCTCCCCCAGGACCAATCCAGCTCGGGTGCAGCCCTGGATGCAGCTTTTCCTCCCTGCATTTCAGCAAAGGCACCAAGAAGCTGCATTCCCTCCTTGCAGCATCCCGCTTCCACAAAACAAGCGGGGAAAATGCAGTTTTGGAGACCAGCAGGGATTGAAATCAGCCAATTGAACTCAAAAAGTGATGGAGGGAGCTAAAAGTGAGACCGCTCTCTCCGGGAGGCAGGAGAGAAAAAGAGGGTGAGGAAAAGCCGTGCCTTTCTCTGGCTCCCGTGGAAGCAGTTTTTAATTCCAGGGTTTCTGCAGGCACAGCTGGGGAGCAGCTGATGGGAGGCTGTTAACAAACCTCGTGTTGGAGGGAGCAGCTTTCCCAGCAGCAGCTGAAGCAATCCCAGATAAAACAGCAAAATGGAGTGGACTCCGATATTCGCCTCCCTGGGGGTCCGTGGGGGTGTGGGATGCTCCAGCCTGGGCTCTTTGAAGGCTGCCTGCTAAATAAATTCACTTTTATCTGTGTACATCAGCCGCCCCTTTTGCCCAGCTTTCACAGGCTCCAAAGCCTTCAGCTTTTTGCGCATGGAAAATGTTCCTGCCGCTGCAGGGCTGAGGGATGAGCAGCTCTTACCATTCCTTTAATTTAATTTTTAGGGGATTTTGTAGTGTTAAACAGCAGCTGCTTGTTCTGGGAAATGTTCAGGTGTCCTTGCTTAGCCTGGCAGCAAACCTCCCGGCCCAGCATTCCTGGGGCCGGCTTCTGCAACCAGCTGGGAGCAACCAGCTCTGGTTTTTTTAATGAAATCTGGGGATTTTTGCTCACCCCCAGCTGGAGGTGCCTTTAAGAGCCACATCCCAGCGTGGTGAATGGGGCAGCTTAAATGGGGCTCGGTTCCTGGGAGGCAAATGTCCTTTCCCGGGAAAGGCAAAGAGAGAAGGCTCTCATGGGGTGATGCTAAATCACCTTTTTCCACTGGGAAAAGGTCCTCCTCACCTGCGATCTCGTTCTCTTCCAGGTCGATGGTCTCCAGGGCGGGGACGGTGGCCAGGGGCTCCGGGAAGCGGCGGAACCTGTTGCGGGAGAGGTCGATGGCCCGGAGGTGCAGCAGGGAGGTGATTTCCTCGGGCAGGCGGTGCAGGTAATTGCCTGCCAGGTTGAGCTCTGCGAAGAGAGAAGGGATGTGGTGGGATGCAGGGAAAGAGATGGGAAAATAACTAATGCACAGCTTGATTTACAGCCTCTGGCCCCCACGGACTGCCAGGTCCACCAGTGGGATTTCAGCTCCAAAAATTGGTGTGGTTTTTTTTTTTTTTTTTTTTTTTTTTTTTTTTTTTTTTTTTTTTTTGGTTTTTTTGGGTTTTTTGGGGGGTTTTTTTGGTTTTTTTTTTTCCCTTTTTGCTGTTTTCCGTGGTTGCCGTCGTAGATTTGCCTGCTGGGAATACCACATTAGGAGCAATGTTTTCCTAATGAAATTGGGCAGCCTTTTGCAAGCAGAGTGTGTAAAAAAATAAGGAATATTTCCTCATAAAGTCAGTGCAATTACCTCCCCAATGGTCATTTGTCGTGGCTTAAGGCTAGCCCTCTATATTCACGTGCCTGAACCCCTTCTGAGGAATAAACAGAATGGTGGGAGCGAGGCCTTTAGATGTGAAAAATCCCTATTTTTCACAGTTTGCCCATCTGTGTTGCTTTCCCGCCCCAGAAATGAGCTCCTGTGGGGCCAGGAGCAGCGCTCCTGGGAACAGACCCCAAATCCCACTGTCCCAGCGCCCTTCTCCAGTGACACAGGGCTTTCTGCACTATAAATACCCACACAAGCTGCCCTGCCCCTGCTAATACCTGGTATTTATAGGTCCTGCCTTATTCAGCCTGTCCCCAGCCCTGGGGCATCTGTTCCCGCTGAGACCCAGCGCAGCTCACCGCAGGGGCGATTGGTTCACTGCTGGAGCAAAGCCCTTGCTGGGAAACAAAGTCATTTTTTTTTTCCCTTCAGGGCTTGTTGTGCTGTCTAGAAAATGAAAATTGATTTCCTTTGCTGGACGTGTTTCCTTTCCCCAGCCTAGGGGTGTTCTCACTGCTCCGGAGCAAGGGAAGCCTCCGCAGGCACCCACCGCAGTGGCATTTGTGCGGTATGTTGTGGGAATAAAATTGATTTTAGAAGCTGCCGGAGCATCCCCAGCGCCGCCGTCGGTGTTCAGTACCGTGGTGCTGGATGCTCCGGATGCTTGCATGGCCATTTTTCAGTGGGTTAGCCTCGGGCTGCCTTCTCTGGGCTCTGCAGGGAGGCGTCCCCGCGGTGCTGGCGATCGCTCCCGTCTCCTGCAGTGAATAGCTCCCGTCGCTGTCTCACGGCGAGGACTAATTAGCGACAGAGCCTGCATTGCCGTGCCCCATTGTTATCCCCAGGCTGCTTTTCCTGTCCTCCTCCATCCTCTGCCCCGTCCTTGCGGGGAGCTGGGGGGTGCTGAGGGACCCTGCAGCAGCCTGGCACCAGCTTGGAAGGGTGGGTGAGAGCAGAACCAGCGCCCTCGTCCTTCAGTGGCCAGAAGGTATAAGCAAAAATGGATTTTTTGGGGTCCGAACTAACACTTCCGATGAGATGTGAGCTCAGGGGAGACTCTTGGGTGCCTCGCCCCCTCTGCAGCAGCCTGGGGGCTCCTGGAGCGTCCCAGAGGGTTGGAAGTGGCAGTCCCTTACCTCTCAGCTGGCTGAAGGTGGTGACAAATCGGCTGGTGATGGACTTGAGCTCATTGTTGGCCAGGGAGATGCGATGGATCCCCTCGGTGACGCTCCTCATGGCTTTGTAGATTCCCACAGGGAAGGTCATCAGTTTGCAGTTGGCCAGATCTGCGCACAGAGGGACCCAGGCGAGGGTCCAGCAACTTCAGTCCTGCCGCTCCCCCGTGTCCCTAATTCCCCGGGGGCAGCTGAGCAGCCCAGGGATGCCTATTCCCGCTGCTGATGGGGATGGAGCAGGGATTCCCCTGGGCACGCTCCTGGCTGGATTGCTCATGGTCGTGGGTGGTTGTCCCATGGCAAGCGGTGGGGAGGGGAAAAAAAGGTTTGGTTATGCTTCTCACCTCGTGGCCTTCTTGTTTTGTCCTGAGTTGTTTCTGTTTCCCCTCCCAGGAGACCCCAGGGATGGAAACGCTGTATCCCAGCCCCAGGATGGGCCCTGCTTCCTACCCCCTCCCCAAAGCCACTGTGGGGGCTGATGGAGCAAGTTCCATCCTCCCACGTTTCTCTCAGGAGGATGTGGAGAGCCTGAGCGATGAAGTCCCAGCTCCCAGCACACTCTGGTTTATATCCCAGGGCCGGGAATCCAGTGGGAATAAAAACGAGAGGCTTTCATCTCTCTCCTTTGATGAGCTGCACCCCGCTCTTGGGTATTAGCTGGAAATGGGGAAAGTGCAGGAAAACACAAATCTGACACGGCAACAAGGGGAAAAATCTGCTCCTGCCGCTGCTGGCAAGGGGGGACACACCCCACGGGATTCTGTGAGCCTGCTCTGGCTCTGGGGGGCCGAGGGCCCTTTGGGGGAGCCTTTCTCTTCTCCAGAGCCGCGGGGAGGGAACGCCGGCGGCTTTTTTTAGACTGTGGCAGTGAAAAATAGAGCCCTGCTCCCGGCTACCCGATCCCTGCCTGGCCCCAGGCCGGAGCGCCGGGCTTACCCAGGGAATCCGTTTTGTTCTCCACCGTGTCGTTCACCTTCCTGGCCACCCGGGCGACCGCCTCGCCCATCCTCCGGTGCATGCGGGCGGCCGGTCCCGCCGGGAATGCGCTTCGCCCTGGGGGATCCAGGGCTGGAGGCAGAAACCGGCCACTCTGGCCTCTGGGAGAGGGATGCTAAAAATAACCGACGGGATCAGTGTTCCCTGGGGAGGGAGGGAGGCTGTGCTGGGGCTGGCATGTCCCTCGGGGTGAGATTCCCAGCTTTCCAGGATGGTGCTTTTGGGGTATGGGGATGCATCCTATTTCCTGGCTTGGGATATGGGGATTCCATACCCTTTCCTGGTATGGAATATGGGCATTCATCTCCTTTCTAGGTTTGGGAAATGAGGATGCATCCCTTTTCCTGGTCTGAGATGCATCCCCCTTCCTGGTAATGGATATGCCATTTCCCTGGTTTGGGATATGGGGATGAATCCTGTCCCCTGGTTTGGGACATGGGCGTGGGTGTCTTTTCCTTGTGTGGGATATGGGATTTTCCTGGTTTGGGATAAGGGGATGCAACCCATTTCCTTATTTGGGATATAGGGATCCGTGCCCTTTTTCTGGTTTGGGATATGGAGATGAATGCTATTCCATGGTATGGAATGTGGGGATTGTGAAAAATGTGTATTTTACGATTGGCTTTTCGGAAATATTAAAATGAATATATTATATGTGTTATGTTGGAAAGTTACGCTGTATTAATTTTTTCAAACGTAGTTTTAGGTTATAACAATGTTAAAATAGAAGCTATGCATGTGGGATATTTTTTTAAAGAAAGGAATGAGGTACTCGCACCAGACAGCAGCCACAGGACACCTCAATCTTTCAGAGAAAGAGAATTTATTGCTCCATTATCAGAAGAAACGAACTTCTTCCCGCCTCGCTCAGCCCTGCAGACGCCGTCAGGATTCCGAGGAAGAAGCTGACACTGCCCAGACAGAATCCTTGGTTTGAATGGAATTGATGCATCATGGATGAGGGATACAAATATGCAACAGGCTGTTGCTTGTAAGGGTTAATCCTCTGTTAACGTGGGTCCTTTTTTGGGGCTTATTTTGCCCAGAAAAGGCACCCGGACTGTCTGTAACTCTTTGTTCTTATTGTCTCATATTGTCCTAATCTCACTTGTTCAAATTTTCATTACTCTAATTATATTGCTATTTTTATAACCATTTTATTACTATTAAACTTTTAAAATTTTAAAAACAAATGATTGACATTTTTCACAGGGTTACAACCTCTTTCCTGGTTTGGGATATGTGGATACACCCCCTTTCCTGGTATGGGATGGGGGCTACAACCCCTTTCCTGGTAGGGGATATGGGATACAATCCTTTTCCTGTTATGGGATATGAGGATACAACCCCTTTCCTGTTATGGGATATGGGGATACAATCCTTTTCCTGGTATGGGATATGAGGATACAACCCCTTTCCTGTTATGGGATATGGGGATACAATCCTTTTCCTGGTATGGGATATGAGGATGCAACCCCTTTCCTGGTTTGGGATATGGGGCTACAACCCTTTTCCTGTTATGGGATGCGGGGACGCAACCCCTTTCCTGGTTTGGGATACGTGGATGCACTCCTTTTCCCGGCGACTTCATTCAGCTCGGACTAGCCAAAACATTCTAGCCTGCACCCCGGGCAGGACGGAACGGCAGGACACCGCCCCCCTTCCTTAAAAAAAAAAAGAACCCCAAAAAACCGCTCTTCCCACGCCGGGAGTCGAACCCGGGCCGCCTGGGTGAAAACCAGGAATCCTCACCGCTAGACCACGTGGGAGCGCGGGCTCGGTGGCGCGGCGCCGCGCCTGCCCCCTGGCGGCGGCGGGCCGGGGCGGGCCGGGCCGGGGCGGGGCCGCTCCGCCCGCGCCGCTCGGCGGGGACAAAGCGCGGCGCCGAGCGGGGGCCATGTCGTCCGCAGGCGGCCGCCAGCCCAGCCAGAGCCGGGCCATCCCCACCCGCACCGTCACGCTCAGCGACGCCGCGCAACTCCCCGCCGACTACTGCACCACCCCCGGCGGGACGCTCTTCTCCACCACGCCGGGAGGTAAAAGCGCCGCGCCCGCCGGGGCCTCCGGGGCAGCGCGCCCGGGCCAGCCCGAACGCCGCGTGTCGCGGGCGGACCGTGCCTGCCGCGCCTGTATCCCCTCCGTGTGCCGCTGATACGCAGCGCCTGCCGCCCGCTCTCCTGGGCGCACACGCGTGGGGACGGGTTTGTTGTTTTTCCGGGACGTTCCGGGAGCGCGGAGGGTCCCGGCGGGGCGGCAGCTGGGTCCCGGGACGGGTTGGCAGGAAGCTCCCCGGGCACCGGGGGCTCGGCGCCTCGGCGCTGCCCTGCCCCGGCACCGCGGGGTGGTGACACGCCTCGTCCCCGTGCAGCGCAGAGGGACACGTGGTATTTCGGGGTGCCGCTTCCATCGGCATCCCCGGGACGCGCTCCCACCCCTGCCGTGAGTTTGCCCGGTCTCTGCGCCGGGACAGCGTTGGGCGCCCCGGGGCAGCCGGGACCCAGCTGCCGCCGGGGTGTTTGGCCGGCGCCGAATTATCGCCTGTTGTGCCCAGATAAGAGCGGGCAGAGCGGCGGCGCGCACCCCCAGCCCTCCCCGCCGATCTGTGGCGGAGAACCTTGGCCGGGCCGCCCGTCCCGCCGGGAAACTCCTTCGGCAAACAAGCGCTGCCGAACCGGATTCCCCCACTCTGCTCCCGTCCTCCCCCCAGGCACCCGGATCATCTACGACCGCAAGTTCCTGCTGGACCGCCGCAACTCCCCCATGGCCAAGACCCCGCCTTGTCACCTCCCCAATATCCCCGGCGTCACCAGCCCGAGCGAGGCCACCGAGGAGCCCAAAGCGGACACCAACAGCTTGAACCACCAGGAGGGCAAGCCATCCATGGGTAAGGGACCCCCGGGGCGGGACAGGAGGGATTTGGGGTGGAGGATGACGCCCCTAACGCTGCTTCCATGGGTAAGGGACCCCCGGGGCGGGACAGGAGGGATTTGGGGTGGAGGGTGACGCCCCTAACGCTGCTTCCATGGGTAAGGGACCCCCGGGGCGGGACAGGAGGGATTTGGGGTGGAGGGTGACGCCCCTAACGCTGCTTCCATGGGTAAGGGACCCCCGGGGCGGGACAGGAGGGATTTGGGGTGGAGGGTGACGCCCCTAATGCTGCTTCCATGGGTAAGGGACCCCCGGGGCGGGACAGGAGGGATTTGGGGTGGAGGGTGACGCCCCTAACGCTGCTTCCATGGGTAAGGGACCCCCGGGGCGGGACAGGAGGGATTTGGGGTGGAGGGTGACGCCCCTAACGCTGCTCTCCTTGCCTCTTGCCAGGGGACGATGCTCAGTTCGAGATGGATATCTGAGCGGGAACCACGGAGAGGCAGCGACTCCCCAGACCTGTGCACCCCCATTCGGCTTAGCAGGATCCGTCCCGGCGAGGTGGAGGTGGCAGTGGTCCCCACCAGCGTCCCCTCCCCGCCCTCCTCCTCCCCCTTTTTTTTGGGGGGAGTGCAGCTCTGTCTTCTCCCCCTTTGCGGGTGACCGGTCCCAGCATGTGCCAGACGGAGCATCCCTTCTGGATCCGGCCCTATTCCTCCTCTTCCACCTGCCAGCAGCCTGATCCCCACCAGGCTTCTTTTTAAAACATCCCTTTGCCTCTTCTGCTGCCTCGTGCCCCCACAAAATTCCCCTCTTGTTACCCAAACCTCCCATTGCCAGCAGCTTGGTGTTCTGGAGCTGTGCCACCCCCTTTGCCCCCTTCTCCTGGAAAATTTGGGCGGCCTGTCGGGAGGAGGGGGAAATACCACTCCTAAAATCATGCACCTGCTTGCACCCTGGGGAGGGTATGTTTTGAGTTTCCCTGGGATGTGTTGGCATTCAGCGAAGGACGGCATTGGGAGCCCGTTCCCTTCGGTGCTCCAGGGGTCCGATGTAGTCCCTGATGGAATCAGCCAGCGTATCCACATCTCTCCTACGTGGATTTCTTCCATCTTGGCCCTCCAGCCAGGGTCTGTGTCCCCCACCCACCAGCCAGGACTCACAGCAGTGTAGCCATATATTGTAAAACCCCCTCGCTTTTATTTTTGGTACTAAAAAGGGGCACTTTACCCCAATGACTTTTTCTGGGCTGGGGCCGAGTGCCTCCGGGAAAGTGCTTTGTAGTGCTCGGGGTTTTTTTTACCCCCCAGCCCTTTAAAATGTGAATCCTACAGGGGGGAGATCCCTCTGGCACCGTTGGATGTCTCAGGAATCACTGGGTGTCCCTGGGGGCTGTGGGGGCTCGCCAGACACCGCAGGGATGGGGTGCTCTCCTCGCAGGGTGCTGCCATCGATGCCATCCTCTGCTCGTTCTCGGGATGGCATTTCTCCCAGCTGGATCATGCTGTCGTGGATAAAGCATTTCCACGTTAACCTCCCTTTTGCCAGCCTGGCCTGGCGTGGCCATCTTGCCCCTCCCCTGGAGATGGGGTTTCTTTTCCCCCCTCTCTCCGTGTGACTCTTGCCCTGACGAGCAGCGCTGGGCAGGGCCGTGCCCCCCAAACCCACCAGCCCCCCAGTTCTGACTTTTTACTGCCTGTTGGGAGCCATCACCAGCTCCACAACCTTCTCAAGTGCCATTTTACCAGCCCCCACCTGAGTGCCTGCTCCATCCATCCTCCTTCCCTCGCCGGGGGACCCGTGCTGGGGAGGGGGACACCCCACAGGCTTTGTGCACTTTCCATCCCGTAATTTATTTCTCTAGGTGTGTTTGGCACGGCGCTGGTGGCGAGCTCCCATCTTCCAGCTGCTTTTCTCACGAGGAGGGGGGGTGCTGCCCCTCGTTTTGGGGGTGGGGGAGGAAGAAGCAAAAGCACAACCCCAGGGAATGGGTTGTCTTTCCCATCCTTTCCCTGGCGTGGGAGGTGAGGTGAGCGCGGCAGCCCGGCCGCCGCGGGCGCACGGGTGAGTGAGTGCGAGTAGCAATATGTGCGTGCGTGTGGCTGGGTGCTGAGAGGACACACACAAATATATATATTATATATAAATAAATATATTTTCCTTGAAGCGAAGATCCTAGGAGGTCGGTTAGGCCCTCGGATCGAGGGAGGGGCAGGGGGCGAGGACATCCTTGGCAGAGCGGGGACGGCCACCGTGGATGCAGGGACCCGGCGCCCTCAGCACAGCTGCTCGTTTGGGGAAACCTGCTCTGCTAGCCAAAAACAATCAGACCATATCCAAGGACAACGTGACTTAATGGACAGGAGCCGGAGGGAAACCTTTTTTGTCGTTTATTTTTTTTCTCCAAATGCCCCCTTTCCCAACCTCCCTGTGTCTCCGTTCCCCCTCCCAGCAAGTTTTCTCCCCAAAGGTTCTTTTGTAAGAGGGCTGGGGGCTGAGCTGGGAGGGAGTGCCTGGCCTCGCCGGGGCGTTCCTCTGCTAGTCAGGGGATCCCTTTGGGATTTCTCTTGTTTTGTACCGTCTCTTCAAGCAGGTGTTTGGGAGGAGAAAAGCTCTCGCCAGTGGTTGCTGTTACAGTGAGATCAATAAAGATTTTGGTTCTACTAAATCAAGGTGATTTGGACTGTGATTCAGGGGGTGGGGAGGATCTTCCCATCCCTTTGGAGCAAACTCCCCTCATGGGCTCCCTCCCAGTCATGCCCGGAGAGCAGGGAAGGGTCAAACCCAGAACCAGCAGCTGAGGGTGAAATTGCAAAATGTCCCACACAGAGAAGCCTGATTTTCCCATCGGTCTCCCAGGTGCAAAACTTCCCCAAACTGATCATTTGTCCTGATCTCACCCCTGGAAGGCTTCAAGGCCAGGTGGGATGGGACTTGCAGCAACCTGGTCCGGTGGAAGGTGTCCACCAACCATGGCCTTGAAGCCTTCAGAGACAGGACACCATTAATATATGTTAATACATTGCATTGTAATATGTTTTTGAATGTTTTTAAACCAGGTCAGTCGTTTTTGTACCATCCACTGTGACTGGGGAGGGCTCTGAGCAGCAAAGTGCTCTTGCCCCTCTAGGACTCTGAGGGAGGAGCAGCAAGGGGATGTCTGTCTGTCCCCTCCCTCTGGCTACAGAGGGTGCCCCCAAATTTCTGTGGGTGCCTCAGCAAACCACCAGCATCCCTTGGGGATGCAATCCTTGAGGACACCTCAGCTGTGTGTGTGAAATACCACAGCAGCACGTCACATTCCCAAAGCATTCAGATCCCAGGGGTGAAGCCGGGGGAGTGTTTCCAAGGGTTTGGGGGCCTCTTGGAGCACCCTGGTTTGGCTGCGCTCGGAGTGGTCCTGCCATGACCTCCCGTGGATTCTGCTCATATTGCAGCAGTTTAATTCTGCAGTGTCAGGGAAATTTGGAGCGTGCGTCCGGGGAGGAACACGGCGAGAAAAATTGCTGACGAGGCGTTTGGGAGCTGCTTTTCCCTGAATCTGGTTTAGACCCTGCAATGCCAGTGACAACTGGTTCCCTACCAAATTTTGGGGTGTTTTTACCGTGTTAATCCCAGCTATCAACGCCCCTGTAGCGAGGGAGTGCGTCTGTGAATCCCTGGCTTTTGGTGTGCCCCTCCCTAAGGAGCTTCTTAGATACTGATTTGGGATCTTAAAACGGAGAATTAAAATCAATTTCAAAAGCTTTAAAATTTCAATTTAGGCCTGTAAATGCAGCAGAGCAGCTGAGGGCAGGGTATTTTGGCTGAGCTGGATGCTGGGAGCCTGGCTAGGATCTCGGATCCCGACGAACAAACTTTCCAGCCCTCCTTTCCAGCTGTTACCATTTTCGGACTGGCTCTGGGCTGCGTTTACATTCCTGGCCCTCCTTCCCAGTGCCAGTGAACGTGTTAATGCCGTTTTTCTCCTTCTCCTTCGCCCTGCTGGTGTCCTACGAACGCTGATTTGGAGCAGCACGGCAGCCGTGGATGGTGCTGCGTGTGGGCGAGGCTGTAACGCCGGGGTGGCTCAGGGGGAAGTGGGGTTGGGGTCCTGCCTGGGGGGCTCTGAGAGCCACTGTTTTAACCCGAACAGAATGTGGGAAGGCAGGTAGGAGCTGAAAGGATCGGGGTTTTGCAGATTGGCTGAAATAGCATCTTTGTGTGGCAATGAGGGGAGCCTGAAGTGGCCTGATGGATTCACTCTGTGCCGTGGTGGTCTCCGGGCAGGAGATGAGCAGAGCCGGGTGCTGAAGCCATGCAAGAGCCCACCACGGTGCACCCTGCAGGCTGCTGGGAAACAGCTGCTGGGTGGGCAGCAGCCTTATTTCCAGGAGTCTGAGTGGCCTGAGCAAGGAAGGATGGCTCTGAGACCTGGGAATGCGCTGATGTTTCCCATGGAGCCGGGCCGGGAGTGCAGGCAGTGTTCGTGTGGAGAAGAGAAGGCTCCAGGGAGACCTTAGAGCCCCTTTCAGTGCCCAAAGGGGCTCCAAAAGAGCTGGAGAGGGATTTTAGACAAGGGCATGGAGGGCCAGGACAAGCAGGAATGGTTCTGAACTGCCAGAGGGCAGGGTTGGACGGGATATTTGGCTTCCGTCACACACATCCCTGTCTCCCATGCCTGGGAAGGAAAAGCACTTTTTGGCTTTGAGAGGTGCCAGCAGTGCCTTGATGCCCCCAAAACTACAAACCTGGCTGGGGTGGTGGCATTTGACAGGCCCCTCTCCATCCCAATCCCTCTCCGGTTTGTCACCAGGAGATGACGGAAGGATCAGCGTGCCGGGGGTGCTGCGGGCCGGGTGTCCCCGGGACGATGGGGCTGCGTGCCAGGGGTGCCTAAGGGGACAGTGGCTGTGTTTGGGGGTGCTGCGGGCCGGGCGTCCCCGGGACGATGGGGCTGCGTGCCAGGGGTGTCTAAGGGGACGGTGGCTGTGTTTGGGGGTGCTGCGGGCCGGGTGTCCCCGGGACGATGGGGCTGTGTGCCGGGGGTGCCTAAGGGGACAGTGGCTGTGTTTGGGGGTGCTGCGGGCCGGGTGTCCCCGCGGTGCCGGTGCCGCGGCCCGGGGGCGTCCCGGCGGTGCAGGGGGCGGTGCAGGGGGCGTGTTCCCGAGGCGGGGGCGGTCCCGGGCGCCCCTCGGCCCCGTCCCGGTGCCCGCCCCGGTCCCTCCCCCGCCGAGGCGCGGGCGCTCGGCGCGGCCGCGGGGCTGCGCTCCCGCCACCGCTCCCGCCGCCCCCATGGGGCGCCCGACGGCGCGGCCGGCCCGGCGCGGGAGCTGAGCCCGGAGCCGCCCAGGTACCGTATCCCCGCCGAGACCGGGCATCCCCCCTCTCCCAGCCCGGCATACCCCCCCGAGCCCCGGGACCGGGTGTTCTCCCCCCCTCCCGCCCCCGGCCCCGGGCGTCCTGCCCCGCTCCGCGCCCCATCCCGATCCCGGGCAGCCTCCCGCCGCCCCGGGGCCGAGCGCTGCCCGACCCCCGACCGCGCATCCGCCCCCCGGGACCGGCTACCCGTCTCATGCCCTCCCCGGGGTGCCGGGGTTCGTTTCCCGGCCCGGTGCGGTGGGAAGGGGATGGAGGGGGCGGGAGCAGCCCTCGAGGGTGCCCCTCCACCCTCCGGGGGGTTTGCGATGGGCACCCGGGGGGCTTCTTGGGCGGGGAGCGCCCCCCAAGCCAAGGCAGGCGGGACAATGGGGGAATGATTGTTCTGCCCCTGGAGCACAGACCCCACAGCGTGGCCATGAGGTGCCCCAGCCGTGGCGAGGGGGTTTATCCGGAGCCAAGGCTGGGCTTCAAACCTCTGGAAGATAGATGGATCACTAGTTCCGAGGCCCAGCATGCGCCCCACGGATGGCATCCTCCCACCTCTCCTGCCTTTGCAGTTGCGTTTCCTATTGAAAAGGGGCTTTTCTCTCCCTCCTTTGGCCTGGAAGCCAGCCCCGCCGGGCCGGGAGCCCAGCACGGCTGCCTGCCGGTGCCGGCTGTGCCTGCTGCGGCTCCAGAGTGAGTTTTGGGATTTGCATCTCTTGGCCGCGCCTCCTTGGCACCCCCAAAAGCCGCCTGGGGAGCGGGCTCTGGAAGCGGGGAGGTGCGGGAGGGCTGGGGGATGAAGATGGAGGAGGAAGAGGAGCAGATGTAGCCGAGGGCTGGGGTTTGGCTGGGCAGCCTCCCCTGTCGGGAGCACGAGGGCAGCGGGAAGGCTGGGATGGACGGGCTCCCGCTGGCACGTGCGGGGCATGGCGCAGAGCCCGGTGGGCTCCCGGCCCCTGTGGCACCGAGTCCCCCTCGCTGCCGGAGAGCACGTCCCGGGAGCAAGGCTGCCGACACCCTGGCTGAGCTCCTGCCCAGCTCCACGGCGCCGCAAACTTCCAGAAAGCCCATCCAGGCTGCGTTTCCGATGGCTGCCGGACTTTTCCGGACCCGCTTCCCTGCCCCGTCCCCGGTGCATCCTCTCAGTGCTGGGGGAGCCGACAGCCCCTCGTCTTCCCGCAGCGCTGCTGGCCGTGGCACCCCTCACATCCCGAGCTTGTTTTTCTCCCCTGGATGGGAGAAAACAGCGGGTTTTGGGGTGGCAGGGCTGGGAGCAGGCAGGCACTGCCTGAGGAGGAGGCAGCCAGGCAGCGGCGGTGGGACATTTCCTTCCTGGAAGGCAGGAAGTGATTATGTCTTTGCACGGAGCCTAAAAATAACGGGCAGGTCTCTGCTGTGAGCAAAACTCCCCTGGGATTTGCTTGATTTTTGCTTTATTTATTGAGAGAGCGGGGCGGGGGAGAGGAGATCTGCGAGCTCCGAGTGCTGCTGCATCCCAAACCACGCTGCCGGCGTGCATAAGGTGCTGCTTGTCCTGGGAAAGGTGTGGTCTGCGGCGCTTCCCGGCGTGGAAAAGCGGCCCCGTGGTAAAAGGAGCCGTCCCGTTGCTCCGGCAGCCTTCCCCCCGTTGGGAGGGGAGCCGTGGTTAGCTATGAATAGCACAAAATCACAGCCCTCGCCTTCCCAAAACGCCCCGGCCGGCTCCGCGTGGCGCTGGCCATCCCCGGCTTGCGAGCAGGGGGTTGCGCTGGGGGGGACAGGCTGAGCTCCCCAGCCCTGGGGACACCCTGCTCCCCCCGGCAGCCCCAGCGGGGTCACACCGCAGAACCTCTGGCGGGGGAGAGCTTGGCAGGTCTGGTTTGGGTGTGGGGCTGTGGTGCTTCCTGCCGGGCTGGGCACTGTTTGGTGGGACAAAAGCTTTGCCCACAGGCCGCTGGTCTCTTTGGAGATGCCCCCGGCCTTTATCTTCACGTTTTTGGGCTTTTTGTTTTGTTTTTTCTTTGTGCTACTGAAAGGAAACCCTTCAGGCGGGCGTGCTCACAGACCTCGAAACCGCGGGCAGCGAGCTGAGGCACAACTGGCAGCGCTGGTGCTTCCGAGGCAGGGCTTTGTTCCTCTTTCCATTGCTGCCCCTTGGTGAAACCCCTCACCTCAACAGCAAGCAGCCCAAGCGTCTCCTGCCTGCCCAAAAAGCAGCACCCCAGGGACAGGTGGAACCTCCCAGCGGGCCTTAAAAGTTGTGGGGTGTGAGGCAGCAGCTACAGGTGGGCTCTTTGCAAAACCCTGGAGTCACTGGATGGTTTGGAAGGAGCCTTAAGGGTCATCCCATTCCACTCCTTGCCATGGGCAGGGACAGCTTCCACCAGACCGGGTTGCTCCAAGCCCCATCCAACACTTCCAGGAATGTAATTCCTCCCAGGCCGTGCTTAGCGAGGCAGGTTAATTATGCTGATTAACAGTGCAAACCAGGTTTGTGAAGAAGGGCTGCAGCCTGGATACCATTCCCAGCGGATGCTAGCATCCTCCTCATGGTGGGGAGCAGACTGGCATCCCCGTTTTTGGGGTGACTTTTTTTCTCCTCCATTCCCTGTCTCAAACAGCTTTCCCTGGCTTGAGGGTGGGGGGTTTTAAGTCAAGTAACTGAAGGCAAGTCCTCCCATGGAGGATGGGGATGTGGCACTCGGTTTTCTGCCAAAAACCAGGAGCGTGCGGGGGAGGGGGTGTGAAATGCCTGATGCCCGTTATTCTGGATGCTCCTGCTCGGATTTGGGGACAGGCATCCCACTGGTGCTTTCCTGTGGTGCTCGGCAGATGCTGGTGGGGGCATTGGCAGCACCGATCCCAGCCTGACTGGGAAATGCCTCTGGACTTTCTAGGAAATGCTGCTTATTTCGTTACATTTTTGGCCATTGCCACTGGCTCTCCGAGGAGCTCCTGAGGATGGAGGGCAGTTGCTTTTGCTCCTTTAAAGATATTAATAAATCAGTCAAGGCTTGTAAAAGCAGAGCTGCAAAGTTGCCTTTCCAGGCCCTTTTCCTGCCCGTGGAAAGCACTTTTAGGTTGATTTGAGGCATTTTGGTTCTTTGCCTTCTTTTACCCTCATGGCTCGGTGGGTGGACAACACATTCCAAATCATCCGCAGCTTAATGTGCTATTTCTCACCTTCAGTTTTTGTTTTATTATGTGCTTTTGAGAAGCTGGGCCGCTTCCTTCCGGCGTCACCTGGAACAACAGGAGCCTGGTTCCCATGCAGCCTCTGCTTTGGGATATCTCCTGGCACGGGCAGGCTGTCCCAGAGAAGCTGTTTGTGTGGGATTTCATTTTAGCTGTTTTTTTTGAAGAAGGGGGTTAAAGAGCACGCTGGGGCGGGGGGCTCAGCTCCAGCTCTGCTTCCTCCAGGCTCTGGTGATGCCCCTCCGGCTGCACCGGAGCTTCCTGCTGGCCTGAGGTGTTTCCTGCCTCCCTGCTTGGCTCAGCAGTGCTCCAGGGGTGCCCCTGGGTCCCTCGAGGATGCATCCACGCTGACTCCATGCTGAAAAGCCACAGGGGCTGCCCCACACTGAGGAAGGATGGATTCATTAGGAGGATGCTGCCAATGCTGCTGCTTCTTCCCAAAGGGCTTTGCTTTTCATTTAGAGGAGCTTTAAAAGCTATAAAGTATCTCGAGGATGCACGGAAGGAGATTTATTTGATTTATTTCCTGCTGACAATGAGGCGGCCAGGCAAGCGCACGCTTCCTCCTCGGCGCGGTGGCCGGGGCAGATGCATCCTGCAGCTGCAGCCTGACCACCTCCCACTATATTTAGTCCATTGTTTGCTCCAGCTTTGAGTCCTCGCCAGGTCCCCGGGTGTGGGAATAACCCCTGGGCCGGGTGGAGGGTGGGAGAGGTGGGAAGATGGAGGGCAGAGAGCTGTTACAGCGTCGTGACTTCTGGGGGAGAGGCTGCGGCGTCCGCACGCACAGGATCCCTTGGCATGCTCAAGTGGAATTCTTGGGATGCTCCTGGTGGCTCCTCTGCTGTTCCCTGCCCAGGCTTGGCAGAGCTGGGTCTGGAGGGGAAGGGAAGCACTTCTGCCCTGCCCACCCGGAGGCTCCGCTTTCTCATTAGGCAGCAAGAATAATTAATCGGCAGCGCTTTGAATTTAGGGATCACACCTGGAGAGGAACACTGCTGGTTCGCTTGGTGGGATGCCCTTGTGCAGGGTGTTGGTCCTTTTGGCAGAAAATGGGCTCTTTGTTCAGGAGCCTTGGCCATGACTGATCTTAGGCTTGGCTTTGGGGTCTGTGAAGGGATGAGCGGCCGGCTGAGGGAATATTTCTGGGGTTTGTCCTCAAAAGAGAAGGGCAAGGTGCAGACAGGAGGCCAGGATGCTGTGCAGGGGGATGTTGTCTCTGTGTCCTCTCTCTCCTGGGAAGGAGACCCCCAGGTACAGTGTGGTGAAAGGGAAGGGATGCTCAAAACCCACCCCTGCCAGCTGATGGCTAATGACATGGTAAAATCCATGTGGCTTCTTCCCAGCCTCCTAACCTGGAATCATAGAATCCCAGAATGGATTGGGGTGGGAGGGATCTTAGAGATCATCTCGTTCCACCCCGCTGCCATGAGCAGGGACACCTTCCACTAGACCAGGCTGCTCCCAGCTCCATCCAGCCTTGAGCACCCTGAGAGGCACCGGCAGCTTCTCTGGGTGTCCTGTTCCAGTGCAGGAACATCTCATGGTGTTTGCCAGCTGTGGCCAGTAATGAGGAAAAGATTAATATTTGGGCTAATCCAGAGCCAGGCTGGGCCCTGGGCTCCTGCTTCCCTTGGCTGGCAATGATGCTTCATTGCATCTCTTCCCATTGCAACCACCAGCAATATTTGGTAAAATTTTCAGCCAAGATCATTTTGTCTGCTTTCCTGGGGTAGGGTTCTGCTTCCCTACCCGTCCCAATTTGTGTCCCAGCTTGAAGAGTGGGCACTGGGAGGGTGTAAATCCTCCTGCTCCCATCAGATGCAGCAATACCAATACCAGTAAATAGCTGCTCCCGTTTGGAGAACACCAGCACTTCCCTCTTCCCATGGCTTTTTAGAGCAGTTCCCTTGGCTTCCCTCAGCACCCACTTTGGGTAATTTCGGTACTTTTCTTGCTTGGTTTTGCCTGCCCAGCCTCAGCAGGGAGTTGGGGAAGAAGCTGAGCTGTGATTTCCTCTCTCCGTTCATTTTGTGGTTTGAAAGACAATTTCCAAATCTGCCTGGCGTCTTTTATGCCTGTTATTTCTTGGTGTGGTTTGTCGGGAAAAGAAAATATCCCTGGGGGTTTTAGGGTGAAAGTGGGTGTCTGTGGGGAGGGGAGAAAGACAAAAGACATGCAGAAGCTGCCTGCCTTGGAACTGGGGGGTGGAATCTCCATCCTGCAACATGGGGATGGCTGGAGCAAACCCAGAGGGATCGATCCAGCCCGCTGTTGAAAAGATGCACCCATTCTGAGCAAGATTAGGGAAAAAAGCATCCTGGCTGGATGCCCCATTCCTGCTTGCTGCCTGAGCTCTCCAAAGCCTCGAGCGCTTGCTCTGAAACACTCAAAACCTCCCTATTTTTTTTTTTCCTTTATTTTTGCCCTCACAGTGTTTCCATGAAAGAAACACTCAAGATGACTTTGGAGAAACGGCACTGGCCTGAAACAGCTGTTTTTGTTTTCTCCCCCCCTCTGCTCTTGTGTGTAAAAGAAACCAGGCTGCCTAATGGTGCAGAAAATTCACAGTAGAGCAACAAGTTTTCCGTGGAGCAGGGAAGGAAGATGGGGAGGAGGGGAAAATGTGCGCCTGGGCACGGCGGTCTAGAAATAGCACATTTTCCGCAGGCTTTTCCCCCCACTTGAAGCATTTGCAGCTGCTGGGGGCATCACATTCGCTGGGATTGCAGTAAGGGGTTGATCCTGTGCTGCCTGTAAGGCAGGAGGAGCAGCTGCAGAAGGGTTTGTGGGGCTGGGTTAAAGCCATTCCCGGTATTCCCAGCGCTGAGCATCGCCTCGGAGCAGGTACCATCCCCCTTTGGGTGCCGCCAGGGTTGTTCCCATGCAGCACAAAGGAGGTTTTGCTGGGGGCTGTCTCGTTAGGAGTGGGCAGAGTTCTTGTGTTTTCCAGGCTACCCCTTTGCCATCTCTCTTTGTTGGGAAGCCGGGATCCGGCCCTGGCTGGCGCAGACAGTCGGCTCATTGTCCCAGCCCGCTGGAGTGTGGCGGGATGCTCCTGGCCGCCGCCAGGCCTGGCCCTTTTCATTCCACCCTTGTTCGGGGATGAGCTCCCTGGGGATGGAGCAGGGGCTTCTTTTGGGGTCCCTGCCTGCCCTGGGTGCTCCCCCAGGATGGGGATAACCGGCTGCTGTCCAGGCAGCTTCCAGGCTGGCACACACCAAGCACCCAGCAACATGTGCTCTCTGTTCCAGAGTTTTCCGTGCGGGGAGGGACTCGGGAGTGGTTTGTGGGTGCTGGGAAAGCAGGGGACGAGGCTCTGTGCAGTGCCACGTGCTGACTCAGCAGATTTTGGGGACCGGATCCAGCACTTTGCCCTTTATTCCCCCCTCCCTCCTCAGCCCTACTTTCGCCTCCCCGATGGAGCAAGCTGCATGGCAGGCAGGAAGAAAGCCTTTTGTGAGGGCTGGCTTAGCGTTCCCTCCCTGGCCGGCTGTCAGCAGGGGGTTGCCCTGTGCCTGCCTGGGATTTTCCCATCCTAAAAATCAGGAGAGGCTGAAAAATTAATTCCTCCTCCCTTTTATTTCTTCCCCTACCTCCTTGTTTTGTTGTTTTTTTTTCCCCCTTTCCTCCCTGCTGCTCTCTGCCCACCCCGGCACAGCTGCCCACGGATGATGGGTACGACGGCCAGCGCGGCACAGCAGGCGGTCTCGGCATCCCCCCTGGAGAGCCGGGCGCCGGGAGACGGCAGCATGGAGGACCAGCACTCCCTCAGCATCCACTCCTTCCAGACCCTGGGGCTCCACAACAGCAAGGCCAAGTCCATCATCACCAACAAAGTGGCGCCCGTGGTCATCACGTGAGTCCTTGGCAGCCTCCAAAATTCTGGGTTTCTCCACCCTCTTCTCTAAATATTGGGGTTTGTCTCGCTCTTGACCTGTGCCATCGTTTTTTTTTCCTTTACCCGCCTGCGTGTGCCTCTTGCAGGTACAACTGCAGGGAGGAGTTCCAGATCCACGATGACCTGCTGAAGGCCAACTACACGGTGGGACGCATTTCTGAGGCCACGCTGGAGCACTACCTGGTGCAGGTGAGCATCTCTGCCACCGATTTCATCACCCAGCTCATTTCAGCCTGGGCCTTGGGGACCTCAGGAGATTTTTCGGGGGGCTCATTTTGAAGATCACGTAGAAAAAGCCACTCTTACACTCAGCTTTACTGAAGTCCCATCTTGCTCAAATCCACTGATGTCCCACCTCCTCTGTTCTGATATTTTGCAGGGGAAATACTTCATGGTCAGGGATGTATATGGAAAATTAGATGTTTTGAACACTACTGGCAGCTGCGGCGCTCCCAACTTCCGGCAGGCCAAGGGAGGATACGCCGTGTTCGGGATGGGGCAGCCCAGCGTCAACGGCTTCAAGCTCGTGCTGCAGAAGCTGCAGAGAGAAGGCCACAAGGTTGGTGGGAGGGTGGGAACTGGGGTGGAAAAAAGCCGGCAGAGCTTTTAGACAGCCTCTCCCCCGCTGCTTGCAGGAATGTGTCTTCTTCTGTGTCCGTGAGGAGCCCGTGGTGTTCCTGCGGCTGGAGGGGGACTTTGTGTCCTACACCCCGCGGGGCAAGGAGAACCTCCACGAGAACCTGCAGCGCCTGCAGCGGGGCGTGCGGGCGGAGAGCCTGGAGCTGGCCATCCGCAAGGAGGTGAGCTGGGACGGGGAAAGGGTGCACATCCCGCCGGGTCAGAGGCGAGAGGAGGGCTCGTGACGGGGCTTTTTCCGTCCCCCGTAGATCCGCGACTTTGCGCAGCTGAGCGAGAGCGTCTACTACGTGTACAACGACCTCGAGCGGCTGCGGGACGAGCCCCACGCCGTGCGCGTGCAGTGCGACGAGGACATCCAGGTCACCGATGAGGTCTATCGCAGACCTGTCTTCCTCCAGCCCTCCTACAGGTCCTGCTTCCTCCTCCTCCTCCTCATAATGCATGGCCGGGGCTCTTGGCACCCTTTCAGCCACGCATCCCCCATGGTGGTGGGGATGAAGCCCCTCTGTGGTCCCATCCTCACGAGGGCTGTCTCCATCCCGGCAGGTACCACCGGCTGCCCCTGCCCGCCGAGGGAGCCCCTTTGGAGGAGCAGTTTGACGCTTTCATCCGCTGCCTCAGGGTGAGCAGAGGGAAAGCACCTGGTCCTTGGGGCCTCCGTGGGGTGGGGTTTGCTCCTGTGCTGTGTGGAGGCCATGGCTGCCTGAGAGCATCTTCTGGTTTTCCTGAACTCTGCCTGTTAGAGGATGCCTGTGCCTGCAGATCCCGCTCCCCTTGCTGTAGGATCCTGCTGGAGAAGTCGGTGTTGTCCAGCAGTTCATCCCTACCCCTGGCTAGAAATGACCATGCCTGGCCACCTCCAGGCAGCTCTTCCCTAAGTGGCTTTGGCAGGAATGATCTGCCTTTGGTGCAAAGGTTTTCCACGTCAGAGCTGCTTTTTTTGTCTTTAACATTCTGGAAGATGAAGTCTCAGTGGGCTGGGGATGAGTGGTGGGAACATCTCCAGTGGGGTGGGCAGGCTGGTGGATGGAGAGGGCGCTGGGCAGGGGAATGCAGAGGGTGGCCCACCCATTGTCCTGTCCTCCCAAAGGGAGATGCCACCCACCCCTCCGTGCCTGGGCATGGCCTCCATCCCAGCCACTGCTGGGGCAGACCTGGCTCTCCTGGAGGCCACTGGGGTCTCCATCCATCCCTCCATCCCTCCATCCCTCCCTCCTAGGAGAGCCCCAGCCTGCTGCTGCGGGACCCCGGCAGACCCCCGCCCGCGCTGCTCTTCGGCTGCCAGACTGGCGTGGGCAGGACCAACCTGGCCATGGCCATGGGCACCCTGGTCCTCCACCACCACCGAGGAGCTGCCCAGAAGCCTGAGTAAGCGGAGCAGCCCTCAGGGTGGGACTGGGGGCATGCCCACTCCCCCTGGCGCTGGTTTGATTTCCTCCTTCTCCCACCGCAGCTTCCCCCCCCGTGCCCAAGACATCTCCCAGGGACAGGCTCCGCGTCATCCAGACCTTCATGGAGATGGTCCCCAAAGGCCAGCAGATAGTGGAGGAGGTAAGGGGGTGCTGGTGAACCCTCCAGCAGGGTGGCAGGGAGGGTGGGATGGAGTTTCCCCCCAGATCCGAGGCTTACGGAGCAATTTCCCGCTTGCTCCTCCCGAGGTGGATGGTGCCATCGCCTCCTGCTCGGAGATGCACGACATGAAGGAAGCCATCTACGAGTACAAGAAGAAGCTGGAAGGGATTGGGGAGGACTATCAGATCCAGGTAATTAGAGGAGTGCTCGGATGCGAGCCATCGGCACCGGGAGATTTATCGAGCTGTTTTTGCGCCGGGATGAGAAGAATGTAAATTCTGGAAATCCAAAGCTTCCTGTGAGCTGGAGATTTCCCAGTGATATGAAACCTGGAAGGTTGTGGAGTGTCTCTTTCTTTTTTTTTTTTCCCTCCCAGTTGTTTTAAAAGCCATAAAATGGAGCAGGCTGGGACTGGGGGAAAACAGGCTGGTTTGGGCTTTGCTACTGCTTCTGGTAGATGACCTTGGGGGCAAATAATATCCTGTGCCCTGATTTCATCAGCTCTAAAATTGGAAAATCGATATCAGCCGGGATGGTAAAAGTCCTTGGGAGCTGGGAGGGATCATTGCAAATACAGTCACCCAAGGTCAGGCTTTTCTAGTTGTGGATTTATGTTTTTTTCCTGCTGTTCTGAAGAGCCATCAGGCTGGCTTTCCATGCTGGAAAGCTGTGGTCTTCCCTGCCCAACCACGGGGCTCCTCACCAGGTGATGGAAGGAGGCTGGGTGCTCAGGTGGAAGGGCTGCCCTGATCCCAGTTTCTTTGGAGATAAATTTTCCCATTTAAATCTTGAATGTGGAGTGGAAGTGCTGGAGCTGGTTGTAAAGAGCAATCTTAAACCAGGTGCCCTGTGGCAAAAAAACTCCATGAAAATGATTAAGCAACGGGAAAAGAAGGCATTTACTGTCACTTTTTTGGTGCCTAGTGGCAAATCCCGAATTTTATACTCCCGTGTTCCCCTTTAGGATGGATTTGGTGCTGTTTGTTTGCTGGCAGGTTCTCTTATATAACAAAGGAAGGTTGGGCATGGGACAGGGGGTTTTCCCACTGCCTTGAAGCCTTTCCCTGACTGTTCCCTGCTGGGGAAAGCTGCTCCATGTCATCCTGGACTCCTGGAAAACAAACGGCTGGGGGACTGCCGTAAATAAGCCTCAAGGAGTGTTTATTTGAAGTCTTTGTGGAGCAAGAGCAGGTTTAAACAGTGGCAAGGGGCCAGGAAAATGTGCTGGGGGCACATGGAGGGTGAGGAGGGGAGAGGGGATAATGCTCAGTCATTGGAAAACCAGCCTGGACCTCTTTGTGTTGGAGTGGTACTGAGTGAGCTGGTTGGTTTTGGGGGGAGGAAGGGCTTTTCTGGGCACAGAGGGATGATGTCTGTGGGTTTCTGCCTGGGTTTGGGGGCAGAAATGGAGATTTAAGCCCTGAAGTGATGGAGGTGCAGGTGAATCCTGGTGTGGGATGCTGAGCGGCCAGACTCCCATAACACCTGGCTTTCCATGGCTGAAACCCGAGTGGACCGTTCCCCTTTCCACCCACGGGGCGCTCAAGGGGGATGTCAGGAGGTTTGCCTTGGGTGGGAGCGCTGGGGTGGGTTTGTTGCAGGAATCCAAGTGCTCGGGAAGCAGCCCCGCTCTGCTGTGGGTGCTGCCGGCAAACCTGGCGCGGCTCCATCCCCACAGGCTTTGTTTTGAGTTTCCAGAGCAAATCCCGCTGCCTCTCCTCTTGATAAATGACTGCAGGCCGGATTTCTCTTGTGGAGAACAAGTAAATATTCATGAGTCAGCCACGTAGTGTCAGGGATGAGCAAACCCCGCTCGCCGAGCTGAGCCCGGACACAGCCCCATCCTACAGGGTTTTCCATCCTGGCCTGGGAAGTGGCTTCCAGCAGGCTCTCTGGGGATGCTTGTGGATGCCATGCTGGGCGTTCCTTACCTGGTGCCAGGTTAATTTGTTGGATGGGATGCTCAGAGGTACAAGCACCCCCACCCCGACCCCGCTGAGGTTTCTGAATTGCAGAAAATCCCCGAGGGTTTGAGTTTCCTCCCTGAGAGGGGATAGCTGTGGTGGAGAATATGCTGGGTTGTGGAGGTGATGAAAAAGAGGAAGAGGAGGAGGAGAGCTTGCTGGAAACATAGGTATCAGGATGCTTGTGGACATGGACAAAGGAGACACTTGGAACTGAAGGATATTGCAGGGTGTGTGGCCGGCACAGGGCCCTCTCTCCCCAGGGATGCCACTGCCTGAGCATTTCATCCGGAGGCCGTGGAGGTGGCTGGAATGGGGGCAGGACCTTGCATTTTCCAGACCCATCCCCTTGGGTTTGAATGTCCCAGCTGGACAGTGTGTCCATGTGACAGCATGGACTGGTTGGAACTGCTCCAGGTGTGTCCTTGTGCTAAGGGAAAGCTTTTGTTTTGAGCTGAAATGTGAATTTATGCCTTTGAGCATCATTTAATATGGGAAACTGGAAATGTTTCGTTAAAAAATTAAAAACAATTCATCCAAAGTGTCTGTAGGGCTTTTTCCCAGCCTCCTGGTCTGCTGGGGGCTGCAGGGCTCCTGTGCTGTGTGGAGACCATGGCTGCCTGAGAGCATCTTCTGGTTTTCCTGAACTCTGCCTGTTAGAGGATGCCCGTGCCTGCAGATCCCACTCCCCTTGCTGTAGGATCCTGCTGGAGAAGTCGGTGTTGTCCAGCAGTTCATCCCTACCCCTGGCTAGAAATGAGCATGCCTGGCCACCTCCAGGCAGCTCTTCCCTAAGTGGCTTTGGCAGGAATGATCTGCCTTTGGTGCAGAGGTTTTGGATGTCAGAGCTGCTTTTTTTGTCTTTAACATTCTGGAAGATGAAATCTCAGTGGGCTGGGGATGAGCGGTGGGAACATCTCCAGTGGGGTGGGCAGGCTGGTGGATGGAGAGGGCACTGGGCAGGGGAATGCAGTGGGTGGGCCACCCATTGTCCTGTCCTGCTCCATCCACCCCATCCCCTGAGCAAAAGGGAGACGCCACCCACCCCTCCACGCTCGGCACTGAGCATCACAGATTCCCTGTCCTTTGCTTCCAGGGGAGCAGCACCAAAGAGTATTTCCTCCAGAGGACTCTGCAGAGTCTCGAACGCTATTTCTACTTGATTGCCTTCAACTACTACCTTCACGAGCAGGTAAAACCCACCAGAACAACCCAAAACCTTCCTCGCCCTCCTTCTTTTTTGGCTCCGTTGTGCGGCGGGAGGGCGGGGGCTTCCCCTTGGGGTTTTCCAAGCAGGTTCTCTCGGCGGGGCGGCGGGCAGGGGGAGCAGAGCCCAGGCTGATGGTGCATCCCCCGCCGGCAGTACCCCCTGGGCTTTGCCCTCAGCTTCAGCAGGTGGATGTGCCGGCACCCGGAGCTGTACCGGCTGCAGGCGGCCATGAACGCCTCGGAGCTCACCGTCACCGCCCAGCTCGTCACCAAGGGCGCCCGAGTGCTGGTGAGTGGGCGCTGCACGCGTGGGACTGGCACCTTCCCGAGGCGTGCAGGGGTGGGAGAACCCCTTTACAACCCCATTCAGCCTGCGATGTGCTGGCCTGAGTTCTCGCCTAACAGCTCCTCGAGGTGAATGCTGCAGCTCCAGCGATGCGTGGTCTCATGCAGATGAAACCTGTGCTGTCTTCTGTCAGCCAGTTTGCAAAGGGCCCTCGTATGGGAATAAATCACACAGACTCCATTTTCTTCATGGAGGAAAAAGCCCCTTCTTTAGTCACATAACTCGTTTTTATACAGTTTTACAGACCTTGTGTGTGACTCCAACTGGTCAATAGCTTTCTTGCCAATTACTTTATTGGTAATTAACAAGTTGTCACCCTGTATTGATTGGTCACTCAAACCCCCGCTGTGTACATGCAGGAAAAGTCGTTTTGAGAGGTAATTTTAATTTTTCTATCTCACTGGGTAGAAACAGTTTATACAGGTGCTGTTTTTTACCCAGGAATAGATTGTTATATTAATGAACTGCTCGCACCAGGGTTGCTTTCACAGGGGAACTTGCAAAGGGCTAGCTTCCCTTAGAAGAAATGACAGATCAGCCAGAGCAGGCCTGATTTTTGAGGCCTTTTTCTTATAATTTTTCCACTTTACTGCACCACCCTTGCAGATGGATGGCAGAGAGCAGGTTGCAATTTTAATAAAGGAAAAAAGGATTATATCACTGACATTATCACTGTGACATTATATCTCAGTGCAAGCTGGCTTGCACTGGGCAAATGAACTCAGCCCAGCTCAGCCAGCTCCATAAACTAGCCCCTGGGCTGACTGACAGGAACTTCAACCAATTACATTCCTTCCTGAGCTGCCAGCATGTCACTGCTCCAGGATTTGGGGAGAGTAAAAGATCAGACCTATGAGCTATCCAGACCTGTTTTTTTAAATGTCCTTTATAAAGAAGGGCTTGAGAATAAACTCTTTCTGTTGCCACATGAACATGGGGTGAGGGGTTCTCTTTGTCTCCGACCCACTGCCCCTGCTGCATTCACAAAGGGTTTCCCTGTTGTAGGGCAGGTGTCGTGGGGTCTTGGGTCCAGCAGCTCCTGCTGGCACCCTCAGCAAGGATGCAAGTAGGTGGTTTTAAAGTCCTTCCAGCCTGAGCCACGTGAGGATAAATGTGTGGCCGGAGATCCCTGTGCACGTGGATGTGTCTGCAGCATCCCGTGACGTGAGCCTGGGCAGCAGCTCCGTGGTGGGGTGGAGGAGGCCAGCCCTGTTGGTGCCTTGTGCTGCAAGAAGAGCCTGTCCCACCTTGGACACGCAGCCATGAGGCTTTGAGCCCGGGATGCTGCTGTTGGAAAGGTCTGGGGGCTTGTCCCGAGCAGGGTCCGTGGGTTTTGGTGTGCTGCAGAGCTGAGGGTGGGAAGGGGCATCCTTGCCTGGACATTGCTCATTCCAGGTGGCGGATGAGCGCTTCTGCCCGGATGTGCTGAGCACTGCCAAGGAGATGAGCGTGGCCAACTTCCGAAGGGTGCCCAAAATGCCCGTCTATGGGACAGCACAGCCCAGCTCCAAGGTGAGGGACACCATCCTACCTCGGGCAGGTATTGTATTTGTGGGGCACCCTGTGGCAGGAAGGAATGATGAATCTGACTCCATATTCTCAGAAGGCTAATTTATTTTTTTATGATATTATATTCTATTAAAGAATACTAAATTAAACTATACTAAAGAATACAGAAAGGATACTGACAGAAGGCTAAAAAGATAATAATGAAAACTCGTGACTCTCTCTCCAGAGTCCCAACACAGCTTGAACCTGATTGGCCAATGAGTCAAAATAATTCACATGAAACCAATGGAACAATCACCTGTTGGGTGAACAATCTCCAAACACATTCCAAAGCAGCAAAACACAGGAGAAGCAAATGAGATAAGAATTGTTTTCCTTTTTCTCTGAGGCTTCTCAGCTTCCCAGGAGAAAAATCCTGGGCGAAGGGATTTTGTTAGAGAATGTGAATGTGACAGGCAGGGACCCCACGTTGGCTCCCAGCCCTCCCATCACCCTTGCCCACCGTTCCCTCAGAGCCTGGGCAGCGTGCTGCGGTACCTGACGGATGCCAAGAGGAAGCACTCGCGCATCGTCTGGATCAGCCTCCGCGAGGAAGCGGTCCTGGAGGGCAACGAGCAGATCTATACGCTGCGGGAGCCTGGGCTCCTGGAGGAGCTCATCCCCGTGCCTGCTGCCTCGCCCCAGCAGCTGGAGGTGAGCGCTGGGAGGTGCTGGGTGCTCTGGAGGTTCCCAGGAACCCTCGTGGGTGATTTCCGCAGGCTTTCATAGTTCCTCTTCCCCTGGAGCTGCTGGGTTTGTTTTCCTTTGGGAACAAGGGAGCAAAGCAGAGATCTACCCTGGAAGAATTTATAGCATGCCTTGAGAGCAAGGGTAAAAGGCATCTGGGCAAAGGGGAGTGGATGTTCCCAGCTGGATTTCCAGGGGAGACAGGCAGCGGGGGAGCTTGGCTGCCAGCAGCAGCGGGGCTGCATGGAGGAGCGGCCTGGAATGGTGGGAAATTATGCTCCTGGGGCTCCCATCAAACACAGAGGGACCTGGGCAGAACTGGTGGCCGGGACCTGTTGTGGGGTTTGGGGTGTTCACCTGCATCTAAAAACATTGATTAAACTCCTAATGAAAAATTAGGAGGGGTGGGTGTTACAGTGAGGGTTTCTCCATCCTCTGCAGAAACTGGAGGCTGCCCTGAAGGGGGACCTGCTGAAGTGCCAGAAGTGGCTGGAGGTGTACCTGGAGTCAGAGAAGCAGATGAAGATGTTCAAGAGCTGCCTGACCACGCAGGAGATATTCAGCCAGCAGAAGAATTCCTGCCAGGGACTCACCTACCGCCGCATCCCCATCCCTGACTTCTGTGCTCCCAAGGAGCAGGTACCCAGGGGGGGATGGTGCTGCTGCCTGCATCCCAAGCCAGCCCCGATGCTGTGCAGGAATGTCCCTTGGGTGCTCAGTGCTGGTGGGGTGCTTGCCAGGGCAGGGGGGGATCCCCAGGAGATGCTGCATGCAGAGGCTGTGTGCCTTCAGGTGGGCAGGGATGGATCTGGCAGCAAGGAGACAGAGTTCAACCTGGAGGCTGTAGGACAAAGGGGACCCCAAGGTGAGGAAGTCCTGCATCCCTAAAAACCCACTGGCTTCATCCTGGTAGGACTTTGACCGGCTGCTGGAGGCCATGAAGAGCGCCCTGGCCGAGGACTCGCGCGCAGCTTTCGTGTTCAACTGCTCCAGTGGCCGGGGCAGGACCACCACGGCCATGGTCATCGCTGTCCTCACCCTGTGGCACTTCAACGTGAGTACAGGGGGCTGCAGCAACCCCTGCTGGGACTCCTGGGGAAGCTCTGGAGAGCTTCCAGAGCTTCCATGGCAGCTGTGTCACAGCCAGAGGCTTGAAGAGTGTGGGCAGGGTCACAGCCAGAGGCTTGAAGAGGTGGACTGTGGGGTGGACACCTATCTGTATGTTGTCATTTGCTGTGCCTAACTCCCAGTGAGCTCCAGAAGTCTGGGTGAATCCCTGGTGAGCCTTTACCCTCTTCCTGAGAGCTCCCTCCCCAGGATGGAGGGCTAAGGGCAGGGGAGAGCATGGAATCGTGGAATGGTTTGGGTTGGAAGGAACTCTAAAGCTCCTCTTGTTCCACCCCTTTACTGTGGGCAAGGACACCTTCCACCATCCCAGGTGGCTCCAAACCCTGTCCAGCCTGGCCCTGAGATCCAGGGGCAGCCACAGCTTCTCTGGGCCCCCTGGAACAGTCCTCTGTCTATCCAGACATGTGGCTCCCTCCTTGGGCAGGGGTAAAATTTTTATCTTCTGTGCCTGGCAGAGGCCAGGCGGGGGATGCTGGGGGTCCTGCTGTGCTGGGCACAGGCTCTGCATTTTTGTGCAGCCCATAATGACCCAGTCCCCTCTGGCCACCCCAGGGCATCCCTGAGATGAGTGAGGAGGAAATCGTGAGCGTGCCCGATGCCAAGTACACCAAGGGGGAGTTCGAGGTGAGTCTGGGACTCTCCCTCTGCTCCCTCAAGCCACAGCTGCTTCTTTGGAGGGGCAGTGGGACAAGGCAGGGCGGCTCCTGGTGAAGCCCTGCCGCTCCTGCCCGTGCTCCAGGTGGTGATGAAGGTGGTCCAGCTCCTGCCTGACGGTCACCGGATGAAGAAGGAGGTGGACATGGCCCTGGACACGGTCAGCGAGACCATGACCCCCATGCACTACCACCTGCGGGAGATCATCATCTGCACCTACCGCCAGGTGAGCCCCCTGCCCGCGGGCACCGCGCAGTCCCGGGGGCTGCACCCGCCCCTGGGACCAGCCCTGCCTCAGCCGGGGCGCTTCTCAGGCTGACCCTCTCTGCAGTGTCACCAGAGGGGTGCCAGGGCTCTTGTGGTCACAGTCACCCTCGGGTCCTGTGCTGACCCTTGCTGTCCTGCATCCTGTGGTGACCATCAAAGCCGCTCACTCGGAGTCACCAAACGTGGAATGTGCAGGCAGCCCCGACAAGGGGAGAGATGAGAATCTTGACTCCATGTTTCAGAAGGCTGATTTATTATGTTATGATGTTATATTATATTAAAATGCTATACCAAAGAATGGAGAGAAAGGATTTATCAGAGAGCTAGAAAGGAATAGAATGGTAATAAAAACCCGTGGCTGCTCAGAGCCTCGGCACAGCTGGACCATGACTGGCCACCGAGTGAAAACGATCCACACGAGACCAATCAAAGATGC